>NC_143130.1:120115471-120743596 GCF_059928025.1 Delphinapterus leucas | reverse complement strand
GTAATTAAGTGTTAAAAAAAAATCCCACAGTGATGCGGTCTGTCAAAGGGACATAGGAGACAACTGAAGGAGCTCTCAATGACCAAAGCTCAAACAATTTTAGCAAAATAATAACAATAATAATAAAGTAGTATTGTAATATACTCAAAGTATAGCATAAACATCCATGGGTCATACTGATATAAGTAAATGACTGAATAAATAAATAAATGGGAAGAACAGACAAACATCCTGTCCAGATGAATTCAAATTAATCTTTGTAGATACTCTGCTCTGAAGGAGGTGGAGCATAGCTCCACATTCCTTAAGTGTGGGCTGCACATAGTGACTTCTTTCCAGAGTACAGAACGGAAAGGAGGCAAAAAGAGAAACTTGACAATGAAGAAAACCTGGCAGACACTACCTCAACCAGGTGATTAAAGTTAACATCAACAATGATAAGTCATATTGATAATTATGTACTCTCAATATGATATGATGAAAATGGCACCTTACCTCAGTGGTCTTCCTCCCAAAATCACATAACACAATCATATCAAAAACACATCAGTCAATCCCAATTAGGGACAGTCTACAAAATACCTGACCAGTACTCTCCCAAACTGTCAAGGTCAACAAGAACAAGGAAAGTCTCAGAAACTGTCACAGCCAAGAGAAGCCTAAGGAGACATAACAACTAAATGTAATGTGGTATCCTGGAGGGGATCCTGGAACAGAAAATGGGCATTACATTAAAACTCAGGAAATCTGAATGAAGTATGGACCTTAGTTAATAATAACGTATAAATATCAGTTCACTGATTTTAACAAATCTACCGTACTGCTCTAAGATGTATTGGTAGTTTCTTAGGGCTACTGTAGCAAATACAATTCGGTGGCTTAAAACAACAGAAATTTATTCTCTCAGAGTTCTGGAAACAAGAAGTCCATCAAGGTGTCAACAGGGCCATGCTCCCTCTGAATGCTATAGAGAATTCTCCTGTGCCTCTTCCTAGCTTCTAGTGGTTGCTGGCAACCCTTGGCATTCCTTGGCTTGCAGAGGCATCATTCCAATTTGCTTCCATCAGCTCAAGGCGTTCTTCCCTGTGTGTCTGTGTGCTCACAGAGCATTCTCTTCTTATAAGGACACCAGTTATATTGGATTTAGGGCTTACCCTTGGGTTTAGGGCTAACCCTAAATCCAAGGTGATCTCATTCCAAGATTCTTAATTACATCTGTAAAGACCCTATTTCCAAATAAGGTCACATTCACAGGTACCATGGGTTAGGACTTGGATATATCTTTTGGGGGCCACTATTAACCCACCATTATCATGTTAATAATAGGAGAAACAGAGTGTGGGAAATCTCCACACTGTCTTTGTAATTTTTCTGGAAGTCTAAGACTGTTCTAAAAAATAAAGTTTACTATCAATAAAATAATAATAATAAAACAAACAGTAAAAGAAAAATAATTTTAAAAAATAGCTGGAAGTGAAAAACTTAATCAGGCATTCATGACAAGATTTCTAGAAAATGTGGCAAGATTTTTTAAAATAATAGCTATCTGAATCCATGGTATTATTGGTAATTGTGTTTTCCTTAACTTTCATTGACTTTGAATAATATTTAATTGGACCAAGCACTTTCCCCAACAAGATTTGTCTTTCACCAGAAAAAAATGAGCACAGATGATTTTAAAGCATCAACTTATAAGCATTACTCTAACATTAACTATGAAACCTTAAGAGGGACCATCTCCTGGAGCATGGTTGCTATACAGACTTCTGACAGTAATATGCAAAGACCCAAACACAGTAAATAAAGATTCACAATTATAAGTTGATACTGAGTCTTCAGCACTTTTATTTCTAGTCAACTATTCTTTGATCACATTTCCTCTCTACCAACAGAGTATTTATTTAGAGAAAGGTAGATTTTGCAGTTGGCACGTTAATTTGTCCACCACAGAAATTCAAAATTGTTTCCATCTCACTCATCCTCTATTTGGTGGGCACACTGCATCACTTTATGATGTATAGACCTAGAGCCAGGAATTCCTTGACAACAGATGAATAAACTCTTCCAAAATCAGCTGACAATTCTTTTTCCAAAGATCACCTAGAAATTAAGATTTCAGATATTCAAATGATATGTCACATACAATATGGTAAATCTTCCCTTGTAGTAGGTAGACTTTCAGCAGCTTAAGCATCCAGAATACAATTATTCCCCTAGAAGAAGGCAGAATACAAGCCTCTAAGAGGGAAGAGAGGAAAATCTATCACTAAACAGCACGATTTTGCTCTCAAGGAAAAACACAGACGCACTTTCAGGAGAGAATGTGTCAAATTAAACTAGCAAAGAAACACTCATCATGGTAAACTGGTTTCCCCAGCAATGCTCAGAACTTTCTAAGAGGAAATGAGGAAAATGGTTAAAAACAGTCAGGTTGGTGGCTGCTAGAACTTGACAGGAGGGTAAAGATTGCACTAACTATAAAGCAAGCTAGGTTAATTTAGTAAAACAGCACCTGCACAGCCCCTAAGGTTACTACATATGTTACAATGTAGTACAATTGTCCAATACAATAACTCATGTTCACACTGAAGACTCAATGTCAGAATATTATATTCAGTAAGGGAGAGAGACATGCAAATTAGCTTCAGGGATAAGTTGAGCTTCATATAAATGAAATATAAGGACGAACAACAGTTTCTAAAATGTGGTCTGAGCTCTGGAGAGCCTCAAGACCTTTCAGGGGTCCTTTCAAGACCTTTCCACACTAAAAATACAAAGAGGTCATTTGCCTTTTTCACTGTGTTGAAATTTGCACTTTGTTTAAAAAAAAAAAAAAGAGAGTAAAATTGGTGGACCTTAGTGTGAATTAAGGCAGCAGGATCTTAAAAATACCCCCACAAAGCAGGAAAAAAATGTTCATTTTATTAAATCTCAACTTTTAAGTGAATATCTTTTTAATATTCAGTGTAACAAAATGATAAGTACACATGAAGTTTTTCTGTGGCCATAGTGCAGTAGGATGGTGGTTTTGAGGAAAAACATGTGTGCTATTGTTTGAGTTCTGAACTGAACTAGCTACCATTTTTACTTGAGAGGACAAATATCAAACTACCTTTATTCAGACTTCGGTTTGTGGTAAGCATTTTCTTGAAAACGAGAAAATCAGTCATTTCAAATAAAATAATTGAGAGTATTCGTGTCAAGAGAAAAAATTTAAGCTTTTAGCAAAAATTAGAATTTTGGAAAAATTGTGTCCCTCACCATGAGCTTGCCAGGTTCCCAGTGCTAAAAGACTTTTCTGATAATATTAAAATTGAGATGTTTTGACATTATATATTAGTGGAATGTGTCAACATTTGAAGATCTACATAACTTGATGAATAGTACTTTCTAAATGACCAATGCAAAATGTTACAAAATCATGCATGGGTAAAAAAGCCATTCAAAGTACAAAATGAGGCAATAGATTTTCATGTAATAAGGTATAAAAAAGTCATTGACATGGTTTCAGATTTCAATTGCAACAAACTTTTTTACCTGTACAAATTATCATTTAATACATTTTCTTTTCAGCTAAGTTTAATTTTTTCTTTTGGTACTGGTCCAACAACCACAATTCTTGTATTAAACTTTTAACTTTGAGATAATTATAGATTCACAGACAGTTTTAAGAAATAATACAGAGAGACCCTATCTATCCTTTACTCAGTTTACCTAAAAGGTAACATCTTGCAAAACTGTAGTACAGAATAACAAAATATTGACATTCATATAGTTAAGATGCAGAACATTTCCATCACTGTAAATGATCCCTCATATTGTCCTGTATAGACACACTCCACCCATTCCCACCCACCCTCATTCTGAAACCCTGAAAACCACTAATCTGTTCTCCATTTCTGTAATTTTGTCATTTCATGAATGTTATATAGTAAAATCAGCCAGTGTGTAGTGTTTTGGAATTGGTTTTTACCAGCATAATTCTCTGAAGACTTACCCTTATAGAGTTTATGTATTCATTCTGCAACATGCTTAATAGTAGTTGCATGTTTATTTTGGTTTTTTAACTGCCAAACAATTTTTCAGGGTTCTGAGAAAGGAGTTTTGTCAATTAAGCATTCACTTTCCTCAACATTATAGAGCTATTCAAAGTATTTATTTCATATTGAGTGAGTTGTGGTAGTTTGTGTTTTTTGAGGAACTGCTCTGTTTTGTCTAAGTTGTCAAATTTATGTGTGTAGAGTTGTTTATAGTATTCCCTTATTATTATTTTGATGTCTGGAGGGTCTGCAGTGATATCTCCTGTTTCACTTCTAATATTGGTAATTTGTGTATTTTTTGGTTTTTCCGTATCAGTCTTGCTAGAGGTCAATTTCTTCTAAGAACTACCTCTTTGTTTCATGGATTTTCTCTATTGTTTTTATGTTTTCAACCTTATTGATTTCTGCTCTTCATTATTCCTTCCCACTGCTTGCTTTGGGTTTATTTTGCTCTTCTTTTTCTAGGTTCTTGAGGTGGGAGCTTAAATTATTGATTTGAGACTTTCTCTTTTTTACTATAAGCATTTAGTGCTATAATTTTCCCTCTCGGCACTGCATTATCTGTGTTCCACAAATTTTGATGTGTTGTATTTTCATTTTAATTCAGTTCAATTGATTTTCAATGTATTTTTTAAATCCCTTGAGACTCCCTGGATTAACCCATGGATTACTTATACCTGTATTGCTTAGATTCCAACAGTTTGGAGATTTTTCTGTTACCTTTGTTATTGATCTCTAGTTTGATTTCATTATGGATTTGTTTTATCTTGGTATATGCCCTGCAGGAACGTGAAAAGAATATGTGTTCTGCTCTTGTTGGGTGTAATGTTCTGTACATTTCAATTAGATCCTGTTGGTTGGTGGAGTTATTGATTTTTCTCTATCCTTGCTGATTTTCTAAGTGTTCTACCAACTATTTAGAGAGGGGTGTTGAAGTCTCCAAGTATAATTGTGGAATGGCCTATTTGTCCTTTTAGTTCTACCAGTTTTTGCTTCACATATTTTGCAGCTGTTTTGTGCACACACTCTTTAAGA
This sequence comes from Delphinapterus leucas, assembly GCF_059928025.1. Taxonomy (NCBI): domain Eukaryota; kingdom Metazoa; phylum Chordata; class Mammalia; order Artiodactyla; family Monodontidae; genus Delphinapterus; species Delphinapterus leucas. Next base: position 120,738,521 of record NC_143130.1, on the reverse strand, counting down.
CTACTATGTCTTCCTGGCGGATTGACCTTTTTATCATAATATAATGCCTCTCTCTGTCTCTGATAACTTTCTTTGCTGGGAAGTCTACTTTATCTGATATTAATATAGCCACTCCTGCCTTTCTTTGATTAGTGTTTGCACGACTTATCTTTTTTTACCCTTTTACTTTCAACTTCTCTAAGTCATTACATTTGAAGTCAGTTTCTTGTGGACAGTAAATAGTTGGTCATGTCTTTTAACCCACTCTGCAAGCTCTGTAACTTAACTGGTGTATTTAGACCATATATATATATATTTTTTATATCTTTATTGGAGTATAATTGCTTTACAATGTTGTGTCAGTTTCTGCTGTATAACAAAGTGAATCAGCTATACGTATACATATATCCCCATATCCCCTCCCTCTTGAGCCTCCCTCCCACCTTCCCTATCCCACCCCTCTAGGTGGTCACAAAGCACTGAGTTGATCTCCCTATGCTATGCTAAGCGCTGAGTTGATCTCCCTGTGCTATCTCCCCATGCTATGATCTCCCTAGCTATCTATTTTACGTTTGGTAGTGTATATATGTCAATGCTACTCTCTCACTTCGTCCCAGCTTCCCCTTCCCCCCAACACGGTGTCCTCAAGTCCATTCTATACGTCTGCATCTTTGTTCCTGTCCTACCCCTAGGTTCAGTACCATTTTTTTGTTTTTAGATTCCATACATATGTATTAGTGTACGGTATTTGTTTTTCTCTTTCTGACTTACTTCATTCTGTATGACAGACTCTAAGTCCATCCACCTCACTACAAATGGCTCAATTTCATTTCTTTTTATGGCCGAGTAATATTCCATTGTATATATGTGCCACATCTTCTTTTTCCATTGATCTGTTGATGGACACTTAGGTTGCTTCCATGTCCTGGCTATTGTAAATAGTACTGCAATGAACATTGTGGTACATGTCTCTTTTTGAATTATGGTTTCCTCAGGGTATATGCCCAGTAGTGGAATTGCTGGGTCATATGGTAGTTCTTTTTTTAGTTTTTTAAGGAACGTCCATACTGTTCTCCATAGTGGCTGATGTATTTAAGTTAGGGATTTTGTCTGCCATTTCATTTTTGTTTTCTCCTTGTTCTCTCTGGTTTCTTTTGTTCCTCTGTTTTCTTTTTCCTGCTTTCCTGTTACATGGACATATTTTAGAATTCCACTTTTATTTATCTATGGTATTTTTGCGTATATATTTCTTTGTATAGCTTTTTAGTTTTTCTCTAGGTATTACATTATATAAACATAATAAACATAACTTATCAAAGTCTACTGATGTCTCCAATTTACCAGTTCAAGTGGTGTCTAGAAACCTTACCTCCCTTTATGTCTCTTTACTCTTCTCCATTTATAATACAGTTGTCTTAAACATTTCCTCTATATACATTTAACAGTATAATTTTTTTTCAACTGACAGACATAATTTAGAAAACTCAAAAGGAGAAGGAAACTCTATTGCATTTACCTGTGTTTTTGTTTTACATGTTTTTGTTCCTTTTAGATATTCCGAGATTTTTTCTTTCATCATTTTTTTTTCCTGTTTAGAGAACATCTTCTAGCCTTTCTTGTAGTGTAAGTCTGCTGGGTGACAAATTCTCTTAGTTTCCTTTCATCTGAAAATGTCTTGATTCCCTTTCATCCCCGAAGGATATCTTCTCTGGATATAGGACTCAGGGCTTACAGTTCTTTCCTTTCAGCATCTGAAAAATGTTCCACCACTTACTTCTGGCCTCCATGGTTTCTGATGAGAAATCCACTGCCATTAAAATTGTTTTTCTCCTGTAGGTAACACATTACTTCTCTCTTGATGCTTTCAAGATTTTTTTCTTTGTTATTAGTTTTCATAAGTTTCACTAGTAAGTGACTTGGTACAGATTTCTTTGGATTTTTCTTACTTGGAGTTTGCTCAGCTTCCTGAATATGTAGGTTTAAGTCTTTTGCTAAATTGGGGAAGTTTCCAGTCATTATTTCTTCCTATACGTTTTCAGTCACCCCTCTTCCTCTTCTCCTTCCAGGACTGTGATAACACAAATGTTAGATCTTTTGTTTTACTCCCACAAGTCCCTGAGGGTCTGTTAATTTTTTTTTTCAGTCTGTTTCTCTTTGTTGCTCAAACTGGATAAATTCTATTGTTTTATCTTCAAGTTCACTTCCTGTTTCATCCATGCTACTTTTGAGCCCACCTGCTGAGCATTTTATTTTAGTTACTATATTTTTTCAATTCTAAAATGTCTTCAATTTCTTTACTATGTATCTTCAATGTCTATACTAAGACTTTCTATTTCTTTTCTGAATCTTTCCATTTTTTTAAAATTTGTTTCAGGTGTGTTCATAATTATCGCTGAAGCATTTTTAGGATGGTAGCTTTAAAATCACTGTCAGATAATTCTAACATCTCTGTTATCTAAGTGATAGCATCTATTGATTATCCTCTTACGTTCAGTTTGAGACTTTCCTGGTTCTTGGTATGATTAGTGATTTTCAGTTGAAATTTGGATATTTGGGGTATTTTGCTCTGAGGCTCTGGATCTTATTTAAACCTTCTGTTTTAACTGACACTCTGCTAGGCTTCCTCTGGTACCACCACAGTGGGGAGGGAGAGGAGTGGCTCATTACTACTAGGTGGGGATGCAAGTCCAGGACCCCCATGTGGTCTCAACTAACACAGTAAGAGGGAAAACCTCATTACCACTTTATTAAGCTGAAAGTTCCAGCCCCAAACAGCCTTCATTGATACCACCCTGGCAGGGGTATTATAGTGCCTTCTTATACTCTGGGCAAGAGCAAAAGTCTAGTGTTCCTTCTAGGCCTTTGCTGGCAGAGGTGAGGAAAGGACCAGGGCCACCATTTTTTCTGTGGTGTTTGGCTAGGGTAGAGTAGTTATTGTTGAAAAGTTTTGTCTTGCTAGGCTGTCCCTTTCCTGGTTCTTTGGCTAGAGGGAGTAGGCTTTTGTTTGGACTTTTTTTTTTTTCTTCTGTCTTTACCTAGTTTTCTTTCTAGGTTACCAATTTTTTCAACTCTAAGTCTAGAATATGTGAAGCAAAAAAGATAACCCAAGGAACTAACTCGCCACTGTGCCATTTGTTGGGTCCCAAAGTTCCTAGTTAGTGCCTTAGTCTCTCCACCTTTTAGATCTGTCCTGTTTGTAACACGCAGGTTTTTACCTGTACTTAGCAGGAGGAATAGGAAAAAGTACTTCTACTGCATCATCCCCAGAAGTGGAAGTCTCACAACTAAGTTTCAAGAAACTACCACTTGTAAAGTTTGGGTATATTATTAAAGGAGAATATCCATAATTATGTTAAAAGTCTATTAAAATAATCTCTTCCTTTCCAACTATATATCTTCATGAAGCCAGAATTTTCCTCATATATTTCAACCAAAACAACCTACCACAAAATTGAATGCAGAAGCAAACGTAAGAACCCAGCTATCGTCTATTAAGCCAGACATTAAAGAGATTTGCAAAAAAAAAATACAATCCTAGTTTTACACTACTTTTCTGTTTTAAAAAATATAACTATTTTTCATAAAAATACATTATGTTAACATATATGACTTTATTACTGTTATTTTTAATTTTAAAAAATAAACATTTAAGCATTTTCCCAGTTTTAATTTCCAACACTGTAAATGTCAATAGATATAACCCACATAAATAATTATTGAAGTCCTCAAAAATTTTTAAGAGTATAAAAAGGGTCCTGAAACCAAAAAGTCTGACAGCTTGTAAGATAGAAAACTAGTATTAAAGGAACTTCTTACTTCCTCTCCCGAGAGTTGTAGGTGTGGTTTGTGAGCACTCCGTCCAGTTCCTGGTGCCAATTCAGGTGGTATCCCTGGTCTTGTTGGAAGGACGGCAACATATTCTTGATTGTCACCCATAACAGGAATTCCTTGCAGTATTCTACAGGGTTTTTAATAACAACAAAAAATTGTCCTTTAAGTCATTGATAAGTCAAAGGGTGTTTTCTCTCATTTTATATCTCTACCGAAATAAATGTTTGATATCTGTACTAAATAGATATTGTGCAGAAGTCAGATAATCCAAAATGGGAAATAATTCAAGAATAATTGTTTGCTTCTGAATGCATTTTAGTAGCAATCTTTTGGTGGTTTTGTTTTATAATATTGGAATAATAAATTCACTCTATGAAAGCCTCATGATAAGAGAGGTAAAAAGTTCTCTGCCTTCTGATCCCTAACCTGCTCCTCACTCCAAGTCACAGGAAATGGTTTCATTTCTTAGACTGAGGCAAAGCATCAGCCTAAGCAGAACTGCCTTCTCACATTAAGGTTTTCCCTTCCTGATTCATATCTTGCCAAGATGAACAGAAAACTGTTACGGCATTAGGTCTTTATTTCTAGGCTACAAACTACATATACATAAGAATATACACAGGAGGTTTAAAACTTATCAACAGGGGGCTTCCCTGGTGGCGCAGTGGTTGAGAGTCCGCCTGCCAATGCAGGGGACACGGGTTCGTGTCCCGGTCCGGGAAGATCCCACATGCCGCGGGGCGGCTGGGCCCGTGAGCCATGGCCGCTGAGCCTGCGCGTCCAGAGCCTGTACTCCACAACTGGAGAGGCCACAACAGTGAGAGGCCCACGTACCACAAAAAACAAAACAAAAAAACTTATCAACAAAAACCTAAATTAAACCAAGAGATGAGGTAAATCAAAATCTGAAGGCAAAATGTGTCATTAATGGCTGACTTACAGACTCCTTGAAAATACATTAGCTTTTGTATTGCAGCACTTACTGTAAAAGAAATATAAAATGAGTATAAAGTAGACCTACACAGACTATAGCTATATTTCAATTTCGCTTGGAAGTAGAGCCACTGTTCCCTCTAACTTTTTGTTATACCATTATATGAATAGACAATCAGTTTATGAGCTACCAAATGTGAAGACAAAGCACACACATATCAAACTGACTACTTAACGATATGCTGAAATCCTCAGATTCCATCAAACCACCTCTTAAAAATCAGGCCCACCCAAAGCTAGGCTGGAGAAGACAGGGCTTTGCCAAAGTAAGTTCACAGGGAAGAGCTTCCTATCTCATCCAGTCAAATATTTGAATTCAAAGAGAAGATAAAGCTCAACTCCTAGCACAGTGGACATAACAGATTGCCATTCGACATCCAGTCCTCCCTCCAATACACTTTCCCCAACTGCTGAGGATGGGGAGGTGAAGACCCTCCTGCAGCCAGTGTCCTGGATGTGTTTTAGGATCTACTAACCACGTGCACTCACATATAATTTGGAACGAAGAAGGTTCTGATGTTCCTGCTGGCAAGCAGTCATGGTGACATTGAGTTCTTCTGTGACAGGGTTCCAGTTGCCTCTTTTGTGGGTAGGCTTTTTTGCCAGTGAGCATTCAAACAGACACAGCAAGGCTCCAGAGTCAAAAGCTGTGACACTAGAGGCCACACGATCCCTGAATTTCAGCTAAGGTGGTTTGTTGCCAATGTTGGCCTCCAGATTTCCCGCCTTCCTGACTGTGCCAGAAGGAGCAGCGGCTTTGGCAGCCAGTTAAACGTGCTGTATGAGTCATCTCTGGAAAACCCTCCCTGCCTAGAGCCCATTCTTCCAATCTTTCCATTGATTTTAAAAGCATCACATTCCCATTATTATAGATCCCTTTATGCTTAAAATAGCTCAAACTATTTCTGTTTTCTGCAACTGAATCCTGACTGATATATCAAGGAAAAACAAAAGAGCAGGGTATTCTATCGTCTAGAATAATGAGCGAGAGAATACATATATCAAGATCAAGGAGGAGAGGGGTGACTTAAGAAGCTATCTTGAGGCACTGCTATATTTTTATCTGTTCATAAGCCAAAAACAAAGTAGTCAGAGTCATTCACATATTATTGTCTTTTCACATCCCAAATGTGCATCAAAGAAATAGAAATTCTATTTGGTTGGAAGGAAAGTGAAAGAAGTCACTGGCCATTTTAGAGTGCATAGCTCTGGTAGACATAAACTGGGGTCCTTAGTGGAAAGGCTACCCAAGGTTAGCAACTGTTCCTGTCTGACAAAGATGAATCACTTGCTTTGAAATTTTTGTCCAGATTTTCCCTGCTTCCTTCTTTATTTACAGAGAAAAGAACCAATCCTTTTTAGAGATCTCCCCTTTGGAGACCACCACCACCTCAGTGGTTCAGAATGAAAATCTCTTCATCTCCAACCTCTCCCTCAACCCCAACAGTAATCACTTGTCCTGATCCTTCTCCCTCCAGTGTTTCTCCATCCTGTTGCATTTCCTCTCAGCTAAGTCCTATGATAACATCTTTGCTGTCCCTCACCTCCAGACTTTCCCACCTCCAATCCATGTTACAGATCCCTGACAGAGTTCTCATCAGCTACCCCCTTCCAAATACTTTAGTGACTACGCACACAGGGTAAAACCCAAGCTCCTAAGCCTGGCCATCAGGGTCCTCCACAGTCTGGGAACCATCTACCTTACCAATCCTACTTCCCTCCCCAACACCTGGCCCAACCTATATTCACTGCACAAAAGATGCTCTAGGTGCTGAGATTACTATAGGTGCAATAGGCGAGACAGGCAAACCGAACTACAATGCAGTGTGGCTATGAAAGTGTTGAAAATAAGACTTTTAGACCTCAACTGTTCCACGAAGCCTTTACAAATGTCCCTCTGCCCAGCCAAAATTCATCTTTGCCTCCCTAGTTTCTCTGGTGCATTTGATCTGCAAGTTCATTATAGAATATATTACATTTTATTCTGTATATTTTTCATAGTAGATTACAGGCTGGTTGGGGTGGGAGAGGCGTGATTCTTATTCATTTTCTGTCTCCCTTGAATGTGAATATAGTAGATACTGAATATGTATTGTTTAACACTGTGCCTGAAAAATCCCACAGCCAAAGTTAGCCCAGACCCTGTCCTGAGAAACTAGATTCATGGGTTAGTATGATGTACTGCACTGCTTCTCAAAGTGTGTTTCCTAACCAGCATCATTAGTATCACATAGGAACTTGCTAGAAATAAAAATTCTTGAGCCCCATCACACTTAACGAATCAGAAGCTCTGGAGAGGAACCCAGCCTTCTGTGTTTTAACCAGCCTTACCATTAATTCTGATGCACAATGAAGTTTGAGAACCACTGATGTACTGCAATCTTTTCTAAAACAGCCTGATCATAAGAATATCCTGGGACACTTATCAAATCTATATAGCTTCCCAGATATCTCCTCTGGAGATTTTAGTTCAGTTGGTTTGGGATAAAGCCTAAGACCTGATACACTTAAACAACCCAGACGGCCCTTATACTCAGGGGAAGCCTACAAAGCACTGCTATAGTGAGAAGAGCTAGCCTTTGGAATGAGGTTAAAAACCAGGATTTTAGCCTTAGTTTGGCCGCTTGATGTGCTGTGTTGGATAAGTCACTTTTCCTTCTCAAGTCTCAGCTTCCTCATCTATGAGTAGCAACAGCAATGGGATCTTTCAGGGTCTAACGCTTAGAAATAATATATGTGAAGAGTTTGCACAAATTACAAAAAACACCAGTAAGTGGTTGATATTACAATCATTTTTGTTATTATGACTGAAGAGACTGAATGAAGTTAACAAGCCCATCTCTCTCAGAGTGAGTTAAACCGCCTTCCCAGTCAACACTGGTCTCCCATGGGGCCAGATATATAAAATGTTCTTCTTATTATAGGTTGTGTCAAAGAAGTTTGGAGAACATTTGCTCCAGGCTGTGAGCACTCTTAAAAATCTCCGCCCACATCTTTTATGAGTTACACAAATGTGACTGTGGTTACACATCCTGTGAAGCATAGGGAATGGTTCTCCCTCCTGCAACCCTCTCCCCTCGTGTGACTCTAACAGAGAAGTTCCCCCATCACATCTTCCCTATCCCTTCCTTAGAAAATGTACTGTGCTCCTTGGGGTACTAAACCTGAGGGAGCCTTGGCAGGATAAAGCTCACAGTCACTTTTACGCAACTCAGAAAAGATGTGTTCAGGGATATTTTAAGAGTGTTCAGGGACTTCCCTTGTGGTCCAGTGGTTAAGAATCCGTCTTGCAATGCAGGGGACGCTGGTTTGATCCCTGGTCAGGAAACTAAGATCCCACATGCCGTGGGGCAACTAAGCCCCCGTGCACCACAACTAGAGAGCCCGCAGGCCGCAAACAATAAGCCCGCATGCTCTGGAGCCCTCACGCCACAACTAGAGAGAAGCCCGCACACCACAACAAAGAGCCGGCGCGCTGCAACGAAAGATCCCTCATGCTGCAGCTAAGACCCAATGCAGCCAATAAATAAATATAAAAAAAAAAATTTTAAGTGTTCATGTAAAAAGCTTTGCCAAAGTAATACTTACATGCAATATTCTATCCCAGACATCATTTCTTTAAGGGACTCATAGCAAGCCATTACACTGCACAATCCACTTATTGGGTCACAATTGACAATTTAGAAAACAGTAACTTAAAAGCATGTTGTTTGAAAAGCAAACTCCTAGGTCTAGAAAAGACTTTAGTAGGAGTTCATCTTCTTGAAGATGCTAATCTACAAATAATTTTTTTAGTAAAGTCTTTAAAATCTACAGAAGTAATGAATACTTTCAATACTTTAAAAAATTCAGGGAATACAGTCTTAATAAATAATAAATCTAAGAAGGATAAGAGTGCAATTATACAGAATTTTTTTTTTTTACAAAATACGAATAGAGAGGGGGTAATTTTATTTTTAATCATTGTAACTTCATTGCTACATGCAAACAGTGACATCTGGTGGAATGACATTGCTTTGCTAAAAAAAAGTATTCCAACTTTCAGATATTGGCAGTTATGAAATCAGACAAATTTCCAAATAATTCCTTTTTTTTTTTTTTTTGGTGTTTCCATATAAAACAAAAATACACTAGTCTAATATCTTATCAAATATTGATAGTACATACTAATATAAATTTGTCATCCCAATTTGTATTCTTAAAGTATGCTTAAGGCTTACTTAGGTATAGGGGCTGTTTGTTGAAAATGAATATAAAAATAATCTAATTGAGGTTACCGTTGATTCTAGTCCTAATTCTGCCAAAACTGATGTGAGGCGCAAAGTTTTGCCTCTGTTTCTTCATAATATGAGATGGTTAGGCTAGGGGAAGGCTAAGATCTCTTACAGCTCTGATATATGTGCTTCTGTCGCACATATCACCAGCTAGACCTCAAACAGGGATTAAGTCCTATACTTTTTGGTATCATTGTCAGGATCATACAGCAAGGAACAAGGCCAAGTAAGGGGTGGGAGTGTGCTGGGGCTAGGATTAGACCTGACCATTAAGGAATGGCAGACAATGCAGGAAATAGGGACAGTGGGAGAAAGTCAGTCCCAGATACCCACAGTGGAAGGAGATGTGAAGCAGAAGAGAGAACACACTATTCCAAAGACAGAGCTACAGAACATGGGTGGTGGTGCACTGCAAGCAGCATCAGAAAGGGCTAACACGGAATGGTGGCACATTCTAGTGGGGAGCAACCAGTGACAGAGAATACAAATAAAGGCAGTAGTCAGTGAGAGCTTTTAATACTTAAGTAATTGATGTCAGGACAGTCTCCCTCAGTTTGCAAGGCCCCAGCCCTGGCCCAGGATTCAGAAACAGGATTTCAGTTCCTAAGAGGGAACAAACAATACAAGATAAAACCCTCATCCTAATAAGCAGAAACCTTGCTTCCAAAATTGGGTCACAATAGACGAAATACAAAACATCAACGGTGAGTAAAATATGATTCTTCCTAGTTTATGTCAGCATTGGTTCTGAAAACAAGATGAGAATGAGTATTTGGAATGAAACATAAAGAGAAAAAAATAAGAGGCACTTTCACAAGTTCACAAAACAGTGGGATATAATGGAAATCACATTTACAAACAGAGAGACCTGGGTCTGAATTCCAGCTTTTACCAGCTATATAAATATGAACTAGTCAACCTCTGAACCACATTTTCTTCATTTGGGAAATAGAATGATTTTATCTATTAGATAGAGTTGTTGTTAATACTAGATTATGCAATAAATACACAACAATATATTTTCTATTAGATAATTTTCTGCTTTCCTATTCAAATATTGCTATTTGGGAGGGGAGCCAGATAAAATCTTTCTAATAGAAGCTCATTTTATATAGTTGATTTGTAAACTATAAATAGTAAAGATAATAAGTCAAAATAATTACCTGTATGTCTGGCCTTCAGTTTTAACATAAAAATCCTCAAAGGATTATAACCTGTCAAAACAACATCTTTAATGTCATTTTTGTAAAATGTATGTATATGTAATATATGTACATGCACGGGAAAAAAACCTAGAATAATCTTTAGCATAGTAATATAAACCTGCATCTCCTGGTTCTCCTACTTAAGATCTAAAAGTAATACTCTAATGCTTCCAAAATGAACAATCAAGAATTGCCAGGTAGGCAAGCCTCACCCCTCTTGGAAGATTTGCTTCTCTCCCTGCTCAGAGGCACACCAGAACAGTGCCTTGCCCCAGGGGTCATCTAAGAGGCCAAAGGCTTACCTGCAGTGAAGTGGCCTTCTGGAGGTGAACCTGGGACCCCAATCTGACATCTGCCAAGGGCATTTTCCTGGCTTGTTCAGCACTTCAGACAGGTCACTGCAAAAAGAATCCCTGAGAATTGCTGGACAACCTACTTGATCAAATAGCACTTCCAATACTTGCAGTTGCTCATGAGCCATGTGACTGACAGGGTCTTGGTGCTCCGGCCGGGTGTCAGGCCTGAGCCACTGAGGTGGGAGAGCCGACATTGAGGACATTGCTCCACCAGAGACCTCCTGGCTCCATGTAATGTCAAACAGTAAAAGCTCTCCCAGAGCTCTCCATCTCAATACTAAGACCCAGCTCCACTCAATGACCAGCAAGTGACAGTGCTGGACACCCCATGCCAAACAACTAGCAAGACAGGAACACAACCCCACCCACTAGCAGAGAGGCTGCCTAAAATCTTAACTTCACAGACACCCCAAAGCACACCACTGGATGCTGTCCTGCCCACCAGAAAGACTAGATCCAGCCTCATCCACCAGAACATAGGCACCAGGCCCCTCCACCAGGAGGCCTACTGAACCAACCTTGCCAACTGGGGGCAGACACCAAAAACAACGGGAAATACAAACCTGAAGCCTGCGAAAAGGAGACCCCAAACACAGTAAGTTAAGCAAAATAAGAAGACAGAGAAATACACAGCAGATGAAGGAGCAAGGTAAAAACCCACCAGACCAAACAAATGAAGAGGAAATAGGCAGTCTACCTGAAAAAGAATTCAGAGTAATGATAGTAAAGATGATCCAAAATCTTGGAAATAGAATGGAGAAGATACAAGAAATGTTTAACAAGGACCTAGAAGAAATAAAGAGCCAACAAACAATGATGAACACCACGATAAGTGAAATTTTAAATTCTCTAGAAGGAATCAATAGCAGAATAACTGAGGCAGAAGAACAGATAAGTGACCTGGAAGACAAAATAGTGTAAATAACTACCACAGAGCAGAATAAAGAAAAAAGAATGAAAAGAATTGAAGACAGTCTCAGAGACCTCTGGGACAACATTAAACGCACCAACATGTGAATTATAGGGGTCTCAGAAGAAGAAGAGAGAAAGAAAGGGACTGAGAAAATATTTGAAAAGATTATAGTTGAAAACTTCCCTAATATGGGGAAGGAAATAGTCAATCAAGTCCAGGAAGCGCAGAGAGTCCCATACAGGATAAATCCAAGGAGAAACACACCAAGACACAGATTAATCAAACTATCAAAAACTAAATACAAAGAAAAAATATTAAAAGCAGGAAGGGAAAAGGAACAAATAATATACAAGAGAAGCCACATTGGGTTAACAGCTGATCTTTCAGCACAAACTCTGCAAGCCAGAAGGGAGTGGCAGGACATATTTAAAGTTATGAAGGGGAAAAACCTACAACCAAGATTACTCTACCCAGCAAGGATCTGATTTAGATTCGACGGAGAAATTAAAATCTTTACAGACAAGCAAAAGCTAAGAGAGTTCAGCACCACCAAACCAGCTTTACAACAAATTCTAAAGGAACTTCTCTAGGCAGGAAAGCCAAGAGAAGGATAAGACCTAAAAAAACAAACCCAAAACAATTAAGAAAATGGTAATAAGAACATACATATCGATAGCTACCTTAAATGTAAATGGATTAAATGCTCCAACCAAAAGACACAGACTGGCTGAATGGATACAAAAACAAGACCTGTATATATGCTGTCTACAAGAGACCCATTTCAGATCTAGGGACACATACAGACTGAAAGTGAGGGGATGGAAAAAGATATTCCATGCAAATGGAAATCAAAAGAAAGCTGGAGTAGCAATTCTCATATCAGATGAAATAGACTTTTAAAAAAAGACTATTACAAGAGACAAAGAAGGACACTACATAATGATCAAGGGATCAATCCAAGAAGATAAAATGATTGTAAATATTTATGCACCCAACATAACAGCACCTCAATACATAAGGTAAATGCTAACAGCCATAAAAGGGGAAATCGACAGTAACACAATCATAGTAGGGGACTTTAACACCTCACTTTCACCAATGCACAGATCATCCAAAATGAAAATAAATAAGGGAACACAAGCTTTAAATGATACATTAAACAAGATGGACTTAATTGATATTTACAGAACTTTCCATCCAAACACAACAGAATACACTTTCTTCTCAAGTGCTCATGGAACATTCTCCAGGATAGATCACATCTTGGGTCACAAATAAAGCCTTGGTAAATTTAAGAAAATTGAAATCATATCAAGTATCTTTTCTGACCATAACGCTATGAGACTAGATATCAATTACAGGAAAAACATCTGTAAAAAATAAAAACACATGGAGGCTAAACAATACACAACTAAACAACCAAAAGATCACTGAAGAAATCAAAGAGGAGGTCAAAAAATACCTAGAAAAAAATGACAATGAAAACACGACGACCCAAAACCTATGGGCTGCAGCAAAAGCAGTTCCAAGCAGTTCCATAAAAATCTCAAATAAACAACATAACCTTACACCTAAAGCAATAAGAGAAACAAGAGCAAAAAATCCCAAAGTTAGCAAAAGGAAAGAAATCATGAAGATCAGATCAGAAATAAATGAAAAAGAAATGAAGGAAACGATAGCAAAGATCAATAAAACTAAAAGCTGGTTCTTTGAGAATTGATAAACCATTATCCAGACGCATCACGAAAAGAAGTGAGAAGACTCAAATCAATAGAATTAGAAATGAAAAAGAACAACTGACAATGCAGAAATACAAAGGATCATGAGAGATTACTACAAGCAACTATACGCCAATAAAATGGACAACCTGGAAGAAATAGACAAATTCTTAGAAAAGCACAACATTCTGAGACTAAACCAGGAAGAAATAGAAAATATAAACAGACCAATCACAAGCACTGAAATTGAAACTGTGATTAAAAATCCTCCAGCAAACAAAAGCCCAGGACCTGATGGCTTCACAGGCGAATTCTATGAAACATTTAGACAAGAGCTAACACCTATCCCTCTAAACTCTTCCAAAACATAGCAGAGGGAGGAACAATCCCAAACTCATTCTACAAGGCCACCATCACCCTGATACCAAAACCAGACAAAGATGTCACAAAGAAAGATAACTACAGGCCAATATCACAGATGCAAAAATCCTCAACAAAACACTAGCAAACAGAATCCAACAGCACATTAAAAGGATCATACACCATGATCAATTGCGATTTATCCCAGGAATGCAAGGATTCTTCAGTATATGCAAATCAATCAATGTGATAAACCATATTAACAAATTGAAGGAGAAAAACCATATGATCGTCTCAATAGATGCAGAAAAAGCTTTCAACAAAATTCAACACCCATTTATGATAAAAGCTCTCCAGAAAGTAGGCATAGAGGGAACTTAACCTCAACAAAATAAAGGCCATATATGACAAAGCCACAGCCAACACTGTTCTCAATGGTGAAAACTGAAACCATTTCCACTAAGATCAGGAACAAGACAAGGTTGCCCACTCTCACCACTAGTATTCAACATAGTTTTGGAAGTTTCAGCCACAGCAATCAAAGAAGAAAAAGGAATAAAAGGAATCCAAATCGGAAAAGAAGTAAAACTGTCACTGTTTGCAGATGACATGATACTATACATAGAGAATCTTAAAGATGCTACCAGAAAATGACTAGAGCTAATCAATGAATTTGGTAAAGTTGCAGGATACAAAATTAATGCACAGAAATCTCTTGCATTCCTATACACTAGTGATGAAAAATATGAAAGAGAAATTGAGGAAACACTCCCATATACCATTGCAACAAAAGAACAAAGTACCTGGGAATAAACCTACCTAAGGAGACAAAAGACCTGTATGCAGAAAACTATAAGACAATGATGAAAGAAATTAAAGATGATAAAAACAGATGGAGAGATATACCAGGTTCTTGGATTGGAAGAATCAATATTGTGAAAATGACTATACCCCCCAAAGTAATCTACAGATTCAATGCAATCCCTATCAAACTACCAGTCGCATTTTTCACAGAACTAGAACAAAAAATTTCACAATTTCTATGGAAACACAAGAGACCCCACATAGCCAAAACAAACTTGAGAAAGAAAAACGGAGCTGGAGGAATCAGGCTCCCAGACTTCAGACTATACTACAAAGCTACAGTAATCAACACAGTATGTTACTGGCACAAAAACAGAAATATACACCAATGGAACAGGATAGAAAGCCCAGAGATAAACCCACACACATATGGTCACCTTATTTTTTATAAAGGAGGCAAGAATATACAATGGAGAAAATACAGCCTCTTCAATAAGCAGTGCTGAGAAAACAGCTACATGTAAAAGAATGAAATTAGAACACTCCCTAACACCATACACAAAAAGAAACTCAAAACGGATTAAAGACCTAAAAGTAAGTCCAGACACTATAAAACTCTTAGAGGAAAACATAGGAAGAACACTCTGTGACATAAATCACAGCAAGATCCTTTTTGACCCACCTCCTAGAGAAACGGAAATAAAAACAAAAATAAACAAATGAGACCTAATGAACCTTAAAAGCATTTGCACAGCAAAGGAAAACATAAACAAGATGAAAAGACAATCCTCAGAATGGGAGAAAATATTTGCAAATGAAGCAACTGACAAAGGATTAATCTCCAAAATATACAAGCAGCTCATGCAGCTCAATATCAAAAAAACAAACAACCCAACCCAAACCAAAAATGGGCAGAAGACCTAAATAGACATTTCTCCAAAGAAGATATACAGATTGCCAACAAACACATGAAAGGATGCTCAACATCATTAATCATTAGAGAAATGCAAATCAAAGCTACAATGAGGTATCACCTCACACTGGTCAGAATGGACATCATCAAAAAATCTAGAAACAATAAATGCTGGAGAGGGTGTGGAGAAAACGGAACCCTCCTGCTCTGTTGGTGGGAATGTAAATTGATACAGCTACTATGGAGAACAGTATAGAGGTTCCTTAAAAAACTAAAAATAGAACTACCATATGACCCAGCAATCCCACTATTGGGCATATACCGTGAGAAAACCATAATTCAAAAAGAGACATGTACCACAATGTTCACTGCAGTACTATTTACAATAGCCAGGACATGGAAGCAACCTAAGTGTCCATCAACAGATGAATGGATAAAGAAGATGTGGCACATAAATATTACTCAGCCATATAAAGAAACGAAATTGAGTTATTTGTAGTAAGGTGGATGGACCTAGAGTCTGTCATACAGAGTGAAGTAAGTCAGAAAGAGAAAAATAAATGACGTATGCTAACGCATATATATGGAATCTAAAAAAAAAAAAGTTTCTGAAGAACCTAGGGGCAGAACAGGAATAAAGACACAGATATAGAGAATGGACTTGAGGACACAGGGAGGGGGAAGGGGAAGCTGGGACGAAGTGAGAGAGTGGCATGGACATATGTACACTACCAAATGTAAAATAGATAGCTAGTGGGAAGCAGCCGCATGGCACAGGGAGATCAGCTCAGTGCTTTGTGTAAAAGGGATAGGGAGGGTGGGAGGGAGACACAAGAGGGAGGAGATATGGGGATATATGTATATGTATAGCTGATTCACTTTGTTACACAGCAGAAACTAACACACAACTGTAAAGCAATTATACTCCAATACAGATGTCAAAAAATAATTAATTTAAAAAAAAAAGAATTGCCAGGTAAAGCTGTCTGATATTAACTTTGGGCAGCCAGAAATGGCCTACCTTCATTCAAAGACGAGTACACTGGAAAATCCAATATCAGTTCTATGAAGAGAGTCTGCAAAGCATAGGAAAGAAATATAGTATTCAAAAAGTTATATGAAGAACATTCTTTTAGAAGAGTTTTATTATACAAATCAAAAAATATTTTGAAAGGGTCTGCTCTGTGCTGTGAAAATAAATTTTTTTAATGCTATCATGAAACAGGTAAAAGTTCAGATAAAACAAAAGACTTGGATTTTTCTTAAGAGTCTGATAGAATTAAGAACAAATAAGAAAAATGCTATAGTGATAAAAAGTGGTAATTAGAACAAATTTTTAAAATTTACATCTCAGAAAATGAAACCATTGATATAGAACATAGGTTTGAGAGATGAATGTAGGCAAGGAGATGATAAATGTAGGTGACGGGTAGTGAAGATGCAACATATAGCTAATTGATATTCCTGAAGAAATGTACCAAATAAACAGAATGAAAACACTACTTGAAATAAAACAGGAAAATGCCCTAAACTGAAGAGCTGTATTTGCATATCAAAAGGGCTTTCCATGTACCAGGAAAAAGTAATTAGAAAACAATCCACTCCCAAACATATGCTAGTGAAATTATTTAATTTAAAGCAAAATTTAAACCCTATAAGCATCTAGGAGTGGAGAAGAAATAAATTACATGCTAAGATTAAGCTAAGATTTAAATTTCAGATTTCTGTCTCACAACATTAGATATAAGACAATGATACAAACAAAAAACACATAGACAAATGTTGACAAATATGTCAGATTATAGGAAAGAGCAAAGAAGCAAAAGAGAAAGAGACTACAAAATAAGATGACAAGAATAATACCAAATGCATCTGATATGACAATAAATGAATATGGGGTGATCCAACCTACTATAAGAGAATTCATTTCTGATTGGCTTAAAAAAATGTTCAATACTATGCAATCTACAAGGGACACAACTAAGAAAAATTAAAAGTAAAAGAAAGGGCAAACATATACCATATAAATAAAGCAAAAAATAAGTTGAGTTTCACTTTTCATCCATTTGGTATACAATCTACAAGGAAAACAGAAGGATCACAGTTAACATTTTCCTGAATTTTCTTCCATGTAAAAAATTTGTTGTACATAATCACATATCTGTTTATATACTTAGTTCTAACTCGTTTCAGCACACTCTACCTTATTCTTTACTGCAATTCCAACACATCCCATCATTGGATGCACTATAAAATGTCTTCCATTGATGGACACTTAAGTTGTTTTCAGTTTTTAGTTATTATAAGGACAATTACAGTCCTTAATCACTTATCTTAGTTAATAATAGTTATCAGCATATAGATCATATTTAAAGCCATGGTCCTGGATAAGATCACCTTGAGAGTATAGTTAGAGGAGAAAATCCGAGGTCCAAGGATAAGCTTTGGGCACTCCAATATTTTGAAGTCAAGAGATGAGGAGATACCAGCAAGAGAGACTAAGAAGACATAGCAAAGGAGGCAGGAATAGAACCAAGAGAGAATGCAGTCCTGAGGCCAAGGGATAAACGTGTTGTATGGAAAAGCAAGTGATTAACTGTGTTAAGTGTTACTGAGAAGTCACAATGAGGACTGTGATATCTTAAAGCAAATTTGATCATGTCATTCTTCCTCAAAAAATCCTATCAGTGGTGTCTCCATATACTGTGAATAAAAATCTCTCCCCCAAGTCCTCACAGACATGCTCTCACATACACAAAGAGAGCATCTATAAATCCTACATAATCTGACTCTGGTGACCTCTCCAGCATCAACTGCATCACTGCTCTTCCTACTCACTACTGCTTGACATCTTTCCAATTCTCAAATGGGTTCCAACTGTCCACAGCATGGACTCTCAAACTTCAATGTGCATACGAATCACCTGTATTTTTAACAAGCTTCCAGGTGATGGTGATGCTGCTGGTCTGTGAACTATACTTTTGAGTAGCAAGAAACTAAAAAAATTCTTTCCCCTCTTCCTAGCTATCTTCTATTTATTCCTCAGATTTCAATTTAAGTATCATTTCCTCAATCTCCCCCAGATAATTGGGAACTCTTCTTACATGCTTCCATACACTGCACATCTGCATATTAATTGTCACATTCACAATAATTAATTCACCACCTTTCTTCTCTGCTAATCTCCAAATTCCCTGAGGGCAGGGATTATGTTTCTCTTGTTTGCAGATGCTTACCTAGTGCCTAACTCAATGCCTGCCACACAGTAGGTACACAAAAAATATTTACTGATCAATTTAAATGATTATTCAGATCTGTACTTCGTGACATAGAAAGATAATTACAACAAAATAAGTTTTAAAAATCAGGTTACAAAACATTTTTTACATAGCATTATCCAAGTTTTGTTCCATATGATTTATTTGCATACAGATAAGTCTGGAATCATATACTTAAGAATAGTATTATCTCTGGATGGCAGGATTTTGAGTAACTGTTTTCCTTTTTTGTATTTTCTTGCATATTTGTATTTCTATTATTATTTTGTAGCAAAATAATAAATGAAATTAAGCTTTGAATTCTGACATTTAACTTTTGCTTTTCTAATTTTTGTTGTTGTAGTCACTGCTGTTTTAATGTATAAAACTAACAGTCTGTACATGTTTTTCTAAACTGTGACTAGGAATTTCCCTTGTAATTTGAAGTTGAGTTGAGGGCTAAATCTGGGATCTATGGTCTAAGCACTGCTTACCACCAGAAGCTGGCTATAAGGGTACCTGGCTTGAGAAAGTCAGCCATTTTTGCCAAGACAGCATTTTTGCCACCAGCTCTCTCTTTCTTGATGGTGGATCAACAAAATACACAAGCCATTTTACATAGAAAAATCAGTGAAATAGAACGTAAGTCCATAAATAGTCTTGATAACACATTCAAATTTAAGGTATGAAAAGTTGGCATTTCAAATTAGTGAGAAAAAGAGGGTTTATTGAATAAACGATATTGTGCAATTGGCTAGTCAGTTGGGAAAGAAACATTAATGCTTATTCTTCTTATCAAACTAATTAAAGATGAATCAAAGATTTAATTTTTTAAAAGAAAGCCATAAAATTACTAGAAGAAAATATGACAGAATATATTTCTTTAAATTTATTTGTTTGTTTTTATTTTTGGCTGTGTTGGGTCTTCGCTGCTGTGTGCTGGCTTTCTCTAGTTGCGGTGAGCAGGGGCTACTCTTCATTACAGTGCGCAGGCTTCTCATCGTCGTGGCTTCTCTTGTTGCGAAGCACGGGCTCTAGGCGCATAGGCTTTAGTAGTTGTGTCACGTGGGCTCAGTAGTTGTGGCTTGCGGGCTTAGTTGCTCCGCAGCATGTGGGACCTTCCCGGACCAGGTAACAAACCCACGTACCTCACATTGGCAGGCAGATTCTTAACCACTGTGCCACCAGGGAAGCCCCAACAGAATATATTTAAATTGAAGTGTAGAAAAGCCCTTTCTAAGAATGACTAGAAGACTAGAGACACCAAGAATGACACCAAGACTAGAACACATAAAGGAAACTATTGCCAGTTTTCACTACTTCTGTATTAGCATACAACTTCCGGATAGCACAAAACAACATAACAAAGCTGAAAAGCAAGCAAAACAATTTTTTAAAGTCTACATTATATATGATAAAAATCTTTAATATAAAAAGATCACTTATAAATCAATAAGAAAAAGATGAATGATAACAGAATATGAATTGGTAATTCTCAAAAGGAGAAAAACAAATAACCAAGAGACATCCAAAAATATGCTCAATCTTATTAGAAATGAATAAAACAATAAAGAGATATTTTTCTTCATCAGATTAGGAAAAGATCCAGAAGATTGACAATTAGTGGTTTGGCCAGGTTGAAAGGAAATGAACAATATCATAAATTGTTGGTAAGCATATAAACTGGTGTGATTTTTCTGGAGAGAAGTTCAGCAATGTGCATCAAAATTTTTAAACCAAAAATTTTAATAAATAATTGCACACCTAGGAATTTTCTTACACTGCAGCATGGTTAAGTTAGCAAATATTATGAAGTAATTTAAATGTTCACACATAACCTTGAGTGGAAAATATAAGTCTATAGAATGCCATCTATGGTTTAAACACATGTTTACACAGAGATGTTCAGAAGGCTACTCACCAAACTGTTAACACTAATGTAAGTGTTTAAACACTTTTAATAATTTCCCTTATTTTAAAACCCAAAATCTAAAATTCCATGGTAAGAGTTCTAATTCTTAGATGTCTATAAACTTCTCTTTACAATACAGAAACTTTAAAAGCAAAAATATGATCAATATGGAATATTTTTATAGTTCTAATCAAAACTGCTATTTAGCAAAATAAACATGTTTGAACAGTACATTGCTATTTTAAATAAACTTATGTACCCACACTATCCCATTAAAATATCCTTGGTGTTTCCCACAAATAACAGTTTCTATGTGCAAAATTAGGAAAGCATTAAAACTATATAACCACAAGTATTATACTTTGTGGAACTGTTCATTGCACAGAAAAACCAAAAAGCCACCAAGTGAAAGGGTATTCATTTTTTATTCACAGTTACCTTTCTTGAGACAA
This sequence comes from Delphinapterus leucas, assembly GCF_059928025.1. NCBI lineage: Eukaryota > Metazoa > Chordata > Mammalia > Artiodactyla > Monodontidae > Delphinapterus > Delphinapterus leucas. The sequence continues at coordinate 120,717,554 of NC_143130.1, read as the reverse complement.
CTTATTAGTGCAGAAAAAATTATACATTTCTCTGAACTTGTAGGCTCAGCAGACAGATATATTTTGAAAAGGTTAAGCTATGTTTAGCAAGGTAATCCTCAAGAGATGGATGCCAGAGAATTAAATATTCAGTACTTAAATTAACTTCTTATTTGGTACTTAGGAACAAATTGCCAAGAATTATCATCATCAAATAGAACATTTATTGACTCTCTTGGAAAAAGAAAGTGAGACCTACTTGAAAAAAAAATTTAGAATTGGAAAGAAGTCAGTATTTTTAACACTTTGCATGAATAATAGAAGCTGTAAGCCAAGGATGCTTGGCTTGCAGAGTGCTAATAGAAATGACTCAATATAGTAGTTTCATAACTACTGGATTATGTTTATGTCTTTATGTCCACTCTCAGCTTTAGGCTTTTCAAAGACATTCCAAAGAAGTCATATGGAACTTCTATAATCTACCAGAGATACTGGAGCAATTCTGAAATTTCTAAAATTCTTCACATATAATTTTATTCATAAAATTATGAATAACACATAAATCCCTTAAAAAAATCTTTTTGCCTAACAGAAAATAAACACGAGAATGAGCTTCTTTTGGGGATTCATACTGAATGGCATTGTGATTACTAAACACAGGGAAACCATGACTTTAAGCCTTAAAAGAACGCAGTAAGGTGCTACAATTTTTACTAAAAGTAAAGTTGGAGGAAATGGGATCAGAATATAGCATGAAAAGTGTGGGTCAGTTACTTACAATTTTTTGATAGTGTTAATTAAAAGTGATCTTTTAAAATATTATTCTTATATATCTAGAATAGTTCAAATATAGCACTAAACATACATCTACTTAAATTTAACTTAACATTTAATATTTGAGTATTTTAAAAACCTGTTATAGATGATTTTTCAGGATTCCTACCAGCTCTTCTGAAAGACAAGAAACTTTAGAGTATGCGTTCTCTATGTGCAGGTGATATCACCCCCAAGGGAGTGAAAATTAGTGGCTGGGGAGGGCAGGGGGTGAAAAAGCTTACTCTTTTTATGTATAAGTAAGGCACAGATATACATACAGTACCATAAACAGGTATACAGTATATCTAGAGCACTACAATATAATTGGAGAGGGGAAGTTGGGTGGGGGAGTCTAAAAAGCCTTCTTACTGGGGTGATAATGAAAAAAAAAGTTTGAGAAAAGTTAAGTTAGGGGCTTCCCTGGTGGTGCAGTGGTTGAGAGTCCGCCTGCCGATGCAGGGGACACGGGTTTGTGCCCCAGTCTGGGAAGATCCCACATGCCATGGAGCGGCTGGGCCCGTGAGCCATGGCCGCTGAGCCTGCGCGCCCGGAGCCTGTGCTCCGCATCGGGAGAGGCCACAGCAGTGAGAGGACCGCGTACCGCAAAAAAAAAAAAAAAAAAGTTAAGTTAAACAAATCTGGATTCTTTTTTTTTTTTTTGGCTGTGTGAGGTCTTAGTTGCGGCATGCGGGATCTTCGTTGAGACATGCAGGATCTTTCGTTGTAGCTCACGGGCTTCTCTCTCGTGGCGTGCGGGTTTTCTCTCTCTAGTTGCGGCGCACAGGCTCCAACACACATGCACTCTGTAGTTCGCGGCACACGGCCTCTCCAGTTGAGGTGCATGAGCTCAGTAGTTGTGGCATGCGGGCTTAGTTGCCCCGCGGCATGTGGGATCTTAGTTCCCTGACCAGGGATCGAACCCGCATCCCCTGCATTGGAAGGTGGATTCTCTACCACTAGACCACCAGGGAAGTCCCACAAATCTGGATTCTAATCACTATCTAGAGATAAAACTTGGGCAGGTTACCCGATATTATAAAGCCTAAGTTTCTCCATGAATAAAATGGAAATTACGACTTCTCCCTTATGATTGAAGATTTAAACAGGAAAGATGCAAAGCACACAGCACAGTGCAAGGAATACAGTTCCTGTTAAATAAACGTTAGCCCCCTTCCCTTTTCTCCTCTCATGTGAGGATGCTATAAATTATATACTCTCCATAAAAGAATACTCACAATTCTGAAGGGAAGTGAGACACAAGGAGAAATGGAAAAAGGTCCAGAAGAAATGACATTTGTACCTGATCCCTGGACCCAAGCATGCCCAATGATGCTGAGATCTAAAAACTGGCTTCAACTCCCAAATCTGTGATGTTCTTAGCTGTATAAGCCTGGCAAAGTTGCTTGGTTCTTATAAGCTTCAATTTCCACATCTGTACTCCACAGAGTTGTTACAAAGAACAAATGAGATCATGTATGTGACACTCTTTGGGAACCATAAACCACTAAAGTTACCTTATACGATAGGGCATGGTTCATGTCAATAATGGCAGGAAATGAAGACACTGACCTAGACTGTGTATGTACCCGGAAGGAATGGAAAGGACCAAAACTGCTCCTTTCAGAAGCAAGTCTTCAAAATCTAAGCCTCAAAGGCAGAAATTCTTTGGCAGTTTAAATCTAGTTTAAAACAAAATTACCAGTGGAACTCTTACCTATCTCTTTGCTCTTCATCTGTATAGCGATCATCTAAGAAAGAGGTTCCACATACTCCAAGTACAGTATTGTGGCCTTTCTTGTCGGCTGTATGATACACTCGAGAAGCCAGGCGCAAGTCAACGGGCAGCTCTTGGGCTGGGATAGTGGCGCACAGATCGTGAAGGGTCCGAGTGGAGTAGTCTCGTGGAATTCTGCCACAGAGATAAGAAAGCGGGCCTCTTTTTATCATTTTGTGCTCTTTAGACGCAAAGTACATTCACAATGACAGTTTAGTTCAGGCTCTAAAAAAAGAGGTCTAAATGTTGGAGAGATCACATTTAAAACTAGTAGAGTAGTTTCTAAAAAATCTAATATTACAATCTCAGGCCATTGACCAGATCTTCAGCCATATATACAATTGCCTGCTGAAGATCTCAACCTATGTATCCTACAGATATCTCAGAATCAACAGGTCTAAAAGCAAACTCATTATCATCCCACCCCACCCAAACCTCTTCTCTCCGGAACTCTGTAACTCAGTCAGTGACACCATAACCAGCAATCATTCATTACTTCTTTGCTACTCTGCACAAATGCTTGTGTCCCTGAAGAAGCACAACAATACAGTACATTATCCATTAACTAGCATCAGTGGAAACCTGGGTCTCTCTAAGTTAACGTAGCACCTTCCTTCCCACCATGCTAGAACTTGCCTCTTTCCTGCCTTTCCAAAATAGAGAGGAGGGCATGACGATCTGCTCTCTTAATCCCCACTGTCACACTTGCCATACCATCCAATCAACAAATACTTTTTGAGCATATATTATGTACCAGACTTTGTGCTAGGCGATCCACACACATCGTCTCTAACTTCCACAATGAAACTACATGGGAGGTATTATTATCCTTATTTTGGAGCAGGCTTATTTTGCATAGGTCACAAAATTAGTGAGTGGCTACTAGGATCTACACACAATGCTGCTAACTATAAGTCAAATTTCTTTCCTATTAACGTCTATTAATGACCCCTGAGGAGAAAGTGGCCCTTAGCCAGTACTACTCCATCCCCACCTCCCTACTAAAGCTATATTCTTACATTAACCAAACGACCTTTTCATCAAATCAAATCAAATGAACTTTAGATCTTTAGATCGTGGTCTCTGTGACCTCCAAGCCACAGCTGGCAATACTGTTGACCCTTCTTGAAATTGCTCTTCCTCCATGAGCTTTTGTCAGCCTGCACTATCCCAGCTCTCCATCTACCTTTCAAGTTCAGCATAATTTGACTTAGTCACCGGTTTTTCTTTCACCATCTTCCCAACTGGTATGGGGATTCCAAGGTTGAGCTACTCTTTCCACATTAGAAAAATCATCTTCAGTGTTTCAGCTCTTTCCTCTGTGCTGAGGGCTCCCAAATCCCATGTCTGGTATCACTATCTCACCTAGATGCCTCATCTTCCAGATACAAAACATTGGGGTCATCTTTGTCTCCTCTGTCCTTCACCTGCTTATCCAATGAAAAGCTGAGCTTCTCCCTTGGACAGAGCTGTTCAGGTGTGCTCCTTCTCCCCGCTCACTTCTACCACACGCCAGTCAGAGTCCTCATCACCTCAGCTTGCAGAGCAAAGGTCTTCCAGTCAGATTGAGCACTGCACCCTGTCTCTTCCCCCTTCCATACATCCTGCAAAATTCTATCACACCGATCTTCAAATACTCCTCTCTCCAGCACAATGTTTTTTTGTTGCTTGCTGCATGCATCTAACTTCCTCTTTCTAAGCTTCAAGGCTCTTAGCATCTGGCCCTACTTCTAGCATAGAGTTTAAGAATGTAGACTCTGCAGTCAGACTTCCTCTGTTCAAATCCTGTTTAAAATTATCACTTGGCAATAAGCAAGTAATTAATTTCTTTATACCTCAGTAAGTTGAGAATAACAACGTTTGGTAAGCTGGGAATTACGACATTAGTGCATCCTGGGTAAAGTTGCTTTATAAGAAAGAAAGGAATGAATGCATTTAAAACAGTGTCTCTCACATGGCGGGTGTTGTCTCCAGGACAATTCACAGGGCCAGAAAGACCTCTCAGTTCTTTAAGTTATGGATATGTTGCTTATCTTTTTGTCCATGTCTAAACACTCTCCAAACAATAACTCAAGGACAAACTTCTCTGCAAACTTTACTTTTTTTTCTTTCTTACAAATCTCTTTTCATACATTCCCCTATTCTTGTCCCACCCATTCTGACCCTTTATCTAATGGGTTAATGCAGATCCGTCCACTGACCACTCCACGTACCTGGATAGAAGCATAGTATAAGTATGCTAGTATAAAGCAAAGTATAAATATAGACTTTGCATAGTATAAATATAGACTTTGGAGTTAGCTGGGCCTGGATCAGAATCCTAATTCTAACACTTGCAAACTCTATTACTGGTCTCTCTGAAGGTCTTCTACAAAATGAGAACAAAAATTCTTAACCCTTGCCTTATAAAAATTGATAACAATAACAGTTCCTGGTCTCTGGAACTCTCAAGAAATGCCTGTTTATTTTTATTGCTGTTGTTATTTATTTGCACTGCATAACATCTAACCCATTGCTAGCCACAATATGTACATCATTGAATCACTAATAGAGAGTGGTTTATGTCATTTCCAAAACAGCATAGGGCCCCCAAAAAATACAGGACATGAAATTTGAACATGTTTAAGTGGAGGAGGAAAAGAGAGGTAAATCTAAAGCATTTGAAAATGTCTGAGACAAAGAGACATAACTCGGGGAGTGAAAATGGGTCTCCAGGAAGCCAAAGACCCCAGGCACTCAGGGTTCCTAAGAACGGACTGGGAAGAAAAAGAGGAGAGAAAAAGGTGAGTTCTGATGTCAAGCTCACCTACATCTTCATTCTATCTGGGACAGGTCCTGGCTAGTGGAATGTTCTTGAGATTACATTACAGATTTTCTTTTTTCCTTAAAAAAGCATCAGAACCAATATGAATTCCTATGTTCCCATCATACTCTAATAATATAGATCTGCAAGTGAATCTCCCTTGGTTGAGCTAAATAACACTGTGTTTTCAAGGGATGGCTGAATTCCTAAGGAAACAATTTAATTTGGAAGCTAGTCACTGGTGAGAAAAGCTAGGTTAAAAATTGATTAAGAAAAAGGAGCAGTGAATAAAAGATTTTCCAAAATTCTCTTTTATCATATAAACTTTTTAAATATCCGATTTTTATTCCTCTGCACCTCATTCTTATTTCTTTATAATGGTGATTTCTGATTTCAGTTTTAATGAATTAACACAGTAAATGAATTAACACAGTACTATATATATCAAGAAGATCTACAAATATTTTTGGCATGCTTAAGAAAGGCTGTGTGTTTTTATAGCACACTCTCCTTAAACAGGACTATTTGTCATTCTTTGAAACACTAAGACATAAAAAAGAAAAGACTCTCTCTGTGTGTGGCCACACTACTTGCCTAATGCACTAAATGCAAGGTTTTTTAGAAAAAAAAAATCAAGAAGTTTCTGCTTCATTGATAATCTGACAGTAACTATTTATTGAAGGTAAAATACTTGTTGTCTGCTGTCACTATTTGTTTTAATACATAATCTTGCTAACTAAATGAGCTTAAAGCAATGCAGATAAGCAATGGCATGTACAGGGTCACTTAAATGCCAATTTGACTCTTTCATAAACTTTGGAATTCTTTTCCCATGAGTCTACTCTCAGCTACTAAATTGTGAGTCATATCCATTTACAAAGTTTAGGCTGGCCATAAAAAGGTTGCCTTCCATGTCCTGCACACTTTTCAGTGCCCTAAGCAACAACAAAAGCTAATAACTAAAGCTTCTTTAAGCCCCCATAAAGAGTTAAATGAAGAAGAATCTAGAATAAACCAACCCATAAAAACCTAGTGGAAAAATAAGGAGAAAATAAGTTTCAACAAGATGACTGGCAAAAGATAGACCATAAACCTAAACTGCATTTACACAGTATTATTCAAAATTATGGTTGCACCCCTGTGTAAAAAGAAACCCTATTGAAAATATGTGGGGGGATGGGAATGAAACATGAAATGATAGCAGAGAAAAATAAGGCCGTCTAAATTTCCAAATCGACTGGCCTATGGACATTTTGTGCTGGGTTGTCTTTTATTTTATCATAACAAAATTAACGAATATAATGAGCAGTTAATCCAAATCAGGCACTTCAGTGACCAAAAATATCAAATCTAACATGTTAATATTTTTATTCTAGCTATTGCTATGTCATTAAACTAAGTATATTGGTCAAAAAAAAAAAAAAAAAAGAGTAGAAAGAAGTGTGGAGGACTTCCCTGGGGGTCCAGTGGTTAAGACTCCACACTTCCAAGGCAGGGGGCATGGGTTCCATCCCCAGTCAGGAAACTAAGATCCCACGTGCCACGTGGCATGGCCAGAAAAGAAAAAAAAGTGTGGAGTACAACATACATATCCCTAACTGTACTATCTGCCACCAACTCTTCCTGTGAGAAGGTTTAAGTTGGATCTCGACACAAATTCCTGAAACATTTAGTTTTCCTTTAAAAACACACTTTCAGGTATCAATGCTACTACTGAATAACTTCTCTTCAGACACTTAAATTTGTAAAAGTTAAGGAAGTTACTTTTTTTTAGGTAGGTTTTGATCACACAGGGGCTTTGAAACCTTTCTTTGTCTCTGTTGTGTAATTCCTAATTTACTTTTCCGCCTTCGCTTAACTTCTTTTCCTTTGATTTGCAACAATTCTGATGATTTCACCTTGGAAAAAACATAAAATGCGCCATTAAGGAAAGCTGTAGCCAAGCGTTAGATCTTTCTCTCTATTTAATGGTGCATGGTATTTTTAAACTCCTAATTTCTATGTGTATTTTATAACAGAATATAAATCCTAAAGGTGGAGTTGATATGTTCTTCTAAATTTTTTCCTAAATTCTACCATATACACCTTCATAGCAATAAAAATATTAGTATCATATTTATTCATAATATTCTATTTACCTCCTTAAAACTATTAAAGAAAAATATAAGATTTTTTTCCCTCCATAAATCTACTATTCTTGATTGGTATTTCTAATAGAACTTACCTTTAGCTACTTAAAGTTTGGCATGACTGCTGGTTGCAAGCACAAGCCAAAATGACCTTTAATGCTTTATAGAACTATTTTGAACAATGTTTACCAATTTATGCCTCTTACAGTTTTACTGTTTTCTATTTCCACTGCTTGGGAAAAATCAAATGCATTTTTGTCTCTTAAATAATTGCCTTTTAATCATTATAGGTATTAGGAGTATTGTTTTCCTAGATTCCTTAGGAAATTTGCAGAATTCATGGCAATAGTTCATCTAAAGATATTTTTCTCTGTGGGTTGCTCTGTCCTTTTTTGAGACTAGAGTTAAGGAAGAAAGCAGGGAGGTGTTCCTTGGGGAAAGCAGAGAATGACTGAGTAAATAGAAGGAGGCCAGATAAAGGGAGGTTCTTCTAAATTAGGTAGAGGGTTTGGGCTCGATGCAGTTGTAAGCAGAGAGCTATTGCAATGTCTTTGGTAAGGAAGTGATGATGAATAAGGAAAGCTCAGAGTACGGGTATTCCGTCTCACCATCCAGTTCATGTTTGAATTTCCTCTATATTATCTCCACCAAAGGCCATCCATCCCGACTTGAACATGATCAGAAACAGAGGACCTAGATAAATCCAAAGGTAGCCACTTTCTCTTTGAAATCTTTCAAGTTGTTAGAATTTTTGTTTGTTTATTACTGAGCCTAACAACTTTCATCCACCAGTCTCAATTCAAACATCAGGATCATACAGGAATGATCTGGTTCTCTTCCATTTGACAGACAAATATTTGAATACAGTTGACTCCCCTGGGCATTCTTTTCCCCCACATAAGCATCCCCAGTCCTTTCAACTCTACCTTACATGACATGGTTTTGAAATACTCTTGTCATCCTGAGCACTCTCTTCCAGTCTCCAATTTGTCAGTGTCTCTCCTGGGGTTGGACACCCAGATCTGAACACAATATTTGAGGTGCGATGTGATCAGATCCACCAGGAGAAAGATGATCCTCTTTTAGGGTAATCATCAATCAATGCAAATTATGATTGCACATGTCTTCCTATCACAAACCTAAATTATAACTTAAAACCGTGAAGCCTTGTCCACATTTGCTCTAAGTCATGCCATCCCATATCTGTGCACTTAGTTTGTGGAACCAAAGAAAGAACCATACATACATTTATCCCAATTAAATTTCACCTGAGGTCTGACCAAGCAAATCTTACCAGTCACATTTTGGACATTACCTGCAAATCCAATCAGTAAATCTTCCATATTCTCAACCAAATTATCAGAAAATAAGCTGAATTGGACACAGCCCTATAACAGTCCACTAGGGACTTTCATGACTAATTGCCCTTTGCATAACTAGTCATAAATCCACCTGGCAGTTCACCCAATTGTAGTCTTGTCTACAAAATTGTCATCAGGAGGCTTTCATAAATGGATTGCTGAAATCCAAAAGATAATAACAATAACTAATATTTATTAAGTTTTCTGGTATGCCAGGCTCTTCCCCATGATACTCATGTGTTGACCCCCAGGTCTGACACTATTCTTATGTTCATTCTAGTAATTCTCAAAAAAGTAAATAAATAATAAGGTTGGTCTTCCATGGCTTGCCCTTAGGGAACCCATGCTGGCTCCAGGTGATTACTCCTTCCTTTTATAAGGGTTCAAACACAATTATTTTAATGATTCATTTAATCATTCCAGAGTTTTGTCCAAGGTCAGTGCACACATTACAGAAACCATAACTCTTACTCTTAAAAGAAAAAATAAAACTCAGATTTGCAGGGCTTCCCTGGTGGCACAGTGGTTGAGAGTCCGCCTGCCGATGCAGGGGACGTGGGTTCGTGCCCCGGTCTGGGAAGATCCCACATGCCGCGGAGTGGCTGGGCCCGTGAGCCATGGCCGCTGGGCCTGCGCGTCCGGAGCCTGTGCTCCGCAACGGGAGAGGCCACAGCGGTGAGAGGCCTGCGTACCGCAAAAAAAAAAAAAAAACCCAACTCAGATTTGCAGTTGCCAGTCTCCAGGCTCCTAGCACCTCTCCCATGGCAGCAGCTCCTCAAAGCCGCTGCTGACAGGGGCACAGCAGGCTTAAACCTATCTATCTGAGCCAACAGGATCAGATATCTAAGCTAACTCTTAAAATCTTTTACCAATCTCGGGCTTCAAGTTTCTTTTTTCAATTCTTTTCTCTTCTTTCTAAACTAAGGATCATCCTCCTTGTCAGATTTAAGAGAAGCAAAGTACCATTTTATCAGCTTCCCTTTCTCTTTGTCATAGTTCTGTTTATTTAAAACCTCAACCTTTCTCCAAAAATAAATTAAGACCACTCTGTCATCCGTTGTCATCACACTATTCATCCATAATGACAGGGTTATCCTTCCTTTTTTCTCTCTTTGCTCCAAAACTAACACCAAAAAATACTTTCTTATTCTTAGCATTATTCACAGGCCTCAACCCATTTTGGATCTTAGCTCTCCTGATATAATTGTTATAGCCACATGCCACTTTTATGTTTATCTATGGATATGTGTTTCTTCTTTCATCTTCTGTATACTTTTAAAACTCTGAATGCAATAGATCACTCAAAATTGTTTTATGAAAATTTGCGGGGTTGCGGGGAGCGGGTTTGGGGTATCCCACATCTCTGAAACTTCCTTCTACTTAGAATCTCAGGGCATGTGCTAGCTATATATTTTTTTTACAGACTTTTTCCCTCCTAAAATGCTCAACAATCCTCTCATCAGTTCTTCTGTCAGTCATTTCTTCACAGAGTCGCTATTATCTAATTTCTCCTTTTGTTGGTCATGACTTAGACCAGAGACCTAATAACCTTTATCATACTAATGAGCTTCTAAGGATAGAAATGGTCAATAAAGTAACAACTGATTAAATTCTCTACTTTTTTTGCTGAATGAGACTGTCTGGCATGTATCTGAGCAGTGAAAGTCCTGCATTTCTCCTTTATCACACTTCTCTGAGTGATGTCAGAAGAAGTTTTCTTGTCCGCCCAGTCTGGCCTGGCTTGCTGGAGTATACTGTTCCTCATTCCTGTGCCAGAGATGCTAGAGACTAACGTTATGGCCTCAAATGTCCAAACAGGGTAAAGCTCACGGATAATGACTGATCTTGAGATGTTACCACAAATAAAAGAAATCCAAGGTGAAGATTTGGTGGGATGAGTCAGAAAACTTCCAGCACTATTTTCTCTGGCATTTCAGATATGTCCCACAATATCCCACAACTATAAACCATAAAGTCTTATCAGACATTCTCTTCTCCTCCTTTTGAAACGCTTCTGGTTTCAGTTTAGAATCCTCTTAATCTGTTCTCTAAGTCTCTCTCATCAAACCATTCCCCCTAGTTAAGTGAGGAACACTCCATTCATAGTCATTTTTGCCACTGTGAGTCTTGTACTTAACCAGATACCTGTTCATTGTTGTTATAAAAGGGCAGTGCTGCAAAGCGGCAAAGAGTGAAGGATCCAGAATTAGACCACCTCAGTTCAAGTCCTGACTCTACAACTTAGCCATACGGTTGTACCTGTGCAAATTAGTTATCTTCTTCATGACTCATATTTTTTAACTATAAAATGAGAGTAATAATAGGGCTGTTATCAGGGGGAAAAAAAAGATAACATATGTAAAATACTTAGCAAAGTGGCTGAAACGTGGTAAGCACTCAATAAATTCTAGTTACCTTAGGAAATGACTGTTTTTAGCAAAAATAAATAATTTTGCATATTTCTTAATAATATTTAATATCAGCCACAGCAAACCAAAAGAATGAACATTATGGGACTTTTTCAATGAGGGATTCAAATTCCTGACAGGCCATTGTGGTTAAATCACTGTCCAGAAAATCCATTTCCTTCTTTGACACATTTAGTAGCTAACCATTTGCCCCTCATTTTATTTCCAAAGTCCCAATGCTCAGGTAGGAGAATAGATAAAAACACTACCTGTACCCACAAACCTAACACTCTTTCAAGATGCCATTGTTTTAAAAGATGCCTTCTAAGTTCTCCACACCTAGAAGGTGTCAGCCTAACACACAGGCTGCACCTGCAGTAGTTAGCAATGAGTGGGGTTACTCAGCCTTGGCAAGCTTCGCTTCATACCCCAAATGTGAGCTTTAGGAAGACAGCATGACTTCTGATGGAGTCATTCACCAATCACAGCATAAGTCCCTTCCCCCGACAGCAGTGGTGTCACCTGTTACTTGTGGATCTTCCTTATGATCTATTATTGCAGGAAGATCCGTATGCTAGTGTCATGCAGGATGAACCTAAGAAAGTAGGACTTGAGAAATGAATAAAAACCAGGAGGCAACTGTACTAATCCAGACATAAGGTCAACTGTAAAATGAAGAAAAAAATTATAAGCAATAATATTTACGAGGAATCTAGGCCTTGGAGGCTGATTATTTTGTGAGAGGCAAGAAAACAATAAGGTCATGGATAAATCTAAGGTTTCAGAGTTGGGATTTTGGGGCAAAAGCTGAAGAACTGTTAATGGCTAGTTCCCTTGGGCGAAGCACAGTAGTAGGATCATGGTCATTGGTGGGGAGAGGGAAACCCAGAAGGAGAGGGGCTGACTAGAAAAGTTGTTTACGCAAGAAGGGGTATCCATCTAAATGTGTCAGAATAGACTGCTGGAGATAATACCAAGATAGTAAGCTGTGGTTCAGGAAAAAGTGGCTTTTTTAAAAATCCTAATAATAATATATCTATTTTTAAATAAACTCATTTATTCAAGTCAAAAAGTGACTCAAATTAAAGAAATGTACTAAGTAAATAATAGTAAGGCAATATACAAATATGGTAAAATTATGAAAATTATGCATAAATCAAGTGGAATAAAATTATAAATAAAATAAAATTCTCACAGTAGGAAAAAACTCAGGGAGTAGGATAAACCTAAATGGGGCAAAGACTACAAAGTTCACCCAGTCCAGGTCCCTGGGCTACAGGTTCCTGACTCTCTCAAGATGGTAACAGGAAGACTCTTGGTCAATTTCTGAAAGCCCTGAGGTTCCCTCACTCCTTAAAAATCTTTATTCTCTCCCCAGAGTTGCAATCAGGTTTGAGACTAAAATCTCTGAGAAAACAGAAGTCCCCTTCTCCCAAATGAGCAGCTTTCACACATAAGGCCCTTTTTTCAGGCTGAACCCTCCCACAGGCCTTGGCCCTTTCTGGGCCATATCTTCACACCTACACATCCTCATCTTTCATAACTCTGTTTCCAACATAAGTAGTGTTTTACCTTTAAAGACAGCTGCTTGGTTGTTTTTGAATCACCAGTGGGCTGTTCACCTTCCAAAGGTTTACTTGATTCATCTGCTGACTGAATTTCCAAAGTTTCCTGAGGCTTAAATAATATGCTTTCTGCATCTGAGACTCCCCGTTCCGATACGTCCTCTTGTTCAATCTGGAAAGTACTTGATACAGCTTCAGGAAGCTTCTCAAGCACATTCTGTTGGGAAACGTAAATGTACAAATACGCTCTTTTTATTGGTCCTTCCAAAGTTTTAAGTTATGCAATGTTTTCTCTCTGACAACAAATGACTATGAAAATGTGTGACTGAAATTAAGCAGAGGTAGTAAGTGAAGATTTAGAAAAAGAAACTCAAATTGACTTAAGAAAAACATGAAGCGTGGCAAATTATTTTCCTTGGCCCTTGTCTCAGAAAATACTGCTACCCCCCCTGTATTATGCAACAACTCTAAGGAAATAACAAGACTCCAATCTTACCCTGATTCTCACCCACACTCACACAGAATCAAGGCCCACTGAAATATATGACCTCTGCCCAACCTGAGGTTCTTTGGTCCTAAGCAATGAGATGCCTGCTAGCCAAATGTTCTTCCAGAAGCATGACTTCAGTCCCTCAGAGAAGAGCTGACACAGAAGCCCCAAGAAGACCACCGAGACACCCCAGCTCCATGCCAAGCCCTAATGAAAAATTCTCACAAAATATCACTCCTACACCTGTTTTGTGTTTCTTAAAAAGGTCTCACTGATGGGCTTCCCTGGTGGCGCAGTGGTTGAAAGTCCGCCTGCTGATGCAGGGGACGCGGGTTCGTGCCCCGGTCCGGGAAGATCCCACATGCTGCGGAGAGGCTGGGCCCGTGAGCCATGGCCGCTGAGCCTGTGCGTCCGGAGCCTGTGCTCGGCAATGGGAGAGGAGCATCTCACAAGAGTGAGAGGCCCGCGTACCGCAGAAGAAAAAAAAAAGGTCTCACTGACTTAATGTGCATCTCACCAAGCCTTTAAGAAAGTATCTTTATAGACATATTTTGGGTATTACCCAATTTTAAACCAAGATTATTTGGGATTATGAGCACTGCCTCAAATTAAGAGATGAGAAAACCAGTCTGATTTACATAGAATCTGAATTTCATAGAATGACTTGAAAATGCAATTGTATCACTTTGCTCTCTGGCACACTCATTTGCTAATAAGTAAAATAAAAGGTAAAGATGGCATATAGTAGTTCCAAATACTATTTAAGTTTCTTTATTATGTAGGAAAGGATGGCTAAACCAAGAAATATACTTTTGTAAAACATAACTTTAATCTAGAGCTCGTGTTTTTATAAAGCTACTCAATGGTGCTGGGGAAAGAGTAAGAGCTTTGTAACTAGACAGGACTTAATACAAATCCTGGATGTGTCTTATCAATAGATGTGTAATCTTGATCAAGTTACCTTAACCCTTTTTAGTCTCATTTTCCTCATTGGTAAAAAAGGGGTTAAAAAAAGTCCTTCCATAAAATGGCAGAATAGCTACACAAGGGTAACATGTGTTATGAGCCTATATTGTCTACCTATGACAAACTCATTCATTTTATGTTCCATAGCTTTTGGAACTGTTCATCACTCCCTTTCTTTTGACCTCGTCTGCTCCTGGCTTCCTCAACACAATCTACCAGGGTCTAGCTGGGGAGACTGAATAGATGAAGGTTCCACCCTTCAAAAGCTTGAGAGGGAAAGGGTAATCCTCCAGCTTCAACTGACCCTCTCAGAACTCTGCCAGCCTCGCCTACCCAGAAAGCCATTAGTGATCTTATCACTACCCTGTGGCCTGTTCTATTTTAGCATATATCACACTATATTACATTCGTCTAAGTAATCATCACTGTAATTGTCAACATATATGAGCATTATCTCATTTAATTTTAATCTTCACCACTACTCCATGAAGTAGAGGAACTCTTTGTAATCCCATTTTATGGATGAAGAAACTGAGGCTTAGTTAAGTAACCTGCCCAAGGTCATACTGAGACTAAGTAGCAGGACAGTGTTTGAACCTAAACAACCTGAATCCAAACTGTACTCTCTTACCCTTTTTTTAGCCCACACAGTAGACTACTGGTTCTCAAAATGTGCTCCACAGACTCCTGACAGTTTAGGCCCTTTCAGGGGATCTACAATGTCAGAACTATTTTCATAATAATATTAAGGCTTATTTTCCTTTTTCACTGTGTTGACATTTACATTGATGATGAAAAAGTACTGAGGAGTAAAACAGTGAGTCAATACTTTTCAAGTAATTAACACATGAGGTACAAAATCATGCAGGGGGTTAAAGGTCTGTTCAAGGAGCAAGGTAGACCAATTAATTTTAAAGTAATGATACACAATAAGTTCATTTATCTGGTTTCAGATTCTCCACTGCAACTAATCTTTAAGAAACTACCACTTGTGGAGTTTTGGTGTATTAACAAAGACGACCATCCATAACTATGTAAAAAAAAGGTTATTAAAATGAGTCCCTTCTAATCTGTATCAGACTAGACTTACTTAATATACTTCAACCAAAAGAACACATACAACAGATTGAATGCAAAAGCAGATATGAGAATCTAGCTCTCTATTAAACCAGATGTTAAAGACATTTGCAAAAAGTGTGAGACAATCCTACTCTTCTCACTGAATTGTTTTGTTTTGCACATTATCTTTTCCTAAAAATATGTTTTATGTTAATGCGTAACAGGCTGGTTATTATTTTAAATGAATGAATAAATAATTTCTGTTTTTCTCAGGTTCAGTTTCTAGTATGGTAAATATTGGTTGATTGAATCCACACAAACAAAAACTCCTTTGGGTCCTTAAAATATTTTTTAAGGGTTTAAAGCCATCCTAAGACCAAAAATTTTGAGTACTTCAAAACCTTCAAGTTTGAGAATTCCTTAAAAAAGAAATTGTGTCTCACCTGTCTTTTATACCTCAAGCACTTAGGACATTGTAGAACTTGTGCAATTATTTGTGAATGAATGAAAGGAAATTATATACATTTTTTCTCTACTATGTAATTAGTCTCTATTTAGAATATTTATTAAACAGTATTGTACTTTGTCTCTTTATATACTGGTCTACTCTATACAATGAGTTCCTCAAGCGCAAGAGCTGTATTTTCTATCTTTGTATCAACCATGTCTAAAACAATGCTCACCACATCATAGGAAAAGGAATGAATGAATTCCTTGATTTTTTTGATAAGTATGAGAGGAAATCATTCCCCATGATGATTCGAAAACAATTATATTTAAAATGGTGGGTACTTGGAAAGATATTGCATTAAGAATGTTCTTTTTTAAAAGAAAATAAATTACATCAAAGAACTAAGAGCACTCTGGCCTGTGGCACTGAGAATGCTCACAGCTGAGGCTGCCATGCTCTAACAGTAGGGTGCCTGGTACCACTTAGAAAGAGCAGGCCCTCTCCAGATGGGTGCTTGCTGGCCACTGCTGCACAGACAAAATCTCAGTCCAGGAAGCATCTACAAGTCTAAGGGATAGGTACAATGAACAGATAGAGTTCTGTTCTCTGACACAGAGCAGGTACCCAAAAAATGTGTTTGGAATTAAAGATACCACAGAGGAGCTTTTTTACCATGGCCAGGTATCAGCTTAAAAGGTATTATACCTCTAAAGAAGTGGGAAGCTTCCTCTTAAAAAGCCAGTGACTAGAAGAGGTCCAGTAATTGCTTGTAAATGTCAAAGCTGAGGGTATGGTTCCTACAGAATTACAAAGCAATTAATATTTTTGCTTAAATGTTTATTCTAAATAATCAAGATGATGTATAAGCTAGGTATATGATAATTGGCCTTTTTCATAGTTTCCTTCAAAATGGAATAATCTTTTCTTAATACTTCATATGAATATTCAGTGAATGGTATTAAGTCAAGTTTATCCTACTAATGAAGATTTCTATTTTTCTGAACCTAACTGATCTTGTATTATCAGTTTACTACACCTATTAGAAACTTACAGTTCAGACGTTTTGATATCTACCTGTAAATGGTGTCACCTAGAGGCAGCTACCCTAGATATCAGTTTTAAGCCCATAGCATATGTGGTAAGGCTTCAAAATTGATTTATCCACATATTGTACCATATATCCTGGGTCTTGAGACAGATGATGAGAATACAGGGGAGAAAAATACATGATCTCAACCCAGAAGCATCTCAAACTCTAGTAGTCAACCATTTGTAGTAACTCTAACATTACAGGATCCATGATTTTTGGCGAAAAGAAAAAATTCAATACGTTTTCTAAACATGATATATTATCCTAAAACTGAATTGTGATCTGAATTTTTATGTGTGTGGAATCATATTTTCAGGAAATAAAGGAGCTTGTTATTTAATGATATCATTTTACAAATCCTTTGTAAAAGACGGATCATCGTGCCATCATTTGTTTTATGTAAATGTGGATTTCTACACACAGGGAGGCACTTCCCATTCACAAAGAATGTGTTCCAGATTGCTTTGAATCCCATAAGTATTTTGCCAATGATGGATGAAAAAGAAGTTCTATTTCTGAAACAAACTTCTGTCACCAAGTGTCCATATTTCTCTACAAAATATGCCCCTTGTCAATGCTTTTCAGAATTCTTCTAGGTAAATAAAGAATAAGGTGATGCTTTCTTAGAAGCTAATAATTTTTAATTAATTCTCCAGCTACCTTCTAGATCTAAATGTCTTTAGACGAGAAGAATTGTTAAAATCTTTTCCTTCTGAAATGAGTTTTGGGCCTTAGCTCCGAAGGTCTATGATAGGCAGCAATGGTGAGCCATAATAGCCAAGACTCTCAATGTGGTATTAGATTAGATGTGCTTAGAGTTAAACATGCCTCTAAAATAAGTCAGAGGAGAATTTTTTTAACTCTCTAGATAAACATTCAAGCAACAGAAGCAGACTATTACTTCAGTATAGGCAAGGAGGATTTTTTATTAAAGACTTTACCATTTGAGGTTCCTTAATACTTATCTGCAGTCCTTGCTCTGCTTGCACTTGCGGTGTTTTTGGCCAGTACACTTTTCCCATTAAAGAAATATCCTTGAAGGAGAAAAAGAAAACAATTAAAATAATGTCAATTTTAAAAATCACTGAGACATATTCTTCAATGCAGTAAAATGCTAGTCAATATGATGCAGTAAGTGAGAAATACAGAACAAAAGATACAATAAAAATATTGTGCCTATTGTTCCAATTTTAAGGCTTTTTAAATTACTGGGCTCTATAGATATATCATCAGATTTAATAAGACAATTAGGTAGTATTAAATCAGATACCATAAAATGCTGCTTTTAAATGGCTGCGCAAGAAAGATAAAATCTAAAGTAAAATTTAATCTAACCAAGAGCGAGAAGGAATATAAATATACTTTAAATGCTAATGGAGGGGACTTCCCTGGTGGTCCAGTGGTTAAGACTCTGTGCTCCCAATGCAGGGGGCCCGGGTTCGATCCCTGGTCAGGGAAATAGATCCCACATGCCACAACTAAGAGCCTGCATGCCACAACTAAAGGAGCCCACATGCCACAACTAAAGATGCCACAGGCCAAAACGAAGATCCCGCACGCGGCAAGAAACTGCATGCCGCAATTAGACCCAGCGCACCCAAATAAATAAATAAATAAATATTTTTTTAAAATGTTAATGGGTAGAACTGTTAGTGTCATTTTTATCATTACTAATGCTAATTGCTATGATATATCCTCAACTCAGTTGCAGTGGTAAAAAGATAGTGCACTACAGTGTCCAACAATGAACAGGAATAAAGAGACCCAGCTCCTGCCCAAATTGTAATGTCACAGACCTGACAGCAACAGGCAAGTTATCTTGCTTCCCTTTACCTCAGTTTTATCATCCTTAAAATGGATGCTCATGACTTTTTAAGGTTCCTTTCTCCTCTAGCCTTTTAGTAATGTCAGTAGCAAAATATAAGCATTCCTTGTACTTTAAAATACTGCTTTTCTAACTTTGCTTAATTAAAAAGATTCAACTGAGGTTACTAGCTTCTACTTCTGCTCACTTGTCAAAAATAACTACAAAACTAGACAAAATATAAGGACAACTCTTTTAGGGTTGGACAACAGGCAGTGCAAGACTATAATGACTAAGAGAATGGAAACAAAAAAGGCTAAGAGCTAAATCACCCCAGATTTCTGCCTTACACAATTTCCAGACCACAGCACAAGGAGAGAGAAATCACACAGAGCACAGGTATCTCACTGAGTTAAAGAGACAGAAATTAGAGTAAGGAAAAGACAAAGAGGGTAGAATTTGTAGGGCACATTATGGGGAGGAGGGAGCTGCATAGAGAATGAGCTCCAGAAATCTGCATAGAATCCTTGAGTCTTTGGCTGAACACCAATCTGCTTGTACAATGGTGAAACCCATGAGGCCAGACAAAGAAAAACTGCCGGGGGAAAAAAAGCAATTACCAAAGAACCGAAGCCACAATTCCCAGAGCTCACACAGTGCTAGGAGTCATTAGATCTCCCACCAGACATTCTTAATACATGGTATTGGGTTGGCCAAAAAGTTTGTTTGGGTTTTTCCGTAAGATCTTATGGAAAAAACCGAATGAACTTTTTGGCCAACCCAATACATTCATTACAAACCTCAGACGGATCATACATTAGTCCTAGAGTAACAGGTTCTCTGGACATTGACAATACTTTAAAATAATACTTAAAAAGATCAAGCTGATCTTCAAGTAGCTTAACTGCCTAACAGAACAAACTCTGACCCTTTGTAAAGGAAGAAAACAAAATCCAGTACTCTACAACGTAAAATTTGCAATGTTCAGCACCTAATCAAAGTTACTAGTCATATGAAGAGGCATGAGTATGTAATACATAACCAGAAGAAGAAAACAGAAAAAGACCCAGAAATAGCAGAGACATTGGAATTAAGAAATAAGGATCTTGAAACTTCTAACATAAATATTATAAATTTCAAAGATGTAAACATACTGAGGAGCAAATGTAAGATAAAAAACAGAATCAAATGGAATGTCCAGATAAAATGTCCACTATCTGAAATAAAAATTTCACTGAGTGCCATAAATATCAGAGAAAACACTGCAGAAGAAAAGATCATTTAAAGACATAGCAATAGAAACCATACAAAATAAATCACCTAGAGAAATAAAAATTGAAACAAAATTAACAGTCAAACTGACATATATTTAATTAGAGTCACAGAAAGGAGGGTGTGAAGAGAGCAGAAAATATTTGTACAAAAAATAGCCAACATTTTTCTAAATTTGATAACAACTATAAACCCCTGGTGCAAAAAGCTCCATGAACCACAAGCAAAAACACACAAAGAACACTGCACCAAGTACATTATAATCAAAATGAAAAGAAAAAAACAACAGTAATACAGGAAAAAATCTTAGTAGCATCCAGAGAAACAATAAGTACAAAGACATAAAGAATTACTGGCAACTAATTACCACAAATTAATACTGCAGGTTTCGTGTCAGAACAGTGCAAGACAGAAGACAATAAAGCAACATATTTAGAATACCTGTACTGAAAGAAAACAACTGTCTACATAGAATACCATATCCAGAAAAAATATCTTTTAAAACTGAAGGTGAAACACTTTTGTAGCAAACACAAGGTGAAAAATTTGTTGCCACCAAACTTGCCCTACAAAAAATGTTAAAGGAAATTCTTCAAGCAGGAGTAAAACTTGAATGCACACAATGAAAATAAATGATAAAATGATTTAAAAAGTGGGTAAATAAAAAAGACTTTTTCCCTTTTTGAAGTTTTAAAAAATATAACAGACTGTTTAAATTAAAAATGATATATTTTGAGATTTATAACTTGTATAGATATGAAGTATACACAAATGAGATCACAATAACAGAAGAAGGGAAAAAGAAGTATACGGCTATAAGTTTCTTATACTATATATGATTTACTGGGATAAGTTAAAATATGCATATTGTAAACCCCATAGCACTCACTAAAACAATAAAACAAAAAGGTAAATAAGCTAACAGTATGAAATAGCATGAAATGCTAAAAATTAATCAAAAGAAGGCAGGTAGAGAGGAAAAAGGGGGCAACGAACAAATGTGACAAATAGAAAGCAAATAGCAAGATATAAATACAAACCCAACCATATCAATACTTGCATGTAAATGGTACTAACCACTCCAATTAAAAGACAAAGATTGTCACACTGCAGAAAAAACAAGATCCTACTATATGATTGCTATGGGAAACCTACTTTAAGTATAAAGACACAAATAGGTTAAAAGTAAAAGGATGAAGGAAAATATAACATGCAAACACTAGCATAAGAAAACTGGCATGGCTATATTAACATCAGACAAGGCAGACTCCAAAACATGAAGTATTAGAAGGAAAAATCGGATCACTGCATAATAAAAAAAAAGAGTCAAGTGCCTCAGAAGACATATAGTATGCACTGATGACAAAGCTACAAAGGGCATAAAACAAAAACTAAAAGAACTGAAAACAGAAGCAGAAAAATTCACTATTATAGTTAGATATTTCAAACAAAGACTATCTGGCTCCAGAGACTACACTTTTTACAAATATAAAAACTAAACAGCTAATTTTAAATGTGAAATCCTACAAAAAATTCTTCACCACCTTTTAGCTTTATAAATACATCATTAAAGTATAAAAACATGACAACAATGAACACCAAATTCAGGATATTGTTCACATCTGAGGTGGAAGAGAATTACTGGAAAGAGGGTACAAAGGGGGCCTCTACTTTACTTGTAATTTTCTATTTATTTAAACAATCTGAAGTGAATATGGTAAAAAAAAGAAATAAATTTTGAGAAATCTGAGTGAAGAGTATGTGTTCTACAATTGAAATATATCATGATTAAAAAAAGATATTTCTCCACATATTAAGGTAGGTAACATAAAAATGTCAAAAATGGATAAAAACATCTTAATAAAGAAACCTACAGCTTACATCACTTGTAAACATAAATGCAAAAATCCCCAATTAAAATATTTGCAAATCTAATCAGCATATTTAGAAACAATGCATCTTGACAAAGGAAATTTTTCCCCAAAATGGATGGATAACTCATTGCCAATTTATGAGATTAACAGATTAACATGGAAATTCATATGATCCTTTCAATAACTGCTTACAAAAATCATCAATAAAATTCAACCTATTTCTGAGTTAAAAGTAACTAGAAATATATTAATTAGACCATATATTTGGTGGAAAAAAGAAAATCAATTGAAAAACTATCAGACCAGAGTAGAGGTAAAAGGCATGTCTAACAAATTCAACAAATGAAATTTCATACCAGCAATAACCGGTTAAGATCCCATTCTCAAAATAAAAGTTAGCTATTAATATAAGCAATGAAATGAATGAATCTCAAAACCATTGTGTTGAGCACAAAAGGCCAGGTTAAAAGGGCATCAAAATGGCCAAAAACAGCCTCTCCAAACTACCCAATAAAATAAGTGTGAAGACAAAAATATATGAAAATTTAAAGTATTTGTCTAATAAGTCCAATGTCCTTCTTCAATGACAGTTTCTATTAATTTTTTTCTGTGTCTGGGCCATATTTTCTTGTTTATCTCTGTGCCTCATAATTTATTGTTGAAAGACTTATAGTAACCTAAGGAGCACTTGTTCATCAAAGACTAATGAATCTCAGTAAGAACAATTAGTTTTTTACTGTTGTAACTTTCTATTCCCATACTCTACTGTCCAGCTCAGCTGTAGCCTTGAAAAAGAAAGATAACAATAAAATAAATATTTTAGTGACTAGGCCATATAAATGTATAGTTTGATTGTTCTGAGTCAGTCTCAGCCTATCAGTAGTGATGCTATCACCTAGAAATGCTTGTGAGCACTCAACTGGGCTCATACTATTTGTGTCAAGCCCCCACAGACATTTCTCTGACTGGAGGCACCATTATGGTTGCAAGGTATACCTCAGCAAAACCATCTGGGAACTTTGAAAAGTCAGGCTTATTATTTATGAGTCCTGAAAGATACACAGCATACCTGGGGCCACACAGTGAGATCACAGGCAGATAGAGAGAGGGGGGTGGGGGGAGAATGGACCTGGGGTTCTGACTTTATTAGTATAAAGGGTGGGGTGCCCAGGGTTTTACAGGTTCACTCACTATTGATGAATTTAAAACATAAGGGTGGGAATCAAAGTGTTCAGTCAAGCAGTCAGTTATCTAGATCAACCAGAGATTTCCAAAAGGGGAAACGTCATGGGTGAGGCGGTCTGGCTCTTAATCTAGTTGTGTAGCTGGCAATGTGTTTATTCAAGATGGATGTCTTTGAATTGGATGCCTCAGGAATCAAAAGTTTAATGTTAGGCAATTACATTAAAATCAAAAAAGCTAATTGTCAGGCGCTTACACTGCACTGAAGTACATACCAATGGCTGTGCACATGCTCAGAAAAGAGCTAGAAGCCCTAAGTTTTCACATCTGACTGACCTTGAGGCTGTAGGCAAGCTGGAAGTGAGGGCTAGTGCAGAGTTCTAAACTGCCTACCTGGGCACTGAAGGTGTGTCCCAACACACAAAAGAGCCCCTTAGCAAAAACTGAAAGACATTGGTTCCACGCATTCAAGGAAATCTATATTCAGTCATCACCTGATCACTAAGCTTAGCAAGCAGAGACTTCAGTGGCCATACATGACTACAAATACAGACTTTACAAAATTAGTTCAAGAAAGCCACTAAAATTTTTTAAATGATAACAATAAAAATAAGAACTACAACAGCAAAACAACAACAAACCCTGGGGGGGGAGAAGGAGGACCTTATTTCCACAATTATCACATTATATTATTTTAAATGACCGATTTATAACAAAAAATATGAGATATGCAAAGAACAAAGAAAGTATGGCTCAACACAGGAAACAAGACAATCAAAAGAACCATCCTTGGGGAAGCGCAGATGTTGGACAAAGACTTTAAATCACCATGTCTAAACAACTGAAGGCAAGTATGACAATAATGTCTCATCAAACAGACAACATCAATAAAGAGACAGAAGTTATAAACATGAACCAAATAGAAATTCTGAAAAGTTCATTAACTGAAATGAAAAATTCAATAGAGGTGCTCAGTAGAAATTTGAGCAGACTGAGAAGAAAAATTGGTGAACATGAAGATAGGTCAGTTGAGGTTATTCAGTCTGAGGAACAAAAAGAAAAAGTAATGAAGAAAACTGAACAGAGCCCTAGAGACCTGTGGGACACCATCAAGCAAAATGGGAGTTCCAAAAGAAGAGGGGAAGGCAGAAAGGATACTGGAAGAAATAATGGCAGAAAATTTCCCTGGTGAAATCATCTACATATCAAAGAAGTTAAGCACACCATAACCAAACTGTCAAACTATTCAAAAACAAAGAGAAAATCTTGAAAGCAGCAAGAGAAAAGCAACTCATCACCTATAAGGAATCGTCAGTAAGATCAACAACTGATTTCTCATCAGAAACCATGGTGGTTAAAAGGCAGTGGGATGACATATTCAGAGTGCTAAAAGAAAAAAAATGTCAACCAAGAATTCTAAATCCAGCAAAACTATCCTTCAAAAATGAAGGAGGAATGAAGATATTCCCAAATAAACAAAACTAAGAGAGTTTGTCACTAATATAATTGCCCTACAAGAAACACTAAAGTGAGTCTTCAGGCTGAAATGAAAAGACACTAGACAATAACTCAAATACACATGAAAAATAAAGAGCACTGGTAAAAGTAAATAGGTAAATATATAAGACAATACAAATAAAATTTTTGTAACTTTTCTCTCCTATATGATTTAAAAGAAAAATGAATAAAACAATAATTATAAATATGTGTTGATGGACACATATTGCATTAAAAATGTAATTTACATGACAACAGCATCACAAAGAGTGGGGAACAGAGCTATACAGGAGCAAATTTTTTATATTATTGAAATTAAGTTGTATAAACCTGAATCAGATTATTATGTTAGGATGTTAGTTATAATTTCAAAGGTAACCATTAAGAAAATAAGTTAAAAATATAAAGTAGGGGTTTCCCTGGTGGCTCAGTGGTTGAGAGTCCGCCTGCCGATGCAGGGGACACAGATTCGTGCCCCGGTCCATGAAGATCCCACATGCCGCGGAGCGGCTAGGCCCACGAGCCATGGCTGCTGAGCCTGCGCATCCGGAGCCTGTGCTCCGCAATGGGAGAGGCCACAACAGTGAGAGGCCTGCGTACCGCAAAAAAAAAAAAAAAAAAAAAAATATATATATATATATATATATATATATAAAGTAAAATAAATAGGGGATAAAAACAGTACAAAAAGAAACCTACAGCTTTTCATACTTTTCATTAGTTCAACATTTTAGAAAACCATACCATGGGTACTGAAGAAGATTACACTACAGTGAAATAGAGATTCCATAGTGAAAGCTTACTAGAACCAGGAAGTGAAACTCAGAGCTTGGCAAGTCAACCTACTCAATAGATAGGGCTCTGAAAAACAGTGCAAGGTAAAAGAAGCCCACAAACGCATTCAGTTCATAAACTTCTAGACTTTTTTTTAAGGTCATATAATTTTAATGATTTTTAAAAATTTTTTATTTTATATTAGAATAAACTTCTAGATTTAAAGAACATATTCATTTCATGAATAAAGAGAAAAAGGCAACTTAAGGCCTATGGAAAACCATTGCAGGATAAGGGAAAAGAGACAACACTCTGAAATACCAAAGGAATAAATTTTTTTAAATTGTGTGATGTGCTCAAAAGATGCAAGAAGATATGAATTCTGCCAAAAAATATAGAAATCCATGCAGAGTAAAGATACTGAGTTGAAACTGCAAGATAAAAATGAAACAAACTGAATCAACTAAGAAGGTTCGCAGAAAAATAAAATGCAATAATAGTATTAAAATATTTAAATACATCTTAAAAAGCAGATTTTAAAATATGTTAATGAAAAAAATCAAATCAGATGGTAGAGGACAAATTATAAGGTCTTCCAAAATATAGAGGAAAATGACCAAAGGGCGATGGGGGGGATGGAGGTGGAAGCAATGGGAAGATAGTAATAAAATCAGAGAAAATGAAGAGACAATGTGAGGATAAATGATGTTTTTTTAATGTAAAAGTAAATAAAAGCAAAAATGAGTAGCTGGATACAAAATGATTTAACTGATTTTTTAAAAAGGTATAGGTAAGTTAAAAGGGTTTGCGTTGTCACGTTCCAGGGGAAAAAAATCAGTGAAAATAAAAGCACACCTAAACATATGCTATAAAATATTTAATTAGAAATGTAGCAGATGTGTAAGTTTGTGCCCAGAAAAAGATATTCTGACAGATTCTGGAAGCAAATGCTGACCTGTCGGCAGAGTTCCTAATGGTCAATTTGGGCAGGAAATGCAGAGAGGGTTTAAGGCAGACAACAGTGGGAAGGTTGGATGATTAGGAAAACAGTGGAATCTGTCTCAGACACTGGTGCCTGGTCTTTAGAAGCTTCTACAGACAGAAGCTAAAGGAACACTTCACAGGTGATTCCATGAACCTAAGAGACACACAAAGAACTCCTTGACAATGAGCCTACACAAGAGAGAACAGGGACATCCTCTCCTTTTGGCTCAGAACTCTGCATGTCTCCTTTGCAGTGGGGATCACAGATATACTCAGCTCAGAAAACCCACCATACATGAAACAACCTTCGAGAAAAATTATTGGAAGATGCAATTAAGTGCTCCAAAATAAAAAGTTAAAGTATAAAAACAGATGAGTAAAAGTGGTATGCAATGAAACTTTAAACATAAATAATAGTCTAAATAAGTTTTAAATGGCTAACAAAACTGAATGTAAATGTCAAGAATTACATTTTAAAATACAAGCAAACTACTAAAACCGACCTAAGAGAAAGCAGAAAATTTGATCAGACCTATAGCAAGAGATTGAATCAGTAACCAAAAACCTTCCAACAGGGCTTCCCTGGTGGCGCAGTGGCTGAGAGTCCGCCTGCCGATGCAGGGGACACGGATTCGTGCCCCAGTCCAGGAAGATCCCATGTGCCGCGGAGCAGCTAGGCCCGTGAGCCATGGCTGCTGAGCCTGCGTGTCCGGAGCCTGTGCTCCACAACGGGAGAGGCCGCAACAGTGAGAGGCCCGCGTACTGCAAAAAAATAAATAAATAAAATAAAAAAATAAAAACCTTCCAACAAATTAAAGTCCAGGACCAGATGGTTTCACTGGTGAATTCTACCAAACAATCTTTCTCAAACTTTTCAAAAAACAGAAGAAGAGGAAACACTTCCTGACTCATTCTGTGAGGCCAGCATAACTCTGATACCAAAGCCAGAGAGAGACATTACAAGAAAAGAAAACTATAGACAATTTTTGTTATGAATATAGATGCAAAAATCCTCAACAAATTACTGGCAAACTGAACCAGCAGCAAATTTTAATGATTATAAGACATGACCAAGTGGGGTATATCCCAAGTGTGCAAGAATGGGTCAACACAAAAAGCAATCATTGTAATACACCCCATTAATAGAATGAAGGGGAAAAAAAAAACAAACATGATCACCTCAATTGTTACAGAAAAAGGATCTGACAAAGTCCAAAACCCTTTTGTGGTTAGGACAAAAACAAAAAACACTCAAAAAACTGGGAATAGAATGGAACTTCCTCAACTTGACAAAGGATATTTATGAAAAACCAAGAGCTAACATTATACTCAATGGTAAAAGACTGAAAGTTTTCCCCCTAATATCAGGAACAATGATGCCCAATTTCACCACTTCTATTCAACATAGTACTGGAAACTCTAGTTGAAGGAATTAGGCAAGAAAAAGAAATAAAAGGCATCCAAATTGCACAAGAAGAAGTAAAATTATCTTTATTCACAGATGATATGATCTTATATATAGAAAACCATAAATAATACCAAAAAACTATTAGAGCTAATAAATAAATTCATTAAAGTTGCAGGTACAATATAAAAATATTTTAAAGTATTAAATTTCTATACACTAACAATGAACAATCTAAAAATGAAATTAAGAAAACTTTCCATTTACAATAGCGTCGATGAGAATAAAATACTTAGGAATAAATTTAACCAAGTAGACACAAGACTTCTATAAAACATTGCTGAAAGAAATTAAAGAAGACCTAAATAAAAGAAAAAACATCACAGGTTCATGGATGGGAAGACTTAATATTAAGATGACAAGATTCCCCATAGCAATCTACAGATTCAATGCAATCTGTATCAAAATCCTAAAGGCCTGTTTTTGCAGAAATAGAAAAGCTGATCCAAAAATTCAAGTTGAATTGAAAAGGACCCTGAATTGGCAAAACAATCTTGAAAAAGAAAAATAAAGTTGGTGCACTCACACTTCCCTATTTCAAAACTTACTATCAAGCTATGGTAACTAAAAACTGTGGTGCTAGCATAAGGACAGACATCTAAATCAATGGAATAGGACTGAAAGTCCTGAAATAATCTCATCCAACTGTTAATGTTTACAAGGGTCCCAAGATCATTCAAAGGGGTATAAATCATCTCTTCAGATAGTGCCAGGACAACTGGATATCAACATGGCTCCCCGTCTCACATGTTATACAAAAATTAACTCAAAATAGATCAAACACCTAAGCGTAAGAACTGTAAAATTATTAGAAGAAAACGTAAGGGTAAATCTTCATGACCTTGGATTTAGTAATAGATTTTCAGAAATGACACTAAAAGCGTAAGAAAAAAAAATTTGGACTTCATCAAAATTAAAAATTTTCATGCATCAAAAAGTGAAAAGAGGGCTTCCCTGATGGCACAGTGGTTGAGGGTCCTCCTGCCGATGCAGGGGACACGGGTTAGTGCCCTGGTCCAGGAAGATCCCACGTGCCGTGGAGCAGCTGGGCCCATGAGCCATGGCCGCTGAGCCTGCGTGTCCAGAGCCTGGGCTCCATGACGGGAGAGGCCACAAAAGTGAGAGGCTCTATAGAACGGGAGAACAACCTATTTACAAATCATTTATCTGATAAGGGTATGTATCCAGAATATAAAAAGAACTCTGAGAACTCAACAAAAACAAAAAAAATCCCAATTAAAAAATGGGCAAACGATCTCAGCTTGAAGTTAATAATACTCTTTGGCAATAACACTAGTAATTTTGAAGTTGAGGAAAAGCAAAAGGAGGTAATCAAAGGAGCTGTCCTGATTATTTAGCTTAAGAATTTCCCTCCCTCCCTCTTCCTACCCATTGTAACTCTCCTGACCACCCCACTCTCTCTGACCTTAATCTAATACTAATCATTCTTTGGTGTCAATGACTTCAGCATTTCTCACACAAGTATGCTTTTCCTCTCAGAATCACTTGTTCATCATTAATATTATAATATTACCATGCAACAGAAAACCGTCTAGTGTTCTTTCCTTTGGCACAGCCTTGACACTAATATGCAATAAAAATATTCCGGGAGTTGAAGCACTAACTCTCTGCTTTACAAAACCCTGTGATTTATTTAGTGAAAGTGAGAAGGAAATCACAGGAGAGAAGATAGCCAATAAATTTTCATTTTTATACAGTCAAAAAAAAATGTGCAAAGGACTTGAATAGACATTCCTCCAAAGAAGATATACAAATAGCCAACAAGCATATGAAAAGATATTCATTAGGGAAATAAAAATCACAATGAAATACAGGGACTTCCCTGGCAGGCCAGTGGTTAAGATTCTGCAGGGTGCGGGTTTGATCCCTGGTTGGGGGACTAAGATCCTGCATGCCACGCAGTGCAGCCAAAAAAAAAATCAAAATGAAATAGCACTTCACACCAGATAGGATGCTATAATAGGAAGAAAAAACAGACAACAACAAAAGCTGGTGAGGATGTGGAGAAATTAGAACCCTTATACATTGCTGGTGGGAACGTAAAGGGTGCAGCCACAATAAAAAAGTTTGGTGGTTACTCAAAAACTTAAACATAGAATTACCATATGATCCAGCATTTCCACTTTTAGAAAAATGCCCCAAAGAATTGAAAGCAGGTATTCAAACAGACATTTGTACATCAGTGTTCTTAGTAACACTATTCACAATTGCCAAAGGGTGGAAATAACCTGAATGCCTATCAACTGACAATGGAATATTATTCAGCAAAAAAAAAGAAGCACTAATACATGCTAAAAACATAAATGAACCTCAAAATTATTATGTTAATTGAGACACCAGACACAAAAGGTCATATATTGCATGATTCCATTTATATGAAACATCCAGAAGAGGTAAATCCCTTGAGACAGAAAACCAACTTGTGGTTGCCAGGGGCTGGAGAGGGGCAGTAGATGCAGAGTGACTGCTTAATGCATGTGGGATATCCTTTGGGGATGATGAAATCATTTTGGAACCAGATGGAGGTGATAGTTGCTCAACATCGTGAATGTACTAGATGCCACTAAATTGTGAACTTTAAGGTGGTTAATTTTATGTTATGTGAATTTCACCTCAATGTGAAAAAAAAAGTGATTGGGTTTGATGAGCACCTGAAAATATTCCCTGCTCCTTCAACACTTCCTTATATAGCAATAAAATTTATACTTGATAATTCTAAGACATTGTCCAATAACAAAAGAACTTATTTTGCTTGTCTGTATTATAGTAAATTTATAGAAATAAAATTCACATTTGACGTTTTTAAAAGACATGTAATGTGAAAAATAATGATTTATTGATAACAATTTAGTTAGTGTTAGATCGAAATTTTAACATAAATTTAGTAACATACATGAATGTGGAGGTAACAGGTAAGAGTTATTACCATGGTAGTCTCAAGTGAGAATCACATGGGAAGGCACTGTGATAAGATGAATGAGTACACATGCTTTGTAGTCAAACTGCTTCAATTCAAATCTTCACTCAGTCACTTTAGGGCAGACTTGAACAAGTTACTTAATCTCTCTGGGCCTTGGTTTCGTAAAATGGAGATAATAATAGTACATATCTCTTATGCTTATTGTGAGGAATAAATAATACATGGAAAAAAAATCTTATATGTAATAATAGCTACTACTGTTCACATTGGAATAAAAAAAAATAAGGATGCCTATTGTCACCATCACCATTTGTTATTATACTGGAAATTCTAGATATGAAATAAATAAAACATAAGATTGTAAGAATAATTTAACCAAATTACTGTGATTTAAAGAGGCTATGACTATATGCCTAGAACCCCCAA
Organism: Delphinapterus leucas; assembly: GCF_059928025.1. Lineage (NCBI taxonomy): Eukaryota > Metazoa > Chordata > Mammalia > Artiodactyla > Monodontidae > Delphinapterus > Delphinapterus leucas. The sequence goes on along the minus strand of NC_143130.1, from coordinate 120,686,444 downwards.
AAGAATCTATTGCAAAAGTATTAGAAATAGTGTTATTTAGACATAAAATCAATTCACAAAAACCAAATTTAGAAAACGAGAAAAGGAACAAAAGTCACAAAAAGCAACAAAAAATATAAACTACCAAAACAGTGCCTTAACAAATGTGAGGAAAACTAAAAAACTTTACTGAGATATAAAAATTGCCTTGAATCAGAAATCTTGGACTTAGGACTCAGAATAAAAGCAAAGATAATTCTTTAAAGAAACGCAATTAGTATTTTGCCTAACATGTATTAATTCTATTTTGTCTCCCCAACTGAGTCAGAAACTATAAGGAGTAGCATTGTTCTGCATCTTTCACAGGGTCTGGCACACTGTTGAACAAATGTTTTAAAATTTGAAAATGTATACAGCCATGAGCAGTCCAGCTTCACAATCCTAGATACATTTTTCATGTGTTTCTCAGGGAAGTTTCAACCTGTTGTGTCTAACTTAGAATCCAAAATGTCAGAGCTGGAAGGAACTTGAAAGATTAGGAAAGTCTGAAGGAAGCCCAAATTTCACAGACATTGAAACCAGAGCTTTAAGCCCCAAAGCGTGCGGGGTAGTATTCAAAACAAACAGAGTCCGTGGTCTTTCCCCTAAACTGCTTCCAGCAGATGGACCAGCAACAGAAGCAGCAGTGTTCCGCTGGCCTGTTAGGCAGGGCCAGTATTTTTTCAATCATCTTTTAAAAGTGATGGGGAGGGCTTCCCTGGTGGCGCAGTGGTTGAGAGTCCGCCTGCCGATGCAGGGCACACGGGTTCGTGCCCCGGTCCGGAAAGATGCCACATGCCGCGGAGTGGCTGGGCCCGTGAGCCATGGCAGCGGAGCCTGCGCGTCTGGGGCCTGTGCTCCACAACGGGAGAGGCCACAACAGTGAGAGGCCCGCGTACCGCAAAAAAAAAAAAAGTGATGGAGAGAGCAACTTCCCCCTACTCTTCCTCAAGCAATCCAGTTCTCCCCAAGTGACGCTTGCTGCTAAGATAGAGGCCAAAGTGTATTTCTACCACATACTCTTTTATGGTTTCGTCAGCACTTATTCAAGGTGCACGGCCTTTAAATAACTCACTATGAAGTTCAAGTTTCAGAAAGAAGGAAAGAAAAGACATTTTTATGGCCCTAAGCAAATACTTGTCCACACAGGTTATTTTCTTGAGAAGCTGCCCTGATTTGCATTGACTTTCTCTTGCTTCCCGCAGGCAAAACCCTGCCGGCATTGGCCTGTAGAATCCTGCTTACAGGCACAAGAATGTGTCAGAGCTGCTTTGCATTCATTCTTAACCACATTTGACTTTTTTTTTAATTAAACATTTTATATGATTGTTCTGGATGGCTGGCCCCTGTATTCAGTAAACTGTCAGTTCTAAAAAATATGATTTAAAAAAACTGAACCGGAATGGCAGCCATATAAATGTAAACATCAAAATTGCTACAGACACTATCTATAACTAAGTATGTATGGTAGCTTTTCCACAAAGTCCTAACAGAATAATGTCCATTACTTAAGACTGTTCAAAAATATATATTTCCAGAATACAGTGTTTCAAGTGGATTTTCACTTCTTATATCACATTTCTGATAGGTGCTATATACTATAAAATTATATAGTGTTTTTAGAAAAAAATTATTGAAGTATTCATAAAAGGCTTGTTTAATCCAGGTCATCTAAAACAGAGGCAATCAATAAAATATCTTCAGAATATGATAAAGCCTACAGTCAAGTAACACACTATCCTTTACTCCCTGACATTCTTACTAGGGAAGACAACACAAAATCTGGGCTTTTCCTTTCAGAAGCCTATAAATAAATTTTAGTTAATATGCCTGCTTCTAGCTTATAGTATCTGCTGTATCAGATATGACATTCCTTTGAATTAAGCACCAACTATTTAGTGAGTTATAGCCAGCTATGTGACAGCTCTATGCTACAGAGCATCAAGGCTAGGAATCCCTGAGAAATATGAGGCAAGATGCTTTTCTTCAAGAAGTTTACAGTCTAGGGACTTCCCTGGTGGTGCAGTGGTTAAGAATCCGCCTGCCAATGCAGGGGATATGGCTTCGAGCCCCAGTCCAGGAAGATCCCACATGCCACAGAGCAACTAAGCCCGTGCGCCACAGTTGCTGAGCCTGCTCTCTAGAGCCCGCAAGCCACAACTACTGAGCCCACGAGCCACAACTACTGAGCCCACGTGCCACAACTACTGAAGCCTGTGCACCTAGAGCCTGTGCTCTGCAACAAAGAGAAGCCACCGCAATGAGAAGCCCGCGTACCACAAGTGAAGAGTAGCCCCCGCTCCCCGCAACTAGAGAAAGCCCGCACGCAGTAGTGAAGACACAACCCAGCCAAAAATTAATTAATTAATTTTTTTTTAAGTTTACAATCTAGTTAGAGAGCTGAAAATAAGAGACTAGAAACAATGTTTTTTAAAATGCAAAGCAATGTATTCAATCAAGCATAATTATTATGCACAGGCTCCAAGTTCAGTAGGGATTTAGTTTATATAGAGAGATGAGGATAAGTGTATAAATACAAGAAAATGCACCAGTTCCAATTATGCCATTGGGAAATAAAATTGGGGAAGAGCTGGGTTCTTGGGTTGGAAGGGCAGAGGAAGAGGGAAGTGACAATGGCGGTTCTCATTTCATGTCTTAATATAAGACCGCCTGAAAATATGTGCTTGTGTCAATTCGTTTTGAAAGTTCCTATATCCCTCTTTTGTTTACTTAGTCAACAGGAATCTATAAAACTGGAACTTTCAAGACACAAACTGAAGAAGGATGAAAACATATTTGTTATGGTTTCTTTCAGTTTTCACTGTTCTAAATCAAATAATAAGTTCAATTAATTTTCTTTAATGTTTTCTATTGTAAAATCATTCAAACATTTTTAACTAAAATAAAACTCAGCAAGTTACTACACAGCTAACCTATCTCTAACGTTCAGCAAAAACATTCGTAGTACCATTTGCAGATCTTATTACAAAAAGGCTCTGATAACCAGTGTCCCAGATGGTCCCCAATGATTTCCATCTGGTGGTAATCATGCCCTTCAGTAGTCTCCTACTCAGTGAATACGGCGGACCTGTGTCATTAGTAAACTAGAGGGGAAATGACAGTGTGTAGCTTTATCATATAAGATACGGCAGCTCCAACCTTGCTCTCTCTTAGAACACTAGCTCTAGGGGAAGCCAGCTGCCATGTCATGAGGACACTCACGCAATCCTATGGAGAGGTCCACACGATAAGGAATTGAGGTCTCCCAGAAACAGCCAGCACCTAACAGCTAGTCTTGTGATTGAGGTACCCTTAAAGTGGATCCTCCAGACCCAATCAAGTCTTCAAATAATGGCAGCCCCCAACAAGATCTTGACCACAATCCCATGACCTTGAGCCAGAATCATCCAGCTAAGCTGCACCTGAAGTCCTGACCCACAGAAACTATGTGAAATAATACATATTCATTGTTTTAAGCTGCTAAGCTTTGGGGTGATTTGTTACAAAGAAATAAACAACTTAAAAAGGCACTAAAGGTAAAACTCTAGCTCTTCAGATATTTCATGGCATTTCCTAGAGAACCTAAGATCTCAAGATCTCAAAACAATTACAATTCTTTATTTAGGTAATTATGCGTTTTCTTCCTTATTACCTATAATTACATAATTTTTCTTAGCCCTTTTAAAAGATATATATTGTTTAAGAAAGTCCATTAAAAAGTTAAGTATTTTGTGCTAGATCTTTAAGCAATACAAAAAGTATGTGCATTAGCAATAAATACTGGGTGATATTTAACACGCCTTTCTTTGTCCCACATAATTATCCTGTACATCACGAAACATTATCATCTAACATTTCATTACATATGTCAGCAACTTTAAAAGACACATGCTATGCACCATTACTATAGTATTTGTGAAAACCACAGAATTAGAGAGAATAAAAGAGCTTACACACCAAGACCAAGAACACCAAGAACATGGTCCTTTGTCCTATTACTAGGTAAAGTCAATGAAGGAAATTCTGTAACTCCCCTGAGAAACACAAATCTATAAATAATATCCAGCCTATGTTTATATTTTAGGCAATGTATACACCTTCCTTAGTTAAGATGAAGAATGACTAATGTCATCCATAAAGGACAATTAATAATCAGATTTCATTTATCTCTTCCCCATACTAAACTCCAGCTCCTGCAAACTTTTCTCATATGGATCTGGGAGTGGAAATGGTAAGTTTTCAGAAGAATCCATAAGAATATTCTTGAAGCCTCCTCATCTCACACATGATTTAATAACATAAACACTTCAATAATAAAATTCAGGTCTCCAAGAGTAAGCTTATTTTTATTTACAACATTTGACAAATATGTATTTATAGTGACTACTAAGTATGAGGAATTATGTGGGGTGATGTGAGGGATAAAAAGACAAAAGATAAATAATGTTGCCTCCAGGTCATTTACAGTCTTACAAGACAGATTTGGCGTTCATTTGATCCATCCTACTAAAAACAGAAAGACAAGTAAGACTCGATTCTGACCACTTGGGTATTCACAGCCTAGACAAACACATATATTGGTGTGTATGTAAATAACAATAATACGTGTCATAAGAGAGGCAGAAAGTAAATTTGTACCACGGAGTTAGGGCAAGGAGGGGGCAAATTAAATATTTTTAGAATAGAAGGCAGTATTTCCCTAAAGTGGGCTATGAGAGAAAGGTAGGATCTAAATGTGTCTGGGGCATACAAAGGGCATTTCATGTGGAGAAGGACTCTTTGGGCAAATTTTTAGGTCCTTTCTCTTCCTTGGGGGCAGGCACACACATGTCACTTACTGAAGATAAGCAGGGTGAGGATGGAAAAGATCTTCATATTGGCTCCCTCACTTCCCCCACATCTATTTCCAAGGGATGGTAATGAGTCTTTTGGCTGTGTGTGCTCACCTGATTCTCTAAAATGGCTTTTCTGACAAGCAGGATCCAATTCAAAAGGGAAATCACTCTATTCATCTGGTTTATATGAAGTTGTAAGAACTTGTACCAGATTATCTATATCCTTCATTTCCCTCCTCCTACTTTGCAAATTTCTGAAGCAAGAAAGTTCATCTCTGGGGGGAAGCAAGGAGCTTACTCAAGTCATCAAGTGATTCAATCAACATTCTCAGTCGGGAGCATCAGAAACAGACTCTTGCCATACAGGAGGCATTGAAAGACTGGCAAGAGTCACAGAATCAATGGGAGAAGGACCAAAGGAGTCACAGAATCAAGAAGAGAGAAGCATCATAATAGTGTTTCAGCAAGAATAGACTTGCCAGGCTTCCTCATGGCACAATGGCTCTGAATGAATCCTTACCAATTGTGCCATTACTTGGCACAAGTAATGATGTGCCAATTCTAAGCCTAGGGTTCAAGGGGTCTTGCATGTTGCTCTCTTGAGCTTCTGCTGTCACCATGAGAAAGGCATGCTTGGTCAAACCAATGGCTCCAGGGTAAAAACATGCATGGATGTGCCTGCTCTAGATGTTGGTCCCAGAGGGGAGACACAGGGCAGAATCGCCCCAGCTAAAGTCTCCAGCTGACCCCCTGATACATGAAAAAGCCGAATAACTCACAGACACATGTGCAAGTCCAGCCTAGATCAACTGACTTGAGCCAATTCACAGATGTGAGAGCTATAATAATACTGTCTTAAGCCACTAGATTTGGGGAGCTGTTTGTTACACAGCATTAGCTGACTGATATATCTGGTGGTTGACATTAGATTGCAAGAGAAAAGTATGAGGCTAGCAAGGTTAAATCATGAAGGATGCTCTATGCTATCTACGCTTTGGAGTTGGACTCTATTCTGTGGTCAGCAGGTATCCAGTCAAATTTTTAGTCAGAAATAACATAATAACAAGTTTCTGGTAAATAAACTTAGTGGGGGGTAAGAACTAGCAGTTGGTACTGAAGATCTTGAAAGGATCCATGTGAAAGCTGATGAGGGTCTAACTTAAGACACAGTCAGTGGAAGGAGAAGGTTTAAAAGAATATTCTCTTTAAATTCTCATTCTCCATTCCTTAAGGATATCCTTACAGATCAAAAGAAAAGATAAATAAAAAAAATAACCTTCAAGTTTTTGAAATATAGGGAGGCTCTCTTGAGTCTAAATGGAATTCACATATGTTTGGACAGTCTGGCAAAGTCTGATGGAACAGACTTCCCAAAATCTCATCTGCATGAATATGGAGTCACTTGTGGAAAAAACCACAAAGAATAAAAAACCTAGCCATGATGAGCAGAACCCCACAAGAAAGCCTTGATCTGAGAGAGGTGACAATTCTCTCAAATTTTTCTCCTCGTCCAGCCCATCAGGACTCATGTCTGATTCATAGTAGGTATGTGTTTGGGGGGATGAGTGTTATAAATAAACAATGAAACAGTTAATTAACTTAACATCTCGCTAAGGGATGAAGAAGAGTCCTTCTCCCCAACCCAATCCCCCTGCCCTAACCAGGGATAACTTGTTTAAAAGCAAGATCTTTTTTTGTCGAATTCATGCTTGAAGGTCCAGCATGTAAAGTAGATCAAAAGGTAATCCTGGGACTTCCCTGGTGGTCCAGTGGTAAAGAATCTGCCTTCCAATGCAGGGGACGTGGGTTCGATCCCTGGTCAGGGGACTAAGATCCCACAAGCTGCGGGCAACTAAGCCGGTGCACCACGTCTACTGAGTTTGCGTGCCTCAACTGGAGAGACTGCGTGCCACAAACTACGGAGCCCACACACCCTGGAGCCTGCGCACCACAACTAGAGAAGAGAAAACCCGCACGCCACAACTAGGGAGAAGCCCACGAGCTGCAATGAAAGTCCCGCATGCCTCAACGAAGATCCTGCGTGCCGCAACTAAGACCCAACGCAGCCAAAAATAAATAAATAAATAAATCTTTTTTTAAAAATCTATCTATATACAAGGGAATCCTGCACTTAGGTGAGGGCTGATGGAGAGTGTTGGGAGGGCCAGTGCCCTGTCCACTCATTCTTCCTGCCCACCTCCACAGGATCCCAGGACTCCCTGGGACACTACAAATCACTGTTCTTACTAAGTTACAACATAATATAGATGGGCCGATCGAAGAACAAATTTACATTTAGAACTCATTTCGTTTGTAAATTCCTTTATAATTACATATTCATTTGGCTCCAACATTTTTAACTATATATGCTGGAGTAGGGTAAGAAAAAGAAGTAAGCTATTTAAATCAAGGCTCTTGCATGTGCATGAGATGACAAGCTTGACTCAGCTGCTGCCTTAGTTCCCGGTACAGCCTCAGAGTACGAACATCACACCTAAGGAGTATGATTCCGGTTTTAAGGACATGTACAGCCCCAAAACATAACCAGCCAGGTCATCTTGGGCTCAGCCTAGCTCCCCTGAACTTACTTGGAGACTGTGGCTGTCTCATATGGCCCCTTTTCCTTCAAGATATTCAAGGGTAGTTAGGACTGTTCATCGTTTTCAACTTAAGTGTTGATTTGGGAACCTGACCCCCTCATAAGATAAAACTCCACATTAACTTTCATCATGGCAATTCTGTGATTTTTTCAAACAGTCAACAGTGGTACAAATGACACTGTTTTCTCAAAATTTTATGTATGTTAATACCATGAACTCACGTCTGAAGCAACTGCCATAACTAATAAAGTAAAAAAGTTTCAATTTGATAACGAGAGATAAGAGAACTGATGATTTAGACTAACACTTGAAATCAACATGTAAATCTCGGTAATTAATCATCATATAATTTATATTTCAAAAGAAAAAAGCATATACTTCAACGATTACAGTTTTGTGAGACCAAGATCTAAATTTTAGAGTGGAAGCATAGATATATTCTGAAAAATGTCATGAGTTTCCATAATCATTTCACTTCACATCCATTTCTAAAGTGAAGGTGAAAGACTTTTTCAGATATTTTACTTATCCAGGGCTTTTCTAAAAACAGAAAGCCAAGATTAGCCAAACCAAGAATAACCCCAACCGCAAGTCCCACCAGCTCACATGCACTTTTAAATAACAACAGCCAAGGGACTTCCCTGGTGGTCCAGTGGTAAAGCATCCGCCTTACAATGCAGGGGATGCGGGTTCGATTCCTGGCCAGGAAACTAAGATCCCACATGCTGCGGGGCAACTAAGCCTGTGAGCCACAACTATTGAGCTCACGTGCCTCAACGAGAGAGCCTGCATGCCTCAATGGTGACTCAACGCAGCCAAAAAAAAAGAAAGAAAATAAATTAGTTAAAAAAAAAAACAATGGCCAAGGTCCTTGCGGTCTCTCTTTTGTTCAAAAGAGGAAAACTTGATCACATAAAATGACAGTCTTTCATAATACAATGTAAGTCAAGATTTGGCAAAGGATGGCCCACCTACCAAATCTGGCCAGCCACCTGTTTTTGTTCGGTCCATGAGCTAAGAATGTTTTTTACATTTTTAAGTGGCTTTTAAAAATCAAAACAAAAATATTTCATGACGTGAAAATTATGTGAAATTCAAATTTCAATGGCCATTAATAACATTTTTAATTTCATCAATAAATATTTTTGGAAATTTGTATTCTCTCATTATATAAGTACCTACATACTATTCCTGATTTTTGCCTCTTGGCGCACAAAGCTTAAACTATTTACTACCTAGTACTTTACAGAGAAGTTTGGTGACCCCTAATGTAAATGACTGATAAGTAATAAGAAATCACCACTCCGTGGGAAAAATGCATATCTAAAGAGGACCAAGGGAATGAATTTTTCACTCTGAAATTTCAGACAAAACAAATACTTTTAAGAATTGGTACATATCAACAAAAGAAATCAAACTATCTCCTTATGTAGAGTTACATGGGTTAAACTGATTTTATCACCTCACTACATACTGTATTGTGTGAAAAACAAGAGAAATTGGGATCTCCTCTCAGAATTAACTTTACTGGGAGTTTAAGTCAAAGAATTAAGCAACCACTCTACTTTTCCCTTCTGCTTTAAACTTGACAAGATTTTTATTAATCAAAATGATATTTTATAAAATTGATATCTGTGAAAAAATCTACTTGATGACAAGCAATGTATTAAATAATTTTCAATTCATGAAGCATACCAATACAGGTATGCCTTGTTTTATTGCACTTTGCTTTATTGCACTTTGTAGATAATGCATTTTTTACAAATTGAAGGTTTGTGGCAACCCTGAATCAAGCAAGTCTATCGGTGCCATTTTTCCAACAGCATTTGCTCACCTGGTGTCTCTGTGTCATATTTTGGTAATTCTTGCAATATTTCCAACTATTTTCATTATTATATTTCTTACAGTGATCTGTGATCAGTGATCTTTGATATTACTATTGCAAAAAAGATTACAACTCGCTGAAGGCTCAGATGATGGTTAGCATTTTTTAGCAATAAAATATTTTTCAATTAAGGTGTGTACCTTTTTTAGACATAATGCTACTGCACACTTAATAGACTACATTATAGTGTAAACGTAACTTTTATACTCACTGGGAAACTCAAAAATTTGTGTGACTCACTTTATTGCAATGGTCTGGAACAAACCCGCAATATCTCCGAGGTATGACTGTAAATGTTTTATTTTTCTTTATAGATTGTTCAAATCATTCATACTGATATAGTTTCCCAAATACACTGGGTCCTTTCCTGGTTCAGTGCCCTTGCTTATGTTTGTCCCTCTGTCAGGAATTTTCTTTCTGAATACCCTCTTACAGTGGTTCTTTCCATGTAGCATATGTAGATAAATAAGACATTTGGGAGGTTTGCGGGAGGAGGAGGTTTTCTTTTTTTTTACTGGAAAGTTTCCAAACCTTCCAAAACTTTTGAAAACAATTTTTTACTGAAATATCTCTCCTCCTTGAATGTTCACTCAGAATTCATTGTTCCCACAATGCATTACTTATACTTCTATTTTGCATTTATGCCATTCTATCTGATTAGAATGTGATTTTAGAATCATCCACCTCTACGTCTTTACAGATTTCAAGAAGCTGGTTGTCTTCTGGTGTTCCTCATCTCCAGAGTGGCATCCCCAAAGTGCATATGCAGAAAGGAGGAGCTATCTTTGACATCTCTCCCCTCCCTCACCTCCCAAATCCAGTTCATCACCAAATCCTTAAATTGCTGCATAAATATTTCTGGAGCCCCTACCATAGCATCTTAACTGTTACAATCCACAACCAATCTAACCACCTCCTACCACAGCCATTCATTCCCCACACTACAGTCAGGATAATCCTCTTAAATCAAACTCTCATCCATATACACACACTGACATCCCTGACCATTTCATCTACCCATATCACAAGGGATCCTAGCACCATGTGGCTTGCAAAATTGTGCTGGAGTTTGAAGCCTGTATGTTCCACTAGATCATAAGGGTGTGATCTGTTTACAGTGGCCGCTCAAAGACATTTCATGATTGGGTTTCATGATTGGATTAATGCTCAGCAACACCTCATTCTTTGCATTCTCAAGGTTGCCAACTACTTTAAAGGAGTCCATTTTGGAAGTTCCATACTTAATTCTATAATTTTTGGAAAATCTTTTGGAACTGCCTTCAAAGACAGTTTGCCATCCACAAAAGAAAAATTTGTCTTTGTTTTCATTGCTACACCTGGATTTTTGACCCAGAAAGGTTTTACTCCAAAGTGTTCACCCATTTTATTTGAAACACATTGCTTTAAATGACATTTGCTTGTTTCCAAAATATCTAACCCACCTTCAAAAGCTAGATACTTGACAAGAGATAGGCAAAAGAATGTGCCATGAACTATGAAAGCTAAGAATTACTGAGCGCTTAGAGTGCTCCAGGCATCACTGAACACTTGACAAACATATTCAACAAACCCAGGTGATAATGACATTTATCATTCCAACAGTTTTCATATTAAAAGAAAACAACAACAAACTGAAATTAATAGCAATGGTTAAGACTTTGTAGGAAAGTACCTTATGAATACCTGCAAATGAAATATTGGGTAATGGTAGGTATTGGGTAGTGGTAGTATCAGATTAATATTTATCTTTGCATTTCCTGGGAATCTATAGCCTTATTTCATTATTGTTTGTTGATCCCTGTTCAAAGTATTTTGGGTCCCTGCATGATACTGAGTCATGCTGAATAAGCCTGGGAGGAGCTGTTAGAAAAATAAAAATCTAGAACAGGGATATGATATGCCTACATTATAGATACAGCAAAAAGTTGAAAGAAAAGGAAGGTTACTTCAAATTGACACATAGGTAGTTCTAGAAGAAAAGAGTAATCCTGGTTGGCTGTTCGTACTCTATAAATTCAAGATAACATAACTCATATTAATAGTGTGGTAGCAAAGTAGCAATATAGAAATTAAAACACAAGGTTTTATTTTTAAACTGCTGGAAATAGCTTAAAATGCAGAAGTTAAATGGAAAATAGAAGAATTAATGTGAGAAACTATCCACTTTATACATAAGAGTATTTTTTCTTTTTTAGTCTTTGCTCTTCTGGGTACCATTCAGTTTCTCAATTTAGATAAACATATTTGTCATTTAGGTTTTATCATAAATATTCATCTTTACAGTATCAAAATTCAAGGGTGGTATTTGGCCATGATTCTTATTTTTCCAGTCTTTGTGTCAAAACCTCTAGGCCTGCTACACTAGACATGAAAGTGGTTTAAACAGCTAGGGCGTGAGGTGGGGGTGGGGGTGAAAGGTGTCAGTGGCACACCCTAAGAGCAGCCAAAACAACTCACTCACAGAGTTTCCAAACCCATCCACAGAGTAATGAAATCACACACTTAGTATGGATTTAGAAATTATTTAAGGAACAAGTTGATAAATGGGAAAGCATAATCTCCAGATTAGCATTAATAGATTATAATCAACTATAAAATCTAGCCTTATTCTCTATAAATTAGAAAACAAAAAATTTTAATGACTCAAATACCTGACTTACCCATATTTCTGAGAGTGTTAAAATACAATCATACAAAAATCTATAGGATGCGGCAAAAGCAGTCCTAAGAAGGAAGTTCATAGCGATAAGGCCTTCCTCAAACAACAAGAAAAATCTCAAATAACAACCTAACCTACCACCTAAAAGAACTAGAAAGAGAACAAACAAAACCTAAAGTCAGCAGAAGGAAGGAAATAATAAAGATCAGAGAGGAAATAAATAGAGATAAAAAAAATCAATAAAACCAAGAGCTCATTTTTTGAAAGGGTAAACAAAATTAACAAACCTGTGGCCAGGCCACCAAGAAAAGAGAGATGATCTAAATAAACAAAATAAGAAATGAAAGAGGAGAAATAACATCTGATACTGCTGAAATACAAAAAACCATAAGAGAGTACTATGAACAATTATATGTCAACAAATTGGACAACCTAGAAGAAGTGGACAAGTTTCTAGAAACATATAGCCCACCAAAACTGAATCAAGAAGAAATAGATAATTTGAACAGAGCAATCACTAGAAGTGAAATAGAAAATGTAATTAAAAACAAACAGACAAATGAACAAAAATCTCCTTGCAAACAACAGTCCAGGACTGGATGGCTTCACTGGGGAATTCTACCAAATATACAAGGAAGAACTTATACCAATTCTTCTCAAACTCCTCCAAAAGACTGAAGAGGAGGGAACACAACCAAAGTTATTCTATGAAGCCACCAACACCCTGATACTAAAATCAGACAAAGAAACTACCAAAAAAGAAAATTACAGGCCAATATTTTTGATGAATATACATGCAAAAATTCTCAACAAAATATTAGCAAACAGAATCCAACAACACGTAAAAAAGATCGTACACCATGATCAAGTTGGATTCATCCCAAGGTCACAAGGATGGTTCAAGATATGCAGATCAATGTGATATAACACATCAACAAAAGAAAAGACAAAAACCACATGATTATTTCAATAGATGCAGAAAAGGCATTTGGTAAAATTCAACATCCATTCATGAAAAAAACTCTTAGCAAAGTGGGTATAGAGGGAACATATCAACATAACAAAAGCCATTTATGACAAACCCACAGCCAACACAATACTCAACGGTGAAAAGCTGAAAGCCTTCCCACTAAAATCTGGAAAAAGACAAAGATGCCCACTCTCACCTCTTCTATTCAACATAGTATTGAAAGTCTTAGCCACAGCAATCAGACAAGAAAAAGAAATAAAAGGTATCCAAATTGGAAGGGACAAGGTCATTATATGCAAATGATACGATACTATAGAGAAAGAGAATCCTAAAGACTCCACACAAAAACTACTGGAACTGATAAATGAATTCAGCAAGGTAGGAGGACACAAGATTAACAGACAGATAACTGTTGCATTTCTAATAGAAAGGGAAAGTTTAAAAAATCCCTTTTAAAATAGCATCAAAAAATAAAATATTTAGGAATAAATTTGACCAAGGAGGTGAAAGACTTATATGCTGAGAACTATTAAACATTGATAAAGGAAACTGAAGATGATTCAAATAAATGGAAAGATATCTTATGCTCTTGGATTGGAATAATATTGTTAAAAGCAATCTACAGATTTAATGCAATCCCTATCAAATTACCTGTGACATTTTTCACAGAACTAGAACAAATAATCCTAAACTTTATATGGAACCATAAAAGACCCAGAATTGCCAAAGCACTCCTGAGGATAAAGAACAAAGCGGGAGGCAGAACCCTCCCAGACTTAAGACAATACTATAAAGCTACAGCAATCAAAACAGCGTGGTAGGGGACTTCCTTGGTGGCACAGTGATTAAGAATCTGCCTGCCAATGCCGGGGACATGGGTTCAATGCCTGGTCCAGGAGGATCCCACATGCCACAGAGCAACTGAGCCCGTGTGCCACAACTACTGAGCCTGCACTCTAGAGCCCACATGCCTCAACTACTGAACCCCGTGTGCCTAGAGCCCGTGCTCCGCAACAAGAGAAGCCACCACAGTGAGAAGCATGTGCACCACAACAAAGAGTAGCCTCCAGTTGCTGCAACTAGAGAAAGCCCATGTGCAGCAACGAAGACCCAATGCAGCCAAAAATAATCAATAAGTAAAATAAATACATTTATATTTTAAAAAAGGTATGGTATTGGCACAAAAACAGACATGGGGATCAGTGCAACAGAATAGAGAGCCCAGAAATAAATCCACACATCTATAGTCAATTAATCTTTAACAAAGGAGGCAAGAATACACAATGGAGAAAAGACAGGCTCTTCAGCAAGTGGTGCTGGAAAACTTGGACAGCCACATGTAAATCAATGAAGTTAGACCACACCCCCACACCATATACAAAAATTAACTTAAAACCGCTTAAAGACTTAAATATAAGACCTGACACCATAAAACTCCTAAAAGAGAACATAGGCAAAACATTTTCTGACATAAATCCTAGCAACGTTTTCTTAAGTCAGTCTCCCAAGGCAATAGAAATAAAAGCAAAAATTAAAAAATGGGACCTAATCAAACTTACAAGCTTTTGCACAGGTAAGGAAACCATAAACAAAATGGAAAAATAACCCACATAATGGGAGACAATATTTGCAAACAATGCTAACAACAAGGGATTAATTTCCAAAACATATAAACAGCTTATACAACTCAATAACAAAAAACAAACAACCCAATTAACAAAGGGGCAAAAAACGTAAATAGACATTTCTCCAAAGAAGACATACAGGTGGCCAACAGGTACATGAAAAGATGCTCAACATAGCTAGTTGAGAAATGCAAATCAAAACCACAATGAGGTATCACCTCACACCAGTCAGAATTGCCATCATTAAAAAGTCTACAAATAATAATTGCTGGAGAGGGTGCAGAGAAAAGGAAACCCTCCTACACTGTTGGTGGAAATGTAAATTGGTGCAGCCACTATGGAGAACAGTATGGAGGTTCCTTAAAAAACTAAAATTAGTGTTACCATATGATCCAGCAATCGCACTCCTGGGCATATATCCAGAGAAAACTCTAATTCACAAAGATACATGCACCCCAGTGCTCATAAAAGCACTATTTACAACAGCGAAGACATGGAAGCAACCTAAATGTCCATTGACAGATAAATGGATATGAAGATGTGGTTTGTGTGTGTGTGTGTGTATGTATATCACAATAGAATATTACGCAGCTATAAAAAAGAATGAAATAATGCCATCTGCAACAACATGGATGGACCTAGAGATTATCATACTAATTGAAGTAAGCCAGACAGAGAAAGACAAATATCACTTATATGTAGAATCTAAAAAGAAATGATACAATTGAACTTATATAAAAAACAGACATAGACCCACAGACATAGAAAACAAACTTATGGTTACCAAGGGGGAAAGGGGCGGAGGGATAAATTAGGAGTTTGGGATTAGCAGATACAAACTACTATGTATAAAACAGATAGACAACATGGTCCTACTGTATAGCACAGGGAACTATATTCAATATCTTGTAATAAACTATAATGGAAAAGAATATGAAAAAGAATATATATGTATAACAATCACTTTGTTGTACACCAGAAACTAACATAACATTGTAAATTAACCATACTTCAATTTTAAAAAAAGAGTAAGGGACTTCCCTGGTGTTCCAGTGGTTAAGACTCGGCTCTTACAACTCAGGGGGTCTGGGTTCGATCCCTGGTCAGGGAACTAGATCTCACGTGCTGCAACTAAAAGACTCCCACATGCCACAATGAATCCCTTATGTGGCAACGAAGATCCCATGTGCCGCAACTAAGACCGGGTGCAGCCAAATAAATAAATAAGAGTAAAAAACAATAAAACAATTATCTCAGACAAGCTTTAACTATAAGAAGACATTGCTTTAAATAAACACTCTTCTAATTGGGAGCAAATATATTAAAGGAAGTTTACTTTGGACATGACTCAAAAGACAATAAGAACCTCAAAATGTATTCTGCAAGACTTATTTATTCTTGTGTCTTACTATTGTAATGCGTATACTAAGTTGCAAATAAAGGCATACATTAAAAACAACAATAAACATTGATAAGCTGACCTAAGAATATCTTGTAAATATTTTATTATTTTATCAAAAATGCTCTATGAAATGTAACCTCATTTTACAAAAATGAAAGCCCAGAAGCAAAAGAAGTCAAACTGCAGAACCTCAGAAAGATTTAGGAATTGGAGGCAACAATCTCCAAACGTGAAGGTGCAAGTGAGGCTGAAGACAGCCTCCCTAGACACCCCTTCATACAGCCAAATAACTGTCTCTCCCACACCAGAGCACAGGACAGAAAGGGTTGAAAATAAAATGCGCCAGCAAGAATGAATACATCAATACAAAAAAAGAAAAATTGAGAAAATTCTCCCAGAACAAAGAGGTGACAAGAAGGAGGAAAATAGTAGGGAAATATATAAAAATAAAAGAATCACTCCAAATAATAGGAGAACCTACACCCAAATAATAGCAGTTCCAGAGAACCAACATTCAAATAATATGAGTTCCAGAGAGAATTGAGAAAACACAGATGAAGACTTTTCTAAATAATAAAAGGAAATTTCCCAGAACTGAAGGGTATGAGTTATTAGAATGAAAGGGCTATGGAGGGCCCTTAAATGATAAATGAATGATAAAGGATCCATAAATGAATGATAAAGGATCCACATCATGTCATTTTGAAATTGAAGAAAACCTGGGATAAAAAGCTTTTGGAGAGGGGAGAAAAGGTCACTAAAAAGGAATAGAAATGAGAACATCATTGAAGTTCTCACCTGCAACCACAGATGTTAGAAGAAGATGGAACAACACTTCCAAAATTTTGAGTAAAACAACTTGCAACCTAGCATTCTGTGACCAAACCATTAAGTGAAGGTAGAATAATGAAATTTTCACAAGTGAGATCTTTTATAAAAGGTACCTCCCGTGTATCCTTTCTTGGTAGTTAGTAAATCAAGAAAGGGGAAAATATGGGATTCAATCAACGGATGTTGAAGGCAAATGCCACAGCTAAGTAGTAGCCCAGAGAGCAATTAATCCTGATCTTACCAGGAAATCAAATAACTCCAAAAGGAATGTCTCAAAGAAAGAACATGAGAGATTATATGACGTATCAAAGAGCTCAGGAATAAATTAGTGATGTTTACATAAAAAACTAAGAAATTTGGGAAAGAAAGAAAACCTTTGCAATCGTCAATTCTAGGAAAAAGTAGTTACTCAATAAAGAAAATGTTAGTTGTGATATCTTCCTAAATAATATATTTCAAATACCAAAAATTATGATTAACTATATTGAGAAAACAGGAAAGTGTATGTGCCATGGGGTGGGGGTAAGTGGTAGTAAAAGCACTAAATTGTCATGTTCCATAAAGGAAATCAATAGATGCTATCTAATATTAAAAAATCAGAAATAGCAGCATTAAAATATTATTTAGAAATACAAAGATATATGTAAGATGAAATAGCTAAAAGGTTGAATAGTAATTTTCTATGGGGAGTAGAAATGGGAGGTATGGAACTGTTGTTATAAACCAAGTAGTACTATACAACTTTTTAAACTATATTTATGTATTATTTTGACCAAAATTAAAATTAAATTAAAAATAAAACAATAAATAAAGCAATAAAACAACAACAACATTAAATCCATTTCTTCTTATGTCTTCACTCTCTCTCTCTCCCCACCAGGTCTTTCCCCTTAGCATATAAACATCCTTTCAAAGAAAATCCTTATGTAACCTCTTCCAGCCATAGTCCAGATTCTTTTCTTTCCATCACAGCCAATTTTCCTGCAAATTATCCTCTAATCTACTGCAATAGATTAAGTTGAACCATGTGGAAAAGTGTTGATCTCATCATTTTTTACCTATAAAAAGAGGATTTCATATGGTTCAACCTAATGGCTTACTCTTATTACCACCAAATTCTGAGTCCATCACCTGAATATGTCCTGTCGTCTGTTTCATTTCTACCCTGCTCTCCAGCCACACTGCCTGGCCTTAATTCAGACATTCTTCATTTCTTTCTGGATTAAGGCTTTAACCTCCTAATGCTTGCTTCCCACCAGGCCATGTTGGCACTGCTGCCGGAATGGTCTTTCTAAACACTCACTGTATCATGTCACTCCCCTACTTAAAATGCATCCCAATACCATCAGAATCAAACCTAAACTCTCTCTCACAGCGAAACGCTGACCACTGTCTACCTCTCTTGCTTATCCTCCTCCATTCTCTGTACCCATCCTAGACTGACCACAGCTTTGCATTCTATACTTGAGTCATACTAAACATTCAGTGTTTTCTTAAATGATCCCAAAAGTAATCACGGATGAAAAATATATAAAAATTCAATTTCTTCTATGGGCCAAGTCAATACTGAAAAGGCTGATTATGTTCACTAAAATATTCAAACGCATAGTGACAGGGAACTAAGAATAAGTCGTATTGAAAGAAGAAGAGAGAGAGAAGGAAAGAATGAGAGAAAGAAAAAGAGGAGTGGGAAAAGGCAGGGAGGAGAGGAATCTGGAAGAAAACAGCTTCACCTCAATTTTACTGTGTAACAACTATGTGAAGAAAATTTGCAAACATTACAACTAATCTGTGTTCAGGAAATTGTTCTCCATTTTCCAAAAAATGATAAAACTAAGACCAACTTATGGTTAGCCTTAAGGAATATATGTACCAAGTATTAGTACTTCTATTTATCTTTTGGTGAAGAACTGCGTCATTAAATTTTAAAAGCCGTCCAACCAGTTCTCAAACTAGCACCTCATCCAACAAAAGTTCAATTGGGTTTGGAGTTCTGTTTAAACTGACAGCTGTGGTTCAAAAAGCCCCCAAGGTCAGCAATATAGTTTACATCAAATGGCCCAAAGGTATCCTGTGGTTCTGTGGTGGTTATTTTTTATTCTGATTTGCAACTATCTAGTTAATAGCTCTCTGCTAAGAATGTGGCATATTCAAATGCAAAATATTTTTACAGTATCTCTGAATCAATAAAAAAAAAAAGAAAAAAAACAATTGTTCCTCACCTGTTCACTGTGCAGACATCCTGCACCCTCACAGATCTAGCCAAGACAGGAAGCAGGATGTAAGCAAAAAAGGCCTTTGAGCAGGTAAAGAGATGTCAGCAAAGGCTTGTGCAGAGGAAACTCACAAACTTTCCCATAGGAAAGCTTGGGAGGCCCTCCCTTAGAGGCTATTTACTCTCACTTTACAAACAATATTACCAGGCTTATTTACCTAGTTTCAAAGCCTAAGGCAGAATAGAAATAAGATATTAGGAAGAGAGCTATGAGAGAGGAGCTACTTACAGCATACTGAAATACCGACTGCAAAACAGAGACAGTTGTCAGCCTAATGGGAAGGAGGAAACAAAAATTATAAAAAGAAAACAAGAGAACTCAAAACACAGTTGGATACAGGGTGTGGGGGACAAACACCCCGTTCACCCAATAAGACCATGGCATCACTTTATTACTGCATAGGATAAGGAACAACTTCCAAAATGGCATCCTTTGTCCTCAAGAAGAGGATCAACTTAGCACCTCTGCTAGGGCATACCTGAGCTAGGTAATGGGAATGCAAGGGGGGACAAGTCCCGCCCACTTTTACAAAGGGGAAGAAGTATAACAGATTTTAGAATATGTTCCTACTGGAAGAGTAAACATTTTAAAAGGGCATATTTTTCTTGAATCCAAATTATTAAGAAAATTCAGCATCTACAATGGTTCATTTGCTAAGGGACCCTCATGATGACAGTTACAAAGTATCTGAAATCTAGGTGAAATATATATTGAGTTGTAGAATCTAAACTACACACGTTTCAAATAACTGTTAAGATAATATGTAACATCAAAGAACACAAAAGTAGTAGTTAGAGGATCTGGAGTTTGCTCCCTTTGCTCCACCACTAACTGTATATGACCTTGGCAAGTCAGCTGAGACTCTGTCTCCTCATCTGTCAAATGAGGGTCTGAAGAGATAGTTTTCAAGAATCCACTGACATTTCCCCCCATCCCACATACCCAATATTCTCCCTTTATTCAGCTTGGCAATTCTGGGCCCATGGCCCTAAGCAAAAGGTGCTATTGCAGAACATACAATGATAAAGGAAGAGTCCTTTTCTGGCTTTCAGGTTTCAAAATCCAGGGAGCCTTGTGGAAAACAAGAACATAGGACAATAACAATGGATTTGGGAGGAAGCAAGACGAATTTATCTGAGTAATATGTCCCTCCTTCACAGATAGAAAAGAATTGAATTCCTGGACCAGAAGAAGTTTGTGGGGAGGTGATGAAAACATAGATGCTAGTGGATCCCTGGGATAGGGACGCATACCCAGCTCCCCAGGGCTAAGCCCAAAGGAAACAAGAGGGAGATGTGTTCGTAGGAATGGAGAGCAGAAAAGATCTGAGATCACGTCCCATGGAGAATCCAAGAAGCAGCAAGATCCCTGAGAAGACATGACCATGTGGGAGCATCAAGGCAGATGGAGCATTGTATAATCTTACAGAGTTTACCAGGCCCCAGCGTGTCTTGAGAACAGCAAAATGACTTCTGTATACCCAAGAGTGGCAAACACAGATGGGAAATCTGGGGAAACTGAAGGAGCCTTAGAGATGGGAACAAGGGGCAACTCAGCAGGGAGCTCTGTAGACTGATGATGGAGGGGAGATCTGTCAAGCAAGTGGCATCTGTTGCCCATCACCAGGAGTAGAAGTCCAAACACTTCTGCCCACTGCATCTTGGTACTGGAGGAAAGCACAACACAGTCAAGCGCTGGAGGGAGGGAACAATGTTACATAGAGAAGAGACAGAGTAAGATCAGCTTCACCAGTGGCCGGAGGTCCGCCATGGCCAGCAAGTCCGTCCCGACGGCCAATGCGGGACCATAGGCCTTCCTACACCCCTCTTGTGCTGTACAACAAAGGGCCCCGTCCCCTCCCTGCAGTGGGCAGATAAAGTAGTGGGGCTGGTCACATGCCATATAATATACACACTTAAGCAGAACAAAGACATACATTTTGAGTCTGAAACAGGAAAAGATATTCCCACACAAGGATACAAGTCCAACACAAGCTGTGAGGACTCTATCTTTTGGTAGGGAAGTATTCCAAGCCCAAGGCCCATTCTTATGTGGCTGAGTTGGAGGGTCAAGAGACTTCATGTATGAGACTCCCTTTCTCAACATGACCTAAGTGGACCACCAGATGGAAGTATGTCCCAACAAAGATCAGAATGGGATGTAATCTTAAGGGATTCTGTAAATATCCCTGTCCCAGAGATAGGGAATCCCCAAATTGCCTAAGACCAAATTTCTGTGGTCCTGATGGAATAAGAACTCCAAATAAAGACTAAATTGAGTTCTAGAGAATAAACATATTTCTTGCACATCTGTGTTTGGAGACTGAGATTCATACCCACTACATGCTGAGACAGACTCCATAACTATAAAATCAAAAGACTAAACCACAGAATAAGAAATAATCTATGAATAACTCCATGCCAATAAATGCAGCAAAACTTAATTTTAAAAATTATTGTCTAGAAATACATGTCACAAAGTTGACCTAGGGGGAGGGAGGGAATTGAAAGTCTGAATAAACTAATAATCATTAAAGAAACAAATAATTTTTAAAAATCTCTCTTTACCCAAGACACAAGCCACAACATTACAAGTGAAAACCACCAAAGTTTCAAGGAACAAACAACCCCTCTCTCGTACAAACTGTTTTGAGAAAACAGAAAAAGATAGAAAGCATCCAACTTATTGGCTAGTACAACCTTAATACCAAAAATGGACAAGGACTGTACAAGAAAAAAAGTATACACCAGTCTCACATATGAACATAAATGCAAACACCCCAATAGAAATTCTCGGTGTATGAAAACATACTGTAACATAAACAAGAACTTTCTCTCAGAATGCAAGAACAGTTCAGATGCACTACCACATAACAACAACAGAATAAAGAGGCAAAAAAAGAATTCAATAAAATTCAGCACCTGTTAATGATAAAAATTTTTAGCAAGCTGATAAAGGAAGCGAAAATAAAGAGCATCTATCAAAAAGCTATAGTAAACATCATACTTAGTGGTGAAACTAAAAACCAAGCCTTTGTTTTAAAGTCAGATATAAAACACTATCATCACTTTTATTCAACACGAATTTTATTAAACAAGAAGTTCTACAGGCTAACTATTGGAACAAATAAGAGAGTTAAGAGAGGTTATGGGATACATGATCAACACATTAAAACCAATATGCTAATAAACAATTCGAAAATGTAAATAGAAAACAATCTCATTCACAAGAGCAATAAAATCTATAAGGCAGATATAGTTACATGTGTATAGCTAAATGTTATAGTTAAAACTTTATGGTTAAACCTTACAGCGCTCATCTAACTTGACCCAGGAGGATCTGACACAGTTATCACATCCTTCTGAAAATAATTCCTTCACTTGGTTTCTAAGATCCCATATACCTTCTCCTGGTTTTCCTCCCATACCTGGCTCTCCTTCTCAGTTTCTTTTGTTCATTCTACCTCTTCTCCAGCCTCTAAACATTGGTGGGCCCCCAGGCTCTAAGTCCTTAGATTTCTTCTCCTTTCCAACTATACTCTTCCATTTGGTCATCTCTTCCAGTTTAATAAATTCAAATACCACCTAATCCCTGATGAGTCCCAATCTTTCTAGCCCTAACCTTTCCTCTGACCTCTAGAATTATAAGTAATTACCTATTCAACATCTCCACTTGGAATTATATTAGGCACCTCAAACTTAAATCAACCCCACAACCTAGCTCACCCTTGGTCTTCTCCATCTCAGAAAATGAAAACTATATTCTACCAGTTAGCTTCACCCACCAAAAACCATAGAGTCATCCTTTACTCTTCTCCCTCCACATATTTAACCCATAAGTGACCTTCAGAATGCATGTTTAGACCATTTCTCACCTCCTTTCCACCACTATCACCATAGTTGGACAAAGCCACCATCATCTCTCATGTGGATTACTGCAGTAGGCACCTAACTGGTCTTCCTCCACCACTCCTTCCCCTGTAATTTACTGTCCACACAGTAGTCAGTTGATCATTTTAAAACAAGGTCAGATCATGTCACACCTCTGCTCCAAACCCTCCGAGGTCTTCCCACGTCACTCAGAGTGAAACCCAAAGTTCTTATGAAGACTACAGCACTCTACGCATCAGTGATTCTCAGCAGGGATGATACTGCTTCCTAGGGGACATTTAAAAATTGCCTGAGGGTGGGGGCAGCATTTTTGGTTTTTACAATGGGAAAGTTCTACTGGCGTTTAATGTACAAGGAAGGACGAGGGATGCACCAGACATCCTGCAGTTCACAGGACAGTCCCACAAAACAAAAAATGTCCCTCATCGTGTATAAATTTTTCAAATGTCTGGGAAGGGTTTCTGGTGGGTGAAAAGCATTTTATAAATATCTGAGGCCAGACTCTAACCCCATTTTAAATATTAAAGCACAAAATATTCCCCTTATTTAACCCACACTATGTTTTCCAGGAATGCAACTACTATGTAAACCAAAGAAAGATTGTACCTTATTTTCTTGGGAACTTCAACAAGAGTTTCTTACCATTTTAGAGTATCAGGTCAACCAAAGGCAACTCTGCTAATAGTTTGTTCACCAGAACAACACACCTGTTTCATTACGCATCGTTAGCAGTTGCATACAAATATATACAAGAGGATAGATGAAGTTCATTTTGTAAACTTAGAACTGAACATAATTAATTTAGCAAAGACATGTGAAACACAGAAATAATATTTAATT
Source organism: Delphinapterus leucas (assembly GCF_059928025.1). Classification (NCBI taxonomy): domain Eukaryota; kingdom Metazoa; phylum Chordata; class Mammalia; order Artiodactyla; family Monodontidae; genus Delphinapterus; species Delphinapterus leucas. The sequence goes on along the minus strand of NC_143130.1, from coordinate 120,662,613 downwards.
AATAAAGGGACTAACTATATATCATTACCAATCTATGTAATTCTTAAATGCTTTTAGCAAAGGATAATAAATTTGTCATAAAAATTACATGTTGAAGTTATTTTTTTAATTTTGAATAGCCTGGTTTGGGTTTTCTGTTTGTTTGTTTGTTTGTTTTACTCTCAAACTGTCCACAATGGTCCATTTCTCCATGTCTTCTTGTATTACTCTTTTTTTTCCCAGTCCATCCTGTAGTCTCATCATCTATCAAAAGATATGGATTGCAAGCTCTAAGTTCTGGACTCTGTGTCCTGACATCTGTTAAAATTTCAAGTTGGGAGATATGGGGCTTTTTTTTGATGCTTTTTCACTTTGTCCCCCGTCACAAACAAAATTTATTTTGACAGTACACTTATAAAGAGGCCTAGCTCATTCTCTCCATTTCAAAAGTCTTTAATTGTTCATAGCATACTTCCCCACTTCACTTAAGGTTATTTCCCATTTTCTCTTATCATACACACATTAAGTCTAGTCTGCTATTATTTATCTTAATGTGTATTCTAGTGCCACCTGTACTGCTTTTTCATTTTTTGGTCTTTCTTATAAATTATGACCACTTATATTCCTACACAAATCACATTCATTATCAGTAGATACAAGCAGCTAACAACTTTATTATGCCTTCCAGTGTAGTCGTTTATAATTATAATTTAATTATTCATCACTCATTTTTTCTTTACATTACAAATAGGGCATTATATTGAGTTTTGACATTACATAGGTAGGTAGATGATAATTATCTATTAATTTCACTTCAGGTTAGTAAAAGGGGTAAAATTATATGCAAAGTACATGCAATAAGAAGGGAGTGCTAAGTCTGATAGTATTGAGAACAACTGCCTTGGCTGATCTGGCTCTTGGCTTCCTCTCTGACTTTTCTCCTATCATAGCCCCCATTCAAAGCCCCCCACCTTGCTGTTCCTCAAACACCACAGAAATATTTCTGCCTTGAAGATTTACAATGTTTCTTCCCTTTGCCTGGAATGATCTTCGCCCATATATGGCCTGCTCCATTACTTCCTTCAGACCTCTGCTCAAACACCATGTTCTCTTACAGTCCTTTCCTGACCGTCCAATTGAAACATCTCTCCATTATTCTTCTTTATGTCACTTATTGCCACCTGAGACATTACTGATTTGTTTACTCTCTGCCTCATGTCTCTAGAATGCAAAGTGGCCCAAGAAAGGGGCTTCATTTGTTCATTGCTGCTTCCCAGTGTCTAGTATGGTGGCAGATATGATAGGTACCCGATAAAACTGAATGGATAGGCTAATGTCTTAAAGGCCAAAGAATGTGCTGGTAGGAGCCTGAACCTAGCAGGTGGGTTCCAGGTCCTTCATTCCCCATTGACACAACGCTGCCATGCTATTAAATGTTTGGGATATTGAACATCTGTTGAATATTTCATCTGAAGAAAGGTTCCACAACTGAAAAGTATTGGAAAGCCATTGGCCTTTCAAGTTAGCAAAAATGCAAAAGCACAGTAATACACAATGCTGGTGAGGACGTAGAGAAACAGATTGGTATTCATTATTTGTGGTAATGTAGGTGGTTCACTGTTACTGGGAGGAAATATGAACTGAGAGCCTTTAAAAACTGCAGTATATTTAACACGTGCTGTTTTATTTAAGATCGTTTTACTCTCACAGTATTGTAAAATAAGCATTATTAACTCCACTGCACAGATGAGAAAACTGGGGCACCAATAAGTTTAAGTAACAAATAAATTACAAGTCAAGGATCTCTATCTAGGTCATCAAACTGCAATTCCAGGGCTTTCTCCACCAGTTTCCATTGTCTGTGAGTTCTCTTGTTAGGTTATCTAACTCCTTAAAGCTAAAAACTGTGTCACATAAAAAATGTTTCAACACTTAGTACCTAGTACACAATGCTAAACATTGCAGGTGCTCAATAAACCTTCGCTGGAAGAGGGAATAACTCTTTCAACCACAAAAGTCTCCATAGACAGTGCAAGACCCATAGAGACAATAACAGAAACTGACCCAATATCTCTTCTACCCTCATACTAACAGAATGTGAACCCTGTCACACAGCTGCCCAGAATAGTGACTTCATTTTCATCATCTTTTGTAGGTAAATGTGGTCATGTAGATAAGTTCTGGCTAATGAAATATAAGCAGAAGTGGTGGACAACTTCAGGCACATGATCTTCTTGCTTAAAGGCTTCCTGCTGGCTGGAATGCAGATGTGATGGCCAGAGCAGCCAGACTGGACCTTGAGATGACCTTGGTAATGAGGGGTATACTCAGAGAAGCAATAAGAAGGCAGGATCCCTGACTCTACAAAACACCGTATCAGTTCAACATTACCTTTCATATGACTTTTCTATAAGAGAGAAATAAACTTCTACCTTGTCTAAGTCACTATTATTTGGGGTTTCCTGATTATCTTGCACCCATTAGCTGCCCTGAACTAGTTCTATTACGACTGCCACTTACTCCCATTTCCTTGATACTTGATATTGGGCTAAACTGATTTGGCATTGTACTAGTGACAACCTATATGAATTATGCATTCCATTTAGCATTTTCAAAGATTCCATTGTAAATGGATATTTAATAAGCTTTTTCACTTAACCCTAAAGAGCAATAGAACAGAGTCATGCATAAAAAGCCATAATTCAGTGAACTGTTTAATAATCACTTTCCAGAGTAATAATTGATTGTCAAAGACTGTACATCTAGGCAGGTCTCAACAGCGTAATGAAATCAGAACAATGAAAAGTGTCCCAGCTGTCTCAATCTTTCATTTCTTCAAAACCCTATTTCCAATGATTAAGAGATGAAGAGCTTGATACTAGAGATGTTCTTGAGGGGAAATCTGGCTGAAATGATGAGGTCTGGCTTTATTATAATCTCCTCCTGTGTGCCTAATAAATTTGTAGTAAGCCAAGCAAAGGACAGGAATTTTATTTACTGTATTATCTGTGAGATCTAAAAAGAAGATAGACTACCAATTTAAAAAGTGGGAAAGGGGTGGAGGATGCAGGGGATTTTACTCATTATCAAGACTGGCCAAATCTGATGACCAGAATGCCAATTAACATGTGATCATGGCAATCCTGCAGTCTTACTTAGATAATATCCAAAGCGTTGACTCTTCCTCCTAGCTGTTGGGAGTTCTTGGTAAAGCCACTGACACACTCCATTCTCTCAAGTCGAGGAGTCTCAGCAAGACCCCAATCCATCACAGATAATATTTCAACTATGTCAAAAGAAGCTCTCCTTCCCCAAAAGGATGGGGACTCATAACCTATACCACTGGGCTAGAAAGAAAAAGTACATGCAGGCATTTCTTCACCTTGAGAATAGCTAAAAGATTTTAAAATAAAATAAAGCTAATAAGATGAAGTAGACATGGGTCAGACTGTTATTCTGCCACGAGAGATGGCAGATAATGGCAATTTCATCTTTTATTCATATTAACAGCAACCTAAGTTGGCAGAATCAGTGGTACTTGATTATGTATAACTGGTTAGTGATCATATAATCAACTATGCCGTCACTACCTATAATTCATCCCACCTGTATTCTTTCCCTTTCTGACACAATCTTAGCCCAAGTCCCATTCCACACACACCATCTCTACCACCACCACACTGCTCTGTGAGCAGCAAATCCTTGCTTCTTGCTGACCTCCCAGGCCTAAGTGTGTTGGGTTTAGAAGTCACCAGCAAGAGGCTATGGGTGGCCATCTCAGGACAGGAGAGTGTGATGGGCCTCTCACTAAATGCAGAGTCATCACAGGGATCTGAGAGGGGAAAACTCATAATGAGAAGTAATTCTGGTTACCTGGGGTCTGAGTCTTAAGACAATAAGGAGGGAAAAAAGAAAGGAAGATGGAGCAAAAGAGGAAAAGGAAGTGCCATCAACATGATGTAGTAAGAATAAAAACAATTCTGGTCTCGTTGTCAAAGGAACTAAATTGGTTCTGATCCCAACTATGCTAATTGGCTGTACGGCCTTGCAAAAGTCACTTTCTCCCATTGGGTCTCAGTTGTGTTATCTAATGTATAATACAAAGTTAATTAGGTTATCTTCCACCTCCAGACACTATTTTAATGAAAAATGAAGGTAAGAAAACACTACGGAAAAATTTCACTACGGAAAAATTTATCACAGGACTCTGAAAGTCCTTTTCCATATAAGGACACAAAGTAAAATATGTAAAAGAAAATTTATTAAATGAGAATGTATTATTTTTAGTTTCAATGCAATAGACTAAGAATTTAACCTTTTTCCTACTATGTTCAAAAAAACTCGTACAGATAATAAATATGGCTGATGTGTCAAGCCATCCTTCTCTATAGTGAGACCAAGATGCAGTGCAGCCCTCTGTGGGCTCCCAGATCCCGGGAGAACCCCTCCACGCTGGGGCCTGAGCCGAGCTCTCCTTTGCAGATGGCCGCCGCCGGCTTTGTCCACTGTCCCACTGAGAACGAGCCCGACCTGGCTCAGTGTTTCTTCTGCTTCAAGGAGTTAGAAGGCTGGGAGCCAGATGACGACCCTATAGAATAACATAAAAAGCATTCATCTGGTTGTGCTTTCCTTTCTGTCAAGAAGCAGTTTGAAGAATTAACCCTCAGCGAATTTTTGAAACAGGATAAAGAAAGAGCCAAGAACAAAATTGCAAAGGGAGCCAACAATAAGCAGAAAGAATTTGAAGAAACTGCAAAGAAAGTCCACTGTGCCATTGAGCAGCTGGCTGCCTCGGAGCGACGCCACCCACCGTCACTGCCCCACAGAGACACAGACACATCGTTTCCAAGGCACAGCCCTCAGGGTTACCAGCTTTACTCTGGGGCCTCTTAACTGTGCCTTAGGGAAGGAGAACATCAACATTTTGAAATTAGAATATTTAAACAGTATTTTTGGTTTTTTTCTTGAAGGTGGTGCCAGGAGCTATTTCTGTTGTACAGCTGGTGCTAAGTACAGTGACAGATTCTCTCTTTTCAAAAAAAAAAAAAGATGCAGTGCACTTTACAGTGGACTAAGGAAACCAGGTACTTGTGAAAGAATATTCTCCCCAAAATGACATACATGTTGGATAATGTGCTGGATAGTGTGCTGGATACTATCATACATACTGGATAATGTGCTGCACAGTCTATTAGATTACTTCCATTTGGGATGAAAGATGCTTAAACATGATTGTAGTTGGCTAATTCTCAAGATTTTGATTTTCCTGTCAAAACTATTTATCTACCCATCCTTAAAATCCACGTTTACCTATTATGCTTTAAAACAAGCATTGTAAAGAATACAGCTGCCTAGCTGCAGGCTGTTTACAGCTACAGAATGACTGACTTAAATCACAACCAAATACTGTAGTTTTCAGTAATAAAAAATAAACGACTCACTGTGTACAATAAGTCAACATGTAACCTAACTGGGACATTCAGTTGCTTCAATCTGCTGTCAAGGTAGCCATATTACTCTAAGCCCTAATATCAACTTTATGTTTTTTAAAACTGCTTTGAACTGCATAAACTCTTTCCTCTCATTTTACACAGAATAGGTAAAAATCATGACTTGAAGGTATCATAAATGGACCCAAACTCTACAGTGTTAAGGTGGCAATTAGTGCTATATTTTAAACATGCAGTTTATCAGCTGTACCCACCTCACCACCCACTGGAGGAGATTCTAAGCCCTTGGACTAGTCCTTAAAATTTAAAAGCATTAAAAAGGTCTATATTAGGAAATCAAAGTTAAAATTGAGTTGTGTATTGAAATAACAGGCCACAGAGGGGAATGGCTTAATCCTAACTACCCAAATATCCAGTGAAAAACAATTTTAATAAGGTAAATAAAGAACTGTATCTGCAGATGGAGAGGGTAAACTGAAAGTTAATGAAAACATACCAATACTCAAGCCAAGGATTCTTAACTTGACGTTCTCCATGGATGAGTTTCTGGTTGTTAATGAAATTTTTAAATTAGAGCAAAAAGAATGTACGATCATATTTTATCTACCACATCTTACACTAAAAATTTTATTGAGATATATTAAGATCAAGGGTTCTTAATCTTTTTTGTAGGCCTTATATCCTTATAAGGATTTAATTAAAGTTATTGATCCTCTCCCCAGGAAACTGTACATATATTTACTATTTACCAAATGCCACATGATTTTGTTACAACAGTACCCCACTTCCAGGTACCAATTTTTCTTTCAGTTAAATATCACCATATAAGAACTGTAACAAAATTTTTTAAGATTTACATGGAAACACAAAAGATCCTGAATAGCAAAAACAATCTTGCGAAAGAATGGAGCTGGAGGAATCACGCTCCCTGATCTCAGACTATACTACAAAGCTAGAGTTGTCAGAACAGTATGGTACTGGCACAAAAACAGAAATATAGATCAATGGTACAGGATAGAATGCCCAGAGATAAACCCATGCACATATGGTCACCTAATTTATGACAAAGGAGCCAAGAACATACAATGGAGAAAAGACAGCCTCTTCAATAAGTGGTGCTGGGAAAACTGGACAGCTACATGTAAAAGAATGAAATTAGAATACTCCCTAACACCATACACAAAAATAAACTCCAAATGGATTAAAGACCTAAATGTAAGACTGGACACTACAAAACTCTTAGAAGAAAACATAGGAAAAACACGCTTTGACATAAACCACAGTAAGATCTTTTTTGACCCACCTCCTAGAGTAACGGAAATAAAAACAAAAATAAACAAATGGGACTTAATTAAACTTAAAAGCCTTTGCACAGCAAAGGAAACCATAAACAAGATGAAAAGACAACCATCAGAATGGGAGAAAATATTTGCAAATGAAGCAACAGACAAAGGATTAATCTCCACAATATACAAACAGCTCATGGAGCTCAATATCAAAAAACAAACAATCCAAGTAAAAGATGGGCAGAAAACCTAAATAGACATTTCACCAAGGAAGACATACAGGTGGCCAAGAGGCACATGAAAAAATGCTCAACATCTAATTATTAGAGAAATGAAAATCAAAATGCAATGAGGTATCACCTCACACCAGTCAGAATGGCCATCACCAAAAAATCTACAAATAATAAATGCTGGAAAGGATGTGGTGAAAAGGGAACCCTCCTGCACTGTTGGTGGGAATGTAAATTGAAACAACCACTATAGAAAACAGTATGGAGGTTCCTTAAAAAACTAAAAATGGAACTACCATATGACCCAGCAATCCCACTACTGGTCATATATCCTAAGAAAACCATAATTCAAAAAGAGACATGTACCACAATGTTCATTGCAGCACTATTTACAATAGCCAGGACATGGAACAAACCTAAATGTCCACCGACAGATAAATGGATAAAGAAGATGTGGCACATATATACAATGGAGTATTACTCAGCCATAAAAAAAACGAAATTGAGTTATGTGCAGTGAGGTGGATGGACCCAGATTCTGTCATACAGAGTGAAGCAAGTCAGAAAGAGAAAACAAATACCATATGCTAAAGCATATGGAATCTAAAAAAAAAGAAATGTTACTGATGAACCTAGTTGCAGGGCAGGAATAAAAATGTACACATAGAGAATGGACTTGAGGACACGGGGTGGGAGGGGTATGCTGGGGTGAAGTGAGAGTAGCATCAACATGTATACACTACCGAAAGTAAAATAGTTAGCTAGTGGGAAGCAGCAGCATAACACAGGGAGATCAGCTCGGTGCTTTGCGATGACCTAGAGGGGTGGGATTGGAAGGATGGGAGGGAGGCTCAAGAGGGAGGGGATATGGGGACATGTGTATGCATATGGCTGATCCACTTTGGTGTACAACAGAAACTAACACAGTACTGTGAAGCAATTATACTCCAATAAAGATCTATTTTAAAAAAAGTCTACATTAGGAAATCAAAGTTAAAACTGAGTTATGTATTGAAATAACAATCCATAGAGGGGAAACGTCTTTATCCTAACTATACAAATAACTGTACCCAAAGTAACCAGAAAAAAGCAATTATTTCGCTAACATTTAAAAATTCTTGGGGATTCCCTGGCTGCCCAGTGGTTAGGACTTGGTGCTCTCACTGCCAGGGGCCGAGGTTCGATCCCTGGTCAAGGAGCTAAGATCCTGCAATTTATGTGGCACGGCCAAACAAATAAAAACCTCATGTGTACTCAAACCGTGGCATATGTGAAAATGGATTACTTTCAAGATTCCAATTCATTTGTCCTTTATAGTCTAAATTAAGAGACTTTATTACACAAACAGGCAAAAGAAAAAAATCATTGCTGGGCAGTATCTGTACTAACAATCAGGAAAAAAGTACACCTGAATTCTATAATAAATTAGCATTTCATTTTTCAAGTAACTCTGTATTTCAATCTTGAAAAAAAATCCTCATGGAAAATAAAATGTGCTTGTATCCAACCAAGAATAAGTTTATTTTAAAGGAGCAACTCCTAGCTTGGTTCAAAATTATTATTACAACCAAACCAGCTAAAGGAATAGGAATTTTCTCTCAAAAACTAATAAAAATAATATTTTCCACACTTTAAAAATGAATGAAATTAAACACATAAGCATTTTGTATTTATTGAAGGCATCTAAATGTTATCTGAAAGACTTTAAAACTTCACAGGAAAAAAAAACTGTAAATCAAGGAACTTCTTAATCATTACATCATTTGTACTACTTTAAGCTGTTAACATCTATGAAAACAAAAAAGTACTGCACAAAGGGAATGTGTAAAAGAAAAGTGTAATAAATGCATCTGTCACTCTGAAGAGAAAAGATTTGTCCAAACTAGTCCCTCCCAATTGCACTGGTGACATTCAAACAATAGATTGCTTTTCTTTGCCCAGATCCTGGTAGGTTCCCTGATTTATACCTCCAATGAGCAAAACTTTGTTCCTAGGATAGGGAAACATAAAATTTGAAAAGCAAAGGGCCAAGGAAATGTTTAAATACTATTTAAAATGTTTAAATACTATACAGCTATTTAAAAGAATAAATTAAAAATCAATCTCCATTGATGTGTGTCAAAAAATAAGCTGCAGAATAATGTGTACCATATGTTCTTATTTTTATAAGAAAAAACCCTATATATGTATTATGTGTACACATTTGTACTAAAGACTTAAGATAAATAGAAGGATAAACAACAAGTATCGGTTACTGTTGGTGAGTTAAAGGGGATTTAGAAGAGAATTTATTACTGTTTCCCTATGTTTCTTCTTAAAACTTGTAAAAATAAACTTTATAAAGAATCTGGTAACATTTTAATTAAAGTTTCTGTTTTGAAGTAATTGTAGATTCATATTCACTTGTAGCAAATAATACAGAGATATCCCATGTACCCTTTATCAGCTTTCCCCAATGGGAATATCACGCAAAACTATAATACAAAATCACAGGCAGGATACTGACACTGACACAATCAAGATACAAAACATCTCCATCACCATGAGGCTTTCCCATGTCGCCTTTCTAAAGCTATACATACTTCCCTCTCACCGTCCCCTACTCCAAGCCTGTCCTCAACCCCTGGCAGACACAAATCTGTTCTCCATTCCTAGAATTTAGTCATTTTAAGAATGTTGTATAAATGGAATTATACAGTATGTAACATTTTGAGATTGGATTTTTTGCTTCAGCATAATTTTCTGGGGATTCATCCAAATTGTTGCAGCTATCAATACTTTATTTCTTTTTATTACTGAGTAATATATGACCATTTACCCCTTGAAGGACATCTGGGTTATTTCTAGTTTTTGGTTATTAAGTACTACAAGCGTCTATGAACATTCATCTCAGGTTTTTCTTTGAATATAAATTTTCATTTCTCTAGGAAAAATGCACTGCTTTACCTCTGTCCCATAAATTTTGATATTTTGTACTTTTATTTTAATTTAGTTCAATTTTTTAAAATTCGCTGAGGCTTCCCCATTGACCCACGGATTATTTAGAACTCTAATGTTTAGTTCCCAAGTGTTTGGAGATTTTCTTATTAACAGTCTGTTATTAATTTCTAGTTTGATTCCATTACGAGCAGAGAACACACTCTATATGAGTCAATTCTTTTTTTTTTTAACACCTTTATTGGAGTACAGTTGCTTTGTAATGCTGTGTTAGTTTCAGCTGTATAACGAAGTGAGTCAGCTCTACATATACATATATCCCCACATCTCCTCCCTCTTGTGTCTCCCTCCCACCTTCCCTATCCCACCCCTCTAGGTGGTCACAAAGCACTGAGCTGATCTCCCTGTGCTATGTGGCTGTTTCCCACTAGCTATCTATTTTACATTTGGTAGTGTATATATGTCCATGCCACTCTCTCACTTCGTCACAGCTTCCCCTTCCCCCTCCCCGTGTCCTCATGTCCATTCTCTACATCTGTGTCTTTATTCCTGTCCTGCCCCTAGGTTCTTCAGAACCATTTTTTTTTAATTCCATATATATGTTAGCATATGGTATTTGTTTTTCTCCTTCTGACTTACGTCACTCCGTATGACAGACTCTAGGTCCATCCACCTCACTACAAATAACTCAATTTCGTTTCCTTTTATGGCTGAGTAATATTCCATTCTATATATGTGCCCCATCTTATTGATCCATTCATCTGTCAATGGACACTTAGGTTGCTTCCATGTCCTGGCTATTGTAAATAGAGCTGCAATGAACATTGTGGTACATGACTCTCTTTGAATTACGGTTTTCTCAGGGTATATGCCCAGTAGTGGGATTTCTGCGTTGTATTATAGTTCTATTTTTAGTTTTTTAAGGAACCTCCATACTGTTCTCCATAGTGGCTGTATCAATTTCCATTCCAACCAACAGTGCAAGAGGGTTCCCTTTTCTCCACACCCTCTCCAGCATTTATTGTTTGTAGATTTTTTCATGATGGCCATTCTGACTGGTGTGAGGTGACACCTCATTGTAGTTTTGATTTGCATTTCTCTAATGATTAATGTTGTTGAGCATCCTTTCATGTGTTTGTTGGCAATCTGTATATCTTCTTTGGAGAAATGTCTATTTAGGTCTTTTGCCCATTTTTGGATTGGGTTGTTTGCTTTTTGATATTGAGCTGCTTGTAAATTTTGGAGATTAATCCTTTGTCAGTTGCTTCATTTGCAAATATTTTCTCCCATTCTGAGGGTGGTCTTTTCATCTTGTTTATGGTTTCCTTTGCTGTGAAAAAACTTTTAAGTTTAATTAAATCCCATTTGTTTGTTTTTGTTTTTATTTCCATTTCTCTAGGAGGTGGGTCAAAAAGGATCTTACTGTGATTTATGTCATAGAGTGTTCTGCCTATGTTTTCCTCTAGGAGTTTTATAGTGTCCGGCCTTACATTTAGGTGTTTAATCCATTTTGAGGTTATTTTTGTGTATGATGTTAGGGAGTGTTCCAATTGCATTCTTTTACATGTAGCTGTCCAGTTTTCCCAGCACCACTTATTGAAGAGGCTGTCTTTTCTCCATTGTATATTCTTACCGATTCTATCAAAGATAAGGTGACCATATGTGCATGGGTTTATCTCTGGGCTTTCTATCCTGTTCCATTGATCTATATTTCTGTTTTTGTGCCAGTAACATACTGTCTTGATTACTGTAGCTTTGTAGTATAGTCTTAAAGTCCAGGAGCCTGATTCCTCCAGCTCCGTTTTCTTTCTCAAGATTGCTTTGGCTATTATGGGTCTTTTATGTTTCCAGAAAAATTGTGAAATTTTTTGTTCTAGTTCTGTGAAAAATGCCACTGGTAGTTTGACAGGGATTGCATTGAATCTGTAGATTGCTTTGGGTACTATAGTCATTTTCACAATGTTGATTCTTCCAATCTAAGAACATGGTATATCTCTCCATCTGTTGGTATCATCTTTAATTTTTTTCATCAGTGTCATAGCTTTCTGCACACAGATCTTTTGTCTCCTTAGGTAGGTTTACATCTAGGTATTTTATTCTTATTGTTGCAATGGTAAATGGGAGTGTTTCCTTTATTTCTCTTTCAGATTTTTCATCACTAGTGTATAGGAATGCAAGAGATTTTTGTGTGTTAATTTTGTATCCTGCTACTTTACCAAATTCATTAATTAGCTCTAGTGGTTTTCTGGTAGCATCTTTAGGATTCTCCATGAAGAGTATCGTGTCATCTGCAAAGTGACAGTTTTACTTCTTCTTTTCTGATTTGGATTCCTTTTACTTGTTTTTCTTCTCTGATTGCTGTGGCTAAAACTTCCAAAACTACGTTGAATAGTAGTGGTGAGAGTGGACAACTTTGTCTTGTTCTTGACCTTAGAAGAAATGGTTTCACTTTTTCACCATTGAGAACAATGTTGGCTGTGGGTTTGTCATATATCGCCTTTATTATGTTGAGGTAAGTTCCCTCTGTGCCTACTTTCTGGAAGGTTTTTATCATAAATGGGTGTTAAATTTTGTCAAAAGCATTTTCTGCATCTATGGAGATGATCATATGGTTTTTCTTCTTCAATTTGTTAATATGGTTTATCACATTGATTGATTTGCATATACAGAAGAATCCTTGCATTCCTGGGGTAAACCCCACTTGATCATGGTGCATGATCCTTTTAATGTGCTGTTGGATTCTGTTTGCTAGTATTTTGTTGAGGATTTTTGCATCTATGTTCATCAGGGATATTGGCCTGTAGTTTGCTTTCTTTGTGACACCTTTGTCTGGTATTGGTATCAGGGTGATGGTGGCCTCGTAGAATGAGCTTGGGAGTGTTCTTCCCTCTGCTATATTTTGGAAGAGCTTGAGGAGGATAGGTATTAGCTCTTCTCTAAATGTTTGATAGAATTTGCCTGTGAAGCCATCTGGTCCTGGGCTTTTGTTTGTTGGAAGATTTTTAATCACAGCTGCAATTTCAGTGCTTGTGATTGGTCTGTTTATATTTTCTATTTCTTCCTGGTTCAGTCTCGGAAGGTTGTGTTTTTCTAAGAATTTGTCCATTTCTTCCAGGTTGTCCATTTTATTGGCATATAGTTGCTTGTAGTAATCTCTCATGATCCTTTGTATTTCTGCAGTGTCAGTTGTTACTTCTCCTTGTTCATTCCTAATTCTATTGATTTGAGTCTTCTCCCTTTTTTTCTTGATGTGTCTGGCTAAAGGTTTATCAATTTTGTTTATCTTCTCAAAGAACCAGGTTTAGTTTTACTGATCTTTGCTATTGTTTCCTTCATTTCTTTTTCCTTTACTTCTGATCTGATATTTATGATTTCTTTCCTTCTGCTAACTTTGGGGTTTCTTTGATCTTCTTTCTCTATTTGCTCTAGGTGTAAGGTTAGGTTGTTTATTTGAGATGTTTCTTGTTTCTTGAGGTAGGATTGTATTGCTATAGGCATCCCTCTTAGAACTGCTTTTGTGGCATCCCATAGGTTTTGGGCCGTCGTGTTTTCATTGTCATTTTTTTCTTGGTAATTTTTGATTTCCTCTTTGATTTCTTCAGTGATCTCTTGGTTATTTAAATAAACATGTTTAGCCTCCATGTGTTTGTATTTCTTACAGATTTTTTTCCTGTAATTGATATCTAGTCTCATAGCATTGTTGTCAGAAAAGATAACCTGATACGATTTCAATTTTCTTATATCTACCAAGGTTTGATTTGTGACCCAAGATATTATCTATCCTGGAGAATGTTCCATGAGCACTTGAGAAGAAAGTGTATTCTGTAGTTTCTGGATGGAATGTCCTATAAATATCAATTAAGTCCATCTTGTTTAATGTATCATTTAAAGCTTGTGTTTCCTTATTTATTTTCATTTTGGTTGATCTGTCCATTGGTGAATGTGGGATGTTAAAGTCCCCTACTATTATTGTGTTACTGTCGATTTCCCCTTTTATGGCTGTTAGCATTTGCCTTATGTATTGAAGTGCTCCTATGTTGGGTGCATAAATATTTACAACTGTTATATCTTCTTCTTGGATTGAGCCCTTGGGCATTATGTAGTGTCCTTCTTTGTCTCTTCTAATAGTCTTTATTTTAAAGTCTATTTTGTCTGATATGGGAATTGCTACTCCAGCTTTCTTTTGATTTCTATTTGCATGGAGTATCTCTTTCCATCCCTTCACTTTCAGTCTGTATGTGTCCCTAGGTCTGAAGTGGGTTTCTTGTACACAGCATATATATGGGTCTTGGTTTTGTATCCACTCAGCCAGTCTGTGTCTTTTGGTTGGAGCATTTAATCCATTTACATTTAAGGTAGTTACCGATATGTATGTGCCTATTCGCATTTTCTTAATTGTTTTCGATTTGTTATTGTAGGTCTTTTCCTTCTCTTGTGTTTCCTGCCTAGAGAGGTTCCTTTAGCATTTGTTGTAAAACTGGTTTGGTGGTGCTGAATTCTCTTAGCTTTTGCTTGTCTGTAAAACTTTTGATTTCTCTGACGAATCTGAATGAGATCCTTGCTGGGTAGAGTAATCTTGGTTGTAGGTTTTTCCCTTTCATCACTTTAAATATGCCCTGCCGCTCCCTTCTGGCTTGGAGAGTTTCTGCTGAAAGATCAGCTCTTAACCTTATGGGGATTCCCTTGTATGTTATTTGTTGCTTTTCCCTTGCTTTTTTTTTTTTTGCTGTACGCGGGCTTCTCACTGTTGTGGCCTCTCCCGTTGCAGAGTACAGGCTCCGGACGTGCAGGCTCAGCAGCCATGGCTCACGGGCCCAGCCGCTCCACAGCACGTGGGATCTTCCCAGACCAGGACACGAACCTGTGTCCCCTGCATTGACAGGCAGACTCTCAACTACTGCGTCACCAGGGAAGCCTCTCCCTTGCTGTTTTCAATATTTTTCTTTGTATTTAATTTTTGATAGTTTGATTAATATGTGTCTTGGTGTGTTTCTCCTTAGATTTATCCTGTATGGGCCTCTCTGCATTTCCTGGACTTGATTGACTATTTCCTTTCCCATATTAGGGAACTTTTCAACTATAATCTCTTCAAATATTTTCTCAGTCCCTTTCTTTCTCTCTTCTTCTTCTGAGACCTCTAAGATTTGAATGTTGGTGCATTTAATGTTGTCCCAGAGGTCTCTGAGTCTGTCCTCAATTCTTTTCATTCTTTTTTCTTTAATCTGCTCTGTGGTAGTTATTTCCACTATTTTATCTTCCAGGTCACTTATCTGTTCTTCTGCCTCAGTTTTTCTGCTATTGATTCCTTCTAGAGAATCTTTCATTTCATTTATTGTGTTGTTCATCATTTTTTGTTTGCTCTTTAGTTCTTCTAGGTCCTTGTTAAACGTTTCTTGTATTTTCTCCATTCTATTTCTAAGATTTTGGATCATCTTTACTATCATTACTCTGAATTCTTTTTCAGGTAGACTGCCTACTTCCTCTTCATTTGTTTGGGCTGGTGGGTTTTTACCTTGCTCCTTCATCTGATGTCTGTTTCTCTGTCTTCTCATTTTGCTTAACTTACTGTGTTTGGGGTCTCCTTTTCACAGGCTGCAGGTTTGTAGTTCCCTGTGTTTTTGGTGTCTGCCCCCAGTGGCTAAGGTTGGTTCAGTGGGTTGTGTAGGCTTCCTGGTGGAGGGGACTGGTGCCTGTGTTCTGGTGGATGAAGCTGGATCTTGTCTTTCTGGTGGGCAGGACCACATCCGGTGGTGTGTTTTGGGGTGTCTGTGAGCTTATTATGATTTTAGGCAGCCTCTCTGCTAATCAGTGGCATTGTGTTCCTGTCTTGCTAGTTGTTTGGTCTAGGGTTTCCAGCACTGTAGCTTGCTGGTCTTTGAGTGGAGGTGGGTCTTAGTGTTGAGATGGAGATCTCTGGGAGAGCTTTCGCCATCTGATATTACATGGAGCCGGGAGGTCTCTGGTTGACCAATGTCCTGAACTCAGCTCTCCCACCTCAGAGGCACAGGCCTGATACCTGGCCAGAGCACCAAGGCCCTGTCAGCCACACAGGTTTTGGGAAGTCTGAGCAACCAAACCAAAAAACAAATCCACCAATGATAACAAGTGCTAGAAACCATACTAAAAAAAAAAAAATCAGACAGACAGAACCCTAGGACAAATGGTAAAAGCAAAGCTATACAGACAAAATCACACAGAGAAGCACAGGCATACACACTCACAAAAAGGAGAAAAGGGAAAATATATATATATATATATTTTAAAAAAAGAGTGTAACCAAATCAATAAACAAATCTACCAATGATAATAAGCTCTAAGTACTAAACTAAGATAAACACAAAACCAGAAACGAATTAGACCCAGAAAGCAAACCCCAAGTCTACAGTTGCTCCCAAAGTCCACCGCATCAATTTTGGGATGATTCGTTGTCTATTCAGGTATTCCACAGATGCAGGGTACATCAAGTTTATTGTGGAGGTTTAATCCGCTGCTCCTGAGGCTGCACAGTGAATTTTCCTTTATCTTCTTTGTTTGCACAGCTCCTGAGGTTCAGCTTTGGATTTGGGCCCCCTCTGTTTGTAGGTCACCTGAGGGCATCTGTTCCCCACCCAGACAGGATGGTGTTAAAGTAGCAGCTGATTAGGGGGCTCTGGCTCACTCAGGCCGGGGGGAGGGAGGGGTACGGATGTGGGACGAGCCTGTGGCAGGCAGAGGCCAGCGTGATGTTGCACCAGCCTGAGGTGCGCCGTGTGTTGTCCCAGGGAAGTTGTCCCTCAATCACGGGACCCTGGCAGTGGCAGGCTGCACAGGCTCCCGGGAGGGGAGGTGTGGATAGTGACCCGTGCTTGCACACAGGATTCTTGGTGGCTGAAGCAACAGTGTTAGCATTTCATGCCTGTCTCTGGTGTTCGTGCTGATAGCCACAGCTCATGCCCATCTCTGGAGCTTGTTTAGGTGGTGCTCTGAATCCCCTCTCTTCACACACCCCAAAACAATGGTCTCTTGCCCCTTAGGCAGTTTCAGACTTTTCCCCAAACTCCCTCCCGGCTAGCTGTGGTGCACTAGCCCCCTTCAGGCTGTGTTCACACCGCCAACCCCAGTCCTCTCCCTGGGATCTGACCTCCAACGCCAGAGCCTCAGCTCCCAGCCCCCACCCATCCCAGCAGGTGAGCAGAGAAGCCTCTCAGGCTGGTGAGTGCTGGTCAGCACTGATCCTCTGTGCGGGAATCTCTCTGCTTTGCCCTCTGCACCCCTGTTGCTGCACTCTCCTCCATGGCTCCAAAGCTTCCCCGCCCCAGCCACCCCCCATCTCCGCTCTTAAAGGAGTTTCCTAGTGTGTGGAAAATTTTCCTCCTTCACAGCTCCCTCCCAGAGGTGCAGGTCCCATCCCTATTCTTTTGTCTCTGTTTTTTCTTTTTTCTTTTGCCCTACCCAGGTACGTGGGGAATTTCTTGCCTTTTGGGAAGTCTGAGGTCTTCTGCCAGCGTTCAGTAGGTGTTCTGTAGGAGTTGTTCCACACGTAGATGTATTTCTGATGTGTCTGTGGGGAGGAAGATGATCTCCACGTCTTACTCCTCTGCCATCTTGAAAGTCTCCCCTGATGTCAATGCTTTTCAACTTACTGACGTTCATTTTTATGGACCAGATATGGTCTTAGTATATGCCACATGGACAGTGACAAAAATGTGCCTTCTGCTGCTGTTAGGTGCAGTGTTCTAAAAATGTACACTCGATCCTGATGTTTGATGGTATTGTTGAGTTCTATATTCTTGGGAAATTTCTATCTAGTTTTCTATCAATTGTTGAAAGAAGGGTGTTGACATCTTCAACTATGACTGTAGATTCATCTATTTCTCCTTTCAGTTTTTACTTCACATATTTTTTCAGCTCTGTTGTTTGGTTCATACAAATTTAGGATTGCTTTGTCTCTTAATGGATTGAACCTTTTATCATATTATAATGCCCATTGTGTCTCTAGTAATTTTCTTTGTTCTGAAGTCTACTTTAACTGAAATTAATATAGCCCCTCCTATTTTCTTTTGAAGAAGGTGTGCCTGATGTCTTTTTCATGCTTTATTTTAAACCTGCCTATATCATTATACTGGAAGTATGTTTCTTGTAAACAATATATAGTTGGGTTATATATGGAATCCACTTGCCAATCTCTGCTTTCAATCAGTATATGTAGACCATTTACCTTTAATGTCACTATCGATATATTTGAGTTTGAAACTGCTACTTTATTCCTTGTTTTCTTTTTATTCTCTGCTTTTTGCTTATGTTTACTTTTTACCTGCCTTCCTGTGGGTTACTTAAAATTTTTTAATTCTATTTTGATTTATCTATAATGTTTTTTGAGTGAATCTCTTTGTATAGCTTTTTTGGTCATTGCTCCAGATAGTACATTATATATACATAACTTATTACAGTCTACTGGAATTGTTATTTTCCAATTACTGTGAACTATAGAAACCATATTCCCTTTATATCTATTTACCTTCCCCTATTTATAATTGTCTGAAATATTTCCTCTACATACATTTAAAATCACATCAAACAGCATTATAATTTCAGCATCAACCATCAAATACATTTGAAAAGCTCAGGAGGAGGAATGTCTATTGTATTTAGCCATAGTTTTTGCTTATTATATTCTTTCTTTATTCCTGGTGTTTGTTCCAAGTCCTTTCTTCTAATCATTCCTTTCTGTTTAGAGAACTTCCTTTAGTCATCCTTTTAGGGTAAGACTGCAAGTGACAAATTCTCTTAGCTTTCCTTCATCTGAGAATGTCTTGATTTTCCCTACATTCTTGAAGGATAATTTGCCTAGATACAGGATTTTGGGTGGACAGTTCTTTTCTTTCAGCATTTGAAAATACTGTGCCAATCCTTCTGGCCTCCATGGTTTCCAGTGAGAAATTCCATCATTCAAGTTGCTTTTCCCTATACGTAACACATTGTTTCTCTCTCATTGCTTTCAAAGACTTTTTCTTTTTCTTTAGTTTTCAAAAGTTTGACTATTACATGTTTTGGTGTGGATTCCTTTGGGTTTCTTTGGTTTGGGCTTTTGTCATTTTCCAGAACTTTGATGGCAGGAAGGTTAGATCTTCTGTTATAGTCCCACAAGTCCCTGAGGCTCTATTTTTTTTCCCCCAGTCTATTGTCTCTCTGTTGTTCAGACTGAGAAAATTGTATTGTTCCATCCTTGTGTTCACTGATTCTTTCCACTGTCTCCCCTCCGTTCCATTTTTGAGCCATCCATTGAGTTTTATTTCAATTACTGTATTTTTTAGTTCTAAAATTTTTCTTTGGTTCTCTTTATATGTTCTGTTTCTTTACTGAGACTTTCTATTTCTCTGCTAAGACTTTCTCTTTTTCTCATTGTTCCAAGTGTGCTCATTATTACTGCTCATTGGGGCTTTTTTTTTTTTTTTTTGATGGCCTCTTTAAAATCTTTGTCAGATAATTCTAACATCGCAGTCATCTCAATATTGGTATTCATTCTTTTTTTCTTCCAAGTCTAAATGTTCTCAGTTCTTGGTATGACAAGTGATTTTCTATTGAAACCTGGACATTTGGGGTATTATGAGAGTCTGGATCTTATTTAAACATTCCTCTGAAACTGCTCTAGTAGGGGCAGTAGGAGGAGGGCCAAGGCTGCCTCATTACTGCCAGGTAGGGATAGTGGTCCAAATTCCCAGCTTGGTCTCCACTGGCACCAGAGGTAAGGGGCTCCCTGCTATTGCTGGGCGGGAGTAGGAGTTCTGGCCCCCACTAGGCCTCTACTGATACCATTCTGGTGGGGAGGGACAGAAGTCTCTCATCACCGTTCCCTACAAGGTGTCCAGTGACACTACGGGGGCGAGGTGGGTGGGTAGGGTAGCCTCTTTACTGCCAGGCAGTGTTGAAAGGCTTGACTCTCCACTAACACCACATCATTAGGGAAGGAGTTGGGGTACCTTGTTTCAGCCTGGTAAGAGTGGAAGTTTAGGCTCCCCCCTCAGCCCTGGGTGGCAGGGGTGGGGATAGGGCCATAGGTTTTTCTGTGGTGTTTGACTAAAGTAGCACAGTTACTGTCTAAAAGTTTCATCTTGCTAGGCTGCCCCTTTCTTGATCCTTAGCTAAAGAGAGCAGGCTTTTGCTGGGGCTTTTTCTGTCTGCACCCATTGGCATTCTTAGGTTGCCAGCTTCTTTAGCTCCAAATCTGGCAGACATGAGACCAAAAGAAAACCTGAGAACTCATCAGGTTATGTGATTCCTTGGATCCCAAAGTCCCTAGCCAGTCTGCTTCTCTCTACCTTTTGGAGTCTTCTCATGTTTGTTTTATAAATAACATCTAAGGTTTGTACTTAGTTGTACTTAGCAGGAAGAAGAGGGAAAAGTACATCTATTTCATCTTCCCTAAAGTTAAAGGCAGACATAAGTTTTATGATAAAACATTTGCTTGTGAGCTATACATTATTTGTTTAAAGAAGACCTTGGAACATGAATTCCCTCTTACCTGGGTCATGTTAAGCCATTTTTCTTTTGAGCTATATGGTCAAAAACAACTACACATGACAGAAGCCAGGATGGGCTGATTCCTTCATCCTCAATTAATATCTGGAAGGTAGTCTCTGAACTTCAGTCTCATATAATTAGAATGTATTTTGTGAGTGATAGTATTGAACTCCTCAGTAAAACAAACAAAGGACCTTATAACATTTCTATCCCTCCTGCCATAGTCTATGCATACTGTTTAAGACAGTAGTTCCTAACTAGATGGGAGGTTAAAAGGGGAGCGATTCTGCCCTTCTCCCCAGGGTCTCATTCAGCAACATCTAGAGATATTCCAATTGTTATGACTTGGTGGTGGGGAGGGTGATGAGAAGATCATACTACTGGCATCTACTGGGTAGAGGCCAGGGATAATTCTAAACATCCTACAATTACAGGACAGCCACCCACAACGAAGGATTATTCAAACAAAAAGTTAAGTGCCAAGGTTGAGAAACCCTGGTTTAGATGTTTGACCTATATTTGACAGCTGAGTTTAATCTTTAGATATTCTGTGCACCTTTTGGCCTATGTAATTGTTTGTGGAACTCTGAATGCTAGGTCTGAAAGGGCTCTGCCCAAACTCTGAACAGAGACAGCACACCCTGCCAGGACTGTCTTATACTTTGGCTTTCCCTCCAGGGACTGGCTCCAAATTAAGATGTCTAAAGTAAAGAACCATATTCCTTGCTTATCATGGAGAGAACATTGTTTATATACACTCCAAATGTTTAAAACAAGTGTCCTTATTGTAATCTTAAGAATTTTTAATATCATAATTTAGATACCACTTTTACACTTGCATTCTCATTGCTTTCTCTTACCTACCCAGCCACAGCCATTTCGACAAATTCCCCATTGTTCTTTTCTCACCCTAATAAAACTTCTGAAACCAAGATAATGCAAAGCTCCATCTTCCGGAATTGTTGGGTGGGGGGCAGGCAGAGGCAAAGTTTTAAAAGCAAGAACAAAATCTAGCTACACAAAAAAATCAATACAATGGAAGGCAGTATGGGACTGAGGCATTTGAAACTGGCCAAGTCTTACAATGCGGGGCTAGTTAGTGACCCTGGCTTCTGACCCTAATCCTTCAGGCCACTCTCCTACATAAAACAATGCAGGTAGCACCAAAAAAGGATACACAAGAGAAATGGAATACCAGAAAGAACAGAATTCACTGTCCCAGGGCCCATTCGTCACTGATACACTCCCTTCTTATATTCTATTCTATTTGAACCCTTCAAAATGTACTTCCTCTATGGGGCCTTGCTCTAAAAGTGTAACTTTCCCCAACTGTACAGGACCTCGAGCCAGCTTCTAATATAGGCCCCTCTTCATGTCACATGCCTTGACTATGTCACAGAGTTCTTCTCACAGGGGCAGGCAATGAGGCTTTGTTCTCTCCATTGAGGCTCTCCAGTGTGCATCCCTGATTCATTTTCTGTTAGGCCCACAGAAAACCTAATTAGAAATACCCATTTTGAAACGGCCTGAGCAGTCACACTGATCTTGTTCAGTAACCGTATCGAGGTATGGGTCTTAACTGAAAACATTTGTCCCATTCTGCCGACAAACATTAGGTCAAAGATGACACTGGGGACTCTTGTCCTTACACGTTTTTGTTTCCCTAATGGGCTTTAGGATCACATTCCTTAAATCACAGCCAAGAGTATATTCTGGGCTGAAACTATTTTAAAGACATAATGTGGCAGCAGTGTTCTGTGTACTAACAAGAGGTTTGGAGCTGCAGCCAAGAACAGTAATAGAATCTTCTTCCCCCCTAAGTGCCATTCTCCCAAAAAAAAACTCTCTCTCTCTCTCTCTCTCTGTCCTTTCCTCCTTCCCTTCTTCCCTCCCTCTCTCCCTCTCTCTCTTTCTGTGTAGGACTCAGATTCCCCTGCTATTATTTTTACTTTGAAGGTCCCTGTCAAGGCAAAGTCTATATAATGAACAAAATATCTTAAACTATGACCCTATCTAGCTTTGCTCCCTCCTGGGGACACATCACAATCAACAAATAGCCAGCCCTGGCATGGTTCCAGTCTACTCTCTGGGGTGTGACCGGCTGGGATGGAATCCCAGCTCTGCTCTGCCTTAGTTGCAGGACTGTGAGCCAATCCTCTTAACCTCACGAAAGCCAGGAAGCCTCTTATGTAAAATGGGGCTTTCATGGGTACCCACCTGATGGGGTTGTCATTGGGACAAATAATCACTTATAGTCTCTACAATTGGGAAGACCTAGAAAGTAAATTTTTTAAAGATATTTTAAGAGAACGGTTTTCACTGAAAACAGTACAGAACTCTTATAAATTCAACTTATTAGTAATATACTGATCTTCTTAAGATATAGATTCACTGTTCATAATAATAAACTGTACAGAAAAAGACTCTTTCATATAAAACATCTGCTAAATCAATACTAAATAATCACAAAGACTTCGAGGAAAGGTTACCAGTGATGCATTACTCAGGTCTAAAAACTAATGTTCTTTGTACCAGTTTTTGAAATATACTCTCAATTATTTTAACTTTTTAAAGAGGATATACTCCCTCGATGGAAAATTCAAAGAACCTGAATAACACCCCAGCGTTTTGTCTAGCTTATAACACACCACATGCACTTATTTTATGTTTGTATCCTTAAGTTACATTTACCCAGGAGAAATACTACTCCCCTTTTGGGTCACCTACTTCCATTTTAATGTCGTAGTTCTGGCCGAGGACGCTTTGGATGAGCTCTTTGATGCTCGGGTCGGAGGCCAGCTGGGCCTCGGACTGAAGCGAGGCGATGATCTCGATGGATGCCGGGAGCGCTCGCACGGGCTGCGGGGCCTGCGGTGCGGCCTCCCGCGCGTCACTCGGCGGATTGCTCTCGCGGTCGGTTTTGGAAACCGACACGGGGGCTTCCCGCGACTCGCCGCGCGAGCCCTCGCGCAGGAAGCGGGTGTGAATCCTCACTTCACTCCGCCGGCCGGCCGCCTCCGACTCTCCCTCGTCTCCGGACAGGGAGCCGCCCTTCTTCTCTCTGGCCTTGCGGGCCTCCGCGAGCCGAGCCGGCTCCTGGCTCGCGTCGCGGCCCCCGGCCGGGTCGAGGACCGGCTTGGAGCCCGCGGGCCGTGGGCTCCTGGCGCCCTGGTGCGCCCGGACCTTCCCCCTGGGCGCAGGTGGCGGCATCAGGACCACGGGTCTGGACGTGCCCGCCCTGGAGGCGATGACCGGCGGCTTCTTCTGGGGCCGGTGCCGGAGGAACGCGGAGCTCCGCAAGTAGAAGTCCTGGGGGCAGAAGGGCCGGGTTTTCCCGGAAGCGGCCGCCTCGCTCGGGCCCGGGGTCCGCGCTGCGCCTCGGGGCGCCGGCTGCGGGAGGGCCGCAGCGAGGGGCGCACGGCCTTTGGCCCGAGGGGAGCCTGGTGGCTTTTGGGGTCTGGCGCGGGAAACGCTCCACTTCCCCCCATGCCGGGCCGGACCGGGGACCCGGAGGCCGAAAACAGGGACTTCACCCACAGCCGGCTTGGAGGCCAACTTCTCCTTGAATCGGAGAAATTCCTTTTTAGTCTCCTTGCGAACTTTCTCAAGCTCTTTAAAGATGTACGATTCTTCTTTGTATTTCAGTCCAAAGTGCTTAGAAATCGTGGACATCTGGACTAATTTGTCCTGTGAAATAACAGTAAATTAATATTATACATACATACATGAAAACTACTGATAAACAAAATTCCAGCTCAAAAAAGCTTCTCATGGTAGAGCACTCACTGTGCTTGCTGAAGCACGATGGGTAGTATTCGTTTATATCATTTTAAGTCCAACTATTGGCCTTTTCACAGGAATAATGAAAAACCTTTAAATCAGTAACATTTTCACAGTGAGAGTTTCCGAAACCCCTACTGGGTTTACTTTAACGTTTCTTTAGACTATAATGTAGTGCCCCAATTCCAGGCAAGAGAGACCACACTCCACATAGGCCTAGAAAATCTAAAGTAACCCTGCCAAGAAGAGAGAACAGAGGTCAAATGTGGCCTCGATCCTACCTGCAAACATGTTTTCCAATTGCTCAGGGTTTTTCAAAAATATTAATTCGTAGCCAACAATTTTAAATTGAGAGATTTTCATATAAAAATGCAGATTGGCAGTTTCTCTGTAAAAAAAAAAAAATTAAGGCTCTGGCAATTCAAGACCCAAATCCCTACTCTCGTGGCAGGGTAGCAATTTCCCTTTACTTCTCCAGCTGGTCCCAGGTGTCTCCATTTCTTACCCAGCCCACTTGCCTCAATGTTTGACAAGAAATAAAGCAGAGTGTATGAAGGGCGAGAGGTGATCAGCCACAAGGTAGGCTGCAGTGAGATCAGGAGGCCTTGAATGCCAAGTGTTTGTACTTTTTCTATGGGCTACTGGAAACCATTCAAAAACTTTTAACAGAAAAGTGGCTTGATAGGTTCTGGGGCTTGGGGCATACTAATGTTAAGTGGGAGAAAGAATAGAGAGAGGGCAGGTATGAGTCTGCAAGGCCTAAGGCCTGGGTTTGGTAACAGCCGAGTGAAAATACTATATAAGGTAAAACTGATAGGATCTGGCCAATGACTAGGAATAAATAAAATAGCAACTTTGAATCGCTTTTATGAAGTCTTGGTCATAACCAAGTACATAAGAAAGCTGTTGCTAGTCACTGAACTTTACACTTAAAAACTGTTAAGATGGTAAACTTTATGTTTATGTGTATTATCACAATATAAAAGAAAAACTTATGCTATTCAGCAGAGCCAGCTATCAATGATTACAAGTGAATCTTGAGATCTTGAAAGCTCTGGGATCAATACCAAAAGCCAAGATAACAAGAAATACAAATAGAGAATGGCTAATGACAGTCTTCTGACACTCACAGGTGGGAGGTAGGAGGAGCTAGAGCAATCACAGAGTTGGGAAAATGAGAAGAGAGTTCCACAGAACCCAAGGAGAGAAGTGTCAAGAAATAAGGGTAAAATAATGAAAATAAAAGCAGAAAGTAATAAATTAGAAAAACTAATTTACTTATTTCTTAGAAAACCCAAGGCCAAGGTTCTTTGAAAATAAAATAAAATAATAAAGCAGAAATACCTCTGGAATATCATCATTATTTGCAAATGTGATTATCTACCTAGAAAACATAAGCACTAAAAGAACTGTTTAGAATTATAATAGAGGTCTGCAAGGCATTTAAATTTTTTAAATTAATACCAAAAAAAAACCCCAATAACTTCCTTTACACCAAAAGCATAATGGTAAAATTCCATGTATAATTTATTTAAAGGAGTAAATATCTAGGAATAAACATAACAAGAAATGTGCTGAAACTTCATGAATAAATTTTTTAATTTTACTGAAGGACATAGAAGAAAGACTCTACTAAATAGGCAGTTAATGTTCCTTGGTAAGAAAACCAAATATTTTAATTTTATCAGGTCTTCCCAAAATACTGTACTGGTTTAATGCCATCATAATCAAAACTGAAAAATGATATTTTGAAATTTGAAAAGTAATTCTGGATTCATTTGAAATAATAAACAGGGTAGATTAGCCAAAATTTTGAAAAAGAGAAATGAGGGAGCACTTGTCCAGCAAGATAATTAAAACTCATATGGATATAAGAATTAAAATTGAAACACTGCCGATAGAATCCACATGTAAACTGAATGAGCAAAAGAATTAAGAATAATATGGGTTATATTATAATAACAGCATTAAATAACAGCATTAAAAAGAAGAATTAATCAATAGATTGTGCTGAGGCAATTGGTTGACTATGATGGGGGTAGGGGTGGGTGGTGAGGGGGATTACTGCATTTTATGCCAAAATACAATGGGTTAAAACAAATATAGAAAGAAATATTTTCTTATGTTCCTTTGCATTTCTTTGCTTATCACCTGTCCATATTTCTTGGTTGAATTTCTTTTATATCACCTCATAAGAGAGTTATTTTTACAATTAGATTTCTTCGTTTATCATGTAGTGAGAGCAATATGAAGAAAACATCCTCTTTAGCCTCTAAGTAAAGTCATATTGCTTTTAATCACTAAAATAGCCATTTTTGGTTCTCCAATTCAAGACCCTGCTATATGACAGAGCTCTCATCTGGGAATCGATAGGCTTTCTTTCTCCACCCAGCTCCACCACTGACTAGACCTTGGACAATTTAATACTATCCATAACAAGATTTCTTTTTAAAAAGTGAAAATAGGGCTTCCCTGGTGGCGCAGTGGTTGAGAGTCTGCCTGCCGATGCAGGGGACAGGGTTCGTGACCCAGTCTGGGAAGATCCCACATGCCGCGGAGCGGCTGGGCCTGTGAGCCATAGCTGCTGAGCCTGCGCGTCCAGAGCCTGTGCTCCGCAATGGGAGAGGCCACAGCAATGAGAGGCCCGCGTACCGCAAAAAAAAAAAAAAGTGAAAAAAATCATCTGTTGCCTCTTTTCCAAGCTGTAGAATATGAACATTAGAAATGACTTCTAGGGCTTCCCTGGTGGTGCAGTGGTTAAAAATCCACCTGCCAATGCAGGGGACACGGGTTCAAGCCCTGGTCCGGGAAAATCCCACATGCCACAGAGCAACTAAGCCCGTGAGCCACAACTACTGAGCCTGCGCTCGAGAGCCCGCGAGCCACAACTACTGAGCCCGCATGCTGCAACTACTGAAGCCTGCGTGCCTAGAGCCTATGGTCCGCAACGAGAGAAGCCACCGCAATGAGAAGCCCGCACACCACAATGAAGAGTAGCCCCTGCTCACCGAAGTGAGAGAAAGCCTGCACGCAGCGACGAAGACCCAATGCAGCCAAAAATAAATACATTAAAAAAAAAAATGAAATCACTTCTAAAGCCCTTAAGGAAGTTTCCTTATTTAAAAAATGCTGTAAAATCCCCCTCATAGTGTTTTGGCTGTTTATTGTTTGCACAGGTGGTAATATGCTCATACTGACACCATCTGCATTTCTTCCTACAAAAGACTGAAAGGTAGTAACTGGAACAGAGTACAGACCAGAAACACATTAGTACCTGGTAGGAATCTGATTTGACTCTCTCAACTGCACTTCCCTTTTGTTTCTTAGTTCCTGCTTTGTATTCCTTTCCAACTTCTCTCAGGCCCTTGGTTTGCTATTGAAGTTTAACAAGTAGGTCATTGTTCAACATTTCTCAGTACATTCCCTTGAGTTCTTCATAGGAAAGTTGTTCTTTATATGTAAAGATGAACCAATAGGAAATGGAACTTCTATTGTGTTTTCAAGGTAGGTGGTATCCCATTGTTAAATGGGCCAATCCATCAAAGCCAGTGCCTTTATCACCCCCAGCCACACCTTAACACTACAAAATGTATAAAATGATTTTTAAACATCCAATCTCATGGGAAAATAACATGTTCTCTTTTTTTTTTTGCTAGCAATTTATTAAAAGAAAGAGACCAGTTCTGGTTTGAAGATACTCAAGGAAAAATAATGTAGCTGTCCCAAAAGGAGGAAGTACTAATCTACATACTAATCTACATACATACATGTACTAATCTACATCTACATACAGTACTAATCTACATATAGGGTCACACCTGCTGCTCACTATCTAGGTTGACTGTTTACCCTGCACTTTGAAATGGGACACAATGTGCTTGAAATCTTTGCAACCTGAGCAGTAATTTCACTCTCCTTTTCCTTCCCAACTATTGGAACTCTCTGCCTTTTCCTTCCTCCTCCACCAGGAGGTTCAATGCCTGAGCAGTGAGGTAGTTAGAAAGGCCAAGAGCCAGCCTTCTCTCCTCTCTCGCCAAGTCTGGTCAGACATAAAAAGGAAGCTCTCGGCCCAAAACAGCTAAAGGTCCAGGGAGGGCTACCTGTGTGAATTCTCTAGACTCTGAGACAGGTTGCTCTCTGGTTCTTGCAGGTGTGGTTGTTCCTCCTGTTAGAACAGAAGATCCAGAACTCTGCTCTAGGCTCTAGCTAAAGGAGAAATAAATAAAGCAGGTTACCAGATGACTTGGTTCCAAGTCACATGAACACCTCACACAGGGCCTAGCCCATCAGAGTATTGCATTGGGAACTGAGCCAAAGCCCCAGCCGGTTATACGAATTAGTTGTCCTTGACCTCTTCCTATATATAGTCACCTATATACAGGCACTTCGGTGGGAAGAGTGACCCATTAAGGACAAGATTTAGGTTCTCTTGAGTCCATAGCCAGATATCTCAATTCACTTCCTAAATTTCACACCAACATCAACTCCCAACACACAGCAGCAAAGTTCCAGAAGAAATGTCCAAAGACAGCCTATCTCATCTAGTAAAATCTTCAGCATTGCAAGGAAGATAAAAATATTCTGAAAACCATATTTGTTTTTGTAACATCAATGATAGAAATGAGATCTGTTTGCACACTGATTATAATTTATGAAAAAGTCTAAGGAAATATACAAATATTTTAATGATTTGCTAAGACACAGGATAACAGCAATTTTTTCTATTATCCCACACTTTCTGTAATACGTGTTTTTCTGTCTTTAATCCTTATAATATCAATAATAGTAATTAACATATATTGTGCTGGTTTAAAAGTGATATAGAAAATAGAGAGAACCTGGGCTTCCCTGGTGGCACAGTGGTTAAGAATCTGCCTGCCAATGCAGGGGACACAGGTTCAAGCCATGGTCCAGGAAGATCCCACATGCCACAGAGCAACTAAGTTGGTGCGCCACAACTACTGAGCCTGTGCTCTAGAGCCTATGAGCCACAACTACTGAGCCTGTGCTCTAGAGCCTGCGAGCCACAACTACTGAGCCCATGTGCTACAACTACTGAAGCCCACGTGCCTAGAGCCCGTGCTCCGCAACAAGACAAGCCACTGCAATGAGAAGCCCGCACACCACAATGAAGACCCAACGCAGCCAAAAATAAATTTATTTTAAAAAAATGAAAGTAAAATGAAGACACATTCAGATACAGGAAAACTAAGAGAATTACTCACCAGCAGACTAAAACTACAAGAAATGTTAAAGAAAGTTTTTCAGGCTGAAGGGAAATTAAAGGAGTGGAAAATCAAATTTTTCAGGAATGAATGAAGAAGATCAGAAATGGCAAATATCTGGGTACATTTAAAAAACATCTTTTATCATGTTTTTAAAAATTGTATGAACATTGTCTCATGGGGTGTTGTATACATATGACAACATTGTCTCATGTGATGTTTGTATACATAGATGTAATGCATATGACAACTAAAGAGACTGGGATGGGGGTGGGTAAGGGAACTATGGTTGTTAAGATTTCTGCATTTTATGTGAACTAGATCAATATTAACTCTAGACCATGAAATGTTAAGGATATATATTGTAATTCCTAGAGAAAAAATTTTCTTGTGGCTTGTGGGATCTTAGTTCCCTGACCAGGGACTGAACCCGGGCCACCGCAGTGAAAGCACTGGGTCCTAACCACTGGACTGCCAGGGAATTCCCTGAGAAACAATTTTTTAAAGTAAAACAAAAAGGTGTAATAAAAAAGTTAATACATAATAAAATAGGAATACAAAAAATTATTGAATCTTAGAAAATATTTTAGACTTAATAATAGTAAAAATACAATATATCAGAATGTGTGGGGTACAGCTAAAGCACTGATTAGAAGGAAAAGTACAACTTAAATGCTTAAATCAGAAAGAAAAAAAGGTCTAAAATCAATAACCTAAGTTTCCACCTTAAGAATCTAGAAAAAGAGGAGTAAAGTATACCCAAAGTAAATAGAAGGATATAAGTATAAGGACATATATCAATCAAATAGAAAACAGAAAAGATAATTGAGAAAATTAACAAAGCCAAGAGCTACTTCTTTAAAATAAATCAATAAAATTTTTATAACCCCTAGCTAGACTGTTCAAAAATAAAAGAGAACAAAAATCACCACTATCAGCAATGAAAAAAGGATTTCACAACAGATCCTAAAGATAGTAAAGAATAATAAGAGAATATGATAACTTTATGCCAACAAATCCAATAATTTAGGTGAAGTGGGCAAATCTCTGAAAACTGCAACTTACCAAAATTAAAATAAGAAACAAAAAATAAAATAAGAAACTGAAAATCTTAATAGTTCTATACTAATCAATGTAGTCATTGCCAAAAATCTTACCACAAAGAAATCTCCAGGACCAGATAGTTCTCTCAAACACTCAAGAAACAAATAACATCAATCTTACACAAATATTTTCAGAAAATAGAGGAGGAAGGAACTCATTTTTTGAGATTTGCATAACCCTAATACCAAACCTGACAAAGACATTCTTTTAAAAAAGGAAAATTATGTACCAATATCCTTCATAAACATAGATGCAAAAACTTTTAATAAAATATCAAATAAATCTGAAAATATATTTTTGAAAAGAATAATATATCCTGATCATTTATCCCAGAGTTAAAAAATTGATTTAACATTTAAAAATCAATATAATTCAGGCTTCCCTCGTGGCGCAGTGGTTGAGAGTCCGCCTGCCGATGCAGGGGACGCGGGTTTGTGCCTCGGTCTGGGAGGATCCCACATGCCGCGGAGCGGCTGGGCCCGTGAGCCATGGCCACTGAGCCTGCGCGTCAGGAGCCTGTGCTCCGCAACGGGAGAGGCCACAACAATGAGAGGCCCACGTACCACAAAATAAATAAATAAAAAATTAAAATCAATATAATTCACAACATTAACAAAGTGTAGGAGAAAAAAATATGATCATTTCAATAGATAGTGGAAAATCACATGAAAAAATCCAAAACCCTCTGTGATAAAAATAAATAAGTAACTCTGGGAAAACTATGAATCATAGGGAATATCCTCAATCTGATTAAGAGAATTTACAAAAAGCTTGCAGCTAACATTTTATTTTTGCTTTCCCCCTAAAACTGAAAACTAGCAAAAATGCCTTGACTCTTAACACATCTATTCAACATTGTACTAGAGGTCCTAGCCATTGCAACATGACAGGGAAAAGAAATAAAAGGAATTAAGACTGAAAAGGAAAAAGTAAAACTGTCCCTATTTGCAGGTGACATGATTTTTAGGTTAAGAATCTCAAGGAATCTACAAAACAATTACTAGTGCTAATGAGTGAATTATCTAAGTCATACAATACAAGGTTAACATACAAAACTAATTGTATTTTTATATACTAGCATCAAACAATTGGAAAATAATGCCCCCCCAAAACATAAAGTACTTAAGAATTAATCTAATAAAGATGTCTAAAATCTCTACACTGAAAATTCAAAACACTGCTAAAAGAAATTAAAGATCTACATAAATTTAGGAACCATGTTCATAAACTGGAAGACTCAATATTGTTAAAATGGCAATTCTCCCCCTAAAGATCTATAGATTCCGTGCATTCCCAATCAAAATTACAGCACAGCAGGCTTTTTTCTAGAAACTACAAGCTGATTATAAACTGTATACACAAATTCAAAGGTCTTAAAACAGCTAAAGTGATTTTTAAAAAGAAAAAGTAGAAGACTTACACTGCCCAATTTCAAAACTCACAGTCTATTCAGTAATCAAGGCAAAGGTCCTGGCAAATCATTATGCTGCGTAAAGGAATCCAGACACAAAAGAGTATATATTGGATGCTTCCATTTATATAAACTTACAGAAAATGCAACCAATTCTATGGTGTTACACAACAGATCTGTAGTTGGTTGGGGGCAGTAGGAGAGGGTGAGAGCAGGGGTGGACAGCAAAAGCAGTAGAAGAATGAAAAAGGTTCTGTTATTCTGATTGCAGTAATTGTTTCAAAAGTGTACACATCTGTCAAAACTCATCAAATTGTACACCTGAACATCATACAAACCATAGATTTTGTACAGCTTATTGAATAAAAATTACACCTCTATAAAGTTGTAAATAGAGAGAAAATGTTAAACTTTTATATTTGAGTGTTAAAAATAAAAAAGAATTATTGAACTTCTTTATATCCTTGCAGTGGTAGTCCCCAATACATTGACTGTGGATCTGTGGCCTTTGATACCAAATAATTCTTGAATTAAGCCTAGAGTGTCCCACTGCCTACCGAAGAGTTTTAGGACCACACTCAGGAAACAGCTCCCTATTCCGAAGTTAGACACACTGACCTCAGTGGGGGAGGTCACCTAACGGTGTTTAAGGTTTGTCCAAAACAACCAGCCCCCTGTCAAGGGATAGCAGAAAAGGTCAGGGAGTTGGATAATTAAATTCCCTCCACTGTGACCTTTCGCCCTCCCCACCGCCCCTCCGATTCCTCCTCCTTTTTTGCCTTCCTTACTCATTCTTTTCCCTACAGCCCAGTCATCACAATCTACCCATTATTCCCTCCCACCAGATTTTCACTCCTCTCAGCTCCTTCTCAACCCTTGCTCCCAGCCCCAATCCCTTCTCCAACCTCAGCCCTATTTTCCGCCCTCATTTTCGTGGAGATTAGAGGGGCGGAACAGAGGAGACAACTTCTCCGCCCCAATATCGCAGCCACTCCTTCCCACAGCCTCCCAGACGAAGTTACCTGCGCCCCAGTGCGCGTCCTCCTCTCACCCGCCTCCCAGGGCGCCTCTGCTCCCATTCAGGTGACGCGGAGGTTGTCAGGACCACGGCCCAGCCCAGTATCCAACCGGCCTTTCCCGGGCTGAGCTACCGGGTGGGCTCGCACCAGCTCTCTGGGAAGGAAGAACGCGCGCCGTCGCCCAGCAACAAGCCGCGCGCGCACCTCCGCCCCGGCCCCCGCCCCTGGTCTTGGCCCTCGCGGATTCATCCGCGCTATGGGCTACCACTCGCGCGTTTCTGCCTCGCAGAACCAGCTCCAGGACCGCCTTGGACTCTGAGCCCAAACAGTTGAGAGGCCTCACCTCCCCGGGCGGTGTAGACCCTGGTTCCAAAGAGTCTCCTGGAGTAGTCTCCTAGATCGCTGCTTTTGCCCAGCGTAACCCAGCTGCTTTCTTGGCACTCTTGTTCTTTCTACGTTTAAGTGAATACTGGACTACAAGAATAGAAGTATTCTTTTTTTTTTTTGCGGTACGCGGGCCTCACTGCTGTGGCCTCTCCCGTTGCGGAGCGCAGGCTCAGCGGCCATGGCTCACAGGCCTAGCCGCTCCGCGGCACGTGGGATCCTCCCGGACCGAGGCACGAACCCGTGTCCCCTGCATCGGCAGGCGGACTCTCAACCACTGCGCCACCAGGGCAGCCCAAGAATAGAAGTATTCTTTTCTTTTCTTTTTTCTTATTATTTTTAAAAATATTTTTAAGCTGTATGTCTACACTACATGCCAGTTAAGGGTATATCTGGGGGGCAGGGGTTGCCATGCTCTCCACCTAGAGCCCAACTCTTAAACATAATCTTAAAATCAAAGGCATGATATTCAGACTTCTGGAGAGTTCCTATTAAAATACCGGGTTCAACCATATTCAGAGTTTTTGATGTCCAAGATAAGATAGGTTATAAGGAGCAAAAACTGGCATTATCTATTAAAGTTGAATATCC
This sequence comes from Delphinapterus leucas, assembly GCF_059928025.1. Lineage (NCBI taxonomy): Eukaryota > Metazoa > Chordata > Mammalia > Artiodactyla > Monodontidae > Delphinapterus > Delphinapterus leucas. The sequence goes on along the minus strand of NC_143130.1, from coordinate 120,628,717 downwards.
ACAAACTCTATGACCCAGCAACTTCACTCCCAACAGAAATGCATGCACATGTGTACCAAGAAACATGTACACCAATATTCATAGCAGTTTCATTCATAATAGCTAAAAACTGGTAAAAACCCAAATATCCATCAAAAGTAGGATGCATAGATTAATTGTGGTATATTCTTAAATGCAATACTATACTTGAAGGAGATGAAGAAACTTTCTCTGTGTGGACCAACAAAGATGAATCTCTAAAAAATGTTATGTTGAACTAAGAAGCCATACCCAAAGGAGTACTTACTGTACCATTCCATTCAAATGAAGCTTAAAACCCAAGCCAGCAAAAACTATAGTGCTTATGGATGCATGCTCAGCTGATGGAGTACAAATAAACACAAGAAAGTAATAACTGTAAGACTCAAGATAGTAGTCATCTCAGGAGGGGAGAAGGTGATGGTAAGTGGGTGGGCAGTATAGGCAGAGTCTTGAGCTGCTAGCACTGTTCTAGTTTTTAACGTTGGTGATGGCTGTTTGAGTTTTTTCTTTAGATAAAGCATTCTCTGTCTTGCTCATTTTCCTGTGCTATATCTCATCATTGTTTAAAAAGGCAAAAAGAAAAACCACTAGATGAAATCATATAGATGATAGTGCTTTGCTCAGTGCCTGGCACTTAGCAGGCCCTCAAATGTTTATTTTATATTCCTCTACTCTCTACTAACCTGTCTTTCTCCAAATACCCAAGCAACTAATAAACAAGATCAAGAAAGTGGCAAATAAAACCTTCTGGAAGTCCTCCACAGGACTCCAGATGCTGGAAGAGGGGGGGCAATATGCTTCCCAGAAGTTCAAGATAAAAGAATCCTGTGTACAATTCCCTGGTGCTGGGACTCAGAGCAGCCCACCTGTGGAGGTGGATGCACTCAGGCATCCTTAGGCCTCCCTGAGGGAAGCTCCTGCTCTATAGGCATACAAAGCTAGGTAGGGATGCCCAGCTTTGCCACTTGGGCAAGTTGCTTCCCTCTCTGGGTTTCTGTAACCTCATCTGTAAAATGAAGATAATACTCTTACCTCGAAGGTTTGTTGCTTTAACCCCTCACATAATGCGTTCAAAAATTGTTGCTGAATGCCCAGGATCAGCATAAATAAAACAAATATACTCAGAGTTTGCTCCCCTGCTAGACCCAAAGGCAGCCTTGCCTGCAGACAGCAACCACCACAGAAACCCTGGAGCCTTCACAACTGCACCCCACCATGGTGACAAGGAAAGAGTAGAGCCTTTTGATGAGTTATATGAAGATCACAATGGAAAAAGTTAAAGACATCGTATTTGACTTCCATTCCTCTCCTCATCAGTTAGATCCCCACAGGGGACAGACGGCATGCTCAAAAGACAGGAGGTTGGGGGGATACACACAGAGAATGGAAAGAACTGTTTACAGGGTATAGGCGGGGTTAAAGGGAACTAACATTCAAGGTCTAGCAACAGCAGGAAGGTATTACCACCCTTGATCTGAAGGGGAAAAGGGGTAAAAAAAAAAAAAAAAAAAAAGAGGTGTTAGCAGAGCCTGGTGAGAGCTGAAACTGGGAAGAAGAGCTGCCTGACAGGAACTATAGACACAGAGGCAGTTAAGGACAAAGCCACACTGATGCAGGGAGAAAGCAGGAGTAAGTACTCCTACTGTTCTGGCTTCCTGCTCTCCATGCCTGCATCATTATCCCCACATTGGCCAAATCCAACTGGAAGTCCCATGGCAAGGAAAACTGGGTAATGTGCCCCATAGAGATTGGCCTCTGGGGCAGAGGACAGAACAGAGGAGGGAGCTCAGAAGAATAACAGAGAATGACTAGCAAAGTCTACTACCCAAAGTTGCCTGTACTGCATTAATCCACAGAAATTAATGAACTGAGACAGCTTCCCCTGCCTTAGGGTCCTCCCTGGCATTGCTTGCCTCAGCCTGTTCACCTACTTTCCCCGTGGTGACCTAATTAACATATGCCAGGCTTCCCTCCTGACCCTGAACTCTGATGTGACTCTAACACCTGAGCTTACAGAGTTCAGGAATGGACCCCTGGGAAGCTAGCCATCACCCTTCCCTGGGGTGTCTCAGAAGTCTGGCGCCAGGCCTGATCTCAGGGTTTTTAAGGTAAGATAAAAATAGCAAGCACAGAGCAGAAAGAAAAGTCTGTGAGTAAGACTATCCACTCGAAAAGAAAAGATACAAATAACACTAATAAGCCTGGTCCAAAGCAGGTGTACCTGGCTGAGAACTAAGGATTTATTTTTCTTGGAGGTAGTGGATGGTATTTGACATTCCAGTTACACTTTACACTTCCAAAGGGCTTTGCTTAGGTGTTCTCCAAGTATGGTAATGCACTAGAGATTTTGCTGAGTTTGGGGTCAAACCATTTTTTTCTAAAGGTAAGCATGTAAGACTGTTGGATATGCTTTGTAGCCTAAACACTGAGCTTAGAGAACCAATGCTTGGTTTATGCTTAGAAAGACTAACAACTCTCCCTAAGTAAGCTGTAAAAACGGAAGCTGCATTTAGCTAGGGATCCCTTGCTGCCTGAGACTTCTGTGTACCTGCCCACTTCCCCTGAATGCACCTCCCTCAATACCAATCCAAGGAAAATTAATAAGCTTTGAAGATGTGTTGCTTTTCTGTCCTCCAGGGAAGGAACGATTTTATTTTATCTGCCTGGTTCTTATTACTAAGTGAAGCAGAATTCAAAAACTTACTAGAACCTTGTACACAGGACCTTCTTAGCCCATCCAAGCTCTGTCTGAAATATGTGGGCTGTTATTCATATGAGCTCCAGGGATTCACCCCAAAACTTTAGCTCTTCCAAGCCTCCTCAGTAGGAAGGGTTAATCAACTCGTGAATTTTCACCTCATCAGATGAATCTATATGTAGCTGGCAAAATCCTTTTGTGGCTTGGTCTTTTCATATACTATAATTATTTGTCTTGATTGCACCTCAGTGTCCCACTAAGCTTTCTTGCACATGCAAAGTACTGTTTAGGGTCTTCGATATTTGAAGGGCCAGACATAAGTCCAGCATGCTTGCTTCATTTCAGATGGACTTGGACTACCAGAAAGAAACTTTTTTATAAGGGAATCTATATCAAATAATTATAAAAGACAGGAACTAAAGTTTCCTTGCAGTAGTATTGTCTCAGGGTTTGAGGACTTTAGAAAATGTCTTTAAGTGATACTTCTCCAAATGAGTCCTAAGTGGTTTCTTCTAACTCTGTCCATGCGAGGGACAGGGGAAGTGGAGAGGGTGATCCCAAAAAGAAAGAAAAAAAGTGTTTGGGCGAATCAAGGGTCCTGCTTTCTCACCTCAGTGCTCCCCAAGTTCAGGTGCTGAGGGTGGAATAGCTGGAATAGCCTCCCAGAAGCCCAGACTCACTCTCTTCGCCTCTCCCACAGGGATGCTTCCTGGATCCAGGCCCCAGGTCTTGCCTGAGGTCACCGGAGCCAGGACGATGGTTTAGGTCCACCTAGTGTGCCTGTGCCCCGTCGACGGTGGGGAGGGGGAGAAGCAACGAAGGGCTTCTGGAGCTGGACCTCCCTCCTCTCACCGGAGGGTGGGGGGAAAGACAATTTGTCTGGCTACCCTGGGCAGGTTTTGCGTGTCCTAGGGGTCCGGAGGCACGGGATCTCTCATCTCTTCACCCATTGAGCCTCCTCCCGCCAGAAAGTCCTTAAGGTGTGCCTGATGCAGCCTCCGGACCTTCATCTGCCATTGCCAGCTCCCCAGAGGGCGGCCCCGCGGCTCGGGGAGATTGGGAGGAGATTCTAGGCAGGGTCGCGATGGACGCCGAGATGTGGCTGGGCTTGCGGCTCTTTGCTCAATAGCCACGCGGGTGCTTCCTCCTCCCTGCCAGCTGTATCCGGGAGAGACCATGATTTACGGGAGCCTGGCTTGTGACCACCTGGAAAAGACTGGTAAAAAGGGAGGGCCGAAGGCGCCTAGAATGCAGGTTCACTTTACCTGCCACTACGTGTTCCAGCATCCAGCACCGCCCAGGTTCCTAGGGTTCTGCGAAGGCGCTTTACTTTTGTTACCATTTCTTGTACTTACACTCTGCACTCAACTGGTGCGATGCAGGTACTAATGTGCCCATTTTATAGTTGAAAAAACGGAGGCTCAGAGAGAGCAAGTCTCCTGCAGAGTACAGATTGGAATCCAGATCTGATTCCAAATCTGTGATCTTAAACATAAACCCTATTGTCCTTGTCAATTGCATGAACAAGCCAGGTTGGGGCTTGTGTAATGAGAGACTAAGAATCAGAGGCCCTCAGCCTCAGAGGTGCCAGCCCTGCACAAGGGAGTGTGCAGAGCATTGCAGCTGCTTCCTAGCTGAGGAGGCTTTGCCTGGTCTGAGAAACTGAAACACAGCCTCTACTTTTGCTGCTGCTGCTTGCTGTCTTTGGAGATGTTGGGAAATGGAAAAGGGAAAGGCTTTTGCCCAAAATTAATGGAGAAACATAGACCACAAAACTAGAGCAAACAGGAGGAAAATCTTCTGCTACCTGTTATCCCAGAGTCTTCGCCCCTCGCAGAGAGATGCTTCACCACTCCAGAAGATGAGTCACACCTCCTCACCCGCCATCACCAGAATGGTTTCCTTCCTAGGTTCACACAGGTCCTGGTTCCCCTGGGTGGGGTCTTCAGGCCTGACTGTTGCACCAGCCACTCCAGGCTTCGTTCCTACAAGTGACAGCTGCTGGAACCTAGGCATCAAGTCCAGGCTCCTCATTTGTAAAAGGAGGGAACTGAGGCCCGAAGTATCTGTCTGGGTTCCCCAGCAAATTCAAGGTCAGTTGGAGGGTAGCCAAACTCCTGACCACGCCCTTCCACCCCTTTCAACATCCTGCCTGTATCTTCTCCTATCCTCTCTAGTCCAGGCTTCCTCCCTCTCCCATCTCTTGGGACAATGCCTTGGTTTATTCCCATTCCAGCACCCGAAGGAGTTTTAGAAGCTTCCGCCCCAGTGTAAACCTTCAACCCGAGCACTATGCTTTATTTATTGAAACCACTTCTCTTGGGGGGGCGTGAGGGGAGGGTCATGAGGAGGTCAGAGGAGAGTAGCCATTCACAATGGAAGGTATTTTGGCAGAAGGAGGCCAGTGGGGTGACGAGAGTGGGATCCACCCCGCCGACTCCATCATCGAAAGCGTTTGAAAGAAAACAAACCAACAGCAGATCTGTTAGAAGCCTAAGCCTCCAAGGTGGGTCGCGCTCCATCCAAGTGCCAAGCCCGTCTCCCGCGCCGCGGGACCGGGGTCCCCGTGAGTAGCCGCCCCGGGAAGAAAGCGTGGTCTGAAAGCAGGGAGTTTGCCGCTCAGCTTCCCGGGCGGCATCCGAGCCTTGGCTGAGCTCACAACGCCGGTGCGGGTAGGGTGTAGGGGAATTGCACATCAAAGACACCAGATGCGGCTGGGGGGTATCGCGCTGCCAGGTGGCTTCCCGAGCGACAGCAGTCCAGAAGAGGAGGCAGACATGCATCCTCTCTCAAGGACTCCCACGCATGGTTTCATGTTAAATAAAACTTCAGGAGGAGAAGTTGACACGACGGGTCTCCAGTTAATACCTTGTAACAACATGGCAGGTCCTAAGAGGTTCAGTGGTCCTTTAAGAAAATCATTACATCGCACTGGGAAGGTGTGTGGACTAAAATGCTTTAGATCCTAAAAACAGGAAGACAATTAAGGTAAAAGCCTGATAAATTTCGAGCGCGCTGCCACCTCCGTGGCGCGCTGAGCGTCTGGCAACCCGGGAGGATCACATCTGTGACTCTCCCTGCGCAATCCGGCCCTGTTCGCGCCCCGCCCCCCAGGCGCCCCCCAGAGCCAGGGCGCGAACTGGAAGCCCGGGAGCACAACCCCGGACTAGCAGATCTGCTGAAAGGCTGTTTCTTTTCACTGCGTGGGATCGGCTTCATTTCTTGGACAATTTAAACATATTATTTAAACACGGAGGTTTCCTTTACAGCTCCGAGTGAAACGTTTTGCCTGATGGAAAGTTGATGGGGTTCTTTAACTTTTAATCGGTATCTTTATTGAAAGGTGCGCCGCTGCCTTTTCACAGCGGGGAAAGTATTATATTTGCCTTGGGTCACACGTTGACGGCCCTAGATGGAAAAGCACGCCACCGATTCTGCCAAAGGACAGGTACAGGTGAGGTGGGGGCATCTCCCATTTGATCATGTCACCACGATGATTTTGGTTAAAATTAAGCATCACTGCCAGGGGAAGAGCCATGCCCAGAGGGCCTGGAAGCCCCAGGATTCCGGGGCTCTGAGACCCTGGCCATTCTGCCAGAAATATCTGTCCATCCATTTGTTCATTCTACTGTCCATTAGTCCATTCATTTCACAGGCCCACCAGACTGAGACGCGTCCCTGGGGTGCTCTCACTTGGAGACTTTGGAGTCAGTGGATACAGTTTCTAGGCTCTAGCATCCTTTCCCGTCTGACATCAACCTGGCTAGTCTCTGGATTGGGGCAGTTAGTTCAGTGATTGAGTCAACAAATATTCATAGAAGTCTACTATGCTCCAGGCTCTGCTCTGGCCTTGCAGACAACTGTGGTCCCCACCCTCAGAGAGCTTCTAATCCAGTGGGGGAGAGAAAAGAATGAAAAGACACAAATGGAATTTGCTGTTGAGGAGTGATAAGAGCCCGGCAGGAATTTAGAGCAGGGTGTGGACCTAAGCAGGGAAGACCTCAGTTGGTTGGGGAGGTCTGCAAAGTCCTCACCACAGACCCAGGGAGGCTGCACTGGGCTTGCCACGGGTAATGCCCAGTGTTGGCAGCTGCGTTTCCTTACTTTGATCCATTTACAGTAGGCAACCAGGATGGCAGCATTCAGAAAGTGGTGAGAGTTCCTACAAATTTTGCTAGTATCCTAGCAAAAGGGAATGCTGCCAAGGAGGCCTCTTCCTAGTGTTTCTCTTTAGAAGCAAATTCACTGCAATGTGAGCTAAGTACTGGTTTTGCTCTGTGACCCTTAGGACAAGGAAAATCAAGCGGCTTCAGATGCACTATTTTTAAAACAAAACTTTCCTCTGATGTTAGCTCTGGAATAGCTTGCTGGAAGTTCCAAAGCAGCCACTCAATAGTGTTGTCCAATCGAATTTTAATTTTAAATAATGAATGTAACCTCCCTCTAGTCATACCATGCCAATCCAAAAGCACAATTTTAAAATTAGGAGAGAGATCAGGAAGCCAATACAATGGGGAAAGCCTGGCTATAATGCATTTTTACCCTTTTCCCCCCATGTGTAGGATATGATTTATATAATTGTTACAAAAGCATGTGTTAAATAGTAGTATGTAAATTTGAGGGTAATCACATTTGAATAGCCCAAGTTAAACCACCAGGGCAGACTGAAGGGCCGTGGGAAAGCTCCTGGGCACGGGGTAGACGGGTGGATGGGGAAGGGGGCGGTTCAGGGACTGAGAAGTTAAACATTCCTCGACTGTTAGGGAAGGATTGAGGTTTAAGCTAACAGCCTCGACCCTCGGTTTCTATCACTGCTCCCCACTAGCGTGAGCTTCTGCGCATTTGGAGGAGTCGAGGTTCTGAAACACCAATGCCCAGGCTTCCAGCCTCTTAGCTCTTGCACAGCCAGAGCAGCATACAGGGAAAACGTCAGAATCTCAAAGTCCCCCACCCACCCGTCCCGTCGGTGGCACACAGTAGGGACTCATCCACTCTAGTCCTTTTCTGCTCTCAGACCTAAAAGTTTGTCACGTTTCCCTCTAATTTTTCAACTCTGAAGCGCGCATTTCCAGCTCCTCCCCCAACACCCCGTCCCTAGAGGTTTTCAGATAGCCAGAGGCAAAGTGTGGGCACCACTAAGCAGAGATAGCACTCCAGGGGCGTGCAGGAGTGAGGGGAGACTAGTTGGGACTGGGGCATTTGGTGCTGACCGATGTGAATAAAGCAGTCGTCGGTAACTCGGAGAAACAGCTGCCTGAAGACGCGCGACGGCCGAGGGGACCAGGCCTGGGCGGGGGGCGCTTTGTGCGCTACCCTCCAGGGAAAGAGGCTCCTGCTCTCTGCGAGGACCGACCGGACACTTCTACCTCCCAAGGCTAGTGATTGCGCAGAAGGGCAAGTCGCCCTTCCCAACATTTCTCGTTTGAATACATGAAAATGAGAGTTGCTTTTGGCAAGGAGATGCTGGCTGTCACGGCCAGAGAGAAGGTTTTGTCGCCCGCGGGTGAGGCCGGGTGGGAAGTAGCTCCGGCTCCGGCATCCGGCTGCGGGCGAGCCAGGCCCGCGCCTCGGATCGCTCAGAAACCCGGCAGCGGCTCCAGGATTAGTAGGGGAAGGGACACACCCAGTGGTAAAGAATTGGGATTCAAATGTTACATTAAAATTTTTTCGGTAAAGTGAAAGCCCTAGATGTGCATATGTGTTGATCCACACACACAGAAACCAGCCAGGGCTGCGGCCGGAAAACTTAGACTTCCCCGCACGTAACAGACAAGACAGGTTAAGGCGGTCCCGTGGCCCCTACCTACTGAGGGTCGGACGTCTTGTGAATTGTGAATTAATGTCTTAATTAATGACTTAATGATAGAAGGAAGGGCAGAGGAAGGACGGAAAGAAACAAAAGTAAAGGAGAAGAAAAGAAAGGCAGCCACGTAACAGGAGCTCGGTGCTTCTCTTCTGCCCTTCGGCGCCTCGCACTGGTCCAGGCAGCGGCCGGACTCGAAGGCCGCGCTTCGGGCCGCTGTGGGCGCGAGGCTGACCGCAGGCGCGGGGGTCCGCCCTCTCGCGGCGACCCGGCCCTTTCCCAGCTCCGGCACACACCTCTGTACTCGAAGGCGAGGCACAAGCAAGAGCAAACAGTTGCTTGCAGCGTCCCAGGCCTTCCTCAGTCCTAAACCGACCCGGGTCCCAGTCCCCGGCGACTTTGAACCGCGTGAAAGACGACAGGTCTTAGTTTCTTTGCGTCTGATTCTCCCTGGGAGGTGGAGGATTTAAGCTTCTTATCCGGGTGGCGGATGGGAGCCTGCAGAGGAGCAGGACCCACTCTGCAGCGAGCGTGGCTGGGCCCACGGCCGCGGCCGAGATCTGGCTGAGACTTGTCAGGGGGAAGGGTTGGAGGGGAAAGGGGACAGATTTTTGACCCCGCCACCCCGGCCCTGCTCTCTGCCCACACGGCTAAACGGTCCCGCTGAACTGGTAGGACCTAGCGCCGCCAAAGGCAGCCAGCTGGGCCAGAGGCGCGAGCCCCCGGCCTTTGCTTCCTTCTCTCGCAGTCGTCACCCTCTGCTTCTCCCTGCCCCGGTGAAGATCTGCGGAACGGGCTCCCAGCCACGTTACGCTGGGAAAGCGAAGCAGACATGGCCGGGTTTGGCGGGTGGACCACGTGCCGTCGGCTCGCTTGGCCTTACTGCGCGGGGAGCGGACCCCAAGGGCTTAGGAGGCGCAGCTTCCGCGAAGGGCGGGGCCCCTCTCTCCTTCCTCAGTCACCTGGAGTACCCGCGCACCTCACCGTCTTGACTGCCCCGACTCCCTCCCTCTAAGGAGCCTGCCCTCCCCGCTACCTGGGCCAGTCCAGGCTCGCGCTATTCGCCCTGGTCCAAGAGAGTTTGGCTCGGGACGCCCCAGGAGCCGCCATGTGGCTGCCGTCGGGGATCCCTTGCCTCGAGTCCCCACCCACCCACCCAGCCTCCCCGATGCTGAAGGAAGGTCTGGTTCCCCGGAAAGCGCAGCAGTCTTCTGCAACAAGTAAAGACAGGGCCTATTTGGGAGAAAAGGTTGGAAATGGCTGCAGCCGCCAAGCACGTCACCTGGCTGTGTACTGGTCAGCAACCCAGAGGCAGCAGCTTTGTCTTATTTATTTGTTTGTTGTTTATTTTCCAGATCAAAGACCCAGCATGGCTCTGATGCTTCTTTTTTAAACCTCGGGGAAATGACTGACAGACATCTGGGTACACTAGAACTTCACCTTCTAAACTTGTTAGGTGTCTTGGAATACCGCCACTGAGATGGAGAGAGGCTAAGGAAGCTCACCGAGCTGCCACCTTTCCTTCTTCTTGGCCTCGGGCAGTCAGCTCTATGAACCAAAACTCTCTGGCTGAGGGAGGCGTGCGGGATTCCAATCTCGCCTGCGGGCGCTCCCGGGGTGGGGTGGGGGGGCGCCTTCGAGAGGATTCAGCGTTCCCTTCCCACGACAGGAGGCGCTGTGCTCGCGGGCATTCCTCGGGCCGCGGACCCGGGAACTCCCAAGCTGGATCAAGGCTCTAAAGCTGGCAGAGGTCACTCTTCACCACCGATCTTGGGCTTTGAAGAAGCCCTAGAGAAACTTCGCTTTGGCCATCCCCTATGAAAAGTGGGCGCTTGTTCCCCCTAAGCTGATTTTTTGTTTTTAAGATGAGGCCTAGTAGGTTTGAGATGTGGCCTGAAAGGAGGAATATTTTATATTCTAATTGACCCCCTTTACGGTTACAGCGTTTTGTTTGGTTTGTTTTTCCCTTAAAGCACCGGCTGTTTGTGCACCATAAAAGCTATTACTAAGTTGTTATTACCCATAGAAAATACCCTAGTCATGCTCGATGTGGTTGAAGAGCCAAGAGGGCGTTGGAGAATCACCGCGGGGAGGAACAAGGAAGCTCATTAGCACTGAAAGTCCCCCCTCCCCCCATCAGGCCGAGGAGCCTAAGCATCCGTGTACTTTACAAATGAGACTAAGGTCCTGCTGCTGATGGGAACTTTGCACAAAAGAATTAGTTTCTGACTGTCGCCCTGAGAAATATGTGCAGACCCACACATGTGCAGATACATTCACACAAACTGATAGGACTGACTTGCAGTCACAGGGACAGGCTGCAGTTGGGGAGGGCTCCTGCTCTACTGAGTTCCAGGTGGATTTAATTTCACCCTCATTTCTTTTCTTACAATGTGACGTTTCTCCCCTCCCTTTTTTTGTTTAAAAAAAAAAAGGAATTGAATCCAAAGCTTTTATCTTTTTTATTTCCTTAACTGCACATCTTCACCCTCTCGTGCTCCCCTGCTGATTTAAGAGATTTGTTTGGTTCAAGGATTTAACGTGATTCTCTTGCCAGATTTCAAGGAAGAAAGATTTAAAAGAACAAAGCTGAGGGGGGGAAGGTATCTGTTTGGAAGACAAGTTAAAACACATTTCTTAAAATGAGATTAATAACAGTTTAAAACTTTGCCAAACAAGAATATTTTGCGGATTCTTAGTCCTTTTAGAAAGACTTTATTTTATTGCTACTTAAAGAAACCTAGTGGTTCTCGGAAAGTACAACACACACATGGTCACACACACACACTCAGAAACTCACACAGGCACCAAGGTGTAACCTCTCACCAACTCAGTGCTTATCACCCAGTCACTTTAGTTGGTTCTCCCCAGGACTTGTGGGCAATCCACTACCCAGAGCCTCATAGGAGCCAAGAGGCTTTGCTTGGAGGAGCACTTCCCACCGATGTCCAGGACTGATTAGAAACCAAGCGAACACCGGGGGTCCCAGCCTGGCCACTCCAGATCAGAGATGGGACCAGGCACCTCCGTCACCACCGCTGGCTTCGGCCTGGCACCTCTCTAGCCGAGCAGATGCATTCCCGTGCCCAGGCTCTCCCAGTGCGTATTTAGGGAGATGTCCCCTCCCCCTGACCTTTCCCTATCAGAAACCAGACTGTCGCCTCCAGCTCAGTCCCCGAGGCTGCGGAAGGGGGGCGGGAGGAGGAGCTGGGCAGAGGGAGGACGGCCCGACTTGGGTCCGCCTGCCCTATCACACAGACATCTGTTCTCAGTTTCTTCCTCTTTATGATCGCTACAGATGACAAGGGGGAGTAGAGCGGACCGAGGCGGAAAAAAAAAAAAAAGTTGTGTCATAAAGATATAAAACGGTGCTGTGACTCACCTGCTGTTAGCCGCAGGTACGGGTTTCGTGGCAGCGTCTCCACTCTGCTAGCCAGGAGCCCGGATCGGCCTATCGTCACTCAGCTCGGCTCAGACGGCCGAGTTTCTAGTGACGGGGCAAAAGTGGGGCTTTTTCCTTTATCAAGCCTGAAGACCGGGGCGGGGGCGGGGGAGTGGGAGTGGTGGAGGGAGTCTGTATTTTCCAGTCTCCCGCGGTTGAACTTTAGGTCAGGAATCAGAAGGGCGGGGGCTGGAAGCTGGCAGAAGAGTAGGAGGCAGGAGGGGATCGGGACGGGGCCGCCGCAAGGGCCTCCGGAGGGTCGTGGGTCCCCCTGGGGAGACCCTGGGGTCATGTAGCCGCACTTCCCAGCGAGCCCGGCCTCCAACGCCACCGCCCCCAGCCCTTCTCCGGCTGCGACGTTCTTATCCAGAACCCTCGCTAGACCGCCCGGCCCCGCCTATTTTTCTTTTTTCCTCTTCCAAGGGGGGTCACACACACACACACACCCACCACCCCATTTCCTTCTTCCCCTAGCCTGTCGTCTTAAACCAATTACGCCGCTTGGCAAACAAAGTGAGGGTCGGGTTTGGGGGAGGGGGCTCGGCGGGAGGGGCGCAGGGGGCGCGCGCCGCGGCGGCGTGGCTGGGCGGGAGGCGCGGCGGCTGGACTGGCGGGCGGCCGCCTCGCAGGTGCACCTCGGGCTTTGTAGGTGCGAGCGTCTTTGTGCGGCGGACAAATGGGGAGAGGACGAGGAGGTGGGCACTCGAGCGACGTAAGATCCACATCAGCTCAACTGCACTCATCTCGCAGAGGCCGCCCGCTCACTTCCCGCGGAGGCGCTCCCGGGCGCCGCGCTCCGCGGCCGCCGCCTGCCCCCTCCCGCCCTGTTGCCGCCGCCGCCGCCGCGCACGCCGCGCCCCGCAGCGCCTGGCTTCCTCCTCGCTAGGGTGGCGTTGGGCCGACGCGGGCGCTCAGTTGACTGCAGCTACTCCGCTCCCCGCCCCCCGCCCCGCGCGGCTGCCAGTCGCTTCGCACAGGGCTGGATGGTTGCATCGAGCAGGGTGGCTCCAGGATGTTAGGGGCTGTGAAGATGGAAGGGCACGAGAGCAGCGACTGGAACAGCTACTACGCCGACACACAGGAGGTGAGAGGCGGGCAGCAGGCGGGGGGTTCCTGGAGCCCGTACTGGGGGAGGTCGGGCGAGGCAGGCCCCCGACTGGGGGCGTCTCCTCTGTGCCACCGGTGCCTACCCACCGGGTTTATCCCAGGCCGGGCCTGGGCCGGGCCTGGGAGCCTGATCCGCAGCCCCGCCGGGGAACTGGATCCCGGCGATCGGCGCTCAGAGAGGGCGAGACGGTTTTAGGAAACTCTGGCTTTGAAAACACGCGCTCTGAGACGCACTTGCCTCCTCCCTGCCGAGAGCGGGAGCTAGAGCCCGGACCCGGGTCCCGAGCGCGGGTTGGCGGGCGGGCGCCGGCACGAGTTTGAGGCAACTTTGAAAAAGCCAGAATTAGCCCTCAGGGCGGTCTCTTCCTTCCGCAGTTGGATTCTCAGATGTCTTCTGATGAAAGCGCGCAGCCGCTAAGTTGAGCGTTTTAATAATGAAATGATTCCGAAATTTTGTAAAACTTCAAAAGCCGTTTGGGCAGAAGTGTGCTCCTTCCTCTCTAGAACCGCTGGGTGGCGCTAGTGCGAGCTGACTTTTCCTCCAGCACTCCGGGCGGGCGGAGAACCTGTTTCTCTTCATTGTCCCCTTGGTGGCACGTTCATGTGGTTTATGTGCACAAAGGGATTGCGAGGAAAACCAGGTACAGGCAGGACCACCACCTACTAAAAGTATTTGTCTGGAAATAGCTGGCGATTACCCTTCAATAGTTTACCATTATTGAAAACGTTTACTGAAACTGCCTTGCATAATCTTGGGAAGAGGAAAAGAAAAGTAAAAAATACTTTAAGACATGGACAGAAAAATATAAAATCAGGAAGTATTTTCGTGGTAATTAATTTATTTATATTTTTATATGTATATATTCACAAACTTACCTCGAGTTTATTTGCATACTACAGCAGAACGTGTGCCTAGTTAAATCTGTTTGTTCACCTTTTATGTTTTCAAATAAAGTCATATTTTCTGATGAAAATAAATTTAAGGATATCATTAGTTTTATTAAATAACAGAAATAGTTTTTATAGTTCTGTACTCTATATTTTTTAACATATCTAGTGCATTCTCAGATTGCTATTGATAAGGGTTTTCTCCTACTGATGATTTAAGAAAGAGCTCAGAACTCTTCCTCAGGTTTAATTCAGATACAGTCATCACCAGTCACTAGTCAATTAAATTCTCTATGAAAAGAGCTTCTTTACAGGTTAAAACTGGGAATTAGAAAGTAGAATAGCATTAAGAGAAAATAAGCGGACTTTGATTTTGGAATTGTAAAGTATTTGAAACTATTCGTATATAGTTTGAAAAGCCAGGTTTGAGATTATCAGCGGCAAAATATCAGAATGTGGAAAAAATATGATTATTTCTACAAATTGTGTCACCAAAATTTTCAAGCCTTAGGGGCGTGGAAATAGGTAATGAAATTAGTGCAAGTTTATGAATGGCTATAAAGTCATGTTAAAGTTAAATGTATGTAGTGCCTTGATATTATTATGCACCCTTCCCTACCCCTTCTCCTATTATAGATCTATTTTTTTTATAGATCTATTTTTAATTTTTTTCCAAAAGTTAACTTCTGAGTATTTTTTCCCTTTTAAAATTACAATTGCTACAAGTAGATGGAAAACACTTCTAAATATAATAAACAATAAAAAGTCACCATTTGGTGAAAACTGCTAAGACGGTAAAGCCAGTTGTTTGGAAATGTTTGGTCATAAGGCCATAGATAATTTGCTCTATCAGGGAGAGTTTAATTAACGGCCACCCCGCGCTGCCCAGGCCGCTACGTGGTCAGCCGGGCCTGGCAGGCTTAGGTGAGATGTGTGCCGAGCTGGCGCTGTGGCCCTACTGGGGGCGGAGGCGGTAGTGAATAAGCAAAGGATCCGAGATTAATTCTGTTTTCGGAGTTTTAACTCCTTTCAACCAAAAGGGCGCTTTGCCGAGGCCAGGCTGGGGTGGAAACTGGGATACCGCGTGGCATGGATAGAGGCGACGTAGGGGCCCTAGAAGCCGGCCCCTGAGCCTGGCGTGTAAGGCGATTACACATCTTCCTGGGGACATATTTTCTGTGAGCTCTTGTCTTTCATGCCTGCGGAGATAGGATTTTTCCCCTGCCGTGCAAGACAACTCTTTGCGGGTTCTGGGGAGGGCGCCCGACGGTTTGCCCCTGGTGGGGAGTCCTATGCTTTGCAGAAATGCTCTTCTCTTGTTTTCGGGTTTGCCCCGGCCGGTAGGCTGCCTGCGCCCACTACTAACTCCGCCCTTCGGGGCCTCTTCACGCTGTCTCCGCTCCAGGCCTACAACTCGGTCCCGGTCAGCAACATGAACTCGGGCCTGGGCACCATGAATTCCATGAACACGTACATGACCATGAACACCATGACCACGAGCGGCAACATGACCCCGGCTTCGTTCAACATGTCCTATGCAAACCCGGGCCTTGGCGCCGGCCTGAGCCCCGGGGCGGTGGCTGGCATGCCGGGCGGCTCTGCGGGCGCCATGAACACCATGACGGCGGGCGTGACGGCCATGGGGACGACGCTGAGCCCGGGCGGCATGGGGGCCATGGGCGCGCAGCCCGCGGCCTCCATGAACGGCCTGGGCCCCTACGCCGCTGCCATGAACCCGTGCATGAGCCCTATGGCGTACGCGCCGTCGAATTTGGGGCGCAGCCGGGCTGGTGGCGGCGGAGACGCCAAAACTTTCAAGCGCAGCTACCCACACGCCAAGCCGCCCTACTCGTACATTTCCCTCATCACCATGGCTATCCAGCAAGCGCCCAGCAAGATGCTCACACTGAGCGAGATCTATCAGTGGATCATGGACCTCTTCCCCTATTACCGGCAGAACCAGCAGCGCTGGCAGAACTCCATCCGCCACTCGCTCTCCTTCAACGACTGCTTCGTCAAAGTGGCCCGCTCCCCGGACAAGCCGGGCAAGGGTTCCTACTGGACTCTGCACCCGGACTCCGGCAACATGTTCGAGAACGGCTGTTACTTGCGCCGCCAGAAGCGCTTCAAGTGCGAGAAGCAGCCAGGCACCGGGGGCGGCAGCGGCGGCGGCGCCAAGGGCGGCCCTGAGAGCCGTAAGGACCCCTCGAGCGCTGCCAACCCCAGCGCCGACTCGCCCCTTCGTCGGGGCGTGCACAGTAAGGCCGGCCAGCTAGAGGGCGCGCCGGCCCCCGGGCCCGCTGCCAGCCCCCAGACTCTGGACCACAGCGGGGCGGCGGCGACAGGGGGCGCCTCGGAGTTGAAGACTCCGGCCTCCTCGGCTGCACCTCCGATCAGCTCCGGGCCTGGGGCACTGGTATCTGTGCCCCCCTCCCACCCGGCGCATGGCCTGGCACCCCACGAGTCCCAGCTGCACCTGAAAGGGGACCCTCACTACTCCTTCAACCACCCTTTCTCTATCAACAACCTCATGTCCTCCTCGGAGCAGCAGCACAAGCTGGACTTCAAGTCATACGAGCAGGCACTACAGTACTCGCCCTATGGCACCGCATTGCCCGCCAGCCTACCCCTCGGCAGCGCCTCGGTGGCCACGAGGAGCCCCATTGAGCCCTCAGCCCTGGAGCCAGCCTACTACCAAGGTGTGTATTCCAGACCCGTTCTAAACACTTCTTAGCTCCCTGGGACTGGGGGTTTGTCTGGCATGGCCATGCTGGTAGCAGGAGAGAGAGAGAAAGAGAGAAATCAACAGCAAACAAAACCACACATACCAAGCCGACAGCAGCATAGTAAAATCCCAACTATTTTTATTTTATTTTTTTTGTGCACAATCTTTCCCCCAGTACAAAAGACTGTTACTTTGTTACTGTTGTTCCGAACGCTTTGTGTATATTATTACAAAAAAAAACAGCCCCAAACCAACAAACATTTTTCCTGCAAAGTTTAATGATCCACAAATGTATATATATAAAATCCTCCTACTTCCTTGTCCCTCTCCCTTTCTTTCCTCTTCCACCTGCAGACGTGTTCTAGTCTGTGCAGGATTTATTTAAAAAAAAGAAAGATGGTCAAGCTTGTAAAATATTTGTTTGTGCTTTTTTTTCCCCTCCTCACCTAACCCCCATCCCCACATACACACACACAGGAGTTTACAGGTCTGTGGCAATACTCTTAACCATAAGAACTGAAAGGGTGGAAAACAAGTAGACACTAGGGCTGTTAAAAGTATTGAAGGACAATGCTGCCATTATGCAGCAAATCATAAACAGATTATAAACATCAGAGCCACTTGTTTTTCAGCTTACATTTCAGATACATTCAGATAGCAGATGTCTTAAAATGAAATACATATATATCATATATGAACTTATTTATGCACATGCTCAGCTATGTACATCTTCCATATATTTACATAACATACAGAAGTGATAGGTAGGAGATATACACGCTCTTGAAAGAGTTGCCTGACCAAGAAGTTACAAAGACACCCTCCTCCCCTCCTCTCCACCCATATATAGCTCTGGGAATCAATTCCTCGAGAATTGCCCTCCTCAATAACTCTGTTCCTTGCTTTGCAGAGGGCCATGGTCTTATTCTGAGGTCACATAATGTGTAAAATTAGCTTCTATGTCTCCATACCATTTAAAGGATATTTTCTCCAGAAAAAAAGGGAATATTACAATGTTAGAGGAGAGATAAGTTATAGGGAGATGTATTTCAAAATTTGGTCCAAGATTCCAAAATCCAGTTGATTGTGGTCATTTTAATTATTGCCATCATGTGCTTGTTTCATTCAGTGTTAATGCACTTTTCACAGTTGGACATGGTGTTAGTATAGCCAGACGGGTTTCATTATTATTCCTCTACGCTTTCTCAATGTTAATTTATTGCATGGTTTATTCTTTTTTTCTTTACAGCTGAAATTGCTTTAAATGACGGTTAAAATTACAAATTAAAATGTTAATTTTTATCAATGTGATTGTAATTAAAATATTTTGATTTAAATAATGAAAATGATAAATTTTAAGCTGTGGAATATGTTCTTGATCATTTGCAGTTAAGGACTTTAAATAAACCAAATGTTAACAAAAAGAGGATTTCTGTTATTTTCCTTAATTAAATACAAAATAGATATTTTGAATATGATATTTTTCAAAGTCCGGGCACTGAATATAAATGACAAAAAGGAAAATAATCTAAAAATTTTGTTTTGTTTATGTTTATTATGTGAACATCTAGCTAGTAAAAAGCAATTAAGGAGATTCAATAAAAGTTGATAAATAAAAAGATAGATAAACTGATTTAATATTCCTAAGAATTGAGATTTTTAAGATTCTTTATTCCCAGTAATGTTTACTTCAATTTTTGACAAGGTCTTAAGCCTTCTGTGCTTCCTTTGAGCCTTTCCACAATAAACTCGTATTATTATTTTAACTACCTTCCCCCCTTCCCCAATGTATCATTTTCCTTTATCTGAAAAGTATTCGAGTAAGAATAAAATATCAGATGTAGCTGATAAAATTAAGTTGTCTACCACAGAGGATCCAGAACCCTCTTTTTATTAAAAGAGCAGCAAAATTTAACCATCATGGTAGCTTTAGAGGGGGCCCGGGGAGGCCTGAGTTAATTCATTCCTGCAGGGGAAGCTTTGTGCCACCAAGACATTTCAGGGTTGCAGCTATTTTGTATTTTGTGAAGATATTTTTTTAAAATATTGTTTCTAATTTTTTTCCTGAGAGCTTAAAACTGATGATTTGTTTGCCTTCTAAGAAGCTTTTAAATGCAGCTTCACACCCCTACAGTTGGTTGAGATCACAAAATCATTAATCTCCTTTGATAGTAGGCTCACTTTCCAGTCCACCTATTTCTTTGTAAGCCTCGTTCGGATTGACATCAACAATAACAACACCAGCCCAAGCAGAGGCTGGCCTGCCTGAGCCCTTGTGTATGAACTCCATCCTCGCCAGGGCTTGAACTTGGACAGCCTTTACTTTGATCGCCCCACTCCTTACCGCGGACAAGATAAAAAGAGCTGTGTGAGTCCCTTAATTATCGCGTAATTGCCTCCCCAGATGAGAGAAGGGGTGCCATGTAGCACTTGAGAAAAATCCAGAGATCCAACCCCCGCTCTCACTTCAGCTAATGAAAGGAGATGGAAATTACTGGTTTGAGTAATTTCACAATCTAATTTAGAGGCCTCTCGGAAGGACGTCAAAGTCTCAAAGAGGAAAAAGCTTTCAATCCCAATAGTTATTTATATTTATACAACGGGCAAACGTTGACAAATTTGAATTCCAAAAGTAATATAAAGGCGTGAGCTTGGGCCTCGGAATTTTACCCGGCCCCACTGAACCTAAATCGTCTAACTTTGTTCCCTTCCCTCTCTTTAACATGTTAATAATATCAGTGTCTCGCATTCACCCACCAGGCTAAAGTCGGCCTATTAGCTCTTGCTCTTACTAAGCGGAAACTTTTTCAGGGTTTGCGGCGGCCGAGGCGCCGCGGGTTTACGGCCGAGGCCACTTTGGAGACCTGCCTGGGGAGCTAGCCCTGTGGGTGGCGGGGAGCGGGGCTCGCCTCGTAGGCTTCTCACGCGATTTTCTGACCGCTCCCTCAAGCCACCTCTGGGCGATGCCATCTGCGCCCTGTGCGTTAGGAAGCGCGCGGGCTGGGGTCGGGGCGGCCGGTTGCCGGGTAAGGAGGGCAGAGAGAAGGACCGCAAGCATCTCGAGGTGACAAGTGCAGTTAGTTCTTCATTGTTCGGGCATTTTCCCCTCCTAGCGAATAAATCTTCTGTTGAGCCCGAGACCTAAAAGTCAACAAAGAAGGCCAGGCGCCTTGTTACCGCTCCTGCGGCTCCAACGTCCGCGCTGCCGCGGCTGCTCCCGCTGCGTAATCCCTTCCTCGGAAACCCGGACACACAAACGCCGGAACGCCCGGGGCCAGGGCGCCGCGCCCCAGGGCCAGGAGGAAAACATCTGTGGTTTCAAGGAGTGCTGGGACCCTCCCGTAGCGCGCCGCCTTCCCGCGACCCCCTCCCACCTCCCTTTTCGTCCTGGAGCGTCTATATTTCTTCACCTCGGAGGCTCCTGCAGAAGAGGGCCGGAAAGGGGATGCTGATCCCTCAGCTGCGGTCCACCGGACTCGCTTTATTTAGGAATTTCGCCCGAGGTGGGGGAGGGGTCTCTAGAGGGGAGGGAGGGAGGGAGAAGGGAAAACCTTCTTTTAGACCCAAGTGCAAAGCTCCGGAGGCCCTCAGATCCACTGACTACGCCACCGAGCAAACATTTTTAGAAAACAAGAAAAATGTTTTGAGAGTGAGCATAGTGGTGGGGAGGAGAGCTTCAGATATTACCTTCACCTTGTCCCAAACGGAAACATTTTTTTTAATTGATAAAAAAAAGACAACTAAATTTAGGGAAGAAGAAAAACTCACCAGTTCTGCTCAGAAACTACACAACTTAGAAGTGTTCCCAAGTAGAAAGCAGCTCAGTGTTTCTTGCACGAGAGCTAATACAGTGTTTAAACCAAAGATAAAATTTAATTTCCATTGTCCCTTGGTGATCCCCTCATTGTAGAATAAACTGGTGAGAATTATTATGGGAGGAGGGATTAAACAAACAAAATCCTATTAAAGTTCTCAACTTCTGTTTTCATTTTCTGAAAGGTAGATACCTGACTGATTTCACTGAAAGTATAAAAAACATTATTTTACTCAGGAGTCTAACAGATTTGAATAAACCATAGCAGAAAAGAATTCCTGGAGTGATAAAATTTTAAAACTTTGTTGTTTTGTCACTTTAAAAAATTGATCTCAATTCCACAAAAATGCTTATTACATTTCTTTCCAGAAAACTTCTGTGATCGATACAAATTCCTTTCAGTGGAGGCCAATGTAGGAGACCTGTAGCCCAAATTAATTAACCTTTCCTCAAGATCAATTGGTCTTCTGTTGATTTAGCAGCAATATTGTAGGACATTTAGCTATAATGTATTTTAATGTGATACCTCAATATGTCAAGAGGAAAAGCTCATTGAAAAGATAAAATTGCTTAAATTATGTAATGGATGTTTAATAAATTTGTAAAAATGTTTTACTTTCAAAAATTAAATGTTAATTGCTTATTTGAATTGTAGTAAAATGTGTTTGCAACTAAATGGAGTTAAGATAATGTCTAATTACTTCAAGGTAATTACGTGCAAAAAAGGTGATTATTTTTAAGCTACCTTGGGCTAAATAGGAAATTAAAGTATGCTGAAATTTAGAAATAAGATGTTCCTGAACCGAAAGAATCATTGGCATCTGCAGAAACTCATGAGAGTAAAAATGTAATTAAATGAAGTAACTTGGAAGGTTTTACAATCTTACTAATTAAAAATACAATCCATTTGGGAAGATATAAGGTTTTTTAACAGAAGCCATTTATTCAAGTTTTATTTTCTACCAATGATCCAATTTACTATATCCAAATAACATTCAATAACAGATTACTTTAAATATTCTGACTTTTTCTTCAAATAGTAAAGTTTGAGGCCATAATGTTTCCATTGGTGTTTCTCTTTTTAGATCCTAGCCTAGCTCGGTTCATTGAACTTTGGACAGCTCAGACTGCAGCCCTCACCTTTTTTTTTTTCTTCTCCAGCCATCATACTAGTAAGCAATTTGGGGCTGGAAAATACCCATTCAGTTCAACTTTAACTTGTAAAATGCATGCATTTTCCTACTTATAAATATACTTTTTAATCTAAGAAAGGGGAAATCCTCACTTGCTACCTTTCTTTTTCTAACTTCCTCATTTCTCCAATTGTTAGCTGTGACTGCGCAGTGTAAGAGCAGAGCTCATGATGAGCGTGAGCTCCCCTCTGCAGCCCTGGAAAGTGAGGAGCATCCCTCCTTCTAGATGCCACTTCCTGATATTTGGGGGTTCTCTATGTCCTAGTCAACTTAGAGTATAAAAGCAGAATATTCTCTCTCAAAATCCGGGAAGGAAAGGGCTTGAATGGAATAAATGCTTGAAGACTTCAGAATTCAAGTGGGATGCTAATCAAGTCACATCCAGATCAAGTTCAGACCCGGGCCAGCCAGCGCCACTCAGTGTGAGGTTGCCTTGGGTTGACTTTCTACTTCTTTCCTCAACTCTTCAAGATTACACATCAGGGGCTTTTTCTTTTCTTTCTTTTTTAACTCCTGAAACTAAGAAAAACAACCTGGAAATACTCCTCCCCCAAAGCATTGCCTGGAATTAGGGAACAATGTTTTCAACTGGAAACCTTAGTTTCTTTCCCCTCTCTCCCATAAAATTTCAGTTACTCTTATGCTTGTCTAATCATGTCCCAGGTCAGTTCTCTCTCTCTCTCTCTCTCTCTCTCTCTCTCTCTCTCTCTCTCTCACACACACACACACACACACACACACACGGAGTTATTTTAAAACAAGCAATTTAATGAGAAGAATGTAAGGGGCTTTGTGGGGGGTTGTTTCGTTTATCTAGTTAATTTTAAGGACCCATTATGCACGAGGAAGTTAGAAGGCTCCCGCCTAATGCTGCACTCCTGGAGAATTGATTTTCTTTACGCGATTCCGGTGACCGGGGTGTTTCTGGAACGTTCCCGTAGTTCTGGATCCCATCTGGGAGCCTGGTGCTTCAGTCCCATAGCCCAGCCACAAACGCCTAACTCAACTCCGAGGACCACCTTCTGCCGCGTTCTCCACCGCTTTTTTCCTAGGTGGAGGCTGATTCACAAGCTTAGACTGCAATGAGCCGTATTGCAGCACAGGGCACCGGCCAGGTTTCCTCGCCTCTTCCTGGAATCACACTGCCTTCTGCTGACACGCGCTTCCTTTGTGTTATGCCTGGCTAACATACTAACGGGGCGGATAACCCAGATCCTTTGAGGAGGGGTGGAGGGGGTTGGAGACACGGAGGGGAGAGAAGGGAACCGAACGGCTCTAGCTGCTGACCCTTGGGCCAACGTGCTCAGAGGCGGGCAGGCGGGCGGGCTGGTGGGCAGGAGGGGGAGGGGTGCGCGGGTTGCGTATCCAGGTGGGGAAAGTTCACGTTGAGGGCGCTGTAAGCAAACTTAAATGCCTGCACCAAGTATTTAGAAAGGGTGAACTGATGCTAATGTGCTGTCCTGCGTTCGGAACTGCGAGGCCCGGACGCCACGGACGCTAGAGAACCTGCCCCGCTGGCGGAGCTGCCGTGCGCCTGCTGCCGAGTGTCCGCTTCCCCGCCCCGTCTTCCGCCCCACCCCCCTGCCCTGAGCCGGGTCGCGCTGCGCAGTGTCCTCGAGCCACAGGTGAAAAATTCTAACTGCGTGTCGCACGGATGCCCCTCTCCGAGGTGTACACCTTCGCAGACTCATCAAGCTCTAGAGAGGCCAGCCACCTTAGATGCTGGGTCCCAGCAACTAAAGACTTCCAACCTCCCCGGCCCGCTGCGCTCAACAAGAGCCCTGCCTTCCCCGGCCTCACCTCTAAAGGGCTGTCTGGTCTCCCACTCGGAGCCTTAACTGATTAACCACGGCTGGAACTCCTGCGCTACGCCACAAAGTGGGCACGGGGAACCGCGACCCCGGGGCCGGAGGCCTGGGGCCCCAGAGGACGCTACCTCTTGGTGCGGGCCTGGTCTCGGGTCCCAGCCTCACAGCTCGCACGACTGAGCCCCCTCTCCGCCAGGCCTGCGGCCCCGCCCGCCAGACGGTGCCCGGGCGCCCCGAGACATATGCTGTCCGCAGGCTGCGCGGCCCGACGTGGTGCTCATTGCAAAGGCGGTTCTCAGCCCATCAAAAGCCCAGGCTTTCTTCAGCCGTATGGGCCGGGAGGTGAACAACAATGCCCGGGCCCCTTCACTTCAAAAGCGGCGATCAGGGGAAAGGCTCCCCTAGAGAATTTTTTTTTTCCTCCTCAGCCTTTCATTCCTGGTTTAAAAAAAAAAGGCATCAGCAACTCCAGGGCCCGGGCGAGCCTAATGCCCTTTGATGGGGATTGAATTCATTATCTCCAATAACACAATTGTGCTTGGCCAACGAAAAGAGCAAAGCAGAGCTCTATCCCGCCCGAGGGGCCCGGTCGGGCGGGGCGGGCAGGCGAGGAGCGCTCCTGGGACCCGCTCGTAGGCGCAGTCGCGGCGGGCCTGGCGGAGATGCTACACCCCCTAAGCGTGGGGGCGCGGGCCCGCCGGGAGGCTGCAGGACCTGTGGCGCCGCCCGCGGAGGCAGCGCGGGGAGGGGGCGGGGCGGCTCTCTGGCTTGATTTATTTTTCGTGTCTCCCTTGCAACCATTCCCCGAGGGCGGCCCCTCCGGCTGGGTGTTTACTCTCTTCCCTCCCGGCCTCCAGCTGTGAAGCAGTCCCTGGCGCCCGGGCGCGCCGGCCAGAAAGGACGCCCCTGGCTGAGCGCGAAGGGCTTCCAACATCCTGGCCGCGCCGCCCAACCCCGGCGCCCTCGGCTGGGAGCCAGCTTTACTCGCAACCCAGCACTGATAAACCGGGCTTTAAATCGCCCCTGCCCTGGAGCCCCCTCCGCTCAGGCTTTCCCCACTGGCTTTCACACCAGCCACCCTCACTGATGGCGGAACAGCGCCGGGAGCCTGAGCCCGGACGGCTGGACACCACGTCCGGTGCCCAGACACTGGGTCCGAGACCCGGGCATGAGGCGCCGTTCTTTCGCTTCCGGCCTGGTGGACACTGTCCCGGACCCCGACATCCACGCGAGCGCCTCCTCCCGAGTTCCACTGCCATCCTTACCCTTTCAGCCTCCTCCAGCCCTTGCTGTCCTGAGTGTACGCAGGTGAAAACAGGGGCTAAAACGGGCATTATTAGGTGCCTTGATTTCAGGTGTGTGTGTGAGAGAAA
The DNA here is from genome assembly GCF_059928025.1 of Delphinapterus leucas. Taxonomy (NCBI): domain Eukaryota; kingdom Metazoa; phylum Chordata; class Mammalia; order Artiodactyla; family Monodontidae; genus Delphinapterus; species Delphinapterus leucas. The sequence goes on along the minus strand of NC_143130.1, from coordinate 120,603,845 downwards.
TTCCCTAAGAATCATGAAGACTTCTCTATGGTTTACTGTCTAAAATTCGACTTTAAGTCATTTCATTACTAGGCATACTTCCTACACAATCCTATTTCCCCCCTCACTCATTACTGAGGACAGTATGTATTGCAGTTTTATTTCAGTCAGATAAAGTATAATGATAAACAGAATTTTAAGTGTGTTTGTTTATTTTTGCAAGAATACATAAAACGCTCTATGGTAGTAACTGTGATAGGATTAGTCGCCCCCCGCCAATTAGTCATGACTATCCCAATCTTGAAGCAATGGACGCTTCACCTTTCTCTTCAGGGAATTACAGCCAGCCCACATACACTGTAGGAGATAATATAGGTAGGTAGATAGCTATATATGCCAGCATACATATGTGTGTATGCACACACACAATTAGATACGCTGATTTAGAGGAGCATACCTAAGATCTTTCTGTCCTAATGAGTATCCCCAAAGCATGAAAGCAATAAATTAAGTGATCTGTTGGCTTGGGGCAAACCATGAAAAGCATTTCAGATTTAAGACTTTCAGCTAGGCATTATTCTCAGCAGGAGATATAGGAATTTAGTTATTTAACCCCCTTCAGCATTAAGTGGTGAAAACTTTACAAATTTAGCCCATGGAACTCTGACCACTCCCTCCAAATTTTAGGCCTAGGTACCTGGGGGAGGTGGAGGAGAAAAGTCCATTGTGATAGGTAATGTTGAAGAGAAGACTTCAGTTCTTTTTCCTTCCCTTTTCTTTTCTTTTTTTCTCTTCTTTTTGTCTTATAGAAGAGCATCCTGAATATAACTTACATTAAAACATGTATTTACTTTTGTGAAGACTTTATGGTTTTCATTTACATCAAAAAGTATATTTACTTGCAGATACTCTGAGTCTCTAATAAAGAGGTCTATGGGTAATGCTAATCTTTAGATGAGTTATCAAACTCCAAATATGTATTACAGATTGTCAAGGAATGAATGAGTGACTTCTCTCCTTCACCCTTACCCCACATTTTATTAACTTACTAAAGAATAGGTCTGAATCTTGGTGTTACTTAAGTCACCTTTTATAAAATCTCTTTTGTAATATCAATTGGAGGTTTAATCTTTGTCCTCAATATGACATACTATTCCACACCTGGTGGACTGCTGCGTTTCCTTTGTCTATTCATTATCACATGTTTAGAAATATTGGGAAGAGAAAGGCATTTATACAGGGTAAAGATGTCAGGGACTTGGATTTTACAGATTAACAATTTGAATAAGAGTTTAACATAACATGTACAACCAGAATAAATTATATATAGGTATAGCTATTTGGGGATTAATTTTTCAAACATGTTGAGGACTTCAGAGTAACCACATTCTGGGCTCAGTGTAAGAACCATCCTGTGAGTAACAATATGTTCAAAACAACCACCAAAAAACCTTTAATTCTGACATATATCTGTCAGACCACAGAAGCTACAGGACAGTCCTGTGGCTTATCACATAAACAATTTGTCTAGCGCCAGAGCACACATAAAGGATTATGTGACTTCAGGTGAGCAGGGTACCATAGGATGGATGAATTACTAAACAAAAGATACCATGATCTTCATGTAGATGTCTTCAACTATGAAACAAAATTAGGAGGGAAGGAAATGTAAAGCATTTCAGTAGAAATGAGAATTTAATGTTATCTAAAGTGCAACCCCAAAGCATATTTTAGCCTTGAGATTCACTGCCTGGGACTATAGAATATGGTAATGGAAAAGACCGATTTATTATGTTTTCTACTCCACTTACCTGTGAGATTCCTTCCCTCAGAGTTTTCACAGGTCAGGTCCAGAATAGATTTAAATGTCAAGAATAGAAGGACTCCCACTTCTTGAGTTTATCAATGTAATGGAGAAGCTCTATATTCACAGTGCAAGACATCTTGCCAATAGAATATTTTCTCTGATATTTAGGTAAAATCGACTTAAATTTTAAATATGCTTCTTTGAGGATCCTTTTTATTCAGTCTTAAACCTGTTTCAGATACCTGGATGCCTGTGTCTCTAACTATTTATTTCACCAATCTATACACATTTACTTTCTTTAGTTCTCACCTAAGATTGATCCAAATAAAGTGTCCCAGGTGGGAAAACACCTTTAACAAGTATAAGCATTTGACTTTCTATTCTTAATACTGAAAGGGGAAACAATAAAGTTAAACCTCAACAATTCCTCTGAATGATACCAGCATTATAAACAGGAGACTTGGTCCACTTGTGAGATGCCACCTAAATGCTACATCATACAGCTTAGCTTCTTCACCTTTTAAGTATGACTATTGTAAGAAGTCAAAGAACTTCAGCTTATCAAAACGTGCTGAGTTCCTAATTTATAAGAACAGAGTCAAGAAACCATCTGGAGGTTGGTTCATTTAGAAGAAATACTGTTTCTCAGGCTACAGAGGGTTTAGGGTATTTGTTACTTTGTGGCCCACAGATTTACATGTGACCTGTCAGGAATATATTATGTCAGAGTTTTATACAGTAAAAGAGACTGAGGAAGTTCACTATTAAACTTCTAAAGAGAAGTTAAAGCTTTACATTTCACTTTCAGAGATGCAGAAGCCTGGACCTTCAAAGCTGCATTATGACTTGGAGTCTCAGACTCAAAACTGGACTCTGGGTTTCCAAGGCTCTGAAGGATTCACCCACTTTTTGTACAGTGACCACTAGGCCATGCTTTGCCAAGGATTAACGCTCCAGGCTATACCCGTCTCTTAAGTTACAGCATCTCTACTGAGTCAGGCAATTAGAAAGGAAATGCTTATTGAATTTGACAAATAATTCACTTTGGAAGTATAATCACAGTAAGAACAGATTGAGAGTTAAATATGGAGAAAAAATGAGACATGAGAAGTGATTTCCACTGCATTCCACTCAGCTATCTCATCTTATAAAATAGAATAGGTGAAAGGGAAAATTGGAATTTTAATAAAAATGAAAGGTTGTAAGGCCTGTGATGACTCAAAGAGTAACAGTAAGAAGTTATGTAATAATATTATTATCTATATAAATGCATTGAATGCAAGGTTGCAAAGATATCAGCTTCTCCCAAGTTGGCTGTTGGGTTCTGAGATGCACAAGTTCTACCCAATTCCTGTTTCATGTGGTGTAACAAGTTACAGTGTTGGGTTTTATTTGTCTCTGTATTTGGTATAACCTTAAAAATATAAAGAGCCTTCTTAAATAAAGTGAGGTCTGCATTTTTTCAGGATATACTTAAAGTCTCACATTCACTTACAGTTGTTACCAGATGATGTGGTTTGTGAAATAACCTGAGATTTTAATAATAAGCACAAATTAACAGAGTAAAACATAGCCCTTTTTCTTTTAGCCTTATCTTCAGCAACAGAAAGCATCATACAGTAGCCACTGTTCAACCTGAAAAATAAAAAATGTAGAACATAGTGAAAGATCTTTCTTAACTACACTTAAGACTCCTGAAAATGGATTTATCATGAGGGGTAATAAACAATGATTAACATGCTATGACCAAAGCAAAAAATTTTTTTTCTTAGTGTTTTCAACTCAGGAGATAAACTTGTTTTCAAGAGAAACAAGAAAATAGAGATTGTCGGGGAAATGTAAAGGATGAAAAGATGAGGGAAAGGGAGGGAGGGAGAAATACCATAGCGGAAAAAGCAATGTATTGGGTCTTATATAGACTCACAGACCAAGAGACTGAGGGACTGAGAGATGGGATGGAGGCAAATTAATGGCTGGAGAGAGCTAGAGAGAGTGTGATGAGGAAGGGCCAGGCGTGAAAAGATTTTGTGTCGTCATAGCAACGGGCTCAGCCCTGCTCCCCCTGAAGCCCATTCAGCTCTGAGCTGCCGGAACACGTTTTTAATTAAAGCGTATAAAAGTTGTTTTGTAAGGACTTCTCCTCATCCGATAGATTTCAAAATGGTTAATCAGGCTTCATCTCCTTTTGATGCTCACAAGAGCATGGGCTCCTGTGAGCACAGAAAATGCTGCTGCTGCCACTGCCCCTGAGTAAGTCATCTCTCAATCACACCTAATACTGGGGATGAGCAAAGCATCTAGTTATTTAGACACACATAAACAGAGAATTCAAGTGGGAGTGGGGGGGGTCCATTTTTATGAGTGTAAGTGAAAATGTTGATTTTCTTTGCTCTAGATACTATGGAATCCATCCTTCTGGATGACTATTGTCTCTGGTTGATGTTCTATTTAGCTTTTGAAAACAGCAAGATTTTTTCCTGCCTTGGGAGATACAGTCCAAAAGCCAAAAATAAAAGTTAACAAATTATTCGTATCAAATAATATTTAATCTTGTATGGGTATCCCAAGAAAGAGGTTTGCTGCACCACTCTTGTATAAAAAGATGCCAACCCATCCTATTTTTTTTTTTTTAGGTAATAAAAGGGCTTTCACTTCTCAATCCTCCATAAATTCACAATACACAGCAACAGTTGCATTTTCTTTAGTAAAATGGATGACAATAGAAAACAGCATCTTTTGTTGATTCACTAAACAATGTCTTAGCAGATGACTCAAACCTTCTCCAAGCTTTTTCATCTCCCTTTCTCCCAAAGCCTGGCAGATGATCTTATTTCTAATTTCACTGAAAAAGAAGAAAACTCCAACCTTCACTATAGTTCCCCAAAGCTAGTATGTTAGCCTGAGAAAGAAAAACAGCCCCTCACATTTGGAAACCGGCTTGACACTTCCAGCTAGGCTAGGTTATCCTTACGATTTGGTCCAGCATTCACAGTTAGGCCCAGGTGTTCTCCTGTCAAAGATAAACAACTTTAGGGGCTTCCCTGGTGGTGCAGTGGTTAAGAATCTGCCTGCCAGAGAGGGAAACACGGGTTCGAGCCCTGGTTCAGGAGGATCCCACACGACGCGGAGCAACTAAGCCCATATGCCACAACTACTGAAGCCCCCGCGCCTAGAGCCCGTGCTCCGCAACATGAGAAGCCACCAGGATGAGAGGCCTGCGCACAGCAGCGAAGAGTGGGAGCCGCTTGCCGCGACTAGAGAAAGCCTGCGCAGCAACGAGGACCCAACACAGCCAAAAATAAATAAATAAATTAATTAAAAAACATAAACAACTTTATTGAACACCAATAGGAGACAAAGCCACTTTATAAGTATAGAAAAGTGAGACAAAAAGAAGACTACTTTGTAATTTTTTCTAAGCGCAGATATAAAAAAGGCACTGCAAACCACAAAAATAGCAAACACTCCCCCCATCTGAGCTAGGATTAGTAACTGTTGCTTCTTTATAAAGTACAGCTTTGCCTTTGTTTTACTCTCAACTCCTTCTAGATAAGATTTCTTAAGATACTCAAGCATAGTATTATCCCCACATCATGACAGCATCCAATTAGAAGTCCCACTTTCTTGAGCCCTCCCTCAAACCAAATAGCACAAGCCCCCATACTATAATAAGTCCTTTCTAACACCCTCTTACTGAAATACCACACAGTCCCTTATGATGTGTGGTCTCCCTTATTGGCAACAAGCAATAAACCCAACTTGTTCAACTATAAGTATATCCCTGTACCATGCTAAAAGTCCATCTCTGTCCCCAACAAAAGCTCCCATCTTATTTCTACACCTGTCTACAAGGTATTTCCATGAATATTTAATAAATTTAAATGACAGCAACACATTTCTCTCAGTAACAAGGCATGCCTCCTGATGTCCTTATTTCTCTCATTCTCTTTGTCACTCAGGCTTGAGAAGTCATAGTCTTTGACGCATCCCTCTTATGGCCTATATATCTGTAATTAATTAATATGCTCTACCGATACCCCCCCATTCCACCAACCTTTTATTCCTTAACATCCTAAAGGTCACAATTTTACTTCCTACTACTGTCCACTACCTGCTGAAATAGCCTTCAGAATCTCTTGGCCAGTTTTTGTCTGTATACCATTTCCAGCTTAATATTCCTGAGCAATAGCTTTCAGTGAACACAAATAAGTCCTACCTCTTGAGGCTAGAATTTTCAGAGGTAAAATCAGGAATTACATAAGAATAAATAGCATGATTCCCCCCAACACACACCTTACAAAAGATAAATGCCATTGGTGCACACATGGAATAGGGAGGGCAAGAATGCCCTGGTCACCGCAGGATCATTCTAGATCTATTCCAGATCTATTCTTTGAGAAATATTTAAAAAGTGAGGTGCATTTAAAAGATTCTGGATTAGATGAGAACTGGACCAGCCTTGTGAAAGATGGTTTAGATTGAGGCTGTTTGGCCACAGAATAAAACATTTCTGTTACATTGGAGGATAATTTAGTTATTTCAGGCATGTGTGAAAGAAATTAGAATATTTATTACATATGATTCTAGATGGCAAAATTAGGACCAGAAGGTAGAAATTTGAGAGAATTACAGATTATAACTCAATATAAAGACATTTGTAGCATGGCTATAGAGGAGGCGACCTCAGGAAATAGTGAGCATCTCAATATTGAACATTCAAGGGTAGACTAGATGACCACTTGGGTAAACATGTTTCTCAGTCTGTGCTTTATTTATTTAGCTATGATCATTAGACTTTCAGTTACAATAGATTTGTTTCTTTTGAACAAAATAAACTTTTATTACATGTGTTCTTTTTTTCTTAAATAGTTAGCATTCATTTATTTTCTCACACATTTACCCTTCCAGGTGCTCTCATTCTTTCCAATATTACTGTGATTCCATCTGTGATCACTTTCTGTTTGCCTAATCAACTCCCTTTAGGATTTCTTTTATTGGAGTTCTGCTTGTGATATTCTCTGATTTTATTGCCAAGTTTTTAATTCTAGGTTATAGGGTTTTTTGTTTCTTTTTTTACTTTCAGCACTTTAAAGATACTACTTCATTTTATTTTGGATTCTGTTTATCTGAGAAGTCCTCACTCTTATTATTACCATTTTGAAATTAATATGTGTTTTTATTCTTATTTTTCCTCTTTTTTAAGTCTGATAATTTCAACAGCTGGGTCATCACTGGGTCTGGTTCTATTGACTATTTTATTTTTTCACATGGCTCTTCTTTCTTTTTAGTGTGTCTTGTATTTTTTAAAAATTAAATGTCAGATTTTGTGTATGAAAGAACAGTAGAAACCTAGGTAAATGCCCCAGATGGGAATACCCCATTCACTAATGGGGATTTGAGTGACTTTAGTTAGCATTTGAGGTAAGTTGGGTCGTGTGGCTGCTATAGTTACCTTTAACATACCACAGATTTGAAATTCCTCCAGTGGTGAGCTGGACTTCCACTATGTTGTGTTTGGTGTGAGGCCTGGAGAACTGTAGGGTTTTGTTTGTTTTCTGTTTCCCTGCTCCACCTTCAGACTACAGCAGGTTATCTATGCCTGCAACATAGAGGGAGTCTACTTCCATGTTTCTGTTTCCCCCACCAGTACATGGCTATTGCCAGTTACTAGATGCAAGGCTCATGGTGGGGCAGGGGAGGGGTTTCTATGCACCTCCTCCAGTAGCAGACAGTCTCTGCCTATTCAGTGCAGGGTCTAGAGCAGCGGTCCCCAACCTTTATGGCACCAGGGGCCGGTTTCGTTGAAGACAATTTTTCTACGGACAGGGGAGGGGGCATGGTTCACGCGGTAAATTGCAAGCGACGGGGGGCAGCAGATGAAGCTTTGCTCGCTTGCCCACTGCTCCCCCCCTGCTGTGTGGCCCAGTTCCTAACAGGCCTCGGACTGGTAGTGGTCTGCGGCCCGGGAGTTGGGGATTCCTGGCCTAGAGCACAGGCAAGTTCCTCTTCCTCCAAATTCCACCTTGTGTTGGTGGGGGCATCTTAGGTGTGAGTTAGTTTGGGAGGATCACCTTGATATAGTTGAAGCTGGTCTATTTACAATCTATCCTTACTCCTATGGCATAGACTTCCCAGGATCTAAGTCAAAAGCTGAGTCTCTCCTCTTTAGTGAGGCTTGCACTCCATTTTTTGTCTCCTCAGCATCACACGACTGACTAATTCTCTTCTTAGCTTTTTATCTTCTTAGTGTTTTTTACTTGGTTTCTCTGTGTCTTGTCCTGAATTTAGCCTCTTAAAAATCAGAAAATGCCTTAAGGGAAAAATTGTACATAGCGTGTTGGTCTCAACTGTCTGTAATTCTCGTCTCCTGATCTTGGCCCCTCATAGCATAACTGCTTAATTTAGTTCTAAACTCCATTTTTGATTCTCCAGCCCAGCCAAACTGCCACAAACTCAAGAATGCTGCTTTTGTTATACTTCTATGCCCCAGACCTTGCATAGGCAAAAGCCTCAAGGGAAAGACACAGCTGGGAATGCAGGACTCACCTCAGTGTATTTTCCTTCTCTCCAGGATCCTGGCCCCTCAGGTCCTGGCCGCACTGGTTGTTCTCCAGTGCCTCCAGATTTTGTTTTGTTTTACTTTGCATTTTGTCCAAGTTTTATAGTTATTCTCAGTGAGTGAATTAATCTCATTCTATCAACTCTGTTACAGCCAGAAGCAGAACACGTTTCCTTATTCTAAACCCTGGTACTTAACGAACAATCAAGAGTTGGTGATTCTTATGAGATCCTCTTAATTACCTTGTGTTCAAGCCTCAAATTCATTCTCTTACTCATAATTAATGGATTGACGTATATTTGAGGCCACATTATGGTAGCATTTATTTTTCTGTAAATTTTGGTTGATTAGTCAATAAAGATCATGTCGTTATATATTGTAATTCTAGAAGAGTTGAATATCTTGGTACTATTTAATCTAGTATGTTTGTTTTACCTAAAGGGCAGAAAACCACAGATTAACATCATCATGAAGAGCAAACTTTCACACGTAAAATTCAGATCAGTATACAGGGTTCATATTGGAGTTTACACTGTTTAAATTAGATAAATACATAACTGATTCAAAGTAATATAGTAGTTGAACAATATATAGAAAATAAGTACAGTGATACATGAATCTAGGTTAATCCAAAAATTCCCTTGAAAACGAATTTTAAGCTGGGTTTCAGATAGCTGGAGTGATAGTAAACTTTGCTGATGGAAACAAATAGGTAGAGTGTTCCGGAGATGAAGGACATTTTAAGCTAAAGATTGTTGGCAAATAGCAAGATGATGGAAGATTAGGGAAGAAATGGAAGTGTGTTAGTATTAAACAGTTTTATAATGTCTACAGAAAGAAAAAAGGAAAGACATGAAAAGGCATATAATCTGAGTTTACATTCAAAGCTAAGTCATGTAGGGTGGATCGAAAGAAGGAAGTGACTGATGTTGAGTGATCCTTTTAAGAAGGAAGCTGTAGTATGGTCACCAGCTAAGTGAGGTAGTAATGGAGGTAAGTGGAAGGATTTGAATAATACTATAACTTGTGGACTCTTTCAGTGGAATGGATGGAGCTGAAGACAAGGAAGAGTGTAAGAGAATAAGTACAAGGAAATCAAATACCATTTTAAAAAAATGCTATTTTAAGGTGGTTAACCTGAGGAAGTGACAAATTGTGTTCTTTCAGATAATAGGATGGAATTTCACGTCAGGGAGGATAAAAGATTTGGGTGCTATCTTTGTCTAATTGAATTTCAGGGGATTAATCTCCATTTGAGATTAATTTATTCATTAATATGGTCAATATATTTTTGTAGAACAATTACTATGTGTAAAACATTGTAATAGATAGTTATAGAGCTATATCAGATGATTCTTGACCTCAAAGAATGTACAGTCTGATAGGAATGATGAGATAAAACAGTTATTCAACCATGGGAAAAAATGTAGAAAGATCATTGGCAATTAAGGAGGCCATGATGACTTTAATGAGAGCAATTTCTACTGTAATGAGAGACAAAATCCAAATTGCTGTGAACTAAGGTGAATGGAAAATATAGAAAGATCAGAGTGCATAGAGGGGAAGGTGAAGTTGAAGTCTGAAAGAGGAAGCTACAGGAAGATAAAGCTGAGAAAGTAGGCTGGAACAAAAGTCTGCAGGGCTTTGAATTCTCTAAAAACTTTGGAGTTTATTCAGTAGGTAATATTTAGCATTAGAAAGATAATGTATGGACAATAAAATATGTGACTCACTTGAGGATATGTGGTTAGAGATACAAAGAGAAATTATAAGAAAGTTGGAAGAGAGGAAAGAAATAGAAAGTTTCATCAGGTTACACTTTGCAATCGAGACTGTGAAATTCCTGAATAGAGAAAGGAATAGAATTAGGGATCAAAGACATTCATAATGGAAAGGTGTAGATATGACCTTCTTTCAGTGCTAAGGCTCTTGCTGGAAGGACTTACGCTCTTGAGCTTGTACAAGTGGAATGCAATTTATTTACTAACACAGAAAAAGAAATCCATTACTATCATTGCACTTAATTGTGCTATGCAATGTGAAATTCCTTATTAAATCTTTTCAGAGGCAGCAAGTAAGAAGAGTTAGAAGGTAATTTCTAGGCAAAAGTAGTCTATATTCACTGTGTCTATTTCTACATTTTCCATTCACCTTAGCTCACAGCAATTTGGATTTTGTCTCTCATTACAGTAGAAATTGCTCTCATTAAAGTCATCATGGCCTCCTTAATTGCCAGTCCCAATGGCACTTAGCTCCAACACCATCCCCTCTGGGAAGCCTTCCTTAATCTCATAGACAGGGCAAGATACACTTTCTTCTGTTCTGCCAAAGCATTCTGAGCCTACCTCTATTATGGTACCCATGATACTACATTACATTATTTACAGTTCTGTCATTCCCTCTGGACTGTGACTTCCATGAGGATAGAAACTGTGTCTTATTCAACTTTGTATCCCCAGCACTTGGGATGGTGTTGTCTGAATTACTGATAAAAACAAATACCCCCTCTATTATCTCTTTCAATCCTCTCATCAAGATATACTTTTAGAGAAATACTGAAGACTTCCATAATATAATCAGAATGGAAACTGTCCTGACGACTTCCAAATATAACCAGAATAGAAAAATATCCCCTGAGAACACTACTTTCACCTTCACTTGTACTGGAAATTATTTGTATGACCTTAAATGACTAATATATTAATAGGGCTTAGATGCTTTACAATTGATTCTCTTGTCCCCTAGCCCTTACCCATTGCCACAGTTCATCATCTGTAATTCTTGTGACTCTATCGTGATTTCATTGGTAAGGACAATTTTAATTTAAGCTAAATGTTTTTAAGTGTCTCCTATGGTCAGTATGTTCTTGTTGGTGCTGGAGATTTACAGATAAAATAAGAATTAATACAATAATACATTTCATGAACAAACTCATTATTTATTATTTCTAATTTCATCTGACACGTATTTGTCTAGTAATAGAGCTCATGGTCAGTAAAGATGCTCAGTATTTTATTATTTTGTTTTGCCACATCCTGACATCTTTAAAATTTAATATGTGAAGACCACTCTTGTCTACATTGTTATAAACACACACACACACACACACACACACACACAAAACCTCTTTTATCCAGTTTTGCAAATATTTTGGGATTCACCAAAATTCATACATGTGGCAGTTTGGAATTATCTTTGGTTCTTTCTCTCCCTTTTGCTCCTTTATTTATTTATTTTTGGCTGCGTTGGGTCTTTGTTGCTGCGTGTGGGCTTTCTCTAGTTGCAGCAAGCGGGGGTGCTTCAGTGCGTGGGCTTCTCATTGCAGTGGCTTCTCTTGTTGTGGAGCACGGGCTCTAGGTGTGTGGGCTTCAGTAGTTGTGGCACATGGGCTCAGTAGTTGCGGCTTGCGGGCTCTAGAGTGCAGGCTCAGTAGTTGTGGCGCACGGGCTTAGTTCCTCCGCAGCATGTGGGATCTTCCCAGAGCAGGGGTCGAACCTGTGTCCCCTGCACTGGCAGGCGGATTCTTAACCACTGCGCCACCAGGGAAGTCGTGCTCCTTTATTTTGTTTTTGCCAAAGTGCTTCTCACCATCATCTACAAAGTCCACACTTCTCATTCTTTTCTTTGTTTCTGGTTAACATCTGCCTTTTCAGTCTTATACTTATTACCACTTCTCCCATTATCTTGTTCATCTATCATTTTGACAATTTTACTCCTGTGAAAGATCTTCTTACAGTTATCTTATGGTAGGACCATGAATAAATGATATGCTATACAGGCATCTATATATGCCATGGATACAGTCATCCAAAGCCATTCTTGGAAAAATCTGGAGGCAACAGATGTATAGGGCTGTTATCTTTTAAGAAAGTTTGTAGCAAACCAGTGTCTAATGCAGTGCAAATTCCAAGAGAAACAAGGATTTGAGTCTAAGAGGTAAATTAAAGTGTTCCATTTGTCAACTCATTATTATTGTGAGTTTATAATTTCCATGAAAAACAATACATATTATGAATTTAAATAACAACATAGTATATAATCAAGTGCTAACATGTGGTAGAAACTAAGCTTCAATAAATGTCATATGAGGGTTGATTCGGGTGGAACCAATAAATGTAGGCAGGGCTGAATTGGAGAACAATGATGCCCTGATTTGATATTTCTTGTGATAAATGTCCTAACGTCCTAAATGTATTATGCATGTATTCCATAGTTTTTAAAAAAATCTTTATCAAACTAATTTTAATATAATAGTATAAATAAAATATACTATGTAATAAGGAAATATGTGACTGTAGGAATCTATAAATATTTTGCTATGAATTTTTTATTTTGCTACGAAATTTTCAACTTAATAATGCTGAAGATAGTTATTTTGAGTAGAAGAATTGAGTACTTGTCAAGTTAAATATCATGTTCATATTTTTTAAATTAATATCTAAGCTTATACTCAAATTTATTTTTTTCTTAATAAAAGATAATGAAGGAAAATCATTTGAATAATTACGTTTGTTGGTAGATGCTATTAAAGAAACTTCAAGTACTATATATACTAACAAATGTAAAATAGATAGCTAATGGGAAGCAGCCACATAGCACAGAGAGATCAGCTCAGTGCTTTGTGACCACCTAGAGAGGGGTGGGATAGGGAAGGTGGGAGGGAGACGCAGGAGGGAGGAGATGTGGGGATATATGTATATGTGTAGCTGATTCACTTTGTTATAACGCAGAAACTAACACACCATTGTAAAGCAGTTATACTCCAATAAAGATGTTAAAAAATAAAAATTAAAAAAAAGAAACTTCAAGTATTCATAAAAGCAGAATTTTTAAAAATGTAAACTTAAAAGTGTTTTGGGAAATACTCTCTGCTGCTTATAAACAACTGGTCTGTTATGAGGGCGGGGAAGCAGCCATGGAAATTTTGCTTTTACTTTTAAAAAGAAGCCTTGGAACGTCTATGGATTTAGATACGTTGAAAGCACTGCAAGATTATGCAAACAGACTGAAGGAAAACAGAGATCAAAATTAGTCTTTCAAATACATCTCCTCATCATTCCTAATGTAAACTTTTCTTCTAATGATTCTTTACTTCTAATAAGGCATAAACTATGCACACATGACAATGTTTGCTAGTAAATGAATCTTAGAAAAGATTTTCAGGAAATAAAATATTCTTTACAATGTACCATTTGTTAAAACAAGGTAATGAACAATAAGATATATAAGTATAAACTGGCTATATATTTATTTAATTTTAAAGATATCAGAATTAAACCACTCATACTTAAAAGTAAGGCATAGTTATTTGCCACAATTATTTTGATATACTTCTAAGATTATTTTAAACTCAGGAAAGCAAGATTTGGAATGGCAAGAGTTAAAAAACACGAAGCAACAGTAACCCCATTTAGATAAGGGAATAGAGGGGTGGAGCAAGGGAACAATACACTAAAGTGCTTTTCTTTCACAGATCTTGGTTCAAATTAAGGTTAAATTCCACAGGAGGATGTGTTTTCCCCATATGGAGTCTTAAAGGACATGCCTTTGTTTCCAACTTCCCAGAGAAGATATATGTTAACACAAACAAAGCATTTCATAATAAATTTAACTTTTATAGAGTGACTAATGCCCTGTGGAGATAAGGTAGACTCTCAGTCACCTGTGTTTAATCCAGGCTAAAGAAATTATGCCAAGAGCACACTGACAAAACTTTATTCCTTTCGAGAGAATGGCAGTAACTTGGTAGGGAGCAGAAAGGGTCCTGGTTTTAAAAGCCTCATTAGAATGACTCTCCCTTCCTCACAGTGAACGCAGTTTAGCATTTATGTACTTTGGAAGGACAAAGAGGTGAGGTAAGCCTGCCAAAATTTGGACCTGGGTTTCTGGGAACCTGTTAGTAGGTCAACTGTTACAAATGTAAGAGAAGCTGCAAAGGAGCATTAAATACTATAAATTTGGAAGTTGGACTACAACTTTATTAAAGCCTGCATACTTTTTCTTCTTCTAGATGTCAAGTGAGGTGACATAATGTTAAAAATGCCACAGAGGACCACTATTATTCAATCAAACCAGCCTTTGGTGAAGAATAGGCGAGGAGGTGGAACAGCATAGAGACAACTCTTTCTGCTAGAAATATTTAGTTAACAGATAGAAAAATAAGTCTTTAAAGATTACTTGGGGTCTTATTAACAATAATTTATTAATCTATTTCTTCCTTCTAAGAAAGACAAATTACTTTTGTAAATAGTGCTTTTCTTTCCTCTTCCCCTTTCTTTTATCTGCACATTATTCTTTATTAACTAGATGCCTAATTCTTATGTCCTTATTCTTGCAAAATGTCTCCAAATTTGCGCCTAGGTAATTCACTCATTGACTATATCATCCTTTTTCCATGTGACTTCAATATTGACTTCAGTTAAAGATTGAAGATGTAAAAATTAGTCCTGCAGCATGTGAAAAAAAATCCTTTTTTCAGAGAAAGACAAAAACCTATTTGTGTCAAACGTACCAAAATATCTGATCATATAGTATACAACATTTAATTTATTTTGTATATTTATGAATTCATCCTTGATGAGAGGTTTAGGAAATCTATTTAAAATTTAAATAAAATAGAGTAACATTTTCCTCTCCCACTCACTAAAAAAGGAGACATTGACATAGAAAAAATTTGATTTTAAATTGCTTTATGAGAATCTTGGAAACATCTCTTTAGTTTATTAATCTGCAGGTCACTAATATCGATTCTAGACAAAGTTCTTATAATTTATTCCAAGCTACTAATTTCTTTACAGTGCTCAATTTCCTTCTTGTGCTCTAAATTAAATTAAAAATATAAACTTTCATCTTTTTATGTTAGCCAGTGACTAACAGAAGAAAAATTTTCTGGTCTTAGACTGCTACACAAGAGTAAAGAGGTTTATCTTCTCAGACTATGTAATACCAAATCCAAATTTCAGAAATCAATAAACTATTCAGAGAGGAATACCACAAGGGGGCAGGTGAATCCAGGCTAGGTCCTAGGTGAGAGGGTCTCAGTATTGGGAATTCTGGCCAAAGGAGGGGGAAAGGGGAAATGAAAATCAGAGACAACTCTAAAGAGAATATTTCTCCATGAACTTTCTCCAAGCATTATGTCTGGATTGTCCAAGTGAAATTTTATTTAAAATATATCCAAAGACATTTTTTACAATATACCAAGAAAATCAATAAAAGAAACCAAACCAATGTAGTCACACATTGAAAGTGCCTGCTATATTTAAGAAGGTCAATAGTATAGTTTTATCAAGAAGAGAAGGCTGTACACAAACTGAGAAGAAATCCAAAATTTACTGCAGAGCAATTAGGGTATACTTTGAAAATAAATTACAACCAGATGAAAAAGTATCAAATAATTAAAAAGATATATGAAAAGATACCTTTGCTTCAAAGTGGTCTTAATAAGCAACAATTTCATAATAGAAGCATAAACTTTTCTTTTTTATAAACTTTGAATAATAGAGCTATACCAGTTTTTTTTTCCCCACAGAAAAACTGAGAAATTAATTTCAGACATTTTAGGAAAGATAAAAGGTGCTGCTTAAAAGAATCTTCTTTGATTTTCATTAGAAATTAAACTTAGCCTAAAATTGATAAAAAATTACTTCTCCTAAACAAATACTTAAAATTGACACTGGACATCACCCGTGAGAATGACAATATCATCATATATATATATATATATATATATATATATATATATATGCCTTCTGTGCAAAGTAACCAGGATGAATTCTATTTGGTAAAACTGCAAACTATTGACAGCCTCTCTTTTATACTTCACTAAGGAAACACATTTAATTATTTGATGTGGGTAGATAGTGTATTATTTTATCTTTTACAGATTAGTAAAATGAAATGCATAGACCATTGTAGCATAAAATATAGTATAATATATAGTATAAAAGAGTATAGTATAATAAAGTATACAAGTTTTGTCTCTTACTGGTGGATTTATTTAGTTTCTAATAAAAATTAGAATCTTTAAAATGCGCTTTTAAGTAGCTTCTCTTATTTATGATAAAATTAACTTCTTATTTAGGCTTCTATCATAACTTTTTATAGTAACATTGTAGAAGTCACTTCTTCTATTATAAATCTGTTGATTGATGAAGACATCTCTTAACAGACTTTAGGGAAAGCTAGGTTTTAGAATCTGGGGGTCAAGTTGAGTAATCTGTTATACTATATTTGGTTTTTTAGTACCACAGAACTTAACACTGTCCAAAATATCATTAAGCCTATTTTTAAAACATTTATTTTATTTATTTTTTTATACAGCAGGTTCTTATTAGTTATCTATTTTATACATATTACTGTATATATGTCAATCCCAATCTCCCAATTCATCCCACCCCATCCCCCTCCCTTGATATCCATACGTTTCTTCTCTACATCTGTATCTCTATTTCTGCCTTGCAAACCGGTTCATCTGTACCATTTTTCTAGATTCCACATATATGCATTAATACACGATATTTGTTTTTCTCTTTCTGACTTACTTCACTCTGTATGACAGTCTCCAGGTCCATCCACGTCTCTACAAATGACCCAATTTTGTTCCTTTTTAAGACATTAAGCCATTTTTAAAGCAAAGCTCTGGACTCAAATATAAATGTCAATTCTTATGTCACCTTAACAAAGACTATTTTTTTCAAATTCACTCATTCTTCTCTTTGTGTGTATATGTGTATATAAATATACACACATATATATGCTCATACACATAAGCTCACACACACACACACACACGATGCAATCTGCTGGTGATACTTTAGGTTATTCTTTCTTCTCTTTTCAGTCGTGAATTAGCTTTCTCTTCCTTGTCTTTATTTATCCTAAGTAATTGCAGGGTCCTCAGAGGCTTTGTCACCTAAAGGACATGGAAGCAGCTTCTGCAATACTTGAAAATAATAATGCTTTGATTTGTCAATGTGAAAAGTTGGATGGCTTTTTAAAAGCTGACCAGTCCAGGGCTATTTGCACATAGTAGACATTCAATAAATATTTGTTGATTTGATTTATTCTAGGGTAAAGACTGGGTTACAACTCTTTTTTTTTTCTTCACTGATGTGCTATGATTTAGCCTGTGTACAAATGCATTTATGAGTAACTATCAATGGTCATGGTCACTGAAGATGTTTTAGAGAGAAAAAATATCTAGATCTGCAGTCTGTTAGGAATAGCAATGATTGGGAGTTAAAGTTTAATAAAATACTCTAAGTAGTTATAGATCACAGACACCATAAGACAGGGTCTAACTGAAGTGCATTCTGATGAATTATTTGGAAACAAAGTAGCTACTTCATAGTTTTTGAATCAATCACATGTTGAGGGCTTAAATTTTTGACTCCATATAATAAGGCAAAGGACATTTTCATTTTAAAAAATTAGGGATTATATTTTGGTGATGAAATTTAGTGAGCATATTAAAGCCACATGATTTCCTTTGGTATATTCTCCCTTGTGAGAGTCACAAAAGTGTTTACGTATGTTTTATTGACAATTGAGAGGTCGTGGACATAAAAAATGAGAATTTCTCAAATTTCAAGTCATGTGTAACTTTTAAAGAGTTAAACTCTCTACTCCTATCATTCAAAAGAGCATAATTGATTTATTTCCGTTTCTCGTGACTAACAGCAAAAACTGTTTCTGAGCTTACAACATGTTAAATTTTGGCTCAAGGCAAATTTACAACAGCAAGGTTTATGATAAAATCTGTCAAAACATTAACCATGGTGGCACAAGTTTCAGCTCTTAACAGAAACGGGGAAGCAGGAGCTTAGGAATGGACGCACATTTGTACTTCTAGCTCTGAAAATGCCTGTTTATGTCGTATATGAAAGTTACTCAGTTCCTTTTTTTCTCATTTTACCCTAATGTGAAAGTTCTATAAGGTGATTATCTGTTTTAATTAACTGGTTTCAAAGAGATGGGAGATCCTAGGATTAAAGATATAAATCTAAGTAAAAAATTACTAGCTAAGAGAACTTCAGATGTTCAAGACGAAAGCTAAGAATCTATAGCATTTTCACTTATTGTCTGATGAATTCAAAGAAAATCAAGTCTTAACATAGGTAGTGTCTTACACTTTTTGCTACTTTAAGACAAAGATTATTCATTTGGCCATGTGCCAGCATTTGAGCACTATTCATTAAGATGATTTTAATCTTTCAACATGGAAAACAATGTTGGTTGTTTGGGTTTACTATTTCCTGATGAGGAAAGAAGATGTATGTCCTAGAAAATTACTAACAGAAATACTGTTATCAAAAGTGAGTCTTTCTGCTGGCAGTCAATTATAACCAAGATAGTTAACTTTGTGTGTGAGGCACATACTAGAAATAATTTCAGAAAAGGACATACTACCTTGAAAAACATAATTTGATTAGACACAGCTAGGAAAGACGTATAAGAAGAAAGTCTTCTTTAGGGAACTTAAAGGTTTTCAGTGTGTTAATGTCATGGTCACACAAGTAAAGTGCAGTGAATATTCTATGCTTAAGTGTTTCAAAAAGCCTTTGATATTACTGACCTATTTATTGAAGAATGGTAGTCATTTTAAGCTTTAGAATCTTCCTTCAACAAGGTGCGTGATGAAAATTGGTGGAGACTAAAATAGAGATAAAATAAAATTAGTAACTAAATATTAATTTTTGAAGCTGTAGCTTGGTGGGTAATGTTCATGCACAATTTATTTTTGCTCTCAAATATCTTAGAATAGGGCTTAGGTATTGAAAGAATAATAAAGAACCAGAAAATAAAATCTCAAGAAAGCTTATCAAAATAATCGGAATTCAGAAGACTTTAGTTACTTTTAGGAAATAAGGAATTACTGAATTTGAAATCATGATTTAAAGTGGATTGTAGCATTATCAGAAAGCATCCAAACATGCCCACTGGTTTATACATTGCTTGCCTTCTCCCTTTCTTTGAATGTTGACATACTTGGTTCCAGAAAGCAATTTAGTTATTACTGTTGTTCAGTAAAGATTTAAATGACATCTCTTGTGGTCTGGAAATTTTGTGTAAACTTTCCAAGACAACAAAACCATATCTTCATTTCCTCATGGAGTGAAATTTCAAACTATGGACTGTATGGGACAAAAATTTAACAGAAACACAAGAAATTCTGATTAAAATAACAAACCTAATCAAATCAAACATATTACCCCCTCCCCCAACTCCAAAACTCTTCACTTTAAATTGATTACAATTAAAAGTTAAAGTCTTCAGGTAAACTCAATGTTTCACCTGGTAGTGTGCCAGGTGCTAGATAATTTGACATAATAGTATATTTTAATACCACTATTTTAAAAAAGGATACTCAAATCTTAATCTTTCAGTGTCATATATTTTTTAGAAAGACAGATTACACAGATGTTTATAGAACAAAAATATAGTTTGAAAATTTAGGTTTCATCATTAACAAGAATGATTATTCATTAAGTATTTACCTGTGCAAAGAAATATGAACAAGACTGAATTTCTGACCTCCAGAAGCTGCATGCTAATGGGAGATAGTACAGGAATAATGAAACAACAGGGAACTTAATAACTGCCCTAATAGAGATGAAGGAAGGGCTATAAATCATACAGAGCAGAGATTAACTTCTACTTGGTGGTGGGGTGGAGGTGGGGAATTAGGGAAAGCTTCATGTTAGGAGGTGGTATAAAAGTGTTCTTGAAGGATGAATTGGATTTAAACTCATGAAGGTGAATATGACAGAGTAGAGGATTAAAAATGGCAAATGAATTAAATAATAAAAGTATAGAGTAGGAACTGAAATGGGGAGTAGCATAGGGTCTAAGGTATTAGTACGAATGAATCACTTTTATTAATATTCTTGCCATCCACAGAAAAACAAACTAACATATCAGAACCTCGATGTATGATTTGGGCAATTGGTTCTTTTAGAAAATTCCAAAATGGGCCCAGAAAACTTGGACACAGGCGCTCTTCATTCTTTGATTGTAGAAATGATAAAGCCACTGTCTGTCTTATTGCAACTTAAAGACAATAATATCTGCAATATTTAAACTTACAGTCTACAAGGTAGCTATAACTCTTGAAAAAGTTGTTGCAATTTTTATAAAAGAAGAAATAAAGTGATTATATGACATGATTGAGGTCTTAATTGAAAGGAAACTGATTTCAAGTTTTTCTTATTTGACAAACGAGATTACATAGTCACTTGCTCTATGTCACCTAAATAAAAGTATACAATTACTGTTCATAGTATGACCATAATTTAAGAAAATAAGATGCAAAAAGCAAATCTAATTTTGCAAAGTGGTAAGACTATGATGTAAGACATTAGTAATCAGTGTACACATTCAAGTAAAGAGTAATTCTTCAAAGCAATAACACTGAGACATTTTATGTCAAATTATTATATCACTGCTCAAACTATGTTTGAATTTTCTCCTCCAGGATTATCTTCAGGACTTGTTTATAAGTTGGGGAAAAAAATTCAGTCTCCTCTCTTTTAGTCACCTAGTTTTTGTTTCAAAACAGTTATGTTCAGAAGCAAAATGAAGCTTAGAGATTTAAAATCAAATTTGTCTTTAAAAAGCCAATGTGTACATAATCTATATGGGTTTGAGAAACATTCTTTGTGACATTATCAGGAGGATCTCCCTAAGCAACAAAAACTGTTGGCATGGAAGAAAAGTCCACATGAGACAAAGTATATTTGACTGGTGCATTTGGCAGCTCTTACCTTTTCAAATATTACGTAATTTTGGTTTCTCTATTTTATGCAAAGCTCCTAAGTTTTAAAACAAGTATACATTTTGAAGTTTCTGTTACAGTAGGTGTGATTTTTTGAAATAAAAGCCACTTCTTAATTTAAGCTTTCTTAGGTGCTACCTTGGTTTATTTCTTTATTTTTCATACATGTTATGAACGCTACTATTGAGGGGATCAGTTGGAATAGACAGGCAGGAGCATCTTACTTTCCGAAAGACATAATAGTTTTATTTATAAAGCCAGAAATGTTGATTGCTGCTGTTTTCTAAGTCTTACCTTACATGGAACCAGTGTTAAAAGTTCGTTAGCTAGAGCTTAACAACACAATGGCTGAAGGAATGGAGTTACCACACAAGTGTTTAAATTCCATGCTGGATCCCTAGCTACAACAGAGAAGAAAGTTCAAACAACAAAAACAGAGTTGCAAGGTCTGAACTTGTGTGTCACGGATACCTCTTACTCATCACCAGGCAGCTCTTATTCAGGGCAACCAGTCCCTCCCAAGCAACATGGTTAATTGAATAAGGATTCTGAACCTTTTGGCTGCAGATAAACCAAAGTGGCACATGGCTCATAACTCAAACATTTCATTTTAGGCAGCTGTTAGTTTTCTTGCCCAGGCTAATTTGGATTATTCAATCATTTTCTTTTCTCTAATGAAAAACTGCTTGTAGTTCCTGGTGGGGACAAAGAACTGCAATTATGGATCCTGGAAGGTAAATTTATTACCTACTCATTTTAATCATGTATACAAGTGATACTAAATTCAGAACATTTTATTAGTAGTATAATTATACCTCTGCGTGTGTGTGTGTAAATTTAATAACATTCAGCCCTGACTAGAGTTTCCTACTATGATGGACCTGGAACCTCCCACAGTGAGCAACTAAAAATGTTGGACAGCAAATTACAAACATCTCCTCAAATGCATCATTATGTTGGCAAGTTGCTAAGGAATACTGAGAGGCCAAAACCTAAGTTAAACTGGGAACCCTTAACGGTATGTGAAGCATGAAGGGCAGTTTTCACCTTGAGAGCATTTGACTTATGATAGAGGTAAAGTTGAGCTTTGGTTTTCATGGCCTCCTAATGGAGTAGGGGATAGGGGACACAGTCCAGGGCCCACCCACAAAGAGAAATCTTAGACTATGAATGGAGGATAGAAAAAGATATTCCCCTTATGAATTTTATAAACAAGCTAGCCCTCATGTGGATTTTCATCCCAGATTATTATTTAAGTGGCTCAATAAAATTCAAATTAGGATTTTAAAGTGTGCTAAGGCCTGTACATGTTCCCAGGCAGAAGCAAATGCAAAGCCTCTATGAAGGAACCCACCTTCAACTCAGGACTGAAAAGACCCACAGAGACTAATCCTAAGACATATAAGCTCACATTCATGAATCAGTAAACATCTAAAGAAACAAGGCAAGATAAATGTAGCTAGCAGAAATAATCTCAAAACTGGAGCAGTAAATACTTGAGATTTTAAAATAATCAGAAGTATAGAATAAGCACATTTAAAACGTATAAGAAAATTAGAAAGGGGCTGAAAATATGAGAGAGAAACGAGACAACAAAAATGATCAAATGGATATGGGAATGAACAAAATATAACTTCCTGAAATGAAAAATATAATAACAAATTGAAAACTCACTGGAATTCTGCTCCCAGACTGAACAGAGCCGTTCATGGCAGACCAACGCTCCTGCCAAGGAACAACTAGTAAAGCTGGACAAAATACATACCATATTTGTTTAAAAGTATTAGAGAGGGGCTGAAACAAAGAAAACTAGAGGAACTAAGATTCCAGAGAAGAGAGAACTGAGAGGTAAACTGATAGTCTGCAGCCGCTCTTCCCCTGAAGGCATTTGCGGGCTCTGGGTTCGTCCTGGCAGAAGACTGCTGCTAGGGACAGGGAAACCAGCAGAGCTTTTGGCAATCCTTCAGGGCTGGAGCGACAGACCAGGAGAACCAAAGGGACCTGAAACACATGCCTAGTTTCCCCTTCAAAGTATTTCGCAAATTCTGGGCTGTCCTAAGTGGGAGGTTAAAAAAGCTCAGATGAGAATATCTAAAAGGACTGGAGTGAAGATATTACCTTCACTGTTGAAAGGCTAGTGAGCTACCCCATAGGAAAAGAGGCAAACCAGAGAAAACAGCCTCACTCAAACTGCAACCCAGCTTCAACATAGCATACCTGAGTGGATTAAGGTGATTAGCTTCCACTCAATCTTTCCAATAGAGGAAAGGCTAAGCCCTCTCTGGTGGAAAACAAAATCACCTGGAGGATCAGGATGTCTTACAGTAAATCAACAATTGATAGGCCTGCCAAGAGACAGGACCATGCATCTAGACACCTAGAAACAAAACAGACAATAGAGAAAGACCCATGGGTGAATCAGATATTGGAGTTGGCAGACATGGATTTTTAAGTACTATTTTATAGTAACTAAGTTACTATAGTTTCTTATAGTTATAAGCAAAGGGGAGGCAATATATTTAGAAAGATGAGTATTTCACCAGAGAATTGAAATGTACCAAAAACATCAAGAGGAGACTGTAGCATTAAAAAATACAGAATCTGAAATTAAGAATTGAATAGATGGCTTTAACAGCAGAAGACAGGATTAGTGAAATAAAAGACAGGTAATTTTGAAAATTCAAAACTAATGCACATAGAGAAAAAAAAGGGAAATACAGAAGAGATGTGGGAACACAGTGAAAAACAATATAAAATATATATAATTGGAGTCACAGAAGGAGGGGGAAAAAGATACTTAGCAAAGATTTTCTAAAACTGACAAATGATATGAAGTCAGAGATTTAACAGGTCTATGAACTCAAGCAAAGAATATCACACCTAGGCACAAAATAAAACTGCCAAACAAAACGAAACGAAACAAAACAACCCCCAAAACCCAACAACGAAAAAGATCTAAAAAGCAATCAGAGAAAACAGAGATTTTACTTTCAGGAGAAGAACATTAAGACTGACAGCTGATTTCTCAACAGGGGAGAGGGAAGCTAGACATTAAGAAGATGACATTTTAAAAGAGTTATAGGAGAAGTTATACTTTTGGCCATGATGGAATAACAGGGACCACATTTACCTTCCCCACCTTAAAAAACCAACCAACCAACCAAACAAACAAACAAAAACCAAAACCAAAACCCCCACCAAAACCAAAGCAACAACAACAACAACAGTGGGATTACATGAATCAATGTTTTTGTACTTTGGACAACAGGCAGCACAGGCTAGTGTTCCCAGAGAGAAGGGAAAGCAATGGAGTCCTAAGATTACCTCAGTTTATCATATGGCAAGTTTACAGAGCAGAGTATAGGAGGGGGAACAAAACACAGCCTGGTAGCTTCCCTGAGTCGAGAACATAAGAGTTGAGAATTTGGGGAGGCCAAGGTGGTTAGAATTTGCAGTCAGAGTACTGGAGAGGGGAATTCTGGAACAAAAATTTCTGTACAGAAAGAGAGTGAGAGAGCGAGTGGGCTCTGGAGAGCTACAGAGCATTCCTTGAGTCTTCCTCTGAGTATGGACAAGCATACGTGTGTAAGTAAACTACCAAGGCTAAGGTAAGAACCGCCAGAAAGGTGCAGGCAGAACAATGACCAAAACTCACACATGGTTATGACCAGTCAGAGCAAACTCCTACTGCACAGGGCATCAGGTATTCAGAGGGCGATTGCCTGAGCTGTGGGGGGAATCAGCCCTAGACTTAAGGCGCTCTGGTCCCACCTACTGAACCTCTCTCTCTCTGTGTCTTTCTCTCTGTGTGTGTGTGTGTGTGTCTCTCCCTCTCTCTGTGTCTCTCTCTCTGTGTCTCAAAACTGTTTCCAAATAATGTAACTGTATCCCTGAAGAAAGTTTGAAAGCTTTCAATGAGAAACAAAAATATCTAACACCCAAAAAGTTAAAATTCACAATGGCTGGCATCCAAAAATAGTTACCAGGCATACAAAGCAGAAAAATACAAGTCATGATTGCACAGCACAGGGAAACAGTCATTATTTTGTAATAACCTTAAATGGAGTATGGTCTATAAAATATTGAACCACTATGTTGTACACCTGAAACTAATATAATATTATAACTCAACTATACTTCAACTAAAAAAATATAATTCATGATAAAGAAATCAATAGAAACAGACTTGGAAATAGAACAGATAATAGAATTAACGGACAAGGACATTAAAACAGTTCTTATGACTATATTTTTTATATTCCAGAAGATAAGGTAAAACATGAAAAAATTAAGGAGAGAGATGAAAGACATTAAAAAGCCCCAATTTTCACTTTTAGAGACGAAAAATATGTCTGTGAAGAAAAAGGCTCTGGATGGGATTAAGAAGAGCACATTAGACACTGCAAAAGAAAAGTCTGGTAAATTTAAAGACAAAACAATAGAAACTATCCAAAATAAAACACCCAGAGGAAAAAGACCCTCCCCAAAATGAACAA
Organism: Delphinapterus leucas; assembly: GCF_059928025.1. Lineage (NCBI taxonomy): Eukaryota > Metazoa > Chordata > Mammalia > Artiodactyla > Monodontidae > Delphinapterus > Delphinapterus leucas. The sequence continues at coordinate 120,578,229 of NC_143130.1, read as the reverse complement.
AGAATGAATGAGCTGTAGGACAATCTCAAGTGGCCTAATATGTATTAAATAGCAGTTCCAGAAGAGAGGAAAGAGGAAGTTTGAGGACAAAAAATATTGAAAAAAATAATAGCCAAAATTGTAAAAAATTGATAAAGATTATAAACCCACAGTACAGGAAGTTCAACAAATCATAAGCACAGAAGCATTCAGAAATTTATAACACATCACAATCAAATTGGCTAAAAAAAGTGATGAAGGGAAAACCCTTAAAGCAGCCAGAGGATATATGTATAGAGAACAAAAATAAAAATGACAGCAGGAACAAAGCAAGCCAGAAACAGTAGAGCAACATCTGAAAATATTTTTCAAAAAAAAAAAAAAAAAAAGAGGGAGAGATAGAGAGAGATTTTCAAACATACAAAAGCTGAAAGAATTCATTACTTACAGCCCTGCATTGTATAAAAGATAAATACTTCAGGAAGAAAGAAAATGGCAACAGGTGGAAACTTGGATCTACATAAAGAAGAGCACCAGAAATGGTAAATACATGGGTCAATATAAAATAAGGTTGCTCTTACTTTTTAAATCACCTTAAAAAATAGTTGATTGTTTAAAGCAAAAACAATAACAAAATTATTATTGTATACCTATGTAGAAGTAAAATGTATGACAATATCCCAAAGGCCATACATGGTGAGACAATTCTTTTACACAGTAATATGACAGTTTAGATATTACCAGTTTATAGAAACTTTACCCCAACAATTCCTACTGCCCACCCCACCCTGGTCCTCTTTTAGCCATGTACCTTAAGCTTTAAATTCTAAGTTCACTACAGGTGAGAGTGTTACATAGTCTGTTTATATTTACCTTATCTTGATTGAATAATCAAACACAACAGAAGCAATGTTTTTAGATTTCAGCTATTGGTTACTGCAAAATTCCACATACAAATTCCAAAATTAGTAGAGGTGCTTTGTAGTAGATTTGAATCAGTCTACTATTTTTTTAATTAAGAGAATTTGATTTCCCTTCGTAGGTTCTTTTTAACCATGTTTACTAAAAATACTATTTCTCTTTAATATTTTACTACTGCAAGTAGCAAGGTGCCTAATAAATTTGTTCATAATGAATTTTATCTTCATTAAACTTGTCAAGAAAGTCAGACACAGTTTGACAGTGAACTTAATCTGTTTCCTTACTGCAGTATATTTTATAGGCATATTTAGTACAGTGTCTTCAGGACTGAACACTTATAAGTTTGATTAAATGTATAATAATTGCATTGAAATGTGTAGGATTTGCAGTAGAGAGTTTATATGACTAAAAAGTAAATATATATTTCAGATATCTGAGTTTGTGCATTAAAATGCACCTTTGTTAATAATCTGATAGTCAAGAAACTGGTGGCTTCCAAAGTATAAGCATTGTCCCAAACTATATTTAGAAAACAATATACATTTGAAAACAATACACAATAAACATTAAAAATAAGTATATTAAGATTTCTGCAATATTTTAATGATTCTTAAAAATATACATTTATCATTGTCCAATTCTATTTATGAAATCCTACGTTAAAAATAACCATAGGGAGGGTCGGAGGGAGGGAGATGCAAGAGGGAAGAGATATGGTAAAATATGTATATATATAACTCATTCATTTTGTTGTAAAGCAGAAACTAACACACCATTGTAAAGCAATTATACTCCAATAAAGATGTTAAAAAAAATAAAAATAAAGAGAAATCCAAGAGAAAAGAAAAAAGCATACCCCAATAAGCATTCCAACTGTCTATGGAATAGAAATACATATATATGTAAATATTCATCCAATTAAAAAAATGACATTGAGCTTTCTATATGGAATACCAATATGAAAAGATGTCAGTGATATATTATTAGGCACAAACAGAAAAATACATGCTAAATATACGTAATCTGATTTTTTCTATTAAAAATAATATGTATATATGTGTAAATAAACTTATATATCAAAAAAATAACTTAAACCTTTATAAATTTAACTTAAAGTACATAATAAAAAAGAAAAGAAAACCTTTCCAAAAAAAGTTATTCTAGTAAAAGGATTACAAAAAATTTGGTAACTTGAGATGCTATTCTGGAACGTATGCTACTAGTTCAAATGTGCAAGCTCCAACTTAACAAATGTTTAAAATATTTGAGTTTTTAAAACAGTGCCAAAATAAACCACATCTTTTCTAGAGATGACATATTTAGCTAAGCACGAGCAATATAAATCTTTCAACCATTTCATGTATTTATTTAAAAGCCTCAGAAACCACATGCATTTGTAATAAAAGATGAACAAAATGCTGAAATCACTGAAGCCTAACAATTGACTTATAAATTAATGTTTTAGAAAGACAAATGTATGTGTGTGTATGTGTCTGTGTATTTATATATCTATATATATCTCAATACGGATAGACAGGTTAGCTGAAAATAGTAGTTATCAACAACACAATAATGTCTTGTGAAAAATTTGGGTTCTATACAAACCTTATGCCAGAAGACAAATGTATAGGCTATGGCTATTTTATCATTATAATGCCTCACTAGTCATGAGTATTTAAAGACAGACACTTCAATAATTATCTTTAAAAATACACTATCTATAAAATGGTTTTTTATGCAACTTTATTCAATATGAAAACTATAAATTTTTAATATTCTAACTTTTTTTGTGCAATAAACTAATTCTATTGGTAAGTGACCAGATAAGAAGATTCATCAGTTTATTTGCATACTGAAATATACAAAGGATCAACTTTCTCACTGAAAAAAGAAAAATATTTTAAATAATTTTAACATAATGGCTTATTTATAAAAGTAGAATGAAAATTTCTCACATAATAATTAACTAATAACTTTGCTATAACTGCTTAGGCTTTGCTTACAAGCAACTCAGGCTATTTTTTATCAACAATGAATTGTCACAATATTCCTAATTAGTGAAGGCTAAGGCTAAGGCTGCCACTACAACACTATAGAGAGGTAGTAATAATGTGATGCTATTTGCATATGCAGCTAATATTATAGTACTTCATTGAAAGAAATGTGTAGAAAATTCACAAATATATGTATAAAAGAAATGGTACAATAATAAAATAAATTGCAGGAGTTAAAATCTTTGATTTTTAATTTTTTTTAATGAAAGGTCTGGAGACCTACGGTTGCATGGAGTTTATAGTCTTAAGACCTCAGCTGTAAGGCCTAGCCAGTCCTTGGCAAATTCCTAGCCCTGCTGAGAGTGTTTCCTTGCTTGCAAAATGTACTACTACTACTACTACTACTAAAATTACTATCATCATTATCATTATTACGTGGTTGATATATATAATATATTGTTATTATTATATGATTGTTGATAGGATCAAATAAAAATACAGATGGGAAAGGACTTTGTAAATCATCGAGTGCTACACATTTATATGATCTTTTCTGCTTTTCCTCTGAACTACTTATTTTTTACAAGGGAAAGTAAATTCTCACGTTACTATAGGAATTAGATTTGATGTTTAAAGTAAACTCAAAGCAATCTCTCTGGGCAGTGGTGGAATACTTCAGATGTTGCATTATAATTGAATATGTAAAGAACTGATCTTCAGTGGGTAAGCTTATTCCTTCATACAACCCTCCCCGCCCCCCCAAAAAAAGACTACTTGAAGCATTTGTAATTTTGTAGACAACTCATTTTGAAGGGGATGTGGTAATTGGGGGCGATTACCTACACTGAGCAATAGTAGATGTTAGCATTGTTTTGTAAATTTAACGTTATAATATCAAATTCTATAACAGTTCTGGTAGGAACTAGTTGTGCTAATCTGATTGTATAGTTATAGGAAGAGATGTTTGGAAATTATAAAATGTCTTTATTCTACACTTTGTGTTTTATAAAACCTCAAGCAAAATAACTCAATAAAGGTTTGTCTGTTCTTCAGGAATAATCTGAAAATTCAAGTTTACTTGTGATTTATTTGAAGAGGATTCAGGAATGGACTATTTTGTGACAAGAACTGTTTCTTTTTACTTACCCGCATGACTTGAAGGGTGCTCTTCCTTCACATAGGGAGCTGTTACATGTTTCAGTTAGACCTCAGAGAGAAGACTACATGCATGACCAAATTATTCCAAATTTGTATAGTTATATAGTCACTGGTTTGTGAGAGGCTATAATTCTCTTTAGGACTGTAGAGTAAATCCAGTTAGTTTATTTTTAACCCCTATCATTCCTTATTTTCTAATTCTCATAGTTAAAAAATTTTTTTAAAGTAGGCAACATGAGTAAATTCTAAATTTGAACTCAGTGGGATGATTCTATCAGTTAATTCAATGGATTTAATAAGAAAGAAATAGAGTTTCTTTGCATCATGATTCTTTTGTTACCCTATGATAAAGCACCTTTATCATAGAGTAAAAAAGGTTCAAAGGCATTCAAAGGCATAATCTCCAATGGTGTATGTAATAAATTATTCTGTACTTGTCCTGAAAACAGGCAATGGTAGATTTAGTTCAATCTTAAAGATAAATTAAAAAACTGTATGGACTTAGAAAATTTTTCACTTGCCTACAAAATTTTCACTAATTCCACCTCTACTTGTCAATTTGATCCTGCTCCGCTCATATTTATTTTCTATCAGCTTCTCATCTATTCAATCTAAAAAAAAAATTTTTTTTCCTATAGCCAAATACATTCCTAAGCCAAAAAAATCTTAGTTTTATTCATAATTTCATATGATTAGAAGTGACTGCCATGATGTAATTATTTTAAATTATCCCTTAAATTAAAAAAAAGTAGGTATCCTGAACCAAATCGCAGGTTTACTTTTTTCCCCAAGGCTTTATATTTTTAATTATAATTCTTTTGTATATTATATATTAGATTCCCCTCCTCCATTACAAAAATTCAAATGATAATCTAAATAAAGATAACAGAAAGAATACTTAATATGTTTGATGGGCTCTTGCCTTTTAGCATCATGCTGGCACATGCTAATTTTCAAGCCAAAAGTATCCCAGCCTATTAGACAGACTTGGCAATTTCTTTTTTTTTTTTTTTTTTTTTTTTTTTTTGTGGTACGCGGGCCTCTCACTGTTGTGGCCTCTCCCGTTGCGGAGCACAGGCTCCGGACGCGCAGGTTCAGCGGCCATGGCTCATGGGCCCAGCCGCTCCGCGGCATGTGGGGTCTTCCCGGACCGGGGCACGAACCCGTGTCCCCTGCATCGGCAGGCAGACTCTCAACCACTTGCGCCACCAGGGAAGCCCAGACTTGGCAATTTCTACAGCTTAAATAGAGTTTAGATCATTATTCAGACCCAACATTTAAAAAATATTGACACCATGAATTTATAAGTACACATTAACAATACCCTCTTTTTATTGAAAACAGTGTGCATTATTTGTAGTGAAAGAAAAATCATGCCTTGATTAATGTAATTTTAATAAACCAAACTCTTATTAAGGCAAATTATACATTTGATTCTTGGTATCTATACTTAATATTCTTTAAAACTAACAAAGATTACATGCATGCATTGAAGGAAGACTATACACTCTTATGTATGTGCTTCTCTCATTGGTTAAGAAATAAACTCTACATTGAAAAATGTATGTATTTGAAGTTTTGACCTAACACAGTGGATTAAGGTTTAGGCAATATTTACTCTGCTGTATTTTGATTCAGAAAGGGCCATATGTGAAGATATGATCCTGACCAACTTTACTATGTTTCTATAATGGTCTTTCAGCAAAAATATTTATATTAAATACAGTGAGATATAAAATAGTTACAAAATAAGCTGCAACTTTATAGCTACCCATTGGTAAAAGTCTGTAGTTAATACATTTGGATAAATAACTCAAGTCAGCAGCAAAGTGGTTAAACATTTGTGATTTGATTTTATCTCAACTTGGAATGTGGTTGGAGTGTCCCACTTCTAACAACTGTTTGCTAAGTTAAGGCTTTAGTGTTTACACAGTGTTGAATGAAGCAGCCTGGTCACCAGATGTGATTGCTTCCCCAGACTGTCGTTTTTTTCTCAGTCAGATCACTGTCCTCATGGTCCCTGTTCCAACCTTCTTCCTCAGGACGTCCACCAGCCTTTCCAACCTAAGTTGGGGGCAGGGGGGCAGGAGGGAAGAAAAATGATTATAAAATGTGCAATTATTGTCAGGAATGTTTTGGCTGAAAAAGGACAGTATTTGCCTGTGACCAAGCATTCTTGGTAGTCATGTTAAGAAACAAAGCATTACTGTAAGTGAGAGACATGGGTGCAGAGTGCCAAGTATTTGAGGTTAAAAAAACAGCAAAAACACAAACTTTAATCCATATCTTCAGATTATGTCAGCATTAGATGCTACATGAAAAATCTAAGATACTAATTTTAATACATTTACCTACTTGCATTACGGTTATGAATGAAATCATTACTACGCAATGACAAGATGGCATATTAAACATAGAGCAGTTTCAAACTGATTTTCACCAAGAGTACATATTTCAATACATAAATACTATCAGCCTTAGATCTGTTACCTAGCTAAATAAGTAACATATTGGTATACTGGACAACTGTAATGCATTAAATTTCTTCTGTTTAAAGCCAGGTATTAGGTGGCTAAGTTGGAAAAACTTGATATCTCAATGGTATGAATATAACTTAAATGTATAAAAATGATTTGATGCTAATAAAACCAGACTTTCTGTACTACATTTTAAAAGTTTCTATTCCTGAGTAATATAAATAGGCTAGCAATGACTATATATGCTTCTGAGTCAAAGATAAGTGATTTTTCAGTTGATTAAAAACTCACCAATTATACTGAAAATAGAGTCAAAAATTCAGAAGTCATTCTGTAGGTTCTTAAACTACTCTATGGGAGGGAAATCACATTCACTGAATGAGTGACAGTTTTGCTTGACAAAAGATGATGGAATCAGATCATTAATTGATTTTTTTTCCTTATTATTTTCTTTCCCGCAAGCATAAAACCTCAACAAAAAATCTTGCTTGGTGTTACACACACAGAAATCTTCTTTATAAGTGAAAATCACACCCAGCAGTTTTCATATACACAAAGCTCCCTCCTCAAAGACTGGTGAGTGACACAGTCTAGTCTGTTCCAGCTTACCTCATTTATATGGACCCATGCATGAGGGTCCTTTGCAAATAAACACAGCACAGAGCTAGACACTAAAGGAATGAGGGTATTCTTAGCGTCATACACACTGGTTTAGATGGACTAATTGGATGCATGCAACACTGAAAACAGCTCAAGTTTATTGGATGATTCTGCATATATCAAGACTTCTGTTAATAGAAAACAGGAATATGAAACCAACAATTCAGTGCATAAAAGTATCTTTGCTTTGAGAAATATAGTAATGATCTTAGAGTAAAAATGCAAATCTTGCTTAAATTTATTATTACAAATTTCTCAAACGTAAATTTTACACAAGTAATATACAACCATTAAACCACGTTTAAGCTAGTGATGCAAATACTTGAACTATAAGATTTACTGGACAATTCACTGTATTCACAGATAAGTCTGTATTAGTTGGACTTTCCCTAGTGATAAAAACTAGTGCTATTTTATACACTCTGAATATTATGATTCATAGGATTACATAGATCCTTTAAGACAAAGTTTCACTACGTTGAATTGTGGAGGAGGGGGAAGAAAAATGTCACTATGAAATTTTAACTGTACTGTAAAATATGATAATAACTTGAATTAACTGTTAACAAATGACTCCCAGGAGAAACCTTGATATGCCACTAATAGAATTTCTCAGGATGTACTGTAAAAAGTTAGAAAATATTACTTTCAAGATGGTTAAATATATCCCTCCCCCACAATATCATTTGCATTACTATTAAAAAAACTTCCTCATAATGTAAAAGTAAGCTCTACTCTGCACAGTTATTATCACTATGAATTCTGAATCAACGGAATGCCAAATTACTGAGATGAACCTGTTTTGTGCTTCTTTTGCCTTCTCCTTTACAGATGGACTCATTTTACTTTAGTTTCTTTTTCACACAGTAGGATATCTTTCCATTTAGAACTCTTAATACATCTTGCTAAGGTAAGAGGTTAGGAGGAAATACTTAAATATCACATTTTGCAATGTATTTACTATATTTCAACAATTACTAGAACAACCACATTCTCAGTTTATTCAGGTTGAATGATTTATGAAAATTTGATCTCAGAAATGAGAAAAATGTCAATTACTTAGTTTTGTAAAAGCTTACTGACTTTGGAAACACAATGAAGCACCTATTCTTTCCTGTAAGGAATGGACTACATCTGCCAAACATGGACTGTGCTGACAGGAAGGTAGGTGTGTCTGTCTGTTGAACCATCTTGCAGGATCTGCCTGCAGGCTATTCTTTACCGTCCAAATCAATAATATCCTTTAAAAAATTACATACTTTAATAAAATAGGGCCCAATTGCTTTACGTGTTGCTCAGCAATAGCTTCCCACAAACTTCATGAATAGGAAAAGGGTTAGATCTAAGATTAGAATTTCTCTATTTTAAATGATGAACTGCAGCACAGACAAGGAAACCCTCATACAACGTCCTAAGATAAGACAGTAAGAAATATGGCCTGGTTTCCCTGTTCTTATTGCAAAGCTACTTCCACTAGAGTTTTGGCTACTAGAAAGCTACAGATTTCAGATTATAGGTTAATGTATTATTTGTCTTAATAGCTTCATTAAACTGTTTCCTCAAGTTACTACTTAAGTCAAATTGGGTATTTTTTTTAACACCTCTATTACAGTATAATTGCTTTAAAATAGTGTGTTACTTTCTGCTTTAGAACAAAGTGAATGAGCTATACATAAACATATATCCCCATATCTCCTCCCTGTTACATCTCCCTCCCACCCTCCCTTTCCCACCCCTCTAGGTGGTCACAAAGCACCGAACTGATCTCCCTGTGCTATGTGGCTGCTACCCACTAGCTATCTATTTTACATTTGGTAGTGTATATTTGTCCATGCCACTCTCTCACTTTGTCCCAGCTTACCCTTCCCCCTCCCCGTGTCCTCAAGTCCACTCTCTACATCTGTCTTTATTCCTGTCCTGACCCTAGGTTCTTCAGAACCATTTTTTCCCTTTAGATTCCATATATATGTGTTAGCATACGGTATTTGTTTTTCTCTTTCTAACTTACTTCACTCTGTATGACAGACTCTAGGTCCATCCACCTCACTACAAATAAATCAATTTCATTTCTTTTTATGGCTGAGTAATATTCCATTGTATACATGCACCACATCTTCTTTACCCATTCATCTGTCGATGGACACTTAGGTTGCTTCCATGTCTTGGCTACTGTAAATAGAGCTGCAATGAACATTGTGGTACATGACTCTTTTTGCATTATGGTTTTCTCAGGGTATATGCCCAGTAATGGGATTGCTGGGTCATATGGTAGTTCTATTTTTAGTTTTTTAAGGAACCTCCACACTGTTCTCCGTAGTGGCTGTATCAATTTACATTCCCACCAACAGTGCAAGAGGGTTCCCTTTTCTCGACATCCTCTCCAGCATTTATTGTTTGTAGATTTTTTGATGATGGCCATTCTGACCTGTGTGAGTGATACCTCATTGTAGTTTTGATTTGCATTTCTTTAATGATTAGTGATGTTGAGCATCCTTTCATGTGTTTGTTGGCAAACTGTATTTCTTCTTTGGAGAAATGTCTGTTTAGGTCTTCTGCCCATTTTTGGATTGGGTTGTTTGTTTTTTGGATATTGAGCTGTATGAGCTGATTGTAAATTTTGGAGATTAATTCTTTGTCAGTTGCTTCATTTGCAAATATTTTCTCCCATTCTGAGGGTTGTCTTTTCGTCTTGTTTATGTTTTCCTTTGCTGTGCAAAAGCTTTTAAGTTTCATTAGGTCCCATTTGTTTATTTTTGTTTTTATTTCCATTTCTCTAGGAGGTGGGGCAAAAAGGATCTTACTGTGATTTATGTCATAGAGTGTTCTGCCTATGTTTTCCTCTAAGAGTTTTATAGTGTCTGGCCTTGCATTTAGGTCTTTAATCCATTTTGAGCTTATTTTTGTGTATGGTGTTAGGGAGTGCTCTAATTTTATTATTTTACATGTAGATGTCCAGTTTTCCCAGCACACTTATTGAAGAGGCTGTCTTTTCTCCACTGTATATTCTTGCCTCTTTTATCAAAGATAAGGTGAACATATGTATGTGGGTTTCTCTCTGGGCTTTCTATCCTGTTCCATTGATCTATATTTCTGTTTTTGTGCCAGTGCCATACTGTCTTGATTACTGAAGCTTTGTAGTATAGTCTGAAGTCTGGGAGCCTGATTGCTCCAGCTCCATTTTTCTTTCTCAAGATTGCTTTGGCTATTCGGGGTCTTTTGTATTTCCATAGAAATTGTGAAATTTTTTTGTTCTAGTTCTGTGAAAAATGCCATTGGTAGTTTGATAGGGATTGCATTGAATCTGTAGATTGCTTTGGGTACTAGAGTCATTTTCACAATGTTGATTCTTCCAATCCAAGAACATTGTATATCTCTCCATTTGTTTGTATCATCTTTAATTCCTTTCATCAGGTTATAGTTTTCTGCATACAGGTCTTTTATCTCCTTAGGTAAGTTTATTCCTAGGTATTTTATTCTTTTTGTTGCAGTGGTAAATGGGAGTGTTTCCTTCATTTCTCTTTCAGATTTTTATCAGTAGCGTATAGAAATGCAAGAGATTTTTGTGTGTTAATTTTGTATCCTGCTACTTTACCAAATTCATTAATTAGCTCTAGTAGTTTTCTGGTAGCATCTTTAGGATTCTCCATGAAGAGTATCGTGTCATCTGCAAAGTGACAGTTTTACTTCTTCTTTTCTGATTTGGATTCCTTTTACTTGTTTTTCTTCTCTGATTGCTGTGGCTAAAACTTCCAAAACTATGTTGAATAATAGCGGTGAGAGTGGACCACCCTGTCTTGCTCCTGATCTTAGAGGAAATGGTTTCAGTTTTTCAACATTGAGAACGATGTTGGCTGTGGGTTTGTCATATATGGCCTTTATTATGTTGAGGTAAGTTCCCTGTATGCTTACTTTCTAGAGGGTTTTTGTCATAAATGGGTGTGGAATTTTGTTGAAAGGTTTTTCTGCATCTATTGAGAAGATCATATGGTTTTTCTCCTTCAATTTGTTAAGATGGTTTATCACATTGATTGATTTGCATATACTGAAGAATCCTTGCATTATCGGGATAAACCCCACTTGATCATGGCGTATGATCCTTTTAATGTGCTGCTGGATTCTGTTTGGTAGTATTTTGTTGAGGATTTTTGCATCTATGTTCATCATAGATATTGGCCTGAAGTTTTCTTTCTTTGTGACATCTTTGTCTGGTTTTGGTATCAGGGTGATGGTGGCCTCGTAGAATGAATTTGGGAGTGTTCCACCCTCTGCTATATTATGGAAGAGTTTGAGAAGGATAGGTGTTAGCTCTTCTCTAAATGTTTGATAGAATTCGCCTGTGAAGCCATCTAGTCCTGGGCTTTTATGTGTTGCAATATTTTTAATCACAGTCTCAATTTCAGTTCTTGTGATTGGTCTGTTTAAATTTTCTATTTCTTCCTGGTTCGGCCTTGGAAGGTTGTGTTTTTCTAAGAATTTGTCCATTTCTTCCAGGTTGTCCATTTTATTGGCATATAGCTGCTTGCAGTAATCTCTCATGATCCTTTGTATTTCTGCAGTGTCAGTTGTTACTTCTCCTTTTTCATTTCTAATTCTATTGATTTGAGTTTTCTCCCTTTTTGTTCTTGTTGAGTCTGCCTAATGGTTTATCAATTTTGTTTATCTTCTCAAAGAACCAGTTTTAGTTTTATTGATCTTTGCTATTGTTTCCTTCATTTCTTTTCATTTATTTCTGATCTGATTTTTATGATTTCCTTCCTTCTGCTAACTTTGGGTTTTTTTGTTCTTCTTTCTCTAATTGCTTTAGGTGTAAAGTTAGGTTGTTTATTTGAGATGTTTCTTGTTTCTTGAGGTAGGATTGTATTGCTATAAACTTTCCTTTTAGAACTGCTTTTGCTGCATCCCATAGGTTTTGGGTTGTCGTGTTGTCATTGTCATTGTTCCTAGGTATTTTTTTATTTCTTCTTGGATTTCTTCAGTGATCTCATGGTTACTTAGTAGTGTATTTTTTAGCCTCCATGTGTTTGTAGTTTTTACAGATTTTTTCCTGTAATTGAGATCTAGTCTCATAGCGTTGTGGTTGGAAAAGATACTTGGTAGGATTTCAATTTTCTTAAATTTACCAAGGCTTGATTTGTGACCCAAGATATGATCTATCCTGGAGAATGTTTCATGAGCACTTGACAAGTGTATTCTGCTGTTTTTGGATAGAATGTCCTATAAATATCAATTAAGTCCATCTTGTTTAATGTATCATTTAAAGTTTGCATTTCTTATTTATTTTCATTTTGGATGATCTGTCCGTTGGTGAAAGTGGGGTGTTAAAGTCCCCTACTATGATTGTGCTACTGTCGATTTTTCTTTTATGGCTGTTACCATTTGCCTTACATATTGAGGTGCTCCTATGTTGGGTGCATAAATATTTACAATTGTTATATCTTCTTCTTGGATTGATCCCTTGATCAATATGTAGTGTCCTTCTTTGTCTCTTGTAATAGTCTTTATTTTAAAGTCTATTTTTTCTGATATGAGAATTGCTACTCCAGCTTTCTTTTGATTTCCATTTGCATGGAATATCGTTTTCCTTCCCCTCACTTTCAGTCTGTATGTGTCCCTAGGTCTGAAGTGGGTCTCTTGTAGACAGCATATATACGGGTCTTGTTTTTGTATCCATTCAGCCAGTCTATGTCTTTTGTTTGGAGCATTTAATCCATTTCCATTTAAGGTAGTTATCGACATGTATGTTCCTATTCCCATTTTCATAATTTTTTTCGGTTTATTATTGTAGGTCTTTTCCTTCTCTTGTGTTTCCTGCCTACAGAAGTTCCTTTAGCATTTGTTGTAAAGCTGGTTTGGTGGTGCTGAACTCTCTTAGCTTTTGCTTGTCTGTAAAGGTTTTGATTTCTCTGTCCAATCTGAATGAGATCCTTGCTGGGTAGAAAAATCTTGGTTGTAGGTTTTACCCTTTCATCACTTTAAATATGTCCTGCCACTTGCTTCTGGCTTGCAGAGTTTCTTCTGAAAGATCAACTGTTAACCTTATGGGGATTCCCTTGTATGTTATTTGTTGATTTTCCCTTGTTGCTTTTAATATTTTTTTTTGCATTTAATTTTTGATAGCTTGATTAATATGTGTCTTGGCATGTTTCTGCTTGGATTTATCCTGTATGGGACTGTCTGCACTTCCTGGACTTAACTATTTCCTTTCCCATATTAGGGAAGTTTTCAACTATAATCTTTTCAAATATTTTCTCAGTCCTTTTCTTTTTCTCTTCTTCTTCTGGGACACCTATAATTCAAATGTTGGTGCATTTAATGTTGTCTCAGAGGTCTCTCAGAGTGTCCTCAATTCTTTTCATTCTTTCTTCTGTATTCTGCTCTGTACTAGTTATATCCAATATTTTATCTTCCAGGTCACTTACCTGTTCCTCTGCCTCAGTTATTCTGCTATTGATTCCTTCTAGAGAGTATTTAATTTCATTTATTGTGTTGTTCATCGTTGTTTATTTGCTCTTTAGTTCTTCTAGGTCCTTGTTAAACATTTCTTGTATTTTCTCCATTCTATTTCCAAGATTATGGATCATCTTTACTATGATTACTCTGAATTCTTTTTCAGGTAGATTGCCTATTTCCTCTTCATTTGTTTGGTCTGGTGGGTTTTTACCTTGCTCCTTCATCTGCTGTGTGTTTCTCTGTCTTCTGATTTTGCTTAGCTTACTGTGTTTGGGGTCTCCTTTTCGCAGGCTGCAGGTTTGTAGTTCCCTGTGTTTTTGGTGTCTGCCCCCAGTGGCTAAGGTTGGTTCAGTGGGTTGTGTAGGCTTCCTGGTGAAGGGGACTGGTGCCTGTGTTCTGGTGGATGAGGCTGGATCTTGTATTTCTGGTGGGCAGGACCATGTCTGGTGGTGTGTTTTGGGGTGTCTGTTAGCTTATTATGATTTTAGGCAGCCTCTCTGCTAATGGGTGGGGTTGTGTTCCTGTCTTGCTAGTTGTTTGGTCTAGGGTGTCCAGCACTGTAGCTTGCTGGACTGGTAGTTGAGTGGAGCTGGGTCTTATTGTTGAGATGGAGATCTCTGGGAGAGCTTTTGCTGTTTGATATTATGTGGAGCCGGGAGGTCTCTGGTGGACCAATGTCCTCAACTTGGCTCTCCCATATCAGAGCCACAGGCCTGACACCCGGCCGGAGCACCAAGACCCTGTCAGCCACACAGCTTAGAAAAAAGGGGAGAAAAAAAGAAAGAAGGAAAGAAACAAATAAAATAAAACAGTTATTAAAATAAAAAAATTATTAAAAATTAAAAAAAGTGAAAAGCAATAAAAAAATAGAAAGAAAGAAGAGAGCAACTAAACCAAGAAACAAATCCACCAATGATAACAAGTGCCGAAAAACTATACCAAAAAACCCCCACAAAATATCCAAAAACCTACAGACAGAACCCTAGGACAAACGGTAAAAGCAAAACTATATAGACAAAATCACACAAAGTCCACCACGTCAATTTTGGGATGATTCGTTGTCTATTCAGGTATTCCAGAGATGCAGGGTACATCAACTTGATTGTGGAGATTTAATCTGCTGCTCCTGAGGCTGCTGGGAGAAATTTCCCTTTCTGTGTTCACACAGCTCCTGGGGTTCAGCTTTGGATTTGGCCCCGTCTCTGCATGTAGGTCGCCTGAGGGCATCTGTTCTTAGCTCAGACAGGACGGGGTTAGAGGAACAGCTGATTCGGGGGCTCTGGCTCACTCAGGCCGGGGGGAGGGAGGGGTGCAGAATGCGGGGCGAGCCTGTGGCGGCAGAGGCCTGAGTGACGTTGCACCAGCCTGAGGTGCACTGTGCGTTCTCCCAGGGAAGTTGTCCCTGGATCACGGGACCCTGGCAGTGGTGGGCTGCAGTCTCCCGGGAGGGGAGGTGTGGATAGAGACCTGTGCTTGCACACAGGCTTCTTGGTGGCTGCAGCAGCTGCCTTAGTGTCTCATGCCCGTCTCTGGGGTCCGCGCTGATAGCTGCGGCTCCTGCCTCTCAAGCTTGTTTAGGCAGTGCTCTGAATCCACTCTCCTCGCGCACCCTGAAACAATTGTCTCTTGCCTCTTAGGCAGTTCCAGACTTTTTCCCGGACTCCCCCCCGGCTAGCTGTGGCATAGTAGCCCCCTTCAGGCTGCGTTCACGAAGCCAACCCAAATTGGGTAAGTATTTACTGGTGTATTTCATCTGCTAGTTTACTAACACATTATAAGAAAGTAAATTGATGACATTGTACATAAGTAGGAAATAATATTTACAGTCTATTATTTTCTATAACATAAATTTTTTAGTAAACTTAAAAAATATATTTGCAGCTACACTTTAGAGAGAAATCCTAATTTTTTCCATTAACTTCACTTTTATACTTTCTTTGTGACTATGTAAGATGTATGTACTACAATGAAATACATAGTTTTCCATCAAGTAGATGAACCACAAGTTATTTACCAATTTTCTGAATTGGTTTACTTTCATTTTTCAATCTTAATGAATATTATGGTACATTTTAAAAGGCAAGTAATACGTAATGAATACTGACTATGTGCCAGGAACTATAAGAAGTAATTTATGCACATACTTAATTTTCATTACAACTCCATGGAGTAGATGTCATCATCAGATGACAAACTAAAGCATATAGAAGGTAATTTGATCAGAGCCATACTGCTATTAAGTTTTGGAGTTGGAATACATCGCAAGGTGTAATTACCACAACCCTGATCTCTCTGATGTGCTACATTGCTTCCAAAAGTACTGTGACTTCTGAGGTTTATTTTTGATTTTTTTATGGGGTTGGACTACTCTTACTGACTAGATAATATTTTTTGCAAAGTGAGAGAAAGAAGTGAAAACAGGACAAATTCCTTATCCTCAATTGAAAAATCTCTCTATAGCTTCCATTTTTGAGAGCAATTTTTTTATCTGTCAATGGAGAGGAGAATTCTTGTTGGCTGGACAATTTCCTCCATAGAAAAAAACATTCCATTTCTACTATTTAGGCAACGAGATTGCCTGATCAAACATATTTGGCTTCTGAATTTCGTTTTTCTAGGAGAAAGAACCAGGGAAATCCAAGAGACATGGATAAAAATCATCCTTCCAGTAGAGGAGACAGAAAAGCCACTAGAAATGCTGCCCTTTGGATTGGCCATTAGTATCAAAGATCTTGCCCTCTTTTAATCATGGCAGCAGGGCACGAAAAAGATTTAAATGTAGTTTCTTCTTTTACTATTATGGCTGTTCTTCCTCTGCTGGTCTCTTAGACGTTGTTTTATCACCTTTTCATAACACTTTTCATACTTTCCTCAAAAGTTGTTATTTGTTCCCTTGATTCCACTTAAATGCTTATGGCTCCCAAATACAGACCATTAACCTAAAATTCTCCTCTGAGTTTCAGACTCAAATATCCAACTGCCTTCAAGATATCTCTTGTTATTCCACAGGATATGATAATGAGCATATCTAAAACAAAGCTTATTTTACCTTCCATGCATATTTCAGTATTTCTTATTTTGATTAATGTTGCCATTCATTAACTACCCAACATTTAAGTTGAAAAAATTTAGAAAACCTTGGTCCATTGATTTTTTTCTCTCACTGCAGCTTGGACCTGTGAAAACTTTGTGATGAAACCACTAATGTAGACAGTGGGAAGCAATAAAAGGGTTTTAACTCATCTAGTAACATCATTTACCTTTTAGAAGGATCACACTGGCAGGAATGTAGAGATGGGATGGAGGCAAGTTGGCCTATAGGTATGGAATCCAGATAGCTTCTAGTGAGCACAAAAATGTGAATGTACTTAAGGTCACAACACTGCATACTTTAAAAAGTTTATGATATAGATTTAAGTTCAATCAATAAGGATTTGTTCAGTAATTCTTATAAATGAGGTACTGTTCTAGGCATTGACTATTCAAAGACTAGAACATGATTCTTGGTCATAAGGAGCAGTACGGTGGGGAAGCAGATCTTTATATGGTAACTGCAATAAGTTACTGGTAAATACTGTACTAAAAGGATAAGCATGGGTACTATACAGAACCTAGCTTGGGCAGGGAAAAAGAACAAGGGCCTGTAAAGGCTTTCTGATGATACCTGAGTTAAGTTTTGAAGGATAAGAAGGAAACAGTCACCTCAAGAAGGGTGGGAACACAGACGGTGCAGGATGGGCATTTCAGATAAAGGAAATAATATATATACAGGCACTGAGGTATGAAAAGCATGATGTGTGTCAAGTCCTACCAGTTGTATGGTTTCACAGGATCATGAAGTAGGGGGTGGAGGATGATGGGAAATGAGGCTGGAGAGCTTGGTCATGACTAGGTCTTGCTCTAGGTTGTAACTGAAGGCATGGGAGTAGATGGAAATGCCTAGAGAGGGACATAGGAAAGGAGAAGGGAGGTGAGAAGAGGATAGAACCAAGATGAAAACAAATAAAGAGACTGACAAAAGAATCTGAGAAAACAGGGAAGCAAAAGGTAAATCAAGAGTAGGTGCTGTTGGGCTTCCATGGTGGCACAGTGGTTGGGAGTCCGCCTCCCGATGCAGGGGACACGGGTTCGTGCCCCGGTCCGGGAAGAACCCACATGCCGCGGAGCAGCTGGGCCCGTGAGCCATGGCCGCTGAGCCTGCGCGTCCGGAGCCTGTGTTCCGCAACGGGAGAGGCCACAACAGTGAGAGGCCCGTGTACCACAAAAAAAAAAAAAAAAAAAAGTAGGTACTGTCACAGAATTCAGAGTAGAGAATTTCAAGAAAGGAGTGATCAACAGGGTTAAATACTTAAAACAAGATCAAGGTGAAAAATGACCATAAGATTTGACAATTAGGAAATGACAACCTTTTCTGTGCAGCTTTAATGGCACAACAGAAGTGGGATGAAGCCTGAATGGAATGTGAAAAAGTAAAGACTAAGTATCAGCTTGGTTAGAAAGTATAAAAGCTTGGATAGAAAGTAAAGAGGATTATAGTTACAGGGCAATATATGGCTGAGGAAGTTTTTAAAGAAATGGATGGCATGTGAATATGTTTATGGACTATGGAAGAGAAGATTGTAGGAAGAAGCTAAAGTAAAAGGGAAGAAGATGATACCTTTTTTTTTTTTTTTTTTGCGGTATGCGGGCCCGTCACCGCCGCGGCCCCTCCCGTTGCGGAGCACAGGCTCCGGACGCGTAGGCTCAGCGGCCATGGCTCACGGGCCCAGCCGCTCCGCGGCACGTGGGATCCTCCTGGACCAGAGCACGAACCCGCGCCCCCCGCATCGGCAGGCGGACCCCCAACCACCGCGCCACCAGGAAAGCCCAGATGATACCTTTTTAAGCAGGGTCTCAGAGGATGGAATCATATGCAGAACTTGCAGCAATATCATGCAAAATATGACTGGACAACTTTTCCTTGGAGATTAAAGGGAAAGAGGTGGGAGGAATACAGCTGTGGATAACTTTGTAGGTGTGGAGGAATTTAACTGACAGAACTCACCATTGCTAGATTCAATTTTCCCCAAGGAGTTAAGAGGCAGAGTTCTCCGCTGAAAGCACAGGGTAAAGAAAAAGGCTGGAGAATGGTAAAGATTTAATGGGACAAGAAAGGGAGGTGATCTGGGACATGTAAAAGGAATGTTAGTGGGATTGATGGGCCATTGACATTGAAGTTTCTTAGCATGAACACAGAAGTTGGGGTGGAGAGGAAGACACTGAATCAGGTGCCTGAAACTCACATTAAAGGAACGGCACTGATCAGGAGATCAGTAGATATCACTGAAGAGGAGAGAGAGAGAGAGTGATAATAAAGCTGGGTGGTACAAACCTCAAAGAAGGGAGGATTTTTACGTGGATGCAGAAGGTATGAAAGTAGCAAAGGGGAACCAGAAAACTCTCCTTCCTAGTATATAGGGTATGGGGAAAAGACCAGGGTCCAGTGGGCTGCTAGGAAAGAAATGCCCTTGGTAAATTCAAGTTTCAGGTAGAATGTATGTGTGAAATATTCAGTGCAGAAGGTGTGGAAAGACGCAAGTTAGTAACAATGGAAAGAAGGTTCCAGAGGCAAAATGGAAAGAGTCGCGATCAGAGGATTATAGAGAAGGAAGAAAAGATGGGGAAGGGGACTTCCCTTGTGGTCCAGTGGTAAAGAATCTGCCTTATAATACAGGGGACATGGGTTCGATCCCCAGTCAGGGAACTAAGATCCCACATGCGACAGGGCAACTAAGCCCGCATGCCACAACTACTGAGCTGTGTGCCTCGATTAGAGTCAGCGTGCCACAAACTACAGAGCCCATGCACTCTGGAACCTGTGCACCACAACTACAGAGCCCACGCACCATGGAGCCTGCACGCCGCAATGAAAGATCCTGCATGCCTCAATGAAGATCCCGCGTGCCGCAACTAAGACCCGACGCAGCCAAAAAAAAAAAAAAAAAACTCTTTAAAAAAGAAAGAAAGAAAAGATGGGGAAGGAGGAAGCACACAGCTGTAAGAAAGAGGATAAATAATCGATATAGTATACCCACTCTTCCATGCATAAACTGTAACCAATGAAATAAAAAGTTCCTTTTCAGTTTTAGGCACACTATGTAACTGAAAGATACAGACTAAGATACACACAGATGCATAAAAAATTTACATATATACACATATTTATAAATATGTAAAGACACGACCACATAAATATGAACATATATGTGCACAAAAGTACGGGTAAGAAATAAGGGAATATCAATAGAAGACAGAACAAAATGGAGAAGAAAGATTATTCACATTTGAAAGAGAATAGAGAAAGAATTTGAAAGTGAAAAGGTGAAGGTAGAAGTAGATGGGAGAGTGGGTTGAAAAGTCATGGTGAAGAAAGTGGAAACAATAATTGGTAG
Source organism: Delphinapterus leucas (assembly GCF_059928025.1). Classification (NCBI taxonomy): domain Eukaryota; kingdom Metazoa; phylum Chordata; class Mammalia; order Artiodactyla; family Monodontidae; genus Delphinapterus; species Delphinapterus leucas. Next base: position 120,558,159 of record NC_143130.1, on the reverse strand, counting down.
AAAGTGGTTAGAATGGTGAATTGAATAATAATGTGGTCAACATTTTTCTTATATTAATAGGAAATCGGCCTCCTTGGATCTTCTACTTACTGCCTAGACCTACCCTTTAAATCATTACCTTATTTGATTCCCTGTATGAGGTGTTGTTAAAATGTTAAGAAAATTGTCATGTCCTTACTGTGTTATTTTTTTCAAGGTTAATACTTCCAGCTATCAACAGTTTTTCACATTAAAGTTAATAGACTGCTCACCATATTGATTATTCTTTGTGCAGGTTCTCCAGCATGTCTAGTGTTTTAAAAAATATTAAGCCTGATCTAATAATAATCCAGTCTAATCATTAGAAAGGAAAGTGAGACTGATATCTCTCTTGATCTGGACTTTTACTTCCATTTTGATGCTGCCATGTTTCACTACTGGCTTACACTGAGCTTTGGTGCAAATGAATCTACCCACTGGCCTGCTTTGCCTACCAAGCCAAGCCAAGTCTCTCCTATATTGGACATATACAATTAATATTTCTGTAACAGTTATTTATTGCTGTGTAATAAACCACCCAAAACTTGATGGCTTAAAACAACAGCTATTTGATTTCATCATGTTAATTTGGGCTTGGTGCAGCTGCGCAGTTCTGCTGGCCTTGCCTTGAAGCACTCATGCAGCTGCAGGCAACTGGAGCTGGGTGTTCATATGCCTGACAGTTGGTGTAGACTTGGCTAGGACTCTCTCTTCTTATGGATCTCATTCCCAAGTAGACTAGCCCAGACTTATTTACATGGTGAGCATGAGTTAGCAAGAGGGGAACACAAGCAATACTCTTGAGGCCTTGTTCAGAAGTTGTACAACATCACTTGGTTTATTTTATTGGTCAAAGGGAGTCACAGGCCACCCCAGATTCAAAGGGTGGGGGAACAGATTCTACCATTTGACAGGAACAGCCACAAAAAAATTGTGGCTATATTGATCCTAAATGTTATGTAACTGAAAAAAAAAAAAGGCTACCAAGTGTACCTACATTTTACTATAAAACAAAGCTTTAACCCAAATCTGTGAATCTCTGATGGAGGAATTTCAGGTATCAATTGATAAGTGTAAAAAAAGGTACATTTTGGAATTTGCATTATCTCTTAAACAACACCTAGGATGTGACTATCATCTCTGTCAATATGTAAGGCTGTCCCTATTTGTTGTCAACTGGGTGCTTTTTGCTGGATCTACATTTATTTTGAAAAAAGAAAAACAAAAAATTTGGTACATGCAATCAATATTTAGTTTTAAAGCATTGTTACTAAACATTTACTAATTAGTTTGTTGATTTCTACCATAATTTTCAATTTAATCAAACCTAATTCAATCCTTTCCCCAAAATCTTTTTGCTATATAAAACATATTTTGTTATTAGAATAAAAAATACAAGGAAATCATATAACAGCATATCATTCAGATACGTTGTTATATCAAGTACTATCATTCATTCATTCAGAAATATTTCTTGAGTATTTATTTTGTGAATGGCACCTTTTAAACAGTTGTGTTCTAAAATGTTTTTAATGTGTCTACTGTAGATGTATGTTATATGAAGTCTTTTTATAAATACAAAATCCTCTGTAAAGATGTGCCATGAAAGGAATTTTCAGCTACAGCAAGTTATGATATAGTGAGCTCAGGTATACCTTTTGCAAATAGTCCTAAGGTTTTATATATTGTGGACAAGAGGGTGTATTCACAGGAAGATAATGAGAAAGTGGGAATAAGTTGTCCTCACACATCACAATTTTGGGCCATTTGATTTACTATACTTTGTTTAGCTTCACTTTTAGATTTATATTAACACTAAGAAATTGCTTCCCACCTTGAAATTAAGCAATAAACTTGGATTTATCTTTGAGATTAAATAGAATATAGAAAAAACTTAATACATGTATATTCAACTGTGCTTAGATTAGATATATGACATTCCTTATTCAATGTCACTAATATCTAAGGCAGACAAGGCAATGAAAAGTTACCTATATTTTAAACATAGACTAACATTTGCTATCTTCTAAGTAACCTTGAAAAATTAGTCTCACCAATCAATCATAGTATCAATTAGTATCAATTTAGATGACTAGTAAACATAAAAGTTAGAAATAGAACAATCAAAACATGTGAAACTTGGCATTGTTTACTTTTATTTCACCCTGCTTAAAAATTAGAACATGGAGAAGAATTAAAGCTGTATTTCCTTCTTTATAGGATCTCTAAAGTAATTCTACTTCAAGTTTTGGATTTTAATTTAATAAATTTGGTATAATTTTATCCAGGGCTTAATTAAGACTTTGTTAGTAAACTAGATGTCCAGATAGTCCACTGGATTCCAATTGTCTACGGCAGTACTAGTGCAGTGGGTGATACTATTAGGAAAGTACTTACAGAAGATAATGGAGTTATTTTGCTTAAGCCCCTAACTTAACATCATAAAGTGACTGAGATAATAGGATGAATTAAGATCAAGTGACAATTTTATTGGGCTCTTTAACTTTGTCTATCAGAGGGTATTTAAGCCATTTGTAAGATTCCCCAGAAAACTCAACACCAGTAACAAGCTCACGAAGCTCCATGAGGGCAGGGACAATATATATTTTGTTCATAACTGTATTCTTGTAACTAGCAGAATAGGCTCTCAAAAATCAATAGGATATTGTTCATTTGTTTGTGAATAAATATTACACACACATGCACATGTCAAGGGTTTCTGCAGAAGGCACATTAAGTGATAAAACAGTTATTTGAAAAGAATAGATTTCTCCTACTTTAAATGCAGGGAGTTTGGGGGCTTGGTGGGAAAGATGTTAAATGAAATTTCATTCTTAGTGAGAACTAAGTTAAGGTTATCCTTTTTGTATCAGGAGGAATTTTGTCAATGTGATAACAATAAATTACTAATTCTGAAAACCAGCATCTTCAGCCCTTCTTGTTGATTTTGTATCTTATCAGGAGAAAAAAATGAAGCATACAAAGGTATAAGATTGCCATGGATGCACCTTCTATGCATCTTATGCATCTTCTATGTGAGAAGCCTCAGAGTCAAAAACAAGCAGGCACATGGCAATGTAGGAAAAACAAATTGAAAATAAGGTAAACCATTTTTAACTATTCCATTAAAAACTCTTGATTTCTAAGAATTGAAACAGTGGTATGTTAGTGGTATTTTTTAAAAAGGACACAGATTTGGGAAAGTTCCGTTTTCCTTTTTTTTAAAAAAATATTTATTTATTTGGCTGCACGGGGTCTTAGTTGCAGCTCACAGGATCCTTGTGGCATGCGGGATCTAGTTGCGGCATGCGCATCTTTAGTTGTGGCTTGTGGGATCTAGTTCCCTCACTGCGGATCGAACCCGGGCCCCCTGCATTGGGAGTGTGGAGTCTTAGCCACTGGACCACCAGGGAAGTCCCAAGTTCTCTTTTTCTTATTCTGGTTTTTGTGTTTTGCCCCTGCTCTGCAGCTCCTAGGACAGTCGTATGAACTACAATTTGCATAAATTTTATCTTAAGGCACATAGAAGACCTTTATTTCTTTTAGACTGAAAGACTATTGATTATATCACTCTTCTATTTAAAATATCACAGTTTCACTATTTTTAGAGTGTATTTTGTTAACAATTAAGGGTGATAAGTCATTTTCTTCTTAAATATTGTTTCAAGAACTGTTCAATAACATTCTCCTAAAAGTTCCTTTTTCCGATGAAGAAACTGATCCATGGTTTCAAGATAAGGATAGCGTAAACAAAGTTTGAAGTTTAATCTCATTCATGATATCATTAGATGGCTAGGCAGTCACTGCTTCTTTCTGTCAGTTTAAAATTGTATGTTATTGATCTTAGATACTTTATATATAGTCAAATTTTTAATACGAACAAGAGAAATTAATCATTCTAAAATATCAAAATTTAGCTAAGTAATATAACTATGAAAAGGCAGATTTCTCTGAAAAGTTTATGATGCATACTGGTCATAAAACATACATTATTTAATTAGAATTGCCATCAGAACATATTAAAGGAAAATGTTTATAAAGATCTATACTATATATGTAAAAGAATGAAAGAGGTTTATATTTTCATCTATCTCAAAAGAGCATCTATTCCAAACATACACACATTCTTTGGGTAATTTATTGATACAGAATTCTGGATGCCTTCAAAGAGAGCATTTCTGACTGTTTCATTTCCTCCTGATTTCTTATTTTATATGCCCTTGTAAATGTAATTTCCATTCTTTAATATCAATTCACTTCACAGTTAATACTTTTCAAGCACCACAGAAGACTTGAAATTAAGTCACATGTATCTTTCTTTAAGTGTTAGTATTAAGGATGAAATGGGCTTTATTCTCGGTATCTAGATTATTCACTGGTGGTAAGTGAGTGACGTAGGGACATTAACTTTTTTGAGCTGACAGGACAGTAGTAAATTGCAACAGGGACTGAGCTACAAAGATCTGAAATGTGAATTGTACTTATGTTCAAATTTATTTACAGTGAGTAACTTATTCACTGAGATGGATTTTTTACATGATTTCCTTTAGACTTACAGTATTTGTAGTGTTAACAATACATATAGGTTTTTATATTCTAGAAACTACCTTAAATTTGCCACAAGTACTAATACATAAGGCCTCATATATTTATAATGATTATGATTTACAGAGTATTAGAGGGAAATTTGTAAGGCCAATAAAATCTATTCTCTTATCTTAATTGGTAGAGCTATTTCCATCTGGATGTGAAGAGCTGAGCCTCAAACCTGCCTTCTGATAAAATTGATAAAATCCTAAAGGTTTTTCTCATATTCTATAAGGCATCATACATGAAAATTATGATTTGTTATTTTTCCTTAGACTAGGTTTGGGTAATACGGTAGTGTTTACATCTTCTGGTATGTGTTTTGTTAACTAAATTTGGTAGAACTCCTTCTTTTGAGTAAATAATCTAGGTGGTATTAATGAATAATTGCTATAAATCTTTGCTAGTAGGCTGTCATCATCATGTGTCTTTTTAAACAAAATAATTATAAAAATTTTATAATTTTAAAAATTTAATTTTATAATTATAAAAATATATGCAGCAGAAAGCAGCATATATCTGGACTTTTAAATATTCACCCACCAGCCTCATTCAGACAATTCTTCCCAATGCTATCGCCTCAGGAACTGATCTGCTGCTTGCCCACTAGAGGAGTTACATATTGCCTTTTGAAGAATGACACCTCAAACCACAGCCTTGACATTTGGCCTATCTTTGAATGGCTTCAGATACAGCTCTTAAGAACAATCTTTATCATCCAGAATAACTTTGGACATTCTTTTAGCACTGAACTCCACAGAAAGAGTTTAATTATGTGGAAAAAAGGGTTATATAATCTAAACTGCTATCATTCTAAAGACATTCTCATGGGTATTTCTATTATTTCCAGAGAAGAATCCTTAGAAGCCCTTCCCTTCTTTTGCTCTTCAGTTTCTGGAAGCCAATTTTGATGAGTTTTATATCTGCCATCTGACTGTACTGTTCTCAAACTCAACTTAATATTTTTTCTCATAAGTTTATAAGTTAGAGTTACACAAAAAGAAAATGAAATTAGTTCTTAGCACTGAACCAAAGACATTCTATTAATGGCACTGTGTTGTTCCTATCTCTTAGGCAGAAAATCTTAAAATACCGACTACTTCTTTACCCTTCACACCTCTTTAGTCACCAAATTATATTGTTTTTCTCTATAGTGTTTCTGCTATGAATTCCTTCCTCCCATTCTCACTGCTACCAGCCTATACCAGCATACCAGTTCTCTATGTTACTAGACTATATTACTGATTTCTTCTTAGCTGGTATTCTTATCTCTAACACCAACCTGCTTCAATTAATCTTCCACAACACTAAGTGGGACTGATGTTCCTAAAATGCTATTTCCATCATGTAACCTTTGCTACTTTCAAAACTCTACAATGGCTTCTTATTTCCTATCACATGAAATCTAAATGCCTTTGCATACTTTTGAAGGCTCTCAGTAATTCAGCCTAGCCTCGCCTACCTGATGTCATCCCACAGGAACCTCTGCTCCTGCCAGGCTGACCTCTGTACAGTCTCCTTTCATATATTATACTCACACCTGTACCTCTGCTTCATTTATGCTCTTTCTCTCCTCTCTTATCCTTTCTTCTTTCCTCTGTGCTAATTTGTATCCCACCCACTCTACAGGGCCAAGGTCAGTTTCCTTGAGGCCTTCCTTTTCTCTGTATTACCTGCACTGAACAATTAACAAACTATTCAGTTAAATAATTAAAAAGGGCAATACATATATAAATATGTTACCAGCACTACATACAGATGCAAGATGGCAGACACTCTAACAATCCCACTTCTAGGAATCTGTGCCCTCTCTAAACATTTAGCTACAAGTATGTTCACTGTAGCAGTATTTGGAAACAACTAAATACCAATTATCTAAATGTCTTGTGAGCAAGAGCTGTATAGCATACTTTTCACTTATTCCACCAATTTGAGTGCTACATACGTAAAACAATTTTTTGGTGAGGTGTCTTTCTCTGTACCTTGTAATAACAGTAACATAGATGAAAATAAAATCCAAATTCATTGATTCCTCCCCATTACTGGTCCATATTTCTCACTAAAATCCCATATGTTTCCAAGAGATAAAATATTTTAAATTCCATATAGTAGTCAGACTAACAAGAAACACAAGAGACTTTTTGCATTAATGCCTACAATGAAATGGCTAGGAGAAAAGGTATTGCCAGCTGTAAAGGAACAAGTTGCAAGAATTAATCATACTCATAATCGTTATCTTTTTGCCAAAAAGTTTCCACAGGCAGCGTGCTTCTAATGCTATGTACATACACTCAGCAACTTAAATCATTCATATGAACCTGTCAAAAGTGCTGGTCCACTATTTTGACATGCTTACTGAGAACAAAGGATAACTTACAGTCATCAAAGCAAGCTATTAACTCCTGTCTAAACTTTCTCTCTCAATCTGAACTACTGTACGATGGCTCTTTGATGGGAATCACACTCCGCCTTTTTCAGCTTCACATCATTCTGCTCTATTACATGCCAGCGTCTTTGAAGGCTGCAAAAAAGCCATACTAACAAAGCATAGACATTTTGAATAAAAAGAGTCTCAGTCCTTGTACCATAAGAAGTACATCTAAAATTCTAGCTATCACTATATATCCTTATATAGTGATATAACTTTTTAACAATTTAGGTCATTATTTTAATAGAAAGTATTTATGATAATGTGTTCTATAATTACAGGGCAAGATGAAGTATTATCTACTATTAAAAAACCCAGCACCATATTTCTCCTTTCCATATGGCTGAAGAGATTTAAATCTGCTGTTCATCAATGGCATCTCTACAAATGGCCTAACTGTACTCCTAATTAACAGAAACCTTTTCTAACAATTCTAAATACTTTTTAACTCAACGATTCCACTTCTAGGAATTTGTGTCTCCTGCAGTAATTGCAGATATGTGCAAATATTTAGATGCAAGAATGTTCATTGCAACAGTACTTTAAAACAACTAGTAACAATAAATGAATTAGTTAAATAAATTATGGTATCATACAATACATTTAAAGCCATTTATTTAGTAAAACATTATGTATAATGATATAGAAAGTTATTCATAACATATCAAGTGAATCACGTTATAAAACTGTATGTACTATATGAAAACATTTTTTTAAATGTCAAGTTGCTTAGCAATATTTAAAAAATTTTCTAAAGTTAGTGTATATTGCTTTAGTAATTTGCATATATATATAGTGGTTAAAAAGCATTTTAAAAATGTTTTGCCTATCAAAACAATATTATATTTCTCTTGATAAAGATGAACACATGTACTTAACTACTAAAGTGAACAAGAGGTCATTTAAAAGAAAAAAAATGCAACCTCTTTCTATTCTCATTCTCACTTATTTTTTGTTGAACTCTCCACAGGTTTGGGGATCCAATAAGGCTGACAGAGAGCATGAGGCTTAAAAGTTACCCGTGGCTATAAAGTATTTTTATTCAGTGTGTATATTTTGCAGGTTTAAAAATTTTACTTCTTGCTAGCTAGAAATTTCCCAGAAAAATAAATGAAGGGGTCATAAGGTACACAAAGATGGAAGGACTATTTATTTCACTGGTTTTTTAACATCATAAATCAAGGCCGTACGATTTTCCAGTTAAGTTTTTACAATATTTAAAAACATTATTTGAACTGAAGGAGACTTCTTATATAGTGAAGGCTACCTCAGGTACTTTCCTTTAATCTCCCACACCCAAATGAGGCCAATCCAGCTACTAAGAGCTCAAACCTCTCATTGTGTTTTGATCCTGTTTGTTTTATCCTTTCAGGATATTTGCTTTGGAAGAGGAGATTTATAGCTGAAGAACTATGACTAAATAGCTTATTTGCTAAGATAAACCAACCTGCATTAGTATTAAGGTAAAAAAACTATTACCTACTGGACTACTGATAAAAACAACCCTTTCTTTAAAAGAAAAAAGGTACACAAAAATCAAGTTTATAAATAGTTCTAATGCTTTTTCTAGACAGATAATCATGAGTAACAATAAAAAAAAACCCTCAACTAAGCAACTTAATAAATAAACCTGACACTGTAACAGAAAAAGTCTCTGTTGAAAAAAAAAAAGTTTTAAACAAAAAAATGTTCACTGTACATATAATAAAAAGCTAATTTATTTACTATCCAAAGAGTTCTTTCAAATCATCAAAAATTGATTAACAGTCCAATACAAAAATGGGAAAAGGTCATGAACAGGCAGTTCACATAAAAAGAAAAATATACTGCAATAAATATTAAAAATTGCTTAACTTTATTCATAATTAAGGGAATACATATTAAAATGAGATATAATTTTTCATCTTTCAGATTGGAAGGTTAAAAACTTTGATAATACTAAATAGTGGTGAAGCTTAGGGAATAAGCATTCTCGCAGATTATTGTTGGTTGATACAACTTTTTTTTTGATACAACTTTTTAACAGAACAATTTGGCAATACTTAAAATTAAAGACATACTTTTTTTAACCTTAAATTTTTCATTTCTAGAAATTTATCCTATAGATCTAGTGAAAGGACTACACAAAAATATGCTTAAGGAAGGCTGTTCACTTGTAGCATAGTTTGTAATAGCAAATTTAAAAAACCCAAATAAACAAACCCAAATTCTTTTCTCACAGAACTTGCACTCTAGTCTACAAAAGATATATGTATACAGTAATATGTTTTAAGATTCAAAGTATTATTTCACAATGTTTTGTATTGGTTGGGAATTAGCAATTAATGCTTATATTTTTGAAAATCTGTAAGGAAGCTGATAATATTTTAGAGACTGAAATTTCAAAGTTAATTTTTTTAGCACTATTAAGATACACACATTCACCTTTATCTTTCTTGGACACATCAGTATACATTCTTATTCACGGGTAGGCAAAATGCTTTGCTTAAAACAGGGATCATATTCACAGAACTGTGAGGAGAGGTTTTTAGGGAGAAGGTCAAAACAACTTAAATATGGGCTCTAATGAGAACTTGATGCTCTAAAGTAATCTGAATTGTTTCTAGTTTCTCCTCTCTTTTAGTGGCCCATCCCTCAAAAGCTAGCTGGAGCCTGTAATAAAAGGACATCTTTTCCAGAGAAAACCACAGATCCCTCTTTCAAAAAAAATCCTTTAGGTGTGGCACTTGACTTTTTACTTAACGCAACTAATAGGTGGTTATGCATCTCAGTAAACATAAAACTTAATTGACTTGTAAGATTCCAGAAAAAAAAATTAACAACAATGGAATAAAGTTTTGGGAAAATGTTGAAATAAAAAAAGTTTCCACTGTGACAAATCCCTCTCAATAAATTCAGCCTAGTCCATTAAGTTACTACATTATCTAATACTATAAAGCAGAATATATACAACTACCTTGACCAGAGACCTGACATAAATATTAGCCTGGAGAAGCTAACATTTAATAAAGTTATTAAAATTTCTATTTAAAAATATTTATCACACTTTTGTGGTTCTTATATCCCTAAAACTTAAAACAACTTTTGCTATTCCATAATCTCTTAGAAATACTAGTGGTAAAGAAGCCATTAGGAATATTCTCTTTTTCCCACTGATTCTCCTAATCATTGAGAGATAGTCAATATACCATCATAGAGGAATGAGTGAGATCTTTCCTTTAAATTTCAATGATTGATATTATAGGCACAAAAATAATGCAAAGTCTTCATTGGATATCCTTTTGTTAATTTATCAGGTTCCAATTACCTTTTTATGGAAAAGGAGGCTCTATTCATAATCCTTTAAGGTACAATTTCAAAACTGAAAAAGCTCTGAAAAAGCAAAAGTATTTTTATAAGTTTGTTGCAAACTCATGTAACAGCAAAACCTGATCTAGGGTGGTAATTCATATATGTCACTGTGCTTCTCCACAACAAATGAAGATGTTAACTAATAAAGAGAATACACATCATATTACCTTTACAAAATTTGAAAAATTCTAAATTCTGAAACACTTATAGTCCTTAGGGCTTTAAATGAAGGATGCAGATCTGAATAGATTCTGTGTTGTTATTTCTTTAGTAGGTGAATATTGTACATATGCTATAGCATATGCAATATTTTAAAAATCAAAATTTGGGAGGGCTTGAATCTTAGACCTTTTTTCTATGGCATGCTGTAACAGGTAACCAAGACTACTAGCAACATAACCCACAGAATTAATGAAACATATATGCTTTTCACAACTATGAAACCTCCCCTGACTGATCCAAATCTGATACAGGTATCCTCTTTAAGTGTTCCCATAGTAACACACACTTCCTCTTTATAATTGCTGTTTACTTGTCAGTATCCTTTGCTAGACTGTAAGCTCAGTGATGGCAAATGCTGCTGTCTTTAATTTTATCTACCAGTGATCCCCCGTGTCTACTTCAATGCTTGGTGAATAATACATACTTGGTTAAGATAATAATTGAATTGAAGAGCAGAAGAAATAAGTTTCAAAGAATTTTCTAAGTACCTTCACATAGTTCAAGGTATTTGGATATGGGCAGGCACTACTCTCATTCAACTTTTATCTTATTATTATTTAAAGCTCTTTTTCATCTTATTTTACAAAAATATTTTAATAGCTGTCCATTCACTGACATTGCTATTGTAACAATAATCATGTTTATTATTATTTCAACTTATTTTTTGGTAATCTTTCATGTTAATGATTATAATTATTTGTCCTTTTAAAATAAGCTTCAGTGTTTAAATACTTATATTTGGTAACAAATTTTTGCTGAATATCCATTGCTACTGGTTTTTTAAAAACTGCGTATAATCATTAACAGCATCAATATCAACAATGAACAGACCTGAAATACCAATAACCCTGCTACACTTCAGCATATATTCAAATAATACTGACTGGTTTCCTACATTCACCACAGATGAGCACTCCCCCACCCCCGTTATTTTATTTTTCTCATTTTTACTAGTAGGACTGGCCTAAATCTTGACTCAGATTCTCTGCATTCATTTTTATTTGAAAGAGGCAAAATTCTAACCCCTTCCTACTTGTTTCTTACACTAGCTAGTGGCACTTTGAATTTTAAAATTGAAATTTATAAGTAGGATCTGACAGCACCAGAGACAGATTCTGCTAGCTACCCTGTTCGTGATCTATTAGTTTCTGAATATGCATGATTCCTGGTATTGGATTGGCCAAAAAGTTCCTTTGGTTTTGAAGTAAAAATAAAAGACACATTTTTCATGTTCACCAAGAATATTCACCCTTTTGTTCCACTACCTTCTGTCATTTTTCAGGCAACTTCATAATTCCATCTTCCCAAAACTTTTAATCTTTTTGAGAAAAGAACTGTTCCAGGTGCATTTCACAGTCTTCCAGGGAATTGAAATTTTTTCCATTAAGAGAATTTTGTAAAGACAGAAATTAATGGAAATCCGAAGGTGTAATGTCCGGTGAATACGGCAGATGAATCAGAACTTCCCAGCCAAGCTGTAACAGTTTTTGCCTGGTCATCAAAAAAACATGCAGTCTTGGGGTAATGTGACGGAAGATTATGCGTTTTCTGTTGACTATTTCCGGACGCTTTTCGTCGAGGGCTTCTTTCAGTTGGTCTAATTGGGAGCAGTACTTGCTGGAATTAACCGTTTGGTTTTCTGGAAGGAGCTCATAATAGAGGACTCCCTTCCAATCCCACCACAGACACAACATCACCTTCTTTGGATGAACACCGGCTTTTGGTGTGGTTGGTGGTGGTTCATTTCGCTTGCCCCACGATCTCTTCCGTTCCACATTATTGTACAGTATCCACTTTTCATCACCCGTCACAATTTTTTTTATTTTTTCTATTTTTAAAATTTTTTATTGGAGTATAATTGCTTTACAATGTGTTAGTTTCTGCTCTAGAACAAAGTGAATCAGCTCTATGTATACATATATCCCCTCCCTCTTGAGCCTCCCCCCATCCCACCCCTCTAGGTCATCATAGAGCACCGAGCTGAGCTCCCTATGCTATATAGCAGCTTCCCACTAGCTAGCTATTTTACAGATGATAGTGTATATATGTCAATGCTACTCTCTCAATTCGTCCCACCCTCCCCATCCCCCCCCCGCACTGTGTCCACAAGTCCGTTCTCTACGTCTGCGTCTCTTTTCCTGCCCTGCAAATAGGTTCATCAGTATCAGTTTTCTAGATTCCATATATATGCATTAATATACGATATTTTTTTTCTCTTTCTGACAGAACATTTTTGTTACGTTTAAATAGAGAATCGCATGCGGAAATACGATCAATGTTTTTTTCGCTTAACTTATATGGAACCCAAACATCAAAGTGATTAACATAACCAAGTCAGTGCAAATGATTTTCAATGCTTGATTTGGATATTTTGAGTATGTTGGGTATCTCCTGCGTGATATATTGATTGTTCTCAATGTCTCGATTTGATCGCTATCAACTTCAACTGGTCTACCTAACTGTGGAGCATCATCCAGCGAGAAATCTCCAGCACAAAACTTCGCAAACCACTTTTGACACATTCTATCAGTCACAACACCTTCTCCATATACTGCACAAATCTTTTATTGCATTTCATTTGTGTTTTTACCTTTCTGGAAATAATAAAGCATAATATGCTGAAAATGTTGCTTTTTTTCTTCAGTCTTCAATATTAAAATGGCTACACAAAAATTCACCAATTTTGATAATTTTTGTTTTAAATGCACGCTGATATGACAGCTGTCACAATACAATCTAACAAAACTGTTTCGAAATACATTGAAGAAAACTAAGCCATCTTACGGGAAAAAACGAACGAATATTTTGGCTAACCCAATACTTAATTTTGGCTCAGGCGTTGGTTTCTGTAGAAGTTTTGACCTTGCCATGACCTTTGGTTTCTAGATAGGATCTTGTAGGTTTTCAGAGGATTGTGATGGTTTCCTCAGGTCAGATTGCGGTTGTGCATTTTACAACTATCACTGCTCCTGAAGCAATATGATCAACTGAATGTCTTACAGACCATCAATTTTAGCTACCCAAGGCCCAATAAAAGTAACTTAAACTTCTGAAAACTTTGTGGGAGGCAGCTTCTTATATAGCTCTCAATGATGCCTGCCTTCTGGTATTCACACCATTGTGTAATCCCCTCCCCATCGGTGTGGACTGGACCCAAGGACTGGTTTCTAATGAACAGAACATGGCATAAATGATGGAATGTCACTTCTGTGATTAGGCAACAAAAGGCTGTGACTTCCATTCTGCTAGCTTTCTCTCTCTCTCTCCTTGCTTGCATTCCAGCGAAGCCACCTGCCATGTTGTGAGATGCTACACGGAGAGACCCACATAGCACAGAACCAAAGAAGGCCTGAGGCCTTGAGTGTGAGAAGAACTGAGAAGCTTTGCTCTAACAGCCTGTGAGAACTGAATCCTGACAACAACCATGTGAGACATCTAGAAAATAGATCCTTCCTAGTCAGGTCTTGAGATTACTGCAGGCTTGTGAGACACGTGGAGCCAGAGGACCCAGCTAAGCTGAGATCCCTTATCCAAAGAAACTGTGAAATAGTAAGAGTTCTAAGCTGTGAAGTTTTGGAGTAATTTGTTATAGAGCAGAAGGTAACTAGGCTAATATAAACCTCAAAAGTATATTTTTTGTCCTGAAACAAAATATAACTAAATTATGGTTTCAAATTATATACTTAGTTGGTTGATATGTATTCATTATATCTTTTGTATGATATGTATTCATTATATCTTTTAATATGATACAAATTCATTATTAGTAGGAAATATATATAGGAAGGATGAATTCTGTCACAAAATATTGACACATATGTATGAATGACATAGTTTTAAAACCTAAACTGATTCTTGGCAAGATGGTTCAATGAAAACTTTTGTATAAAAATGTTCTGTTCTATTGGATGGAAAAATATACTAACTAAATAGTGTTCATAGGTTACTCCTGGCATTGTAGACATCAATTATATCACAGTATGTTATATGGCCTCCTCATATAGCCTAATGGTAAGGTTATCATGCAAGAGAACTGCAGGATATCCTCTTTTCATTAGAATTTTAAGCTCTAAATATAAATGATCACTTTAAATGTAAGTGACATAAATCTCAAGTATTTTCTTAAAGGACCTGTTAACAATTCTGAAGGTTTATTTGTTATAAATGTAAGCCCCTTCCTTGAGAAACTAAGACACCAAGAAGGATAGCTATTTGGATGTCTTGCATACTACTCAAATTAAACTCGTTAAAAATGTTCTTCCATTTCACATCTGTTCTTCCGCTAGTTTTCTCAGTCTCAATAAATGGTATTTCCATCTACCAGGTTGCTCAAGACAAAAATTTGGGAGCTCCCCTTAACACCCCGCATCCTATCCAGGCAGTTTACTGCTTGGATGCCATCCATGTACATCTCAAGTCCTACTCCTCTCTATCTCCAATGATACTCCCCTGGTCCAAGTCATCACGATTTCTCACGACTGCTATTCCTTCCTAGTGAGTCTCTCTACTTCTATTCTTATCTCATTCCAATCTATCCTCCACAGAGCATTCAGGGTTAATCTTTTTAAAAATGCAAATCAGAACATGTACCCTCATTAAAATCTATCAATAACTTCCACTGCTTAAGCTAAAAAAAGGAAACTAACAGACAAAAACCTTGACAAGGGTTACAATGTTCTTCAAGACCTGACTCTGCATACTACTCCATCCTCCTTTTTTGTTCCAAGCTGCCCTCTGGCCTAAAAGATCTTCCTTCAGTTTCTCCCATGTGCCAAGTTCTTTGCTGTGGTTTCCACATGAAAGGTGTTTTTCCCCTGGCTAATTCCTATTTATACTTCTGGCCACAGCTTAGTAAAAACCTTATCCCTTTAACACAAATCTGAATTAGATCTGTTATATTCTCTTACAGTTTGTGGAGAATTTTCCCTCATCATGTTAAGCACAAATTGTAGTTACATACTTATTTGTATGAATATTTAATACTTATCTCTCCTGAACGAAGGTTTGCTTCATAAAATCAAGGTAGAGTTTGATTTTGTTCACCTATGCCTGACACTGTACATGTTTTAAAAATATTTGTTGGATAAAGTCATGAATACAATTGTTCAAGATCCTGCTTATTATAATTGGTAAAATATTTAAATTATGGACTTTCATCCATTAAGAAACTTTCTCTTTCATCTGTTTTATTTAGAATGAAATACGTTCATTTTTGAGATCTGAAAAAATTCTAATATTTATACTGGCATGGCTATTTACTTCCTCAATCAACCCAACTGTAATGATTTATACTTACTTTTTCACTTTACAATAACTAATTAGGACATCTACAACAACCAATTATAAATACAAACAGCCACTTTCTAGTTGTCAAAACAGCTATTTCCAAAAGTGACAAAATCTATCAGGAAAAGAGTATCAAAGCTATGTTTTATCATGAAAGTACAGTTTCATTAAAGAATTAGGGGACCAGATAGGTTAGCTATTTAAGACTTGGCAAAATTTTAACAAGTAATGAAACATTACATTAAGCAGGAATTATTTTAAAATGAGCAAAACATGATTGTAAAGGAACTTCTTTGATGCATTCATTTTATTATCTTCTAAACACATTTACTTAATCAATGTAGAGTTTATTGTGTTAAATTGTTACTTAAATGTATTTGAAAGTTTTAAATGCATTTTGCTGCTATTATAGTATGATATAGAAAATGTATGAAACCAATATAAAATTCAATAACTAAAGATAAAAATTTTTTTTAGCAGGTTCCAGTTTCACTCCCTAAGAAAGAAATATGATTTATTAATTTGCTCAAAGATACCACTAACATGTAGCTCTTCAGAATAATTACTTAAAATGTATTCCCATGATATAAACATTTTTATTGTTTTAGTATTCATTGGATCTACTATTCAAAAGTTATGAACAGTACTACAACCAATTTATACCACACAATAAATGATGTATACTGTTAAAGTCAAATGTTCTCAGAGTCAATATCATCAAAACATACCTTTTTTGGACTCATGCATTCACTTATAGTTTGCTTATTATTGCTTCATAGAGATAGGAGTTTGTACATTACAGGATTTTATTGATTTATTAGTTATAGAATATACTAAGCATACTCAGTAGACCGAAAAAGTTAGCTCTGGGGCTAGTATCATATAATAGCAAGTTGCAGAATACTTTAGAGCAAAATCAGAGTGTTTTTGCTCATAAATAATAAATGATAAATACATAAAAGTGGACTAGTAAAGACTAATATTTACTAAGTCCCCTAACAAAGAAAATCAGGTCTTAGAGTTGTACACTTTGCTCATAATGAAAAGAATATTTATTAAGTATCTTAAAGCCTATAGTCAATTATTCTATAATAAACTATTAAATTTCTTTTTTTTTTTTTTTTCAGTACGCGGGCCTCTCACTGTTGCGGCCTCTCCCGTTGCGGAGCACAGGCTCCTGACGTGCAGGCTCAGTGGCCATGGCTCACGGGCCCAGCTGCTCCGCGGCATGTGGGATCTTCCCGGACCGGGGCACGAACCCGTGTCCCCTGCATCGGCAGGCGGACTCTCAACCACTGCGCCACCAGGGAAGCTCTTAAATTTCCATTTTTAAAACATGTTTTTTAATTTGAAGATATGTAAAGAAACCATTAACACTTATTTATTTAACATCTTTACTGGAGTATAATTGCTTTACAATGTTGTGTTAGTTTCTGCTGTATAACGAAGTGAATCAGCTATATGCATACGTATATACCCATATACCCTCCGTCTTGCGTCTCCCTCCCACCCTCCTTATCCTACCCCTCTAGGTGGTCACAAAGTACCCAGCTGATGTCCCCGTGCGATGCAGCTGCTTCCCACTAGCTATCTATTTTACATTCGGTTGTGTGTATATGCCAATGCTACTCTCTCACTTCGTCCCAGTTTACCCTTCCCCCTCCCTGTGTCTTCATGTCCATTCTCTACGTCTGCATCTTTATTCCTGTCCTGCCCCTAGGTTCATGAGAAACATTTTTTTTTTTTTAGATTCCATATATATGTGTTA
This sequence comes from Delphinapterus leucas, assembly GCF_059928025.1. NCBI lineage: Eukaryota > Metazoa > Chordata > Mammalia > Artiodactyla > Monodontidae > Delphinapterus > Delphinapterus leucas. The sequence goes on along the minus strand of NC_143130.1, from coordinate 120,540,499 downwards.
GCATATGGTATTTGTTTTTCTCTTTCTGACTTACTTCAGTCTGTATGACAGACTCTAGGTCCATCCACCTCACTACAAATAACTCAATTTCGTTTCCTTTTATGGCTGAGTAATATTCCATTGTGTATATGTGCCACATCTTCTTTATCCATTCATCTGTCGATGGACACTTAGGTTGTTTCTAAAAACCATTAACATTTATCTAATATGCTGTAATACATACGTTTTCCAGCAAATGATTCCTTTCAATAACTTACATCCTAATTTAACTAATTCAGATAATTTATCAACTTGAATATGTACTTGTTGGGGGGGCTGTTTAATAAATGATGAAAGTATTTTAAAATATGCTTTTGAGGAAATACTTTTTTTAAACAATATAAAAATGTGTTTAAATTGATGAAAGAGTAAAGTGGGTGTGTAAAACTTGTAATGAAATTCTCTAAAGGATCATTTTAAAAAATTTTGCACTTTAAAAATTCACAGATCATGTAGCTGAAGGTGATAATGTTGCTAATGAGTAGTGTTCTGAGTTCTATTTTTGAAGCCAAAGCAAAAATTATTATTAAACATTTTTGCCTTTAATTAAATTAATTTATATAGCCTTTTAAAATGGACTACTTTGAGGTCTTCTGAGTGCACATGAATGAGCAAAATGAAGGTTCAGCAAAGATTAGCATAGCATGTTCATGACTCAATCCCTCAGCTGATTTATCATATAGCTGAACATAGCTGGTCAACACGTTGTTTTGAGCAACTTTTTTTTCTTTTTAGCTGTAAACTGTTTAATTTCTACCTCTAATGGACCAGTGAAATACTCAGAGGAAGCAGAAAGTAGACTGAATTTCAATTACAAATGAGGAGCATCAAAATAAATCCGTAAATTCACCTCAAGATTCTCTTCACCAGATCTCTATGTTGTGTTCATTTTATCAGACTACTCATATTACTTGTTTAGTAGCTGTTACTTAAGAAACAAAGTTAGAGAGAGAAAACACTGGAATAGTAATAATATTAAATTTAGTTTTACATACATTGGAGTAAGCACCAAAAACACTCATAATGTGCTATTCATGGAAATATTCTAGCAAATGCAGGCTAAAAAACCACCATTATTTCATTTTAAAAGTAAAATGTTAAGAATTCCAAATATCATCTCACAAGCAGTTATTTAATGCCATAATACATTACTAAATTTTAATCTATTAATACTTCCTTATATGTATTTCAAACATCATATGATGTTACATATGAATACTAAAGACTGTACTTAAAATAAAACTTATAAAACAATCAATGCAAATTAACTTATCTTACACCAATGCAAGAAGGATACTTAAAACTCTGCCTAGAGAATATGTATTACTATTAAAGGGAATTAAGAGTCAAGAAAGGTTAGGAAACGTTGCTATAACATTGCTGAGGTTTTTGATCATTTTAAACCCAGAAAAGTTTCAATTAATGATGGAGGAAGTAAGTTACTGATTTTTATACTGCCAAGTGAAATGCAGCAAGCTAGAATAACTGGTTAGTTTTATTAAGGTATCTTATTAAGATGGCTTATTAAGCTACTCACTATTGTTTTCATAGGGCTTTAGGCTGATACTAAACTTTAAAATGTAGGATTCTTTTCTTCCTAACTTTCATAAAAGTCATATATAATTAGCACTGAATGAAATTTTCTAATGTCAACATTTCAAATTTTGATTAACAGGGAATACAAATCAACCTTATTCAAGTTTAATTCAAAAGACTGGCAACATCCTTTGGGAGACTAGTAGAGATAATATATCAAGGAACCTTCAAACTTTAGACTAAGCCAGGGGCCTACAAAGTAAAAGTAATATTCAACTTATTAAGCTGGAATCATCACAGTAATTTTCTCTATCTGATTTATCTTTGATTCATAAATACCATATATTCTCAAATTGAAATCAACACTTAGGGTCTAGAATAATCATGATCCTACTCTAGACAGATACAATAACCCAGCTACTCAGATGACTGAAATAAAGACAAAGCAACAATTGACAAAACTGGTGCAGGTAATGACTGTAAAGTAAGAAACAGAAATTCAGACAGTGGTAGATTTTCTGGACAGTATATAATTAAAAACCTGGTCAATTTCCATAGGGTGGGAAGAACCACAGTTGTTCAGCTCCATTATATGACTAACATTTCTGAACATGAAACACCATTCAGTATAAATCATACACACTAGGGTAACTCAGTAAGTTGTTCTTACTTTTTTTTTTTTTTTGCGGTATGCGGGCCTCTCACTGTTGGGGCCTCTCCCGTTGCGGAGCACAGGCTCCGGATGTGCAGGCTCAGCGGCCATGGCTCACGGGCCCAGCCGCTCCGCGGCATGTGGGATCTTCCTGGACCGGGGCACGAACCCGTGTCCCCTGCATCGGCAGGCGGACTCTCAACCACTGCGCCACCAGGGAAGCCCTGTTCTTACTTTTGAATGAGGGTAAACTAGAAGTGCCCTCTTTTTCATATTCTATAGAGTATTCAGCACTACATCTAGGGTAGGTGAATGGGGCACTCAATTCAGATGAACAATTTAAAGAGGTGTAAAAAATCTCATTATCAGGATAAATATTTAAATGCAATATTCAAAAAAAAATCAAAATTAACACAAAAACACCATGATAAACAAAATATCAAAATTTAAATAAAGGATCAGTACCCTAGTCTAATATTGATAAAATCTCTAAGGCAAAACTTCTTTACATTATAGTGAGTTTCTTTAAAAGATGAATTTTGATAAAAGGTTGAATGATTTAGGTCTATCTTCTATCATTTACATAAGCACAGAATATTTGAGTAAGAAAAATTTCTAAAGTAAATTTTAATAATAAATCCCTAAATATTGTTTGAAGGCACCTGACATCTTAAATCCCCATGTCTAAGCCCTCTCTGATTTTTAAGCTCTGAACTCTCTGGTATATGCTAAGCAAGTTTCCCCAAACTAGACTGACTGACTTTAGTGCCAAAGTAGCTTCTTTTAACTCATTACATGGCTGATGAATCGTCTTTGCTTGAATTAATTACAGTGGGGGTTACAAGGTGGTGATTTTCTAATTCTATTATTCTATCTGTACTTGTTAACTGTTGTTCTCCTTTACAAAAGAGATTCCTCCTTTCCATCTTCCATCTTTTTTTTTTGAAGTATCTTTATAAACCCTAGATGTAACAATTAAGGATTCTATCGTCAAATACAGTTCTTCTTTTGAAGCATACATTATCCCAAATTTGGTCTATGGGAACTTTGTCAAGCTGCTCCTGTGCCCTTTCTACATGACTCTATTAGTCTCTGAGTACTTTCTTCCTTTCTGGCACAAAATGATAATCCAGACTCACCGTAGTTTCCATGCTCCAAACCTAGGAGCTTTGGTACCCTTTAATAGGAAATGTATTCAGAAACTAAAATCTGGGTGTTAGGTGTATCCCTTCCTTCTAAGGCCTTTTCAATGAATAGAGCTAAGGAAAAATATACATTTTTAAAAGCATGAATTCATATTGATAGTTTCAATTCAAATTGAATATTACAGTTGCTTTTTTCTAATGTCATCTATTTTACAGTGAAAATCTTGGCTCTTAATAATATTTATTTACATATTTCCTCAATCCAACAATATATAGAAAATAGTTTCAACATTTTAATAATCAGTAGTACAACTAAGTATGAATATACTGAGCAAAGTTTAAGATTACTTTGCATTTCTTTTTGTCCTTAGAATATATGCCACTAATGATGTATATTCAGTCTGACAGTCAAAAGATATTTGAGTTAATTATTTTCTCTCTATAAGAATCTAACCAATCTGATATAGTTAGGTACATTGATTTCTATTTGTATTCACTTTCAGGGTTTGCTTTTTTTATCTTTTTCATTTGATTTTTTTTTTTTTTTTTTTTTCCGGTACGCGGGCCTCTCACTGTTGTGGCCTCTCCCGTTGCGGAGCACAGGCTCCGGACGCGCAGGCTCAGCAGCCATGGCTCACGGGCCCAGCCGCTCCGCGGCATGTGGGATCCTCCCAGACCGGGGCACGAACCCGCGTCCCCTGCATCAGCAGGCGGACTCTCAACCACTGCGCCACCAGGGAAGTCCCTTTCATTTGATTTTAATTTCTGAATATTTAAAATATATACATGGTTCAAAAGTCAAAACTATACAAAAAGGCAGAGTTAGAAAAGTTGCATTTCCATCCTATGGCTGGATCTCTTTCCCATGTATCTCCAAAGGTAACTATTTTCATTAGTTTCTGGTTTATCCTTCCTGTTCCTTTTATTCTTATTTCTCACATAAAAGATAGCATATTATAAATAGTTGATTATTTTCAGTTAGCGATATGTCAATCAATATTAGTTTACAGACAGCTTCCTTACTTTTTTCTTTTTTTTTAAAAGTTGCATCATATCACGCTATGTGAATATTTGCCATAGTTTATTCAGCTACTCTGCTATTTGGGTTGTTTCCGTTTGCTATTAAAGTAATACTGTAATTCTTACATTGTTTCATATTCAGGAGGTATATATTCAGGAGGGATTCCTAAAAGTGATTTTCTTTAGTCAAAGGATAAATGTAATTTTGTTAGATACCATCAAATTCTCCTCCATAGGGATTTTTACCATTTTGCATTCTCACTTGTAATGTGTGAGAATGCACAGAATCCTCTTTACTTCCAGTTTCCACGATCTATGTGGAGAATCACTTTTTCCAAAGTTACATGACATTTACATTATGTCTCTGGGGCTAAAATATTATTTTTCTAACTTACTATTTCTGGCTCCAAAGAGGTAATTATAACTTTTTATCTAAAATGTATATTACAAGTAGAAGATATTCTTCAGTCACTGGCTTGCATTTATAGAGTGTATTATGTTTTTCAAGGCACTTTTATGCACTTGCACCTTGTTTGATCTGCACAGCCATGCTTTGAAGTAGATAGGGCAAGTCTATCAGCTCCATCTTCTAGATGAGGAAACTGAGAAGGAACACAGTTTAATAACTTGTACACACCCAGTTAATAACAGGCAAGGGTCTGTTAGTTTACTGGTATTTCTATTAGATACTAAGTTGTCTCCTATTTAACTATCAGTTCCAGTATTTTATTATATGTTTGTGTCACTTATTAAAGTATTAGGAATACAGACTTATTCATTATACTTCATATATAGTAGAAATATGAAAGCTATTAATAAGTCATGTTCATATTTTAAGCTTATTTTGGAAAATAAAGCTTAATTTATTTGGGTTTAGCTCAAGAATTTTATAAAGTATAAAGTGCTATCCAAGTCTAATAATAAAATTTATTCTGGAAAAATACCCCATATTTTAATTTAAAGTAAGATTCAGTTATGTAAGCATAAGTAACAAGTTGAATATAATGAATTACTTTTGAATATATATACAATTAGTATGAATTTATAAAATCTTAGAAAATCAAATGCAAAGTACCAAAAATGTAATTTCAAGACTGCATTGAAGCTCAAAGGCTTCCTTTGTACTAAACAACGAGTCTTTGCATTTTCTAAAAAAGGCAAGAAAAAAATTCTATTCCAATTATAAAATATTTTGGCCTAAATTTTTAATTAGATTGATTCATCTTTGAGAATGGCAACATATATTTGTCCTATCAAGTGAGCTTCATGAAAACATTAACAGATGTTATAAACTGAGAGTCCTCAAACAAAACCTGTGAAATCAATGAGTGTAAATATAAACTCTGATTTTGGTCTCTTTTTCATAATGTAAACTGTTTTCCATAAAACACAATCTGTACGTTTGTCATTTATTTTTGAAGTTGAAAAATAACAAAAAGACTTTAGACCCACATATAAAAGGTACTCTTTTTATCCTTTTCTGAGACACTGACCTGTATACTCATTTAAAAATGAACACCACATCTTTACGTTATTAAATCTTTGTTTTGATCTATTAGTATTCACCAAAGTGCCATTTTATAAAACCTCACACTGAATAGACAAGGCTGGAGGTGACCATCTGCAGCTTTAGAGTCTGTGTTTGAATTGATGAAAAGAGCTTTGTGTTTTCATTGCCAAGTTTGATTCTTTCAGTCATTAGGCATTCCCCTCAGATCGCATCAATGAAGCCGTACTCTCTTACACCCATGTGTTAAATTCTCTTCTCCTCATGGTTTCCTTTGCCAGCTCTACTCAAGAATGACTATTGGGCCTTAGCCACATTCTTCTCACAGCTGTGTTAAAAAGAGCATCAGAAAGTCTTCTTAAAACCCATATGTGTATCTGGTCAGTTCTCTGTCTTAGGGTCACCTCACATTGTGGTGTGATTATACAGATATTCATTCTTGTTCTTGAACTGTGCTACTCCCATCATTCTGGGAAAGATTAGGCCCTATAGTCAGTAGAAGAGAACTTCTTGGAAGACTGATGTGAAATACACATAGTTCAGAAGGCAGACTATTTTAAATTAAGGAAGAAGATGCTTCAAGATTTTAAATATGTTTATATGTTATTTTTACCATTATTTAGCTTGTCAAATGGTAACATAAAGAGAAAGAACATATGCTTTCATTATGCTTTTAGGATACTGTTGTATTTGTGAAGGAAAAAGTCAAATGATGATGATGTTCCAAGAACTATAATGCCAGAGCAATTTTAAAAATTAAAATGACTTAAGTTTAGAAAGTTCCAAAATACTATTTACTATTTTTAGTTTTCACTTTTAATTAGTCTTTCTTTAGAAACACCTGATGAAGTAATAATCTGTAGTAGCAAAACTATTCTTTTCTTTATACTCAGGTTAAGAACTGAAGGAAAAAAACTGTTTCTGTTGAGTTGTTCAGGAATATATAACAATATAAGAAAGAAATAAGATGGATTTAAGCTATATATGAATGGATTTAATCATTCATATTGCTATAGAATGATTTTTTTCTCTTTAAATGTAAATGATCAAGAATGAAGTTTATGTGTGGACATTGTTTATGATTTCACTATCAGACAGAGTTACCCTGAAATAAACAAGATTCTTTCATTCTATATTTAGAGGGCCAAATGTGCATTTGGGAAAAATCCCTTAGTGGGGGGATACAGTCAAACATGGAATAATGGGGAGAAATAATCAAACATGGAGTCTTAGAATCCAAGTAAAATTTATATTTCTACTTGCTCTTGGGTTCAAGTTAGATTTTTCAATTATATTTTGGGAATAAAACCTATACCTAGTAAGGAAGTGTACATCAGATTTTAGATGAGAATACTGACAATTCATTAAAAAAAACTCAGACCCTGATTTATATAAATATGCAGACATTTTCTATATCAACAGATAGATACATTATATCCATTCATCTGTGTGTTTAAGAATAGAGAAAGCAAAAGAGGATGTTCCCAGTGAGTTATCAATGAGGTTGAGCAAAATCCAGGCAGGAATGATGAAAACTTCTAAAAATCTAATTTCTACAATAGCTTCCTTTTTTCCTTTACTACAACAGCAGTATTCTAAAGTACACTAGTGGTTAGTGTTATTGTTACCTTTCCTAGGAAGTTCAAATCACTTTATATATCTCATTTTTATCAATTCTAAAAGTATTCTCAGGTAAGATAGTTCTATCTTCACAGAAGTACCCTGGAAGCAAGGTTTAAATGGTTAAGAAGGCTTTTAACTGGAGCTAAGAAGAGAATCAAGGAAAAGGGTACTGGTTAGAGCATATGACCACTCTAAGGAACTTACATTTCATACACATGTGTGAAAATCACATTAGAATGTCTCTGCGGTATAAGAACTCCTGTTGTAATTTTTTCAGCCTGTCAAGTTTCAGTTAAAGTGTACTTGATCATCGCATAATTTCCCTAAAATAATAGGAATTCTTATCTCTGACTTTCAACTACTGTAACACTGGGATTAATGAAAAACAACAAAAATTCCTGCATTTTATTTCGTCTTAAACCAAAACTGTATGACTCTCTCTCTTATTTAACCCTTTTGCTCTTTTTCTCTCATTCTTCTCCATAGTGATCATCTGAAACATGTTTTATCTATCTTAGTAGGCTGAAATGTGTACTAGCCCAACTCTAGATCACCTATTGGAAGAAAGATTCTGAAATGAAGAAGCAAATCAAATGTAAGAAGCCATGTTGTAATTTAACTTTTTAGTCGCCACTTTCATGCTTTTTATGATTCACTCCATAAAGTTAACTATAAAAGGGAACTAATCAGGGACAGTGCAGATACTTAGGTTTAGAGAATCCCTTTTCTTCTTTAGCCTGGATCCTTCACTTTCCACTTCATTGGAATTTCTCAATTTTAATAATCCCACATTAATTCTTCCCTGGTAGAAAGAAATGAGCTAGACAATTAAAACTATGTTTTTTTTTTATGTCAAAGTGAGACATTCCTTGAAGATCAAGGTATAAGCCTCAATTCTTTAGTTTTTATAAAGAAATGAATATAATTATATCATCTATCAAACATGGTAGGTATCTCTGTATATAATAAAAGCAGCTCTAAGAAAACCTACTTTATGTACTCAATGGATAAGAAAGGTGATCCACTATACAAATATATAATGGAATTAAATTTTTAATAAAATACATACTTGTTTGATAGAGTACAACAAGACTTGTATTTCATAAGTTAAATATGTATTTAATTTAAAAACATGTGTTATGATTAAAAACCCAGAACATTAAATTCTTAAAAAACATATCATGTTCAAGAATAAAAATTAAGCATGCTAGACGCTTTACATTTTACGACAATTGTTTAGGAGGAATCTGAGTCCATCTTCCATATATAAATGACAATAAAGCTGTATCTAATTAGATCTAGATTTAGAAGGTGCCTTCCAAAGCTGACCGGGGTGTTCAACTGTACATAAACTAGCACAAATAAATTAACTATTTGATTTGTTATTTGCTGAGGTATGTATCATATTTCACAGAGCTTTTTGAATCTCAAACATAAAAAAGACTGAAGAAATTTCCAGAAAAATTTAAAATCCTCTCATTTACTACTAATACTAATAAATCCAAGTCAACTTTCAACATTATATTAAATATTGATTTAAACCTTGTGCTGAGAATTTATGAAATGTATTCCTTGATTCAATCAACAAGTATTTACAAAGTGTTCAGATACATCTAGTACTGCTTTGCAACTTGTAGTCCAACCAAGAATTTAGAGGAAAAATATCAAGATAAAGTTGGCAAGAAGCAGAACAATTTTAATGAAAACATAATGTAATTATATAAAAAATTCACTGATGCTTTTCATATTAAACTATGTAAGACTATTTTAGCACAATTATTTTACTAATTATTAACCATTATGGTTAATATCAGATTCTGGAAATAGCAACAAAACTACAAAGTTTAGTAAAGTCTTTGGATGAAAAATGTAGGCTTTAAAAAAAAAAAAAAATAGCAGGCTTTTTTTTTTTTTAAGTCAAGAAACTGTGGAAATGCTCTGTTCCCCTTCCCAGCACCCAGAGTCGTCTACCCTGTTTTATAATTCAACCTGCAAACAGATTAAGCAGCTGAGTTTGTGGAAAGTATGTTTGCTCTACACTAAGGACCCTTGTGTGACACTATGGCGACTCCCCTGATACCTCGAAGAGAACTACAGACAGTTTTCTCTCATCAGCAGGGAAACCAGGCTGAGAATTCACGATTTCTTTGTAACCTCAACTTCTTCATAGAAATCAGTATTTGGCCAACAGGCAGGAAAGACTTTTTATTAGCTTTACATGTTCTTTTCTTTTCTTTTCTTTCTGTCAATACCACTCAAAAGACACAGGATGCCGTATATTTCAAAAGGCAGTGTTTTATGCTGATCTTTGAAATTTTAATTACGCAATTAAAAATTAGAATGCGTGCAAATGTTAAGTAACTGATTTTTTTTAAAGCATAGAAAGAAAATTCTAAATAGTTGATGAATTTTTTTTCTTGAAAATTTGTTAAAAGTTTACAATTTTTTCTTACATCTTTTAGTCCAATCTATTTATTATATAGTTACATTTTATGACGAAACTTGAACAGTATCAGTGTAAATCTGGCCCACGGTTAAGATGATATGTGATAAAAGTTATTTCATTGTAAAACCTAGATCTTTGAGAGGTCTTCTAACCACGTACGTCTGGTTGTAAATACTTTTATTTTAAGTAACTATGTGTAGCTTAACCATGTTAAATTTAGTAAAATACATTAAAAAATTCCTTTGGGAAACTTGCTGTAGGCCAGAAGCATGTCTGTAGATGGAAAGACACATGGAAAAGTATAGCACAAAGAATCAGATTTCATAACCTCTTATGATAAAAAGCATCATTTAGTGGATTGGTGTGTCAGTTTTCTCTTTAATAAATGAGGATTATGGATGGTCTGGACAAAACTATTAAAAGAAGTTTTTCTCACAAAGTTCTCGTGCTCTTAACCTGCTCTTTAGCCTCCACATAACTCTCTGAAGCCAAGTGCATCCAGGATCGGCAAAAGAGTAATCTGAAAAGCTAAATCACTATGTGCTCTTCCTCCACAAACATACACATTTTTAAAAGAGATGTACCTAAGGAGAGTAATGCTTAACGTGAAGGAATGGATTTCCATTGGTGAAATTTTAGGCTTTATGATACCTGGGCCAAGAAGCTATTTTGGGGCAGTGAAGTCTGGCATTTACCACATTTTACTTTATAAGTGACTATCTGCTATAAACATTGGCTTGTTTATGGATGGTAATTCTGTACAACTTTCCCAGTATACTCCTATAGGTTAAAAAATTCAAGAAAAACGTTAGACTCTCAAAGAAATAAAATATAAATTTAAAATTCTACAATTATTAGAAATAGTATATGATCTCTCTGTCCTATTGCTGAAGATTTCAGGTCTTTTAAATGTAATTAAACTTGATGGAAGTTGGTGGTTAGAACAAGGGTTAAAAGCTGATCATTAACAAGTAAGAGATCCCAACTCTGAGGAGAGTGGAAGGAGTGGTGATGCCAGTGCCATACTCTTCTATGAAACTTGTGAGCTCTAGGTACTTGGCTGGGATAAAAAACTTTTTCTAGGGCTTAAAGCACATCAGAGCACACCTGAAGTTTTACTGTGCATTCCTGACCTGATCTGCTTTTATTTTATTCTGTCATTCTATTAAACTATTAAATTGTTCTAGTTCATATGTTCATAAGCATTTATGGAGCACCCACTTTACAGCAGGCATCTGTGCAAGTATTTGGAGGCAATGGGGATACAAAGAGGAGTAGAACACTGTCTATGGCTTGGAAAAGTTCGATGAATAATTTTACAGGGATTAGAGTAGATATACAAAGCAATTATAACATCTAGATGATTGAGACCTCTAATAAAGGTATGGACTAAGTATTACGAAAGAATTAAAGAATGAAAAAATAAAGAAGCATCACAGGGGTAACATTTAGACTGGAATTTAAGGAATAACAAAAATCTGGCCAGGTACTAAAAGGGAGGAATATGTTCTAAGAAGAAGAAATAGCATGTGCAGAGATATTGTGGTAGGGGGCATGTGAGGAGATGCCACTAGAACAATGGCAGAAGGCCAGTGATAGGCCTCCTATATCAGGATAAGTTGTTTAAACTTTAACTTGTAGGGGTTGAAGGGCTCCTGAAAGATTTCAAATGGGGAAATAATATAACCTGATTTCTGTTTTAGAAAAATTAACTCTGGTGGTGGTGAGGAAGATAAACTTGAGAGAGCTAGAGGCAGGTAAACTAATTTTATGATTATTTCAATAGTCTAGAGGAATGATTATTTCAGTAGTCATGAAGAATGATTAAGGCCTGAATTAATGCAATTAACAAGGGAAGAGGTGGAGGGAATCAGGAGATACTTAGGTAGCAAACAATGGGGACTGATGGCAAAGTGAACGTGAATGATAAGAAACAGTGAGGGAACAAGGACAGTTCTGAAACTGCTGAGGACTAGGAAAGTCACATAAACTCTCCCTGTGAAGCCAGTATAACTGTCCAAAATTTTTTTTTTTTTTTTGTGGTATGCGGGCCTCTCACTGCTGTGGCCTCTCCCGTTGCGGAGCACAGGCTCTGGACGCGCAGGCTCAGCGGCCATGGCTCACAGGCCCAGCCGCTCCGCGGCACGTGGGATCTTCCCGGAGAGGGGCACAAACCCCTGTCCCCTGCATCGGCAGGCGGACTCTCAACCACTGCGCCACCAGGGGAGCCCTGTCCAAATTCTTTAACTGAAAAACTTTTGCTTCCAGGAGTTAAGCAATTTGCCCTAAATCTCACAGGTAATAGGTAGGAAAGCAAGGACTCAAACACAGGTCTGTCTGACTTGACCACAAAGCTTGTCTCTATCTTTTATGCTGCACTGAATCTCATAGGATGAATATGTTTCTCATGAGGGAAAAGGGCAAAAGGCTCCAAGGAGAGAGGCCAACGTATATAAATGCATTAGTCCTGAAAAGGTAGTGCCCTTCTGAAGAATGAGATAGTGCAGTATGAGTGAAATGACAAGAGAAGGAGGGACTATGCAACATGCATTGTTCTAAAAGCATCACACGTATTATCTCATCCAATTCTTACAACATTATGAAGTAGGTGTATTACTGTCCACATACTATTGCCCACATCAAGGCAGTGTTTGAAAATGTCCTAGTTCACATACCTATGCGTTCTGAATCCAGAGCCTGAGCTTTTAAATTACCATGTTGAAGATATATGAGCATCTTTACTTATTTTACCATGCTCATATATAAATTTTATGATAAAGTATAATTAGGAATGGGCCATTGAATTCAATAATTAGGAAATTACTGGTAATCTTAAGAACAATAATTTAGTATAAGAGCTAGCCATAGTGTATTGAGTAGTAGAAGAGCAAATGGGAATTGAAAAACTAGAGGTAGTGAATACAGATCAGTTATTTAAGGAATTTGGTTGTGAAAGGGAAAGGGGAAATGTGGACCTTTTTAATTTAAATTTTAATTATTGCCTGGAATACTGACATATTTTCAAAGTACCTTCAAAAATAATTGCTAGTAATAGTGATTTCAGATTATATGGAGAATACTAATACCTAACAGAATACAAATACCTGTTAATATCTAACAAAGTCTTATCAGTTGGCTTCCTGGAAGGTTATCATCTTATATCCAACAAAATAGGCTGATGCCCACATTAACTGTAATGAAGATACACTGCACACTTGAGGGCAATTAAAGATGAAATATAGTGGATTAAATATGAAACAGAAAGCCTGATAATATTTCATCTAGGTCTGATTGCTAGAAATCAGAATAAAAGATTTAACATTTAAATTAAAATTTAACATTTAACTCTTGTAAATGACATAATTGTTGCACTTAAACTCTGTCTATGGATTGGTGCCATTTCCATTAAAAAGTCTTGATTTGTCTGTTGTTAAACGTGACGAATAAGGATAATATAGTTAGTTTTTCAAAAGGTTAAACTTATTTAATTTAAAGCGTTATCTGAGAAATGTTATTTCTACTTCTTGGGGTACAAAGTTATTTCTTTTAAAAATAATAACAATAGCTGATGAGATCTAAAAAATAAAAGTTGACAACATTTCCAAATTTTTTTAGAAATCTAATTGCTCTCTGGGAAACACTGTTTTAGGGAATTTTAGTTATGTATAGAAATTAAAGGATTACAGGTAAAGAAAACTTTGAAATTTTTAAGTATTTGTATCCTTTAAGCAAACAGAGCTAAATCCGATCTTGACTGTCAAAAGTTACTGATTGTAATTTACAATGAAATGAGATCTACCTAAATATCTATCCTGGGGTTCTTAGAATGTTAATATACTTTGTGAATAATCGGATACAGTTTCTGACTGAATATAAACTTAATCTTTAAACCTATAAAATATAACACCATAAATCATAAGTTTCAAGGTACATATACCTTAAAGATTAATTCCTAATCTGTTTTAAAACAGTCTTGACTACGTATTTACCTGATCTTGGGCTAGTAATCAAGATATAATTTCAGGGATGTTGAGGAAATGTTTCACATGACTTATTTTCAAACAAAAAGTATTGAGAAGTAAGAAACCTTGAAGTTAGCTCTACTTTTCCATACTGTAAAACTGAAAAAAAAAATTGTTAAGGAAGAAGGTGTGTCTTAGAAATTGAATTCAATTAGGTGTGTGAATGATGTAATGCTGTTAACAATACATAAAAAAGGGCTCAGTTAAAATGACAAGTTTTATTACATTAAAGCTGCTTTAGAAAATTCTGCTACAGTGTTCAAGTCCCATAAATTAACAAGTGACTTCCTTGTCTGATAAGTTATTTGTTAATATTTTGCTATCTATCATTAAGGACTGACTGATTATGCAGCTTTATTTAAATTTTAATAAAAATGCAAAGATTATTGAAAATAAATGTGATCACGTACTGTGAAAAGCTGGATTGAATACTTCAGAAGAACAACACAAGAAAATTAATTTCACTGTACTGGATTCTATGTGCCTAGAGGTCTCAGATTGCAAGGTCATAGATGATTTCAGCTCAAGTAAGATTATTGTGAAGCTAAATGAGTAGAGTTGGTAACTTCACTGTCTCTTCCCCTTGCTAATTACCTATTACCTATGAACTGATTTTAATCGTATGGCCTCCATGAACTCCTGAAGATCAATTATTCAATAAAAGTGGTTTGCCGTAAATAGTAACCATGATTCGCAAGTAAATGACTTTTTGACCCCAAATATAGATATGACAGGCCATCTAAAAAAGTTCATTTGGCTGAATCCACTTTTGTCTTAAACTATTAAGAGCATAAATAATATATTATTTAGTTGCCAAAAGAATGTGCTTTTGTTTTGTTTTGTTTCATGCTTTTGAAATAATGCAAGGTCATTTTACTTACTTCTGAACTTTGTCATTGGCTGCTCGGGAGGCCTCTATGGTGTGCTGAAGCTCTAATTCCATGTTTGCTCGATCTGTCAGAGCTTGCTGCAGTTGGGTAGCTAATTCATCATTTTGTTGTTGAGTGATGGAAACAATGTTCTCTCTACTTTTTAAAGCTTCTTCATAGGTATTAAGGGTATGGTTAAACTGATCCTTCAGGTTTTCTTCTTGGGATAAAGATTTGTGTAAACTGAGAAAATATAAAAATAAATAATTTAAACATAAATATGTAGGTTGACTGACCAATAATCTATTTAACAAAAATCTCCAGTTAGAAATACCCATTTCTACCCTAACACCATACACAAAAATAAGCTCAAAATGGATTAAAGACCTAAATGTAAGGCCAGAAACTATCAAACTCTTAGAGGAAAACATAGGCAGAACACTCTATGACATAAATCACAGCAAGATCCTTTCTGACCCACCTCCTAGAGTAATGGAAATAAAAACAAAAATAAACAAATGGGACCTAATGAAACTTCAAAGCTTTTGCACAGCAAAGGAAACCATAATCAAGACCAAAAGACAACCCTCAGAATGGGAGAAAATATTTGCAAATGAAGCAACTGACAAAGGTTTAATCTCCAAAATTTACAAGCAGCTCATGCAGCTCAATAACAAAAAAACAAACAACCCAATCCAAAAATGGGCAGAAGACCTAAATAGACATTTCTCCAAAGAAGATATACAGAATGCCAACAAACACATGAAAGAATGCTCAACATCATTAATCATTAGAGAAATGCAAATCAAAACTACAATGAGATATCATCTCACACCAGTCAGAATGGCCATCATCAAAAAATCTAGAAACAATAAATGCTGGAGAGGGTGTGGAGAAAAGGGAACACTCTTGCACTGCTGGTGGGAATGTGAATTGGTTCAGCCACTATGGAGAACAGTATGGAGGTTCCTTAAAAAACTACAAATAGAATTACCATATGACCCAGCAATCCCACTACTGGGCATATACCCTGAGGAAACCAAAACTCAAAAAGAGTCATGTACCAAAATGTTCATTGCAGCTCTATTTACAATAGCCCGGAGATGGAAACAACCTAAGCGCCCATCATCGGATGAATGGATAAAGAAGATGTGGCACATATATACAATGGAATATTACTCAGCCATAAAAAGAAACGAAATTGAGCTATTTGTAATGAGGTGGATAGACCTAGAGTCTGTCATACAGAGTGAAGTAAGTCAGAAAGAAAAAGACAAATACCGTATGCTAACGCATATATATGGAATTTAAGGGGAAAAAAAAATGTCATGAAGAACCTAGGGGTAAGACAGGAATAAAGACGCAGACCTACTGGAGAACGGACTTGAGGATATGGGGAGGGGGAAGGGTGAGCTTTGACAGGGTGAGAGAGAGTCATGGACATATACACACTAACAAACGTAGTAAGGTAGATAGCTAGGGGGAAGCAGCCGCAAGGCACAGGGATATTAGCTCGGTGCTTTGTGAAAGCCTGGAGGGGTGGGATAGGGAGAGTGGGAGGGAGGGAGACGCAAGAGGGAAGACATATGGGAACATATGTATATGTATAACTGATTCACTTTGTTATAAAGCAGAAACTAACACACAATTGTAAAGCAATTATACCCCAATAAAGATGTTTAAAAAAAAAAAAAAAAAAAGAAATACCCATTTCTAAAAATCAATAAAGATAACTTAAACGGGTAAATAAAAATAATTTTTATATCACAATATTATACTTGATAATTATCCATTTCTCTGCTTCTAGGCTGAAAGCTACCCAGACAAATGATTATCTTTGCTACCAAAGCATACAAAAAGATGCTGCAGGATGTTAATTTAATTGTATCAGTGTAAATATTACATTCAATTTTCTTTAAAAGGAATAGCAAAGAACTGGAGAATAAAGTATCTCTAGGTAAATAAAAGAATATAATAAGCTGACTGCAAAGAAGTGAGAAGTAAGAGAATGGGCATCAGTTTAGGAGATCCAGGGTCTATTTGGCTGAACACGTAATGAGAATGAATGAGATTTGTACAAATACTGATCAGTCTTATACACAGCATTTTCTACTTGTCACAATTGAGATATAAATGAAGTTAAAATCACAAGTCAACCTGCACAGAAATAATATGTATTCAGATATATTTTCTTTTTGTTAATGAATCTTATGCCAAATACATCCACTCATTAAGTCATACAGAGAAACAGCATATAAATTAAGACTAAATTAATGCAGAAGAAAATGCAGACAAATAGAATCTTAAAATGCTAAAGGTCAGATCTTTGATATGTCATTACACCTACCACCTGAGGTTATTTTGAAATGGCACCAAGCACCTCACTCAATTAAATAAAGACATTTTGAAAATATAAATATTTAATAATGGGAAATTTAAAATCCACACAGGAGATGTTCTTTTTTTATTAAATAAGATCATTTCAGTATATGCATACAAAAGAAATGTCGATGGGAGACTTGAAGTAAAACACCTTAACTATATAATACAGATTGATAATGTTGAAAGAAAGTAATATAATTCTTAAAGCTGCAGAAAGCTGGTCAGGGAACTTTAACTCTGGCTGAATATCTAGTCTGGTACTTTATCTAAAACTTTTCAAACTAAAGTAATTATAAATTTCTTCTTTTTGCTTAAATAGCCTATAAGCCTCTCCAGGGTGCTCACTTTGGACAAGGTGTCACACAGAAATAAGATGGACTTGAGACAGGGATAGTTAGCATACCAAAAGAAATCATGTCAGAATTCAGTTTAGTCCCTAAAAAGAGAGATGCTGCTAAACTGTGGTCAAGTGATTACTATATATGAAATAAGAATGGTGTATACTGTCAGATTTGCAGAGTGCAAAGAAAGTATCTTCCTTCATGGTTTTCATCTTGTTATGTATCTAACCCTTATTTCATTCTTCTTGGTTCTTTCTACCAATCCATATGCTTAAAGACTCCTGTCTCCTGCTCATTTTCCTAATTCTTTCTCTGTTCTCTCATACTTTCTGCATTGTTCCAACTTCCATTTTCTTTCAATCTACTCTCTTTGTTTACTTGAAACACCCAAGAAAGAAAGAAACTAAAAACAAACAAAACAAAAAAACCTTTAAAAAGTCTATGCTCTTTATCTTTAAATATCAATTTCATTTTTTTTTCTTTAATTTTTTGGCTGTGTCACACAGCATGTGGGAACTTAGTTCCCCGACCAGGGATTGAACCTGCGTCCCCCCGCACTGGAAGGCCGGAGTCTTAACCACTGGACCACCAGGGAAGTACCTAATTACATTTTAAATTACGTAATTTGCACAAATCCAAAGTATTCAGCTTGACAAAATGTAAAGAATAAAATACAGAACAAATGCAGAACACTCCAGTCCTCCCAGTTGATCCCCTTTCCAAAGGTAATCACTAGTCCAACCTCTATCAAGATTAATACTGCCTGTTTTTGAACTTTTTGTCTGACTTAATATTTTGCTTAACATAAAGTTTCTGAGATTCATCCTGTTGTTGTATTTTATCCTATGAAGTATTCCATTACATAAATACATAGCAACTTATTTAACCATTCCACTGTTGCTGCTATGAATAATTCCTGTATGTGTCTTTTGATGGACCTAAGTACCCATTGCTTTTTGGCTTTTGTTTCTTTTCCCCAGCTTTATTGAGATATAACTGACATAAGTACTCATTTCTGGAGCAGAATTCCTCCATAGGGTGTATATATGTTCAATTTATTCTCACATCAGCAAGAGTTCCAGTTGCTCTATATGCACCCGTAGAGTGGGATTGCGAGTCCTCTTAACTTCAGCCATTTTAATGAGGGTGCAGTGACATTTCATTCTCTTAATGTTGTCTTTTGATGAATGTAAGTTCTTAACTTTAATGAAATCTAATTTATTATTATTCCATTAATGGCAGTGCTTTTTTGTGTCCAGTTAAAAAAATCATAGCCTGCCCTATTCTTTATATTTTTAATCTTAAATATATGCTCCTCATTTATTATTTATTTATTTAAAAAGGGATTTTTATTTATTTTTGGCTGCACTGGGTCTTCGTTGCTGCACGTGGGCTTTCTCTAGCTGCGGCGAGCAGGGGCTACTCTTCATTGCAGTGTGTGGGCTTCAGTAGTTGTGGCACGTGGGCTCAGTAGTTGTGGCTCGTGGGCTCCAGAGCGCAGGCTCAGCGGTTGTGGTGCACGGGCTTAGTTGCTCTGTGGCAGGTGGGATCTCTGGACCAGGGCTTGAACCTGTGTCCCCTGCATTGGCAGGCGGAATCTTAACCACTGTGCCACCAGGGAAGTCCTATGCTCTTCATTTAAAACTTGAAGTAGATCAGCATAGTTTGGGAATTCTGCATTTGTTTGTGATACCTAAAACACTATCTAGTATATTATAACCAATTAAATATTAAGAATCAATGACTCAATTTTTAAAATCACACCATTATTAAAATCAATATCATCCCCATTTAATCGCCTAATCATTCATCATTTACTAGTTTTCTACCATTTAATTTAGTCTTTTCCTTTTTTTGGCAAATTTATACTACCTGACTTTAATTTTTCTCTCAGATGGACCTGTAACTGGGACCCTTTATTCTCAAGCTCAAAAAGCTACTATTCATTCAAAATACCTTGGAAACCTTTAAATCCCCATCAAGTCTTTCTCAAACTGAAGCAGTAGCTGGAGTGATCTCTTAAAAAGATAAATTAGATAACGTCACTCAAAATCCTGCAATAGCACCTCATCAAACTCAGAATAAATCTCTGAAGATAACAAATTACATATTTTAACTCACTAAACCTCACAACAACTTAGGAAGGGAGTCCTATTAATATTACTTTTTTACTAATGAAAAAACTGAAACAAAGAGGTAAGTAATTTAATTAATCTCATACCCCTACCCTAGCAGAGCCAGAACCTGGACACACATCATAGCCTCCTTCCTGGGCTGGAATCCTCCCCTACTTGCCATGGGCTACAAAGCCCTCTATCATCCGGTCTCTCTACCTACCACCTTTTAGCAGACATTCCATTTCTCAGGTACAGCAAGCTTTTCCTGCTTGAAGCATTTCTTTGAAATGCCTTTCCCTCCACGCTTCTATGTGACCGACTCCTACTCATTCACTAGGTCTCAGCATAAATACTACTTTCTCAGATAAGCCTTTTATGTCTCTTCAGTCTAAATTTTGATGTTCCCTCCTTGTTATTCTGCCTCATAGAACCTCTTTTCCTTTTTAGAACTTACAATACTTTGTAGTTTTTTTCAGCTTCATCATGTGATTTACTTCCCAATTCCAACGTATTAAATTACATAGGGCAATTTTATTTATGGGAAGAATGCATTCATAAGTTTAATAAATTAAAATGTTCATAATTTAGGGAAATTTTCTTATAGGAATAAAAGTGAAGTAGAGAGGATATATTCCCAGCATGTATAAATCTATAACCACTGAAGTGCATTTTTGTTTTAGTGATGCTTTTTCCCTCAGAAAGCTCTTCCCTAAATTGACAAGAGGGCCACATTGTTTAGCTTTCTTCAGAGTCATATCACATGTAACCTCTGTTCAAAGTTGATTGAGATGCATTGATTTTCAGATGCATTTTTTTGTATAGCAGTGGCATTACAATTTAATGGCACTTAAATGACATTGTATGGGAAAATATTTTAAGTTATAGTAAGAATAAATTATAAAACAACAGAAAATCACTCTCAGAAACAGTGTGGCTCACACAATACTAACATAGGATGGTAACCATCCCTATTTATCATGAAGATAATGAAGTAATATAAAAAATTCAATTAACTCTTCCAGTTTTGAAATTATATAATTCTTAATGAATTAATTTTTCTAATTTAGTATAGAAAGTGAGACTTTAAAAATATTTTTACTTAGTAGTCTTTCATATAATCATAATTTGAATCCACACCAACTGTGACTATACATTATCTCTTAGGCTGCTCACCACATTGAGTCCAACAGCAGGCCAAGGTAGGAGATGCCATTCAATGGGTATTAGACCATTAAGTAGCATGTAATAGATTCCTTTCTGTAGTGGTTTCTGTCTTCATTTCAGTGTCTCCTGGTCTGTTCCCTCATGACTGTGATCCTGACTATTTTCCTGATCCCTAACTCTCTGTACTGCCTCAGCCGAAAATATCTTGGAATTTTCAGGTTTATGACCCACTTTTACATTTTGCTTGTAGATATTTATGTTCCCCTCAACTTGTGTTTACCTGCTTGTTCAACTCTCAACTGTAACGTCAAACATGGATTCATCTTATTCTTGCAAACTAGTACTTTTCCATCTATACCAAGTTTTGATGCTACTTTTCTTGGCTTCTTGTTTCCATGATCAACTATTTCTTAAGTCCTTTCATGAGATCACTTTATTCACCATCCCACTATATGCACTTACACTTCTATCTATGCTTCATTTACTTACAGTAATTGCTCAAGCATTCATATGATCTATATATACTGTTTATTTTAATTGAATAAATATTCTTGGATTAAAAATTTAGAGATGAGGTGTCACAGTATAGGCCAATAGTTCTTTTTTTTTTAAATTAATTAATTAAATTTTGGCTGCATTGGGTTTTCTTTGCTGTGTGTGGGCTTTCTTTAGTTGTGGTGAGAGGGGGCTACTTTTCGTTGCCGTGCGCAGGCTTCTCATTGTGGTGGCTTCTCTTGTTGCGGAGCATGGCCTTTAGGCGTGTGGGCTTCAGTAGCTGTGTTGCGTGGGCTCAGCAGCTGTGGCTCGCGGGCTCTAAAGTACAGGATTAGTAGTTGTGGCGCACGAGATTAGTTGCTCCGAGGCATGTGGGATCTTCCCGGACCAGGGCTTGAACCCATGTCCCCTGCATTGGCAGGCGGATTCTTAACCACTGTGTCACCAGGGAAGTCCCAGGCCAATAGTTCTTAACTAGGAGTAATTTTGTCCCTCAGGGACATCTTGTAACATCTGGAGACATTTTTCACTGTTATAACTGGAGGGGGGGATGCTACTAGCATTTAGTGAATAGAGGCCAGAGATGTTGCTAAACATCCTACATTGCAGAGGACAGACCCTCACAACAAAGAATTGTCTAGTCTAATACGTCAAGAATGCCAAATCTGGTAAATGAAAAGATGTCAGATTTGGACTTTGAAGAAGCAGATTTAAATTTCAGTCTTGCTGTTCACTCTGTCTGACCTTGGGAAAAATACTTTATAACTTTAAGTATTAATTTCCTCAACTCTAAAACAATGAGAAAAATCTCACTGAGTTCACATGAGAATAAAATAAGGTGATCTACTTATGTGAAAATATCTGGCACAATACCTGGCAAAAAACAAGCATTCATATATTGTATAATTTTTTAAGAAATAATTTATTTCTAATTAATTCTGTATAAGGTCTCATACAATATTTAGATATTTTATAAGTAGTTTGATGAAAAACAACTGTTGCTACAGGTTTTTCATGAATTGGGAGAACTAAACTAGTTTTCCTAACCTTTATCACTTACTGATAATATTATTAAATCATTCCGAAAAAAAAAAAGAGGCAGGTTTGGCTTGTTTCACTGAATAAAAATAAATAAAGACAAAGCGAGTATGGAAACCAGAAGTATGTGCTATGTTGTCCTCAGTATACATTTCCTGAAAGGACAGTGTCTGTTTTTACTTCCTGGTTTATTGCATGAATTAATTTGATCTGAGTTTCTACCTTACTGTGATTGCCTTTTCTCAAAAGAACTTCTTTTAACATTTCTTTCAAGGCAGGTGTACTGGTGACAAATTCCCTCAGTCTTTGTTTGTCTAAGAAAGTCTTTATTTCTCCTTCACTTTTGGAGGACAATTTCACTGGATATAGAATTCTAGGTTTATGTCCCAAGTTTTAGTCTGACATTCAAGGTGCTCCAGAATTCTGTTCTAGTTTTCTTTCCAGACTTTTTCCTAACTATTCTATCAAAAACTTTTATTCTAGCCAAATGGAAATATAAACTGTTCTTTAAAACTGCCCTCACACTTTTCACGCTGGGATTATTGCTCACACTGTTGCCTCCACTTGGAATTCTATTTCCCTACCCCTCTAAGCGCCCGATCACTACACTTCAAGATCCAGATGAACTGCCACAACCGTCATGAAGTCACACTCCCATGTCCTACCCAAGGAGACACTACTTCCTCTAAGCTCCATACCCTTTCCATACCCCTTGTATTATATTCATCACTTTCTACTATCCTTTATAGCTACTTTATACTCGCTTTATCTCCCTTACTTTAGTCTAATGCTATTGAAGGAAGGGGCCATTTTTTACTCTTCTTTATTTCCTTAGAGGGCCTAGCACAGTGGCTTCTCTATAAGAGGCAGACAAAAAGTATTTATTGAACATTGTTGCTTAAATGCTCCATTCGAATAAGTGGGCTCTAGTATTATAGAAGAGTCACATCAGTTTTATTTCCCTTTCTTTTCTCCTTATCTTTATGTGCAGCCTCATATTCTCCATTGCTTCCCTCATCCACACTCCATTCCATTCCATTTTTGAGGAATATTTAAAGATTAACATTTTTGTTTTGAGATCATTACAAATTCACATGCAGTTGTAAGAAATAATACAGAAAGATCCCTCATGTCATTTACCACTTTCCCCCAAAAGTAACATTTTGTAAAATTATAGTATAATAGCACCACCAAGATATTGACATTGATACAGTCAAGATACAAAACAGTTATATCACCACGAAGATGCCTCATATTTCCCTACTTCCTTACCACTCCATCCCCTATTTAAACCCTAAGAACCACTAATCTGTTTCCTATTTCTATAATGTCATTTCAAGAGTGTTATACAAATGGAAAGGTTTGGGGATTTTCTGTTGTCTCTCAGCATAGTTCTCTGGGGATTCATTCAGGTTATTGCATGTATCAATGATGGATTAAGAGTTTTTTTAGGAAATGGTCTGTTACTTCTAAATTGCCATTTTTATGCATGTAGAGCTGTCCATAGTAATCTCTTATTGTTTTTATCTCTGCGAAGTCCATAGTGATATCCTATCATTCCTGATATTCATAATGTGTTTTCTCTCTGCTCTTATGTGCTTCTGTTTTTTTTTTTTTGCGGTCCGTGGGCCTCTCACTGTTGTGGCCTCTCCCGTTGCGGAGCACAGGCTCCGGACGTGCAGGCTCAGCAGCCATGGTTCACAGGCCCAGCCGCTCTGTGGCATGTGGGATCTTCCCGGACTGGGGCATGAAACCGTGTCTCCTGCATCGGCAGGCAGACTCTCAACCACTGGGCCACCAGAGAAGCCCTTTTCTGTTCTTATTTTTAATATTTTCTTCCTTCTGCTTGCTTTGCATTTATTTTTTTGTTCTCTTTCCAGATTCTTGAGGTAGGACCTTAGATTGTTGATTTGATACACTTCCAATTTTCCTAATGCATGTATTTAGTGCTAAAAATTTCACTCTCAGCACTGCCTTAGCTATGTCCCAGAAATTTTGCTATGCAGTACTTTTATTTTCATTCACTTCCATATATATTTTTAAATTTCCCTTGAGAATTCTTATTTGACTCATGGATTATTTAGAAATGTGTTGTTGAATGTTCCCAAGTGTTTGGAGATTTGTTACATCTCCTTACCACATAAGGTAACAAAGGTTCCAGTTATTTAATGTGGACATCTTTTGGGGGGGGCATTTTTGGCCTATTACAATTAATAAAATCAATAAACCTATAGCCAGGCTAACCAAGAAAAAAGAAAGAAGATAAAAATTACTAATATCAGAAATGAAAGAGAGGTCATCACTACTGATCCCAGGGACATTAACAGGATAATAAAGTAATGTTATTAACAACTCTATGTCCACGAATTTAATAACTTAGATAAAATGGACCAAATTACTTGCAAGATACAAACTACCAAAACTCACGCAAGGAGAAATAGACAATCTGAATAAGCCTTTACCTATTAAATAAATTAAATCAATAGTCAATGCATTCCAAAAAAGAAAACCCGAGGCCCAGAGGAGTTAATCAAACATTTAAGGAAGAAATGATACCAATTTTTTTTAATACCAATTCTTTAAAATCTCTTCCAGAAAGTAGAAACAGAGGAAATATTTTCTAACTCAATCTATGAGTCCAGCATTACCCTAACACCAAACCCAGATAAAGACATTATTAGAAAAGAAAACCTACAGAATATTATCTCTCATGTATATAGACGCAAAAATCCTCAACAAAATATTAGCAAATCGAACCCAACAAAGTACATAAAGAATTATGCACTCCTATCCAGTAGGATTTATTCTCGGTATGAAACATTAGAAAATCAATTAATATAGTCCATTACAAAACAATCTAAAGAAGACAAATCATTTGATCATACCAATAAATGCAGAAGCAGCACTGGAAAATCTAATATCCATTCATGATAAAAACTCTCAGCTAATTAGGAAGAGAGAAGAAATTTCTAAACTTGATATAGAGCATCTACAAAAAAAAACCCTACAGCTAACATCATACTTATTGGTGAGAAATTAGATGTTTTCTCCCCAAAATCAGGGCCAAGACAAGGATATCTCCTCTCACCACTTCTGTTCAACACAGTACTGGATGTCCTAGCTAATGTAATAAGACAATAAAATAAAATAAAATGTATACAGATTAAGAAGGAAAAAATAAGACTGTCTTCGTTCACAGATAACATGATTGTCTATGTAGAAAATCTAAAAGACTCAACGAAAATAAAACAACAAAACTCCTGGAACTAATTAGTCACTTTAACAAGGCTGCAGGATGTAAGGTTAATATAAAGTCAATTGCTTTCTTATGTTGCAGCAGTGAACAATTCCAATTTAAAATTAAAACATAACACCACTTATATTACCACTCCCCCAAACGAAATATTTAGATATAAATCTAACAAAATATGTATAGGATCTATAGGAGGAAAACTCAGATGAAAGATATCAAAGGCCTAAATAAATGGAGAGATATTCCATGTGCATGAATAAAAAGGCTCAATATTGTTAAGATGTCAATTCTTCCTAACTTGTTCTATAGATTCAATGCAATGCCAATCAAAAGCCCAGAAAATTATTTTGTACATGCTGACAAACTGATTCTAAAGTTCATATGGCGAGGCAAAAGATCTAGGACAGCCAACTCAATATTGAGGGAGAACAAAGTCAGAAGACTGACACCATCCAACTTCAGGACTTAAAGCTATAGTAATCACGACAGCATTACACTGGCAAAAGAAGAGACAAACAGATCAGTTGAAGAGAATAGAGAGCCTTGAAATAGATCCATACAACAATGGTCAACTGATCTTGACAAAAAAGCATAGGCAATTCAATGGACAAGGAATAGTCTTTTCTTTAACAAATTGTGCTGGAACAAATAGACATCCATATAAGAAAAAAAATAATCTACACCAAGAACTTACACCTTTCACAAAAAGTAACTAAAAATGTGTTATAGGCCTAAGGAGTAAAATGAAAAACTATATAACATCTAGAAGATAACATAAGAGAAAACTGAGGTGATCTTGGGTTTAATAATGAGTTTTTACATACAACACCAACACCATGGATTTTTCATAATCCATGAAAAAAACAGATGTTAGACCTTATTAAAATTAAAAACTTATATGCTGCAAGACATACTGTTAAAAGAATGAAAAGACAATCCACAGACTGAAGAAAATCTTTGAAAAATACATATCTGATAAAGGACTAGTATGCAAAATATACAAAGAACTCTTAAAATGCAACAATAAGAAAATAAGCCTCAATTAAAAAATAGAGAAAAGAAGCAGATATATCACCAAAGAAGAAATACAGATGGCCTATAAACATACAAAAAGAGGCTCAACATCATAGGCTACCAGGGAATTGCAAATTAAAACAGTGAGATACCACTATACCTATTGGAAGAGCTAAATCCAGAAAAGGAGTAACACGAAATTCTGGTGAGGATGTGGGGCAACAGGAACTCCGGCTTATTGGTAGTGGTAATGCAAAATAGTACAGGTACTCTGAAAGACAGTTTGGCAGTTTCTTACAAAGCTACACATAATCTTACCATATGATACACTGATCGTGCTCCTAAGTGTTTACCCAATAGTAATGAAAACCTATGTCTACGCAACAACCTGAACGTGAGTGTTTATAGCAGCTTTATTCGTAATTTCCCCAAACTGGAAGCAACCAAGATATCTTTCAATAGGCAAATATATAAACAAACTGTGGTACATCCATACAATGGGATATCATTTACTGATAAAAAGTGAGCTATCAAGCCGTGAAAACACATGGAGGAAACTTAAATGCATGTTACTTAGTGAAAGAAGCCAGTCTGGAAGGCTATATACTGCATGATTCCAACTATATGACACTGTGGAAAAGGCGAAACTACAGACACAGTAAACAGGTCAGTAGTTGCCAAAGGTTCAGGGGGAGGCAGAGGCGGATAAAAAGGCAAAAGCGCATGTTTTTTTTTTTAAGTGCTGTGACACTATTCTGTATGAAACTGTAACAGTGAGTACATGATATTTTGCATTTTTCAAAACCCATAGAATGGTACAACACAAGGAGTGAACCTTAATGTAAACTGTGGACTTTAAGTAATGATAATGTATCAATATGGTTTCACTAACTGTAACAAATGTGCCACACCAACACAAGATATTAATAATGGGGAAACTACCTGTGGGAGGAGGTATATGAGAACTCTGTATTATCTCAATTTTACTGTAAATCTAAACTGTTCTAATAAATAAAGTCTATTAAATCCCACCCTCCCAAGACACACACACACACACACACACACACACACACACACACACAGTATTAATGAAGGTTGACTAACCATAAGTCCAGTAGGAATCAAAAGTGACATCAGATAGAAAAGAGGGCAAGCATAGCCAGCCATGGCATAATAGCCAAATCAGACCTAATCACACCTGAATTTAGCTATGTCTGTTATAAGTTATAAACTGAAGCATCTCCACAGGAGGGCTTATCAGGTAGGGTAAACCCTACCTGTGACGAGATGTCATATTTATGTAGACACTAGATAACAAGCTGTTAGAAATAGTGTAGAAGAAATCCCTGCACAATGTAGAAGACTGGACTCAGTCATCTCTAGGTATAAGTGAGCTCACAATGCTGAGGCCTAGTTAAATGCCAGATATCATAATTTGTCATCCTAATTCTACTGAAATGGGTACTCCATCTAAGAACAGTCACACAAAGGAAGAGTGTCACCCGCATAAGGGTCAGTTCTAGACAAAAAGATTTTGAGGAGCTTGGCACAAGCTCATTAGCCAATTTCTTAGCAGATGGCTGAGAAGTTTGCTCAACTACTGAAAACTATGTCCCATACCATCTGCATGAATAAATGATTTTACTAAAAATGTAAAAACCTCAAATAATCAACTGTTCGTTTTTTTAAAATTTATTTTTTTATTTTTGGCTGCATTGGGTCTTTGTTGCTGCGTGTGGGCTTTCTCTAGTTGCAGCGAGCAGGGGCTACTCTTCATTGCGGTGAGCAGGCTTCTTTTGTTGCAGAGCACGGGCTCTAGGCCTGCAGGCTCAGTAGTTGTGCCGCACAGGCTTAGTTGCTCCGTGACACGTGGGATCTTCCTGGACCAGGGCTCAAACCCGTGTCCCCTGAATTGGCAGGTGGATTCTTAACCACTGTGCCGCCGGAGAAGCCCTAACCAACTGTTCTTACATAGGGTAAATATTTTTCTATTTTATTAGTGATCCTAAGTGACTCCCTTAGGAAAAGTAAATAAAGTCCTATTAGATATATAGTTTTATTTCACATTATATAAAGCTTAGGATAAGCACTGATGCTGATCTCAGCTACGAGGTTTAAATAAATTCATTTTATGAGACCATTACAAACACACAGTGCTTGATACACAGCTGTTGCTGTACAGTTATTTGGTTAATTGAATTGCTGAATAGGGTTCAGTCAGTATGCACACTGGAAGCATGTGCTTTGTTTTACTTGGAATTGGGTGGCAGCATGGTGACACGTCAGGTCCTGCTTCCCTTCCTCATGTAAATGAATGACTACTGTGTTCTGGGCACTTTGCTAGAGCTAGAGCTAGAGTAGTGACTAAACACACATTTCAAATTATTTTAAGTGCTATAAAGGAAGGGATGTGACATTTGAGTTGAAATTTAAAGGTAAGAGTAGGTATTAACTAGAAGAGAGGTGAAGGAAGCATTTCAGGCACAGGGAAGAACATGTGCCAAGGCCTTATAATAAGAGAAAGGATGGCTGATGAGCTCAATGAAGCCCAGTTACAACCAGTGCTCGTATCAGTGAACAAGTGGTTGGGTCTAGATCATAGAGGGCCTTTTGGAACATGAGGACCAAACAGGAATTTGGTCTTTTTCTTAAGGCAAATGAGAAGCTGCTAAAGGATTTTAAAGAGAGGGGAACAAGATTTGTCTTTTAAAACAATTGCTCTGCTCTGGCCAGGGGGTGTTTTGTGTCTCTTCATCACCTTACATGACAAACAGCCTCTAACCACTAAGATGCACCTTGCTCCTTTTCTGAGTGGAATTTCAAGAGAGCATGGAACTATATACTGAGGCTTAAATCTAGGAAATAAAATTCTAGAACTCACCTTTTATTTATTTTCTTGGGTCAGATATTCCACTTATGAAGATTTTTTGTTTTGTTTTGTTTTCTGCCAGGGATTCTGACTAAGTTCAAAGGTATGCTAGTCTGGTCTAAAAGATGGGATTTCTCTTGGACCTAGTTTGGGATCATCTCATTTAGAATCAAATTGTCTGTGCTTGCTGTCTTCACCTCAAATTCTATTCAAGGCTCTACCATCTGCTCTGTCCACAACTGCTCCAGAAAAGATCTTGTTGCTCAGTATAAAAGACATTTTCAATCTTTATGTTATAGGACCTATCAGAAGCCAATTCTTTCTGGAAATGCCTTCTTTCCTTGCTTTCTATGAAAATACACTTCTGGTTTTCTGCTTCATCAAAAGTATTTCTTGATGCTTCTTAATCTCCTTTGGAGGCATCCTTAACTGCTGGTTAACTGTTGGTCATTCTAGCCACTCTCCCTTGATTTCAACCCAGTCCCATGGCTTCACTCAATCATTTATTTCACTAATGACTCCTAACTTGGAAGTCTTCCTCTCCAGATCAGATTTCTATCCTGAGCACCAGATCTACACAACTACCTAGGAGACATCTTCACTTGACCATCCTGCAAATATCTACAACTCAGTATGTCTAAAACGAAACTCATGATCTCATTTTATATCCTTCTACTAATCAGCCCTTTCTTTCCCTCCCTTCTCCCTGGGCATCACTTTCTACTCAGTGTTCACGCTCAAAACCTATGCATCATCCTTGACATCCATTTCTCACCTAAAAATCTAATCAATCCTTTTGATTGATCAATCTAATCAATCCCTTGCATCTTTCCAGTATTCTTTTCAGCTCCATTACCATTATTATAATTTAGAGTGCCTGCTACTATTTTCTTAAGTGGGTTGCTTCAATAGTCTTCACTTGCTCTTTGCCTTGAGTTTTCTAAAGCACAAATATGAATATATGACGACCTGGATTAAAACTCTTCAATGACTCCTCACTGCTCTGAGGATAAAGTCCAAATTCCTTTAAGCATCCTTTACAAAGCTCTTCATGCCTCTCTATCCAGCTCATTTCTCTTTATTCACCTATTTACCTCTATACTCAAGCCAGGATGAACAAATTTCATATCCCCTAGAACACTGACCTTACCTTTTTTACTTAACTAGCCCCTACTCATCCTTTAGATCTCAGCATGGATATGAGTTTCTCTAAGAAATCTGACCTGTTGTTCAGATTAGGTGATCCTCTCATGTGTTCCTATAGTGCTCTGACCTTCCAACTGGATAGATGTTAAGCGATTTTTTTTTTCACCATTTGATCTCTAGTGCCCAGAAAAGGATTTAATAAATATTTGTGGAATTGATTAATTAATTACTGGTTCCAAAGGCTTGCTTCATGTGGTTCTTAATTTTTTTAATGTTTTAATGGTTGACTAGAATCTCTGTGATTGGTATGTGCCCTGCAGAATATAAACTATGGATATGTAGTACTGGTCTGTAGTTAACTGATGTGGCTTCCAGGTTGATTGCTTTGTGAACACTAAGAGTAATAAAAAGCCTAAGATTTAAAAAGAAAATGAAAGAAAGAAAAGTAAGCAAAAATAACTCTGATGAATTATTCTCTTCTGGAAGGAGATTTTACATTGACTCTCATTACTATGGCACCATTGTGGATTTCAGCAGTTTTCCTGGAATACTAGAAACAAGTGCTACTGGACTCCCCCCTGGTGGATGAATGAACATTTGCTTGTAGTGAAATAATCCTTGAAAGGAGTCATTCATTCCATAAATATTTACTGAGCAACTAGACATATATAGTACCAAGTACAAATTAAATGCTTGAGGATACATCAGTAACCAAAGCAGATAAAAATGTTTGATCTTATAGAGGTTTTGCTCACTACGCTATCTTTAGTGCCTGGAAGAACTGCTTTATATTTGTAAATTGATTAATTAATGTTACTTAAGGCCTGCTTCTAATCTGAATCTTTCTTTACTTCCTTACATCTTGATAGCCTTCCATTCTAGATATGG
Organism: Delphinapterus leucas; assembly: GCF_059928025.1. Lineage (NCBI taxonomy): Eukaryota > Metazoa > Chordata > Mammalia > Artiodactyla > Monodontidae > Delphinapterus > Delphinapterus leucas. The sequence goes on along the minus strand of NC_143130.1, from coordinate 120,508,933 downwards.
GATTGCATGGCAGATGCATAGAGAAGGAAGAAGGAGAGCTGTAACACAATCCTCCTGGGGGTAACCTCTACATCTCTCCTATTTTCCTTTATATCTCTGATTTAAAATCATTTTTAGGGACTTCCCTGATGGTCCAGTGGCTAAGACTTCATGCTCCCAATGCAGGGGGCCCGGGTTTGATCCCTGGTCAGGGAACTAGATCCCACATGCCACAAGTGAAAGATCCTGTATGCTGCAACTAAAGATCCCGCATGGATCAACTAAAGATCCCGCAAGCCACAAGAAGATCCTGCATGCGGCAATGAAGATCCAGCATGCTGCAACTAAGACCCGACACAGCCAAATAAATAATTTTAAAAAAACAAACATTTTTTCCATAATTTAGTGTAATCAACAAACGCTAGCTTGTGAAATTTAAAGCAGTTCTCTTTATAGTGAACAGAGTTATAAGAAATTATCTTTTATCAGAATTTTGTTCATGATTTTGGCTATGGTAATTGTAGAGAAATGTTATTCACACACACCAGAATGATGCCTTATTTTTTAGGAAATTACACATGTGCTGTATACGTCTTATTTAAAAGGAAATCAATCTGTTAATTATTTTGTTATATTTTTTAGCAGTTGCTCTTTATAATATGTGAAAATTGAAGACATGAATAAAATCAGTCCAAACTTCTATCAGAATACTTTATCTACATGTTTTAGGGATTATGAAGATAAAAGTAAGGTTATTGTTTCTTTGAGAGCTAAAGAACTCAGTAAAGCATTCATTCAGGTTTCTTCAGAAGGGAATACTTGGTTTATCAGCAGTCTGATAACACTAAAACATGCCTTATAGCACATTTATAGGCATCAGAATTCTTTCAAAAAAATGTAGCTAATAATCAGGATGAATGTCATTTACTTTTGTTTTGGTCTCCAGGAAATATTGTTTACTTTGCTTTAAAATTTATGTGAGTCATTTTGGTTATATGCCTTTTTTAATTAGGTTGAAGGAAGCAATCACTGGGGAGAAAGCGGAAATCAATTCTGATCTGATATTGATAGCTACTGTGCTGTAAACTGTGTGTCCTTTCTAATTAAATGTAAACATGTTCAGTTCTAAAGTCCAGCAGCAATGACAACAGTCACTAGGAAAGATTGCCTAAGTACTTACTGCTCAACTGATCTGCCTGGCCTTTATTTCTTTCATAGTTGTGCTTGTGCAATCATTGCTGGGGTGAATGCTGGTTGTAACTGACTTTTTTTAGGTCATCTTCAGAGAAAATATTTGACAAGAATGTAGAGTGCTCTGTAATACCTAAAGTTATTTATTAACTATGTCCTTCTGATAGCTAATCAATGGCATTGCACAGAGTCAAATTTGTTACGCCAAACTGCCCCCCTGCCCAAAGCCGAGTCTTGGTAAATATTTAATGGCAGTAGAGGTGTTTTGCTAGTTATCAAACTGATATGTTAAAGGACTCTTAAAAGCAACTTTATCTTGCCTTCCCTTCCATAAATGATTTGCTCAGCAATATAGTGTGTAGGTGTAAAAGCATCTGGCTTTCATTTTACTGAGTATCTTGCTCAGAAAAAGACCAAGTAAGAATAAACATGAAAAAATGCTCATTTTAATCAGTACTCTGTCACTTAAACATAAGAGGGGAAAACAAACCACCAACAAGCTTCTCTCCTTGGTAAAATGCCAACTCAAAGCATAAAACAACCCAGCCCCTTTCACTGTACTAAACACTACACCAGACTTATTCAAAATCCATTGTACAGCCGCTGTCATCAGGAAATGTTATAAAGTTTCTGTTGCTACAGAGTTGCTACGTGCTCTGTGAAGATCAGAAGACGTCTGGAATTTTGGTTTTTATTCAACACAGTAAAGGTTGCGTTTTACATCTTTACCTTTTAAATTACTGAATTTTAGGCCCTCTTGTTTCACTTACTCTAACTCCTGGCTGGGCAGGAAAAAATGGCAGTTTTTTTTTTTTTAATGTGGAAGAAATCTCTTCAGACTTAAGTTTTATTAGAATACTTGATAACTATTTAGGATCTTTCTAGAAATTAGGCTGATTTAAAATTTTTTTCACTTATTTCTTATAGATTTTCAAGGAAGTTAACACATTTTTTATTCTGGCCTTCCCCTCAGTCTAAAAATTTAACACTAAATTGACTACTCAATACTGTCTTATGAAGTATGAATTTTAATAGCCTAAATCTAGAAGGTCACAAAATTATTCTCCTAAATATCAAATAAGAATGGGTGACTCAAAGCACTGTACTGAATTAATGGCCCTTTAAGATGCATCCTACATCAAAAGGGTTTTCTTTATTGAAAATAAAGAAAAAAGTGTGAAAGTAAAAAGTTTAAGTTCTCAGAATGGAAAAATATTACAAATGTGCTAGATCTGAGGTGGAAACACTGGATTTCACAATCCTTGGATGATCTGTTTATTTACTTTGTGGTGGTCTGAAAGGAACGTTTATACATTTTTTTGCCTGACATGGCTAGTGTATAGAAGAGAAATAGTCGCCTACTACCAGTGACATGAATTTTTAAGATATTACTGATGGGCCAATTGGTATGAAGGCAAGGTTTCTCAATTTTTCCTAAAATTCTTTCTAAGAGTTATTTAATAATATGGTGCTTTGAGAGAGCAAGGTACCGTACTCCAACTTTAAAAGGAGTTTCATTTTGTACATTGCTGACCTCTGTATATTAAAGTTTGGAAAGATGGCATAGAATATGTATGTTTTTAAATAAGTATTTCTGGTTTATGTCTCTTGAAGACATGTCTATATTCATTTTGATATCTGATATTTTATGCGATATAATGCATTTCCTTACTTCTCAAAATTTGGCCAGGGACCCAGGTCAGACCAGAACTAGGGGCAGGCTAGCAGGTACATGTCTGGGGCCTCAATTTTAAATGGTCACAAAAACCTCACCGGAATAAATTTAAAATATGGGGGTCAATAACTCATGTTGCACAGGTAACCAATTACTCATGTAAATGAAAAAATGTAAATTAGGTTACTGCTGCTAAATAGATGGGTACCTCAACTGGAAATTTAAAACAATTTTTTTTGCTGTCTCTGATACACAGTTACATATTATAATGTATGACAAATCACATCAATTACACTTTACCAGCCAGCTAACTTCTGAAACCATATAATATGGGGTGTGATGCCATAGGTGATTTAGTTCTAATATGCTTCTTCAGAAACTGTCTGGTTTGGGAAGTTGCAAAAGACATATAGAAGAAGCTATGGCAGTACATAGTAGGGGCACCTAGCCCAGACTGACTGAGGGGTAGAGAGGAGCTTCTTAGAAGACATGTCTAATCTGAGTTTTGAAAAAGGAATAGGAGTTGCTCAATCAAACAAAGGTATATAAAGGATGTTGTAGCTAAAGAAGGTCATGTGTATCAGCATGGTGGTATGAGAAAAGCTTTGATGAAAATATTTAACTCATTATAGACTTGCAAATATGTCCAGTCCTAAAGAGAAACCTTCAGATCTTTGTAAAGTAGGGGAGGGAGAGGAGATTATTTTAAGAGGGAAAGAGAGTGTTCTCTTACTTCCAAGTATTTTCTGAAACTAAGAGAGAGGATAACTGATGCTCTGAGTGCTGTAAGGTCAATGTGTGGCAACTCTTTGGTCTGGTTGAGGACATGCTCATTTTTACTGTCATCACTCATTCATTCAACAAATATTTATAGAACATCTACTTTGTGCTAGACGTAGTTCTAGGCATTATGGATAGAGTAATGAATGAAACAGACCAAGATCCCCACTCTTCTGAAATTTTTGAGAATGAAGTTTACTTGGCTTTATTTAGTAAAGACCCACCTGGCAGGTGAGGTCCCTTCCTGGAGACCTAACATACAGTCCTACTCTGAGAGGCTCTCATCTGTTTTCCACTCTATCCTCTACATCAAGACTCCCAGATACCAATTCTTTGGTTTTTAAAACTAATGCTTTATTTCAAATCTTGTATATATTTTCATGGTGAGTCCTCTTTTTATATTATATGTATCTCTGGAATAGATTTTCTGTCAACAAGGTATATCTTGCTATAATATGTCCTTTTTAATAGTAAAGGTATATTTGAATATTATGCAAACACCAAAAAGAATATTAATTACAATTTTAAAGAACAATTCAATTGTAAAAACAATTCCTTGAAGGTAGCCTGTAAAGTGAGTTTTCATATATCCATGCTTATTTTCCAAAAGATTTGATATTTTTATAAGAAAAAACATTAGGATGAACTGAAATATTTTGATAATAAGAAAAGGTCTGAAATCATTAATACTAGATTTTGTAGTATCCAACATCCATCTATATTCTGGTAATCACTGCCCATAAGAGATTTACTTTGAGGAGAGACAAATATAACTTCTAGGTCTCTTAGAAGTAAATCATCAAAACAAACAAACCAACCAATCCAACAAACTGACAGTTAAATTATATAGCAGGGAAATTTTTACTGTCCTTACAGTCCAATACTTAGCTAGCTTTGGATTGAAATAGTGGATTAAGACAAGATGTACTGCTGCTGAGCTTATTGTAACAAAGAATGTTAGGCTCCTTTCAATAAGCAAGGTTGTATTTCCTTTATCTGAAAAATTCATAGCTGCAACATGCTTGTTTTTCATTTAATAAGTTCCTATTGTGGGTATGTATAGAACTTATCTGTAATACAAATATAAACATGGGCCCAACTATAATTTGTTCTTCACTTGGGGAATATGTATCTGACCTTGTTCACTACTCAAGAAAATATCTGCTAATTGAAAGGTATTTTCAACTAGGAAAAAATATAAAAAAGACTGATTTGGATGGGTAAAGGACTGAAAACTGGACTTCAGTTTATTTATTTTATTCAGTTTGTTCCTGCTATGGGTGTAGTAAATTCATAAATAAAGAGCTACCAATATTAATATAATATAGAAGAAACCTATATTTTCATCTACATGAGACAGGGCTTCTGCAATAATATTGTCAGCATATATTACTTTTTTTGGTAACTTATTGAAACATATTGCAAAACAGAATATAATAAATGATTATTTTAACGAGAAAATTACATATATATGGATTAAATCTGATTTGGTAAACATGAATTTACCAAATTTGAGCTATTAAAGGGATCACTCACAACACAAGGAAATAAATTTTAAAACTTAAAAACATGTAGTTTTCAAGAATAAGACATTTCTAAAAGTGTACCCATTTCAAAAATGTCTGAGTGTCTATGATATACCAAATATTCTACTAGCCCAAGGGTTACAAACTGAATAAGAGTATGTCTGCCCTTAAGAAGTTAAGAGTGCAGTTGAGAAGACAGATAATTATACTACAAACAGAGCAGAAGCAGGCCTAATTTGGCTGGTGAATGGGAGGTGAGGATGGTAGTAGGTTATTTAGAAGAAAACAATTCCTAAAAAAAAAAAAAAAAAAAATGTAAGCAAAAGCCTACTGGTGAATCAACTATACTCCAATAAAAACTTAAAAAAGAACAAAGCATACTGGTGAGAAAAAGAACAGCATGTGGGCAACTGTAAGCAGTTTGTTGTGGATGGGGTCTCAACCAGATGGCAGGAAGAGGGCAAAGATGACACTGAAGAGGCAGTCATGGGGGAGGTCATGCGGAGCCCTGAAAACTATGACATTATCGTGTGGGGATGGAGGACCATTACTGAAAGGCTTTAAGGAGGGAAATGGCAGCCAGGAGTGGGGAATGGAGCCGAAGATAGCAAAACTGGCTGCAGAGGAATTATGTAGGGGCCTATGTCAGTAGTTCCAGTGAGATATAATGAGGGTCTGAATAGGGTATCGGTAACCATGATAGAAGAGAGACAACAGATTCAAGAAGTATTTAAGAAGGGAAATAGATGAATTTGTTGACTCAGGCATTTAGAAGGAAGAGCAGTTTTTTAAATAAAGTTGCTGCCTTCAGTTTCAGACATTCTGAGTTGGGATGCCCATGAAGTATCATCTGGAAATGTCCAGCAGATAGTTTTCATCCATAGACTGAAGCTAAAGAGAAAAGTCTGGGCTGTGTATCTGCATTTGGGAATCATTAGCATACAGGTGGGGGCTAAAAATCAGAGGAATAAGTAGAGGCAGTCCAGGGAAAAGACTTCTAAAATAATTATCACAAACAATGAAAAAAATTGCTGATAGACAGTTATAATAAAAATCATAGACATTTTTTCCCAGGAGAGACAGTGTCTTTTTTCTGATATTCTAAGTGAAATAATAATAAAAAATATTTATCAGCTACCTCCTATGTGCTCAGTATTGAGAGAAATAAGAGAAATGTAAGACTTATTCCCTAGTTAACACTGCCAATACTTTATTTCTCACATAGATTCATATACAGATGCTTCTTCCGCTAGCTTCCGTATCACAACAGAGTACTTTACATTTTCATTCTGTTATTATCTTGGGACACTTTTGTTACCCTTTGCCAGCAACAGGATCAAAAGCAGTGATTAAGAGGTGAAAAGAGCATGGGGTTTGTGGTCAAAGGCCCTGGGCTCTTCCATTTACAATCTGTATGCTTTTGGGCAAATTACTTAACTGAATTTTAGATTCCTTAATTTTAAGACAGACAATTTGCTTACTTCACGCAGTTATTATGAGGATCAACTTAGATTATGATTATGAAAGAACTCTGCCAAAAGTAAAGCTCTATATAAGTATTAGCTAACACCATCACTACACCTCTGCGGTAGAAGTGAGGAGTGGAAGATCCACATCAAAGTTGGCAAAGAAAACTGGCCCTGTAGAAGGCCAAACCTGGGAAGCACCCTGAAGCCTCTAATCCAGAAGGAGTGAGACCTGGAGCTATGAGCATTGTTCTGGTCAGAGAGCATGGAGTCATGAAGAGCCAGCAGGCAAAACACAAGGTGCCTTGGATCAGCAGGTAGTTATACTGGGGCAACTGTAGGACCTAGTGTGAAAATATCTTATGTTATTTATTCTAGGTCATAGCTAACTAGAAACATTTTCCAGATTCTGACAACTGGCTGTTGAAAAAACTCTCTTGATTATAACAGTGTTTGAAAGCATCTCTTTAAAAATAACAGAATTCTTCAAATCACACATATGTGAAAAAAATATCTGCGATTCTGGCCTAAATGACAGACATTCAAACCTTGAATTTTGGGGAAAGGAAAAGAAAGCGATGATACTATTGAGTAACATCAGTATTCACCAGTGGAATAATTCTGACTAAAGACCCTAGACAATTTCAATAATTAAGAGGTAACACTGCATATGCAAAGAACACTGGATTTGGTTAGAATACCTTGGTTCTAAACTATCCTTGTTACTAACAAGCCATGATACCTTGGCTAATCCTGTTTAACTTTTCTAGGACTGATTTCAAATCTGTAGATAAATATGAAAATGATGCCTATTGTTTTACTGAGTGCTTTCAACATTTTAGGCACTCATTTGGGCATTTTACATACATTATACCTAATTTGTACAATGATGCTGAAAGCTAGTTATTATTTCCATTCAAAATGAGAAACTGGACACTAAAGAGGCTAAGTAATTTACCCAAGCTAGTAAATGGCTGAGTCAGGGTTCCAATCACAATATATATTCTTCCAAAAATTATGTCATTTTTGTTTTTTAAAATATGATTTTCTCAGGACTCTTTCAGCCTTAATATTTTATAAGATCAATGTTTAATCAAGTAAAACGAGTGCAAGTACACATTCTAAGTTCTTTTATGTAGGATATCAAAGATTAGTTATGGGATCCAAAGAAAACTACCGAGCCTCTCCTTGTTTCACTTTTTAAACCATTTTTATAAAGATAGTAATTCATGGGCTTCCCTGGTGGCGCAGTGGTTGAAAGTCCGCCTGCTGATGCAGGGAACACGGGTTCGTGCCCCGGTCCGGGAGGATCCCACATGCCGCGGAGCGGCTAGGCCCGTGAGCCATGGCCGCTGAGCCTGCGCGTCCGGAGCTTGTGCTCCGCAACGGGAGAGGCCACAACAGTGAGAGGCCCGCGTACCGCAAAAAAAAAAAAAAAAAAAGATAGTAATTCATGATATTAATTATCTCACAAGAGGTAGGAAATAAAAAGTGCTTATGACCTTGATGTGGAAGGCACAAAGAATAATAATATATAATTGCCTATCATACATCTAAGAAATCTTCTGAAGTTTTTTTAAATTAAAAAAATCAGTTTTAATGCTCTATATATGACCTAATAATAAAGATTATCAGATGGGAATTGAAGGAAATTTCTTCCATTGGTAAGCAAAATGTACATGCTAACATCTTTCATTTTCCAATCCATTACTGCAGCTTTTTAATACCGCTGCCTGGTTTCTGAAATGCAATTCCTTAGAAGGCCATTTCACCAAAAATACCTAAGGAATAAAGCTTAAGGAAGAAAGAATGAACATCCTGCTACTTGACATTAATCCCATTAACTCAGAGATCCTAACAGACAGACATGGCATTACTCCTAACTGGAAGGTATTGAAATAAAAGCACAGGGCTTTAAAATTAATGGGAGTTGCACAACTGAAACACTGTATGTCAACTTGATAATATGCCCCTAAATTATTGTTCACGGAGAGTGCCATTCCTCTGTTTAATCAAGAGTTAAAGCATGTGCAGTAATTCCCTATTTTCATAATATTCTTTCTGACAATAAAGATAACAACTACAAGAGCAGTTTTTAGCTGGCTAAACCTGATGTACTGGTTTTGTTAATAAAAAATTCATGACAATTAATGAAATGGATCTATTAGGACAGTCCCCCAAAGTAATACAGCTGCCCCACCTACAAATGAACTTCTCATGACCTATATTATTCAGAAAGAACTGTAGTAACTTGCTCTAAAAATTGTTACATACAAAAGGTTCACACCAAATCAAAGCATTATTCAGAATCTGGCAAGACAATTCAAGAGAAGAATGTTTGATATGGCCACCTTTAATCAAGTTTTCATTTGCTGTTCATATTCACGAGACTATTTCTCTAATTAATGCTTTTCTACTATATTAAATTATAATGAATGCAAATCTACATTTTAAACAGCATTTTAAGATATTAACAACTAACACTTGGCTGAATTCCAGATTTCATACTTTGTTATTTCAACTGCACTGAAAAGATAGACTACTGAGTAGCCATGTCACTTTCTTTTCATCTCAAGTCCTTAGTGGTCAAGTGCTAGGCAAAGAGAACAGACAAAAGAACTTTAAGATTAAGATGATTTGTTTGATATGCTTTGACAAATAAAACTCAGCAGAACATTTATTTCATACAGTTTCCCCCTTAAAAATAATCCTTTGCCTGAACTAAGTCATGCTTTGTGTTTAAAATCTATTGGATGTTAATGCTTTTTCTAACATATATATATATATATTTTTTTCTTTCATTAAACAATTTATGACTATCAGGGAGATAATTAACTCCATTTCCATATACAAAAGTCAGAGTCTACACAACAAAGTTCATTGTACAAGAATGACACTTGTACAAAAAGGCAGGTGATGTGTTGTGTTGCCCATGATGAAGATATGGAAAACTTATCATATACAATGTTTTCTAAACCAAAGAAGCCTTGTCATATTTAATTTATCTTTAATTTAGGAATTAAAATTATTTAAAATAATCTCTACTTACACAATAGCTAATGAAGTCCACATCAGATACTAAGCCTTTTTTTTACCTATGAAAAGACATATGATGAGAGCCACTGGATGAAGAAGAATAAAACAAGGTAAATAAACAGAAAGCCTGATTCCTCAAAAAACAGTTTAGATGACAAAAATAGGAAAAAAATTAATATAGACAGGAGAGATATGAGAAGACAATATGTTGAGTATAAAAGATCAGGATGCTATGAAAAAGGAATAAAACATAAGAAGGCATTTTTAGAGAATAAAAATTTCATTGACTAAATTAAAAGCAAGTAGAAAGGGCTTCCCTGGTGGCGCAGTGGTTGAGAGTCCGCCTGCTGATGCAGGGGACATGGGTTTGTGCCCTGGTCCGGGAGGATACCACATGCCGCGGAGCAGCTGGGCCCGTGAGCCATGGCCACTGAGCCTGCGCGTCCGGAGCCTGTGCTCCGCAACGGGGGAGGCCGCAGCAGTGAGAGGCCCGCGTAGCGCAGGGAAAAAAAAAAAACAAGTAGAAGGACGTGACTGCACAATATGAATGCATAATGCCAATGAACTGCACAGTTAAAAATGATTAAAATGGTATACTTTGTTATATATATTTTACCACACTTAAAAAAAATGAATGTGTGAACTTTTATGCAATTTGCTAAATGGGAGAATATTTCCCAGAAAAATTCCTTTTAACCAATAGCTGTGGTGGAAATTTTGTATCTACAAACAACTTATTTTTATTCTTGGAAATGGAAACCTATTTAAAAGCAACAATGAGGAAGGAGACTGCATTATTTATACAAATAAATGTTTTCAACCCATTGACAAAAAAAAACAAACTTGAAAAAAAGTTGAGGAAATTTCTAAAACCATGTATCAGAAAAAAAAAAAAGAAAAATATTAATCAGTCCAGAAAGTACAACATCTGGTAATTAGGAAACCAGAAAGAGACATAAGAAAGAAACAAACAAAAAGAGGAGAGGAAACTCTCAGTTAATCTTAAGGAGCATTTCTCAGGGATGAAAGACAAGACTCTTCCAATTGAAAACATCTGTAAGTACGGAGTACAATAAATGAAAGAAGATCCACTCTCAGACCCTCCCTATGAGATTTCATAACATCAAGGTGAAAAAAAAATCAATATCTTTCATGAAAAAAAGTCTAAAAAGGAAGACTGATTTGAAACATTATGGAATCAGTTACTGGAAATAGAAAAAGAAGAGTAATACCTTGAAAGTTTTGAAGGGATGTAATTTTCAAATTTAACTTCTATATTCAGAGAACTTAACCATCTACCCTGTTTGGAAGTTACTTGAACAGGAAATAAAGCAAGAAAGCAGACATGGAATCCTAGAAACAGAGAAACCAACCCATTAGAGAAGTGAAGAGAATTCCTAGGATGACAGCTGTGAAGCAGCCTAGAGAGCAACCAACAGGTCCAATTACAGCAGGAGGATGGAGGGCTCTGCTGAAAAAGGGAACTACAGAAAACAGAAAGTAAGAGTGACAAGATGGAAAAAAGGTGAAATAATAAAGCACAAGGTGCAAGAAAAAGAAAGGTAATTAGAAATTTCAGACAAGATGAAACAACTGTAAAGAGAAAGTCATGGCTCAAGTAAGAAAAAGACACAAAATACGGTATGATTTTAAGTACTTGATGGAGTTTTAAAAATCCTTTTGTCTTGATCCAAAGAACATTCTTCTTTGGCACAGGGACTGACAAATTCAACCCAAAGGAAAGGAACTATAATTCTTGAACACCACATGGCCAACATAGTTAATAACATTGCTTTCTGTTTTTCAAATAGGAAAAATTTTTAAATCTTAACATCATCTGTATATAAAGCAATAAAGAATTTCATTACTAATTCCACTGAAGGACAGGTGGAGAAAATAAAATAAAATTCAAATTCTTCACCTTCATCCAACTTGTTGAACACTTTTTTAGGACAACTGGGACAATAAGAGTTCTTTACAGATCTATTTCAATGTTTTCTAGAAGTCTACATTTTGTCAGTGATTATACTGATAAACATAATTATTTAAAATACAATCTGAGTGAACGTTTGCCTTATTTTAATATTTTAACAATTGTTTGTGGATTATCTCTGACAAAGATTTCTTCCATTTAAAAATTGATAATATCAGTGACAGAACCCATTAACAGGGAGATTAAAAGAAAGTGAAATAGAGCTACTGATTCTTAGAAATGACTTTGACATGGCAAAAATTTCATCCTGTCTGATCAAGTACCAATATATGAAATGAGAAAAATACTCCTCAGGTGACAAAAAAAAGAATGTGATCTCACTGCTATTCCCTTCTTTGCTGGCATAAACCAGATTTATTTTAAGGTAGTCTTTGAGAATGTCTGTGGAGCCATATATGAATTAGAAAATAAATATGTAAAAATAAATACCTTGAGGAATACCTAAAGGAACATGTCTGTCATGGAATGTGAACATAGTATATATTAATTAATAAATATTGACAAATGAAAAAACTACAAGTGATCTTCATACACATGAAAGAGTCAGCAGCATACTGATTTTGATATCTGAGATCTTTTGGTTCTTTTAGTATAGTTAACAGTGTAAAAGAAGACTTTCAGTTCTCTAAGATCCCTTTAAGAAGTTTTCCACTCCTTGCACTCCTGATTAACCCCACCCCACTGACTTTAAAAGGCAACAGCATAGCAAACAAAATTAATTTCCTTGTAAAGATCTTAAGACTATTTAATATGTAAGGAATAAAATGAACTAATAAGACTGAAAACTGCTAATGATTTTTCTGGTTGTTATTATTTATTGGCAAATCAAACAATCTTTTTTTTTTTTTTTTTTTTTTTTTTTTGCGGTACGCAGGCCTCTCACTGCTGTGGCCTCTCCCGTTGTGGAGCACAGGCTCCGTACGCGCAGGCTCAGAGGCCATGGCTCACGGGCCCAGCCGCTCCACGGCATGTGGGATCCTCCCGGACCGGGGCACAAACCCGTGTCCCCTGCATCGGCAGGCGGACTCTCAACCACTGCGCCACCAGGGAAGCCCTCAAACAATCTTTTAAGAAAAAATGGTCAATATAGTTTAATCAAAAAGAATTTTGCTATGTATTAGAACTTATTTATAATAATATCAACATCAATAATATCAAACAAAAATAACTTCCTGCTAGCAACACTGTGGGCAGTTTATAAATAAACTACTTCAACAGTAGAACTTAGACTAGTTTCAAACAAAGCAGCATATATAGGACACCTTGCTTCACATTCTTGTTTCAGAATATGAGCTGCCTTCTGCAATGATACTTCTGTCCTACATCAGCCCACACTGGTTATTGCTGCTCTTGCTATAGGACAGAGAGGCTGTCCCCTTTAAAAGGAAGATTTGCCAGTCTTGAAGAGTGATAAAGGACTATTAGAAGCTAACTGGGGTTTTCTCTCTAGTGAGGGATTGAACTAGTATCCTGAAACACAGCTTTGAAGTATTTAATTTTCTGTGGCTCAGACTATTTTTTTGTTTTCTTTTTAATTTAAGAGCATACCCAGTTTGCAGCCAAGTGATGAGGGAGGTATTCTTTAATACAGCCTACTCCTTTAAGGATTGTTTTATAAAATCAGCCATCAGGAGTCCTGAACTTTACCTGCAATCTTGCTCTTCCGTGCCAATGGTCAAGTCATCTTACCTCTCTGGTTCATCTATCAACATTAATCACTGATTATCTACCCATACATTGAAAAGACAGGTACCAATATCCTTTAACTTTTTTGAGCAAAATAATGTCACATTGTATCTATATATATATATTTTTAAAAGGGAGCTCACTGGGATGAAATATTAGGGTAAATGAATATGTCATGTTGACTCTAGCTGCCAGTGGGAGTAAAATGCAAATCAGTGGCATCAACAAACAGTATTGAATTATAAACAGGCACATGTCATTGTTCTGCTTCTTGTTACTCTATCTAAGTTTAACATGTTCTTATGCTTGCCACTTCTAATAAAATACAAATGCAATGACACAAAGAAATATCTGTAAAACTATTAAGCATTTCAGAGCCAGGTAAGTGTATCTGGAAGCTATGATTGTAAAGTTACCCAGATTGACTCAGTGAAATGAGGGAACTAGAATCTGTCTAATTAGGTTATATCTTATTGAAGCTAAAACATAAAGTTTGTGTAGCTTTCTAAAAGTGTGATAATCATCTCTCACTGAGAGTAGAGCTAGAAACCAAGAGAACTAGTCTAATCATTTATTTATTACACAAATAATTATTTAGCACCTACTATCAGACAGACAGTATATTAGATGCTGGAATAAAAATTCAAACAAGACAAAGTCCCCGTCAAGGTAATTTCTGTGAATGATGTGAGGGTTAATGTTAATTTTTTACATATAGCTATCCAGTTGCACTATCACTATTTGTTGAATAGACTTTCCTTTTCCTGTAAACTGTCTTGTCTTCACCACTGAAAATAAATAGGCCATATATGTGTGGGACTCTATTCCAATGATCTACATGGTACTTCTATCCTTCCACCAGCACCAGTGTCTTCATATCTGTGACTTTATAGAATATATCTTTCAATCAGGTAGTATAATTCCTCCAATGGTTTGTTACATAAAATTGCTTTGGCAATTCTAAATCAATTGCATTTTCATATATATTTTGGAATTAGCTTGTCAATACCTATGATAGTGGTATAATTTTTATTAGGATAGTGTTAAATCTGCAGATTAATTTGGAGAGAATGAATATCTTAGCAATACTGAAGACTTAGAAAAGTCTTCCCATTTATGAACACTGTGTATTTCTCCATTTATTGTACTTAGGTCTTCCATAATTACTTTCTGCACTCTGCAGTTTTCAGGGCACAGTGTTAGATTCATCCTTAAATTTTTCATAATTTTGAATGTGATCATAAAAGAAACTAAAAAATTAACTTCATTTTCTAACAGTCCATTGCTAATAGATAAAAATACAATTGATTCTTATTTATACTGGCCTGAATTCACTTATTCCAGTAGCTTTTTTGAAGATTCCTTAGGATTTTCTATGTATACAATCATATTGTCTATGAATAAAGGCAGCTTTATTTCTTTTCAACTTCCAATGATTATGGGCTTCCCTGGTGGCACAGTGGTTAAGAATCCACCTGCCAATGCAGGGGACACGGGCTCAAGCCCTGGTCCAGGAAGATCCCACATGCCATGGAGCAACTAAGCCCGTGAGCCACAACTACTGAGCTTGTACTCTAGAGCCCGTGAGCCACAACTACTGAGCCTGCGTGGTGCAACTACTGAAGCCCGCATGCCTAGAGCCCATGCTCCGCAACAAGAAGCCACCACAATGAGAAGCCTGTGCACTGCAACGAAGAGTAGCCCCAGCTCACCACAACTAGAGAAAGCCTGTGCGCAGCAACAAAGACCCAACGCAGCCAAAAATAAATAAAAATTAAAAAGTTTCCAATGATTATGACTTTCTATGGGAAGTTATATTGAAGTGGTGAGTGAACTTCCCTGTCTTGTTCCTGATGTTACATAGAAAGCACTGAGTCTTATATCATTAAATATGTTAGCTGTAAGTTTTCCCTTAGATGTTCTTTATGCTTTTATGAGCAACTGCATGGGTTTTAAATTTTATCACATGCTTTTCCTATATCCACTGAGATAACTGTTTTTTCTTTATGTCGTTAACATGGTGAATTACATTGCTTTTGAAATGCTAAACCAAACTTGCATTGCCACCTGGTCATAATGTAATGTTCTTTTTATATACTGTTGGATTTGAGTTCCTAATTTTTGTTGAGGATTTGGCCTGTGGTTTTGGTTTTTTGTAATGCCTTCACCTGGTTTTTACACTAATGTAAAATTTGCATAATCAACGAAGTTGGGATGTATTCCTATCTCTTCTATTTTCTGAGACTTTATGTTAAGATTGCTTATTGTTTTCCTTAAGTGGTTGACAAAATTCACCACTAAAACACTTGGCCCTAGCATTCTTTTGTAAAATGTTTTAAACTATGAATGCAATGTCTTTAATAGACATAGGGCTGTTCAGTTTTCATTTCTTCCTATGTCAAGTATGGGTTTACTTCTAGACTCTCAACTCTATTGAATTTATCTAGATATCTATCCTTATGCTAGTACCACACTGTTTTAATTACCATTGCTTTGCAGTAAGTTTTAAAAACAGGAAGTGTGAGTCTGCTTATTTTTTTATTTTTCAAGACCGTTTTTGTTATCCTGGGTCCCTTGCCATCCCATAAGCAATCTCTATAAATAAGACGGGATTCTGACAGGAATTACATTCGATCTCTAAATCAATTTGGGGAGTGTTGCCATCTTAACAATATAGTCTTCTTATCCATGCACATGGGATGTTTTCCATTTATTTTCTTTAATTTCTTTTAACAATGTTTTATAGTTTTCAAGGTGTATGAAATGTATTCCTAAGTATTTTACTCTTTTTGATGTTATTATAAATGTTGTTTACTTGATTTCATTTTTGGATTGCTCATTGCAAATGTATAGAAATACAACTCATTTCTGCATATTGATTTTGTATTCTGCAACCTTACAAAACTTAGTTTTTAATGAATTTCATAGGATTTCCAAAAATATGATCATGTAATCTGTGAACAGAGATAGTTTTACTTCTTTTCCGATCTGGAAGCCTTTTATTACATTTTCTTGCCTAATTGCCCTTGCTACAACATACATCACAATGTTAAGAAGTGGTGAGGGTGGACATCTTTGTCTCATTTGTGATCTTAGGGAGAAAACACCCACCCTTTCATCATCAAGGGTGTTACCTGTGGGCTTTTCAGAGATGCCCTTTTTCAGATTGAGAATATTCCTTTCTATTCCTATTTTGTTGGGTTTTTTGTTTTTAATCATGAAAGGTTGTTGGATATTGTCAAATGCTTTTTCTGCATCTCCTGAGGTGATCGTATGGGTTTGTTCTTTATTTTATACCGTCTATGTTTACTTTTATATTAATGCATATGCGATATGTATATGGATATGATGGTTAACTTTATATGTCAACTTGGCTGGGCCACAGTGCTCAAATAGTTGATTGGACATCCTAGATATTTCTGTAAGGGTGGTTTTTGAATGAGATTAACATTTAAATTGGTGAATTTTGAGGAAAGCAGACTGCCCTCAATAATGTGGGTGGGCCTCACACAATCAGTTGAAGGTCTTACTAGAACAAAGACTGACCTCCCATAAGCAATAAGGAATTCTAGCAGTAGATTACCCTTGGAACCAAACTGCTACCATGGCCCTTCCCTTGTTCTTCAGCCTGATGGCCTTTGTACTTGAACTGCAATATCAGCTCTTCCCTGGGTCTCCAGACTTCCAGGCTATCCTTAAGATTTTGGATTTGTCAGCCTCCATAATCACATAATCACACAGGCTGATTCCTTAAATTAAATCTCTCTCTATATGTACACACCCTATTGGTTCTTTTTCTCTGGAGAACTCTAACTAATATAGATTTTGGTACCAGGAGTGGAGTTATATATATAACAAATACCCAAAAATGTGGACATGGCTTTGGAACTGGATAAAAGGTGGAGGTTGAAAGAGTTTTGAGATGCATGTTAGAAAAAGCCTATATTACCTTGAAGAGACCGTTGGAGAAAATACGGATGTTAAAAGGTGATTCTGGTGAGGTCTCAGATGGATTCGAAGAACGTGTCTTTAGAAATTGGAAGAAAGTTGATCCTTGTTTTAAAGTGGCAAACAACTTGGCCGAATTGTGTTCTAGTGTTGTGGAAAGTAGAAATTGTAAGTGATGAACCTGGATATTTAATTGAAGAGATTTCTAATACTGAAGGTGTGGCCTGGTTTCTCCTCACTGCTTAGGATAAAATGTAAGAGGAGAAAGATCAGTTGAAGGAATTGTTAAGTAAAAAGGAGAACTTGAAGATTTGGAAAACTCTCAGCCTATCCATACTGCTAAAACTGAGAAAGTGTGTCCTGGAGAGAACACTAAAACAGGACATAAAGTGATTGCAGGTGTGACTCATGGATCTAATCAGCCATCTCAGCAGAAGCTAGGAATAGACATGGGATTATATCAGGAGAAACACTGCCAGTCTGAACTAAGGGGGACAGAGACAGGACAAAATGAAGGAAGGCTGTTGGACTTCTGAGATTCTGTAAGACGAGACAATAGAGATATCCATCTTGCTGCACAACATGTGTCATCCTTCAAGAAAGAGAAGAACAACCCTAGAGGTGGTTCAGATATCAAGAGGGCTGCCACTATAAAAACAGAATTACCATATGACCCAGCAATCCCACTCCTGGGCATATGGGCATATACCCAGAGAAAACCATAATTCAAAAAGACACATGCACCCCAGTGTTCACTGAAGCACTATTTACAATAGCCAGGTCATGAAAGCAACCTAAATGCCCATCGACAGACAAATGGATAAAGAAGATGTGGTACATATATACAATGGAATATTACTCAGCCATAAAAAGGAACGAACTTGGGTCATTTGTAGAGACGTGGATGGACCTAGAGACTGTCATACAGAGTGAAGTAAGTCAGAAAGAGAAACAAATATCGTATATTAACGCATATGTGTGGAATCTAGAAAAATGGTACAGATGAACTGGTTTGCAGGGCAGAAATAGAGACACAGATGTAGAGAACAAACGTATGGACACCAAGGGGGGAAAAGTGGTGGGGTGGAGGGTGTGGTGTGATGAATTGGGAGATTGGGATTGACATATATACACTAATATGTATAAAACAGATAGCTAATAAGAACCTGTTGTATTAAATAAATAAAATTAAATAAAAAAAAATAGGGCTGCCACTCCCACTACAGGTCCAGGGGGAGAGGCTGTCTCCTCCTTAGTTTTAGGGGGCCAGGCTCCCACCAAGGGTGAAGTGGTAACACTGCCAACCTAGAGGGCCTGGAAGTGGGGCTGCTTCCTCACTGGGCTGGAGAATAGAGCACTGAGCCAAAGAGGATGATTCTAGAGCCTTAAAGTCTAATGGATTCTGCCCCGATAGGTTTTGGACTTGACTGGAAACTGTGACCCCCTTTCTTCTTTCTGATTTCTCCCTTTGGAACGGAAATGTCTAACCCTATGTTTGTCCCACCACTGGATTTTGGAAGCAGATAACTTGTCTGGTTTCACAGCTGGAGAGGAATTTTGCCTCAGGATGAATCATACCTTAAGTTTTGCCCACAACTGATTTAGATGAGATTTAGGACTTAGAGTGATGTTGTAATGGGTTAAGACTTTTGTGCTATTGGAATGGGGATGAATGTGTTTTGAACGTGATAAGGATGTATATTTTGGAGTGTTATGACTGAACTGTATCCCCTCCAGATTCACATGCTTAAGCCCTAACTCCCACGTAACTCCCAGTGCCTCCGCATATGCCTGTTTGGGGATACAGGGCTTTTAATGAGGTAGTTAAGATGAGAGCGTTCGGGTGGGCTCTAATACAACCTGACTGGCGACCTTATAAAAAGGGATCAGGGCATACAGAGATAGACATCAGGGATGTGTGCACACAGAGGAAGGGTCATGTGAGAGTGCAGCGAGGTGGCCACCTGCAAGTCAAGGAGAGAGACCGCAGGAGGAATCAGACCTCTGACACCTTGACCTTAAACTTCTAGTCTCCAAAACTGTGTGAAAACAAATTTTCATTGTTTAAGCTACCTAGCCTAAGGTATTTTGTTATGGCAGCCTTATTAGCAAAATAATAAAGTGTATTCCACTTATTGATTTTCACGTGTTAAACCAACTTTGCTTGGTCCATGGTAAATAATTCTTTTTATACGTTGCTGGGTTCAGTCTGGGTTTTTCTTAGAATAAACATAACATGAAATATACTATTAGTGACATTTAGTATATTCACAATGTTGTACAATCACTATCACTATTTAGTTCCAGAACACCTTCATCATCCCCAAAGGAAATCCTGTATTCATTAAGCAGTTACTTTCCATTCCTCACTATCTCCAGGCCCTAGAAACCACTAATCTGCTTTCTGTCTCCATGAATTTGCTGATTCTGGATAATCCATGTCTAAAAAATCACGCAATATGTACCTTTGTATGTGGCTTTTTTCACTTAGCATGTTCATTCACATTGTAGCATGTATCTGCATGCCATTCCTTTTCATGGCTGAAAAATATTCCATTGTATGTATATACCACACACTGTTTATCTATTCATTAGTTGATGGACATTTCAGTTTTTTCCACCTTTTGGCTATTGTGAACAAATCTGTTATAAACATTCATGCACAAGTTTTTGTTTGAGTATCTGTTTTCAGTTCTTTTGGGTATATACCCAGGAATGCTGGGCAGTATGCTAATTCTATGTTTAACTTCTTAAGCAACCACCAAACTTTTCTACAGTGGCTGCACCATTTTACATTCCTACCAGTAAAGTATGAGAGTTCTGGTTTTTCTGCATCCTTGCCAATATTTGTTATTTTCCATTAAAAAAATTATAGCCATTCTGGTGGCTATAAATGTTAACTTTAATGATAATTAGAACTTTGCTGGGGGACTTCCCTGGTGGTCCAGTGCTCAAGAATCCGCCTTCCAATGCAGGAGACGTGGGTTGGATGCCTGGTTGGGGAACTAAGATCCCACATGCCTCGGGGTAACCAAGTCCGTGTGCCACAACTACTGAGCTCGCGTGCCTCAAGGAGAGAGCCCGTGTGCCGCAAACTATAGAGCCCACACGCCCTGGAGCCCGCAGGCCACAACGAGAGAGAGAAAACCTGCACGCCACAACTAGAGAGAAGCCCACGTGCTGCAACTGGAGAGAACCCGGGCAGACCGCGCACCGTAATGAAAAGATCCCACATGCCTCAACAAAGATCCCGTGAGCTGCAACTAATACCTGATGCAGCCAAAAAAAATAAGGAAAATAAATAAATAAAATAAATAAATATAAAAAGAAAACTCTACTGTATTTTGAGTTAGTTTATTATGAGACATAGCTCTGTGACTGTGTAAACCTGGAGGATCTTCTTTCTATCAGTATACTCCCATACTTGAAATGAATTCACTGTATTTCTATTTAAGGTTCATCTCAGAGACTATTTTATGACAGTTCCATGATTCCATATTATACAAAAATTCATGATAGTCTTCTGAATGGGTGCCAATACACCTCTTTTATGTGATTCCAAACTCTAGTTTCAGTTCATAGTGGGTCAACTTTTAAATAGGCATAGTATATTTATTTTAGTTTTTACCTTTTACCAGCTGTGAGGAATATGAAAGAAGCTAAGAATTAGTGTTAATATACAGATCAAGAACAATGAGAGAAGTAGTAGATAATGCAGGAATTAATAGTATAATATATAGTATAAGAAACTGGCATAGAATTATTAAGTAAAATACTTTTGAAAAAAAAGTACTGTATAGCTAGTCACAGGAAAAAAGTTTAGAATTATACATTCCAAAATATCATGAAAATGGTAGTGGAACTAAAGCTCACTTCTATTTTTGTAATTTTGCATTTTCTACTATAAATGTTATAAATAAATTTTGCTTGAATGACTAAAATGTTATAAAATACTTTCTTTGCACAAAATAGATAGCATGCACTTATTGCTTTTTTCTTTCATAGGTTGACTTAACAATCTGTTTCTAATTTCACAAAATTACTGATGAATATCATATAATAACCTGTAAAAAGGAACATGTGAAGACTAAAGTGAATGATGTATGTTCTAAAAAATTAGACATTCTCTCTCTCTATATATATACACACACACATACATACACGCATATTAGAAGTATAAAAAATGTAACTTGAAAAGTTCATTCAATGCTAACTACCTCATGAGATGAAGACGCAATCAGCAAAATTCTCACTGTGGAAACTCTACTGAACTAAGAAACCAGTTTTTCAACAAATAAATTGTAACAAAAAAATATAAAAGTGTAGTGGAAACATACAGATTAAAAAATATGTATCAGGGCTTCCCTGGTGGCGCAATGGTTGAGAGTCCACCTGCCGATGCAGGGGACACGGGTTTGTGCCCCCGTCCAGGAGGTTCCCACATGCCGCGGAGCGGCTGGGCCCGTGGGCCACGGCTGCTGAGCCTGTGCGTCCGGAGCCTGTGCTCCGCAACGGGAGAGGCCACAACAGTGAGAGGTCCGCATACCGCAAAAAAAAAAAAAAAAAAAAATATCTATCAACCAACTGCAATGTGTGGACCTTATTTAAATCCTCATTAAAACAAATTAATTAATAAGACATTACAACATAGTGAGACAACTGAAAGTTTGAACTCTGGATATTTGAGGATATTAAGAAATTACTGTTAAATTATTTCTAAGTGTGTTGATGGATTATAGTTATTTTTTAGAGATATATACTGTAATATTTATAGATGAAATTAAATGGTATATGAGATTTACTTTAAAATAATGGGAGTGTGTGTATGTGCATGAAGGTGTGGATGGAACCAGGCTGACCAGGAGTTGATAGTTCTGGGGGCAAGTGATGGGAACATGTGAAATTCATTCTTTCTTCTTTATATATATTCAAAATTTAAAAATTCATTTAAGCTTTCAAAATGCTTTAAACTTTATGTAAATTAGAAAGTATATTTCTTTTGAGTATAAATTTTATTTTTAATGTTTTTAAGAAAAAGTTCCAGATTCCCAAGGCTCTGTTTCCCTAGGGAATACAGAATCAAAACTGAATGCAAGCAAGTTGCAGGGAAAAGTATATAGTAAAATTCCATGTATGTGAAACACCAAATTTATGTATCTTCTGTGTATACGCATGCCTAGGAAAGGGTAGAAGAATAAATTTTAAAATGCTAAAAAAAAACCCCAACAACTGGATGCATGTTAGCATTCAAATTTCTGAAACTTTCTCTCAATTCCATAGTGTAACACAGTATGTTCATTACAACTTCTTCATTTTTGCTTTTACTGTTCTAGGCTAGAATGCCCTTCTTCCTCCTCCTCTCTTTCTTTCAGAATCCTGTTTGTTCGTACCTCAATTCCCAAGCATTCCATAAAACTTTTGTTTATTTCAGTCTGCAATAATTTCTCCCTTCTGTAACTTTCTATGGCAATGCCAAATTATGTTATTTAACAGCATATAATCTTATATGCTCATTTTGAGTATACTTTTTCTTTCTTTCTACTTAATTATAATTTATTTGAGGGTAATAATTGCACCTAACCCTTTGTTACTTTATTTTCTGTAAAAGACTACACAATTCTTTGCATAGAGTAGGCTCTTAATAAATTTATATACTACTGAAAATGGCTATTTGGTTAATGATTAGTTCTAAACATAGTTAATGTTATGTTACTGATTGTGCTAGGGCACTGATAAAATAACAATACCACAACATATAAATAAAAATAAATGATTGTGGGGATAAAATTATTTTCAAGCATAGTATTTACCTTTGTTGTCTGACATATGATATAATGCTAGAGCTCAAAGGTTCTTAAAAAAAAATTCAGAGGTAGTCTATAAATTCAGACACTGACTGCGGTTGTAATTCATATAGTTTGGCTGAACACAGACAAAGACTGTTGAACTCCAAAGCAGGTCAGGTTCTTATACCATTTTAATATGTCTTTAACGTGGTCTCAGAGGTGTGTTTTATGTGATAAACATATCAAGCATATCCAAATCAGGAAAATAATGCTGAAGTACCAGTTTTGCCTTAGCATTATTTATGAGAGAGGCAGGGGTCGGGGAAGCTGTCTAGCAGATAGAGTAAAAGGCCCAAGTATAAGACGGGCTAGGTAGTATTTATACTTCTGTTATTAGCCCTGATGTGACCTAGAGCATGTTAGTTTATAGCTCTGTGTTTCAGCTTCCTCATCTGTGAAAAGGGATAATACCTCACAAGGATGTTGAAAAAGATAATGTTTGTACTGAACTACAAGATACAAGATAGAAAGAATAAGGAACATAGCTTTAAAATTACATCTTTATTATTTTCTGGGGTAGACTTTAAAACAGAAAACATGGTATATTTTGAATGTGTACTCTATGAAAAATATATTTTTCATAGAGTAGAAAAAATTGAAGAATTATTAAATTTCTAATTCTCAATAGATTTCTGAACATTGGAATTTTCCTGTGTGAAAAACAACACCTGAAAATAAACTGTTAATCAAAAAGGGCCAAATCTAAGTTGAAGCACATCACTTTGACTAAATATTTTTCTAAGTGTCCCGTAACAAGAAAATAATTAACCCTCTAAGGGCTTCCCTGGTGGCGCAGTGGTTGAGTCCGCCTGCCGGTGCAGGGGACACGGGTTCGTGCCCCGGTCTGGGAAGATCCCACATGCCGCGGAGGGGCTGGGCCTGTCAGCCATGGCCACTGAGACTGCGCGTCCAGAGCCTGTGCTCCGCAACGGGAGAGGCCACAACAGTGAGAGGCCCGCGTACCGCAAAAAAAAAAAAAAAAAAAAAAAAAAAAAATTAACCCTCTAATTCCAGTAAGAACTTGCTCCCAAAGAAAAATCAAATGATTCTGTATTGCAGTCATGATATTGTATTTTCAGCCAAAAACACTAAAAATATTTGAAATGCATTAATGGAATCTCAAAGAAAAGCGAATGATAGATAGATCAGTATAAACTCAGCATAGGCATTATAACAACAATGGTTCACACTTATTAAATACCTAAGTCTGTACTCTGGTATGGTACAAATCATTTGACACACATTATTTCATTTGATTTTCTCAAAAATAATATGATGCAGATATTAGTACAATTCCAATTTTACAGGTCAGGAAATTGAGGCTTAGAGAGGTAATTACCTATCAAAGGTCACCTCAGCTAGGAAGTCAGAATCTACACCATCTGCCTTACTACAGTGTTAGCTAGGAATTAAAACACTATGTTGTACCAAAAGAATGACTGCAAAACAAAAATTTTACTAATAAAAAGATAAAGACCCAATTAGGTCAGATTTAGAAATAAGTGAAGTTTTCTTTATATAAATTATAACTTAAGTCTGTTTATGTCACCTTTTAATCATGTTACTAATTATAAACCAAAAACAAATAATTATTAAAAAGCAAGTCAGAGAATAACACTTGACTTCTTGGTTTCACTTAGTTTTCACGTGACAGAGTACAATAAGTGGATGAGTGGTTATTTCAATTTTGAATCATATACAACAAAACAAAACAAATAAACAAAGAACAAATGAAACCAAACTAGAGTTAGAAAACGTATACATCTCAATTATGAGCCAACAGTGTGTCCAACTTTCCAGATCAAAATCTCAATTCTCACATCTTTTCATGTAATTGATGTTTTAGAAAATTTTTATGTTTTACAGTTCAGATCAGTTAACCAAGCTTGACAAGACAGCTAAACTTTCTATGGATTAAAGCAAATTAAAATATTTATCAGCTCAGTAATGTCTAATAAAACTAAACTAAAAAAATACCTAGGCTTTTGAATTTCTTCATTGTTTCATGAAATAACAGAATATTGTTTATTTCTGATCTAATCTGAACCAGTTATTTGGGGAAAAAACTGGAACTATAATAGTAGAGTACTGACAATCACAAAATCCTTAAAAAACCCAACGGGAACAAGATATACTGCATAACAACATTTAAAACTTAACTAAAGAAAATAGTAAATTAAACCCTAATAAATTCTGAAGTTTCATAAATACCTGCGGTCTGAAATAGCAAGGGGAAAAAATATTTTAATATTGACCTGAGTTCATAAAACACATTTTTGTTTGCAAATACAAGAAAAACATTCAATTAAGTCTTTTTTGACCTTTGCAAACTTTTGGAACATCACCTTAAACTTCAAAGAACAACTACTTCATGATTTAAAGAGTGAAGACTCTAACTACTTCACTGATAATTGAGACTGTGTATTTAAATACACATTTAAATGCTCAACTGCAGGTAAACATTTGTCCTTTTGGGAGAGGCCCAGGTGGAAGGGCCCCATGGCAAAAAGACAATGTTAAGTCCCGGATATCTGACCCTACTGCCAGTGCCCAGTCTTAAAAATATTGCTGGATCATCATTATCATCCTCAGTCAATATTTACTAAGCTCTTTATGACAGCAGTCGCATTAGAAAGTTTATAAAAATCAAGAGTAGCTCAAAGATCTCAGTTTATTGTATCTTGGTCTGTAAGTTAACTTTGATATTTATTTTTTTTTGCAATTAATGAATCAATGTTTCTGAACAAAGGTCTTTATTATTAGCTTTTTTTTAATTATTAGCTATTATTTCCATTTATTTTAAATATTTTAAACTAGTTTAGATTCAATAAAACTTTAATACATTTAATAATGTATATATGCAGAAAGAGAAAACATTTATAATGCAAACATGCTAAATAAATCTAATTGTACTGATTGAAGTCTCTTGAAATATGAAGGAATTTTCTCCTTTCATTGTCATTTCTGGCCATAACTAATGTTCATAGGATTGAAGTTTTGGTTTTTTTTTCATACTATGTCATAATATTGACATTCAGTCCAGTAGTAGGGATTGAAGTTTTTAAAAAGGCACCCTTTTCCTCACTGACCTGTCATGGGCCCCCACTTCTACCAAGTGGCAGAAGAATGTTACGATTAACACTTCTTTTAAAGTTTCTAATATTTTTCTTAACATTTTATTTTTTAAAGTGCTTGAATTTCTGAAATGTAAAGTACTTTAAAAAGTAGTTTAAAATATCTGGCAAACTTAAAACATAAAATGAGGTTATCATTTATAGGCATCTATTTCATAAGGTAAGTGAATCTACTTTGGATTATCATTCCCTTATACATCTGATTGTGTTGTAAAGCACAACACTAATAAAATATATTAAAGAGATGAACTTCACTGATATAAATATATTATACATGCACATATGTAGACATTACAGACCTGTTTTTCATAGAAGCTTATTTTCTTCTAGGCGTCAAATTTAATTTGTGCAGGTTATTATGAATAAAGGCATTAAAACTTGCAAACTCATTTTTATATAAAAGTAATATATACACATAAAAAATTCAAACACTTGATTAGGTTATGAACGCAAGTTAAAATTTCCTCTCCTCTTATTCACCACACATATAATAAACCTAACTTCTAGACATAGTTCCACTTCTCAGAACACATGCTGTTGAGTTTCTGATGTATCAGAAAAAATTTTATTGACCATTAAGGATGCATCAAGCACGGATTCAGGTATAAGATGCAATAAGGTAAATAAACAAAATCCTGGTCCTTGCAGAATTTAATTTCTCGAGGACAATCCACAAATATAGTATAGTGTCATGTAGGCTTATTTCCATTATTAATGAATTATTAATTTCCATTATTAAGAAAAATAAAGGAGAGTAACAAATAGAGTGATGCAGTGAGGAGGTAGGTTATTTTAGACAGTGTAGTCAGGGACATTTAAGCAGAAAGTGGAGCAAAGTGAGAAGCTGACTTGTGACACCGAGGTGGGGGTGGGAAGTAGATCACTCCAAGCAGAGAAAAAAATGTCAAAGTCCTGTGATGGGAGCATTCTTAGAATGTCTGAGATAATAAGGGAGCTGGTGTGGCTGGAGTGAAGCAAGAGTAGACACATACATGTTAAGAAATGAGGTTAGAGAGGTAGCCAGGGGCCAGTGCATAGTTATATGTATACAAATACTTCTTTTATAATTAAATAAGAACATAAGAACACAACACACATCAGGGGGTCACAAATGTAAATGCCTATATGATTAAGGCAGTTGATGTTAAATGCGTGAAGTGGGCAGGATGGAAAATGTGGTAAAATGGTAAATGCATGCCCCTTTTAGAGAAGGTAGCTTCTACGAAGCCTCAGCTAATTGCTGAAATACACAGGTGTGATGGTTAATTTCATTTTATGTGTCAACATGGCTAGGCTATGGTGTCTGCATGTTTGTTCAAACACCAGTCTAGATGTGGCTGCAAATGTATTTTTTAGATATGATTAATATTTAGATCAGTAGGCTTTGAGGAAAGATTACTGTCCATAATATGGATGGGCCTCATCCAATCAGCTGAAGGCTTTAAGGGAAAGACTGAGATCTCCCAAGGAAGAAGGAATTCTGCATCTTGGAACTCACAACTTCAACATCAGCTCTTTCCTGGTTCTCCAGCCTGCTGGCTTGTCGTGCAGATTTTAGATTGACCAGCCCTCACAAATGCATGAGCCAATTCCTTAAACTAAATCTCTCTCCCTGTATATACACAGTCTATTGGTTCTGTTTCTCTGGAGAACCCTAACACACATGCCATGCTAAGGGTCCCCACAGTGGGCAGATCTTCCAGTGTTGTTTTTTTCACTATAAGAAACAATATTGCAAATGAACATGGGATAATGATACTGTTTCCTAAGCTTTTTTTTAATCCTAAATTTCAAGAAAGGTAAAATCCAAACAAATGTTTCTGATAATGATTTTCAAACCTGAACACTGTTGGCCTGAAAAAAAAAAAAAGAAACTTTGTTGGCAGATAATACTTTCTTTATCATACTGTTATCTCCAATCATTTACTCATCATTGTTCTTATAACGTGTATTACACAGACTACCATTCTGCAGAAGAAACTTAATCTGAAGAAACTTTCAATCTAGTGTTAAATTTGATTATTTATTCATTTGTTTGGCAAATATTTAATGAAGACCTATTATATATAAAGAATAGAAGCCCTAGCAGGGAAATTAAGAGAAATATTCATACAACTATCACATAGGTAAGCATGAGGTATGTATTGTGAGAGAGCACTGTGAATAATTATGGTAGTTAATTTTAGGTAGAATGAGATCACTTCTGGTTGAGAAGATCAGAAAAAGATTACCATAATAGTTAGTACTTAAACTGTGTTCTAAAGGCTCAGTAAGAATCTGATAGGTTAGAGATGGAGTATTCCAGGGGGAATAAGGTGGCATAAAAGAAAGCACTGAAGTGGGAAATTTGGTGGTGGGGGGTGTGTGTCTAGGAAAGAGCGAACAGTTCATTTTGAGAGTGCAAGTAATAGTTGATTTAGTATAACGAATATTTGTTGAGTGCCTACTATGTGTAAGGCAGTGTACTAGCATCAGTGACACAAATATGAATGAAACCAGAAGGTAAAAAGATGATTAGTGGAATACTAAATCAGAAAAAGAGGTGGCAAAACAACAACAAAAAAGAGGTGGTGGCAATATCTAGGGTTCATGAGTGTTAGATTAAAGAGTTTGGAATTTACTGTATAGGTAAAGTGGTATTACTAAATACTGTTGATGGCTGATTGAGAGGTTGAAAATAACGTTTCAGGCATCTTAAGAGGAGTAAACAATGGAGACAAGTAGATGAAGTAGCTAGAAAAGCCTGGGCATGAGAATATACAAGTCTGGTCTAAGGCAGGAACTTTGCAAAGAAGGAGACATTGCAAGGAAAAATCTAGCAAAATTTGGTTACTAATTAAATTTGTAAAAAGGGACAAGTCAAAGATTACCTATGTAGAAGGCAACAGGCATCTGTGGAACTATAATAATAGTGCCAAGAACAAGGGAAACACTTTACTTTTTTGTTTAACAAATATAAAACTAAATTTTTCTCAAGCTGATAAAAATAATGTTAATAGATGGCAAACTCCAGGATCTATAATTGGCAAGCCCATTCTAACTTTGGACCTTTTGCTAACCACAATGATTAAATGGCAAAATATTTTGTTAAATGTTTTTTTTTTTTAAAAAATATTTGTGAAGGTATTAAACACATCAATCTGAGACACTTTATTAATTAATTTATTTATTTTTGCTGTGTTGGGTCTTCGTTTCTGTGCGAGGGCTTTCTCTAGTTGTGGCAAGCGGGAGCCACTCTTCATCGCGGTGTGCAGGCCTATCACTATCGCGGCCTCTCTTGTTGCGGAGCACAGGCTCCAGATGCGCAGGCTCAGTACTTGTGGCTCACAGGCCTAGCCGCTCCGCGGCATGCGGGATCCTCCCAGACCAGGGCTCGAACCCATGTCCCCTGCATTAGCAGGCAGACTCTCAACCACTAGCGCCACCAGGGAAGCCCCCTGTTAAATGTTTTTAAAAGAGAAAGCTGGGCCATTTTATAGAATAAAAAAGAGCACCTGAGAGCTATACATGTTGAATTTTAGTCTTATTCTTATAACTCATTGTTAAAATAAGGCACAAAAAACAGTGAAACTCAGTAATGCAAAAAAAAATGTCCGTCTGGATACAAAGTCATAAAGACATAAAATATTTTGTTAGAAATAGCCTCTGTAGTAATTTAATTGTTGTCTTATATGTCAATAAAGCAAAAACTTTTAGAGTATTTTGATCAATGATACTATTAATATATTTCCTTTGCACAGTACTTTACAGTTTTCAAAAAGCATTCAACTAAATCACCTCCCTGATTTTCATAATAAGCAGCTCAGATATTATTTGTTCATAGGTGAAGTAACTAACATACAGGTGCAACTCATTGGTATAAGAAGATAGTTCTTGATTCTAAACATCACTAAACCAAAAAATTAATCTGCCTCATATAAAACGGCTATAAATTTCACAGAATGTTAGAATCAGAGAAAGCCTCAAGTCCAAGTTAAAGAAATTGAAACCTAGAAAGCTTGCAGCTTGCCTACATTAAAAAAAATTTGATCAATGGGAAAGATGGAAGAATTCAGGTACTCTTTTGTTCTTTTTATTACTGCTGTGGCAGTATGGTACCTTGACACAGCTCCATGATAGTTAGTCCTTATAGAAAATATATATATGACAAAATTTATGTCTTTGGGCAGTCCAGTTAGCACAACTGATTAGAACATAGAACTAAGAGGTCAGGATTGAGTGTTCAACCCCTCTTGATGAGGGATTTGCATTGAGAAAAATGTTGCTTCATGGCTAGAGCTTGCATGCTATCATCACTGCTGATTGTCTAATTGATGTGTAGTTCTGACTAAAAGAACACATAATTGAATGAAAAACTATCACCATCACACACACAAAAACAAACCCAACCAGTTCCTAGTGACAGTCAGTAATATTTCTGATTGCTAAGGATAACATACATACAGACCAAAAAATGGACAAAAGAAGTAAAAAACACCCACACTAAATAAAATTTATAAAAAGAATGTAGAAAATAAGCACTTCATCCTCTTTTTGAGTATATTTTACATGGCTTCTATCTTTATGGCTTCTGTGACTTTGAAATGTAGTATATCATGAACCCAGTAAGTAGGATTTATTTTTAGTCCTGTATTCACTATGTCAAACACTTAACTATTCTATTAAATTATTTTAAAAAATACCATTACAATTATAGGAAACATATCACCTTAAAATATGAAGCACACTATTCAATATTTTTGGTCTAGAATGCAAAATTTACCACGTTCTGAAAGGCATCAAAACTTCTCACTTGGAATTACACAAAACATAAAAAAAATTTAAAACATAATCTGCTACTATTACAAGTGTATTAAATCCTTGTCTACTGGCACTAAACAACAGGATCATTCTTATCTACACAGTTGAATTTATACTTTCTTTAAGCAAAAGGAAATATAAGGAAGCACTATAAAATCAGCAAACACTGAAACTTAGGCTTTCTCTCGATTAGAAAAGAGTTTGTTATTATTATGCCTCCTGAGCTTAGGAATGCAGCACTACAGGTTTAAAGAACAGGAAAAGATCATTACTAAATACAAATCTAACTCTTAAAAGTTTAAGATTCTTCCCTGATGAAACTGTTTAGACTAATGAAGCTGTCGCAAATGAACTCAGCATTCGGCACAAAGGAGGTACTAAGACTGTACTAATAGCACTTTAGTAATATGTAAAATTTATTTTAAAGCTTCACATTGTTATTCCTCTCCTGCTATCCTTTCTGCTTTAATGTGAAACTGCCATCAGTTATAATGGTAAGTTCAGTATCCCTACCCATTCACCTCACTTGCCTCTGTCTCTAAGTGTGCCAAAGGACACAAAAGGCCAACATTTCCTTTTCTTAGTATTCAAAGTCTTCTAAAACTCAAAGGAAACAAACAGAATAGAGAAACCTCGTAATATCAATATATACTTCCATATTCCTTATTTCCATTCAGGGAAATGGAATGCTTATAATAACAGTAGCTCTTAGCATAACACAGCAAAAGAAAATGATTTTTGGAAAAAAATTTAAAAAGAATAAGGTCAGTATCACTAATTGGTAGAAGTAAAGGCAAGGTAGAAAAAATGTCATCAGCATATTTTAATCTGCTCCTAACACTAATAACTGATCACACATCCTCTTCTGCTTTGGCTGCTGGAAAGTCTGAGAGCCAGACCTATTCTCGAGGCTTATTCTTTCCCTGTTTCATGGTATACATGCAAGCTGACTTACGCCTGGCTCTGGCTTACTGTCCTATTCCTAGATTTTTCTCAGTGTAGTTTTTCTTAATCATTGATGAATAACTTTCTTTGACATGACAAAATACATGTATGTATATATATTTGCATGTAAAACTGATTTGCATAACTGAAAGTGTATTTTTTCTTAAACTTTATTTTAAAAATCCATTATCTATGATGACATACATACAAACATGCAAACACACATGAAAATTACTGAATTAGTCTGGTTTTCGTCACAATAAATATGGAACTTTTCCCTTGTCCTCTATAACAGAGGAAACTTTGAAGAAAAAATGGCAATATCTCTATGAATTTGTTGTGTTTCACGTATGGATTTGTAATCACCATCTATTCAGGTGTGTTAAGAAATATTGTTTACTTTCACTTAAAGCAGAATCTGAGATTCCAGGAAACTTAAGCTTTGTTGTTTTGGGTAATTGCCTCTTCCTTCCTAGGATTCTACATCCCAGGGTTCTTACTCCTGTTCCATTTAAAATAAATTTCTGTATATCCTCACAGTATGTTCTCTATACCTTAAAAAAAAGGAACTATTAATTGTGAGCTTAAATTTATTAACATTCACAGCTATTCTTATCTCCTTCGCTCCTGTCTATAAGCACAAGGTGACCATCTTCCTGTTCAAGGCAAACCCTTTTGCAGATTCTCAATTCCATCTCTTTCTAAATTTGGGGGAATTCTGTTCTCTCTGTTGGCTCCTTCCTATGTGCCATGAACATGCTCAAGTGTCTGCCATTTTTCAAAATCAAAAATCAAAATCCTTAACCCACATTCCTTTCTTCTCAACTATCATTAACATCTTTCTTATTCAAGTTTATTCAAGGATCACTTTATAGTCCAAATTTCTATGCTTCTTTCCCTCAAATCACTCTTGAACTTACAAAAAACTGGCTTCTATACTTAATACTCTATTAAAAACTACTCTTGTAGAGGTCACTAATGACCACCTAATTTCAAACAAAATGGATACTTTTTGCCCTCATCTTACTTAACCATTCAGAAACATCTGACTTTTTAAAAAAAAACCTCCATTCTTGGCTTCAGTGATATCAGTTTTTGGTTCTACTCTTACGTCACTGACTTCTTGTTGTAAAAATAAGTTTCTCTTAACATTAGTTGAGCACTAACAACAAGCCAAATACTGTGTTAAGAGCTGTACATACTTAAAATAACTCTGTAAGATACGTACTATAATTCTCATTTTACAAAAAAAAAATGGTCTTGGAGAGGTTCATTTATATAAGGTCACGCAAGGGAGGGCTGTCAACTGCAAATCCCTGTAGCTTAACGACATCATTAGCAGATTTTTTTAAAAAAAAGTAGCAGTGAGAGGGGTCCTTGTGAAGCTTATCTTTGAGCCAATAATTGTTAACTCTTTATTTAGAAGCAGTTATTTAGCTCTGTTAGATTCATGTAGATTAAAAAAAGTCTTTGAAAGATAACTGTTTAAGCTTCATAATTTTCAAAAATCTTTCAATAATCTCCTGCAATTCAGCAAAGAGAAGGAGTATCAAGAACCGGTATCAAGGTTTGTTTTTCAGTAAGTAATGTCAATTTTTGCAAGGTTATCACATTGCTCTCAGCATTCTCAGACGCTGTCACTTTAACAACAGAGCACCTGCTGTCCTATCTCACAAGGATGGCAGGAGAGTTTTCCATAAAAACTCTCCCTATCAATGGGGTGAAACTACTACAAACCATACTGCAATATCCAAGGTCTGGGCACAAATCACACATTATTCATAAGTCTTAATAAAGGGTTTAATAAATGCTTCTATTATTCTACCAAGAAGCAACCCTAATTTAATGCAGCTAACTGAAGTGTGAGTGTAAAATGGCAGCCTTCAAACTTGGCTGCACATGGGAATTTCTAAGGAGCTTGAAACACACTGATAGCTGTCTTATCCCAAGAGATTCTGAAGTAATTGGCCTGGGATGGGATGGGGATCAGGATTTTTAGAGGCTCCTCAAGTGATTCTAATGCAGTTACAGTTGAGAATTCACTGGTGTAAAATACAGATGAAAGACTGCTACATTTACCCTCTTAAAAAAAAAAAAAAAAAAGGATGGGACGTCTTCAACTGCTATCAGGGTTCTGCTTGCCTACGTGCCTACTGATTCTAACTGCAAGCAAATGATTCCCCACAGGCAGTCATCCAACAAACATCCTTGGTATTTGATAACCGTATTAGTTTCCTAGGGCTGCTGTGACAAAGTACCCAAACTAGGGGGCTTAAAACAACAGAAATTGGGCTTCCCTGGTGGCGCAGTGGTTGAGAGTCCACCTGCGGATGCAGGGGACACGGGTTCGTGCCCCGGTCCGCGAAGATTCCACATGCCGCAGAGCGGCTGGGCCCGTGAGCCATGGCTGCTGAGCCTGTGCGTCTGGAGCCTGTGCTCCACAACGGGAGAGGCCACAACAGTGAGAGGCCCGCGTACCGCAAAAAAAAAAAAAAAAAAAAAAAGAAAACAAAAACAACAGAAATTTATTGTCTCACAGTTCTGGAGGCTACAAGTCCAAAATAAAGGTTTCTGCTGGGTTGTGTCCTCTTTGACAGCTGTAAGGGAGAATCCTTCCATGCCTCTTCTAGCTTTTGGTGTTTGCTGACAATCCTTGGTATTCATGTGCTTGTAGATGCATCACTCCAGCCACAAGGCTGTCTTTGCCCTGGGTGTTCATATAGTCTTCCCTCTATGCTTGTGGCTCTGTGTCCAAATATCTACTTTCTATAAAAACTTCAGTCATGCTGGGTTAAAGCCCATGCTAATGACCTCATTTTAACTTGATTACCTCTGTAAAGGCCCTATTTCCAAATAAGATCACATTCTGAGGTACTAGGGGTTAAGACTTAAATATATTTTTTTGAAGGACACAATTCAACCCATAACAATAACCAATTACTGTATATGTCAATAACACTGCTCCAAAACATGGGTTCTTCACATGAGGGTGGGAAAAAATTTTCATCTTTATTTTTCACTCTCATGTAAATACAGTATTTCCTACAATGATGAACACAGGCAACAAACTATACTAGTATTATTAGTGGCTCTTGAGAGTTTACGCCATAGAAACCACTGGTATTTTCATGTCACATTTCAGTGTTTGCAGTTATCCTCAAAATACCATTTACAGTCATTACTACTTTGAAATTACAGTTTTTTAATAGACTTGCTGTTAGATCTAGTTATTTAATTACTAATATATTAATAATGTATTAATAATGGCACATGTATTTTATTTCAGTAAAACTGATTTTGATTTAATTACATTTTATGCACTTATATTTTAAGATGGGGACTAAATTTTAAAAAAATCTTTCGATAACCTACAGCCCCAGTTAGTGAATTCTTACGTTTCAGATGAGGTTTTAAAAATCTTTGTGAGTATTAAAAAATATGCAGGGCATTGTACATCACTTTTCAAACCTTTTTTTTTTTAAACTATGATCCACTGTGAGAATATGTATTTTAAATATAGCCGAAGACACAATCTTATTTCTCTCTCACACAACACAAAACTGAAACAAAAATATCACAAAACAATATTTACCCTTTCTGCACTCTGACATTTTCTATTCTATTTCTTTTCATTAAAAAATGCCAGTGTGACCTACTGAATTAATTTCACAACTATTCTTGGAGCATAAATTAAATAAGTCTTAAAAATCCTTTAGTGGCCTTCCTTTAGAAACTTCTCATACTATGACAGGTGAAAGGCTATTATTAACTGCTTTTCATGTACTATTTAAAAAATGTATGCCATCACTTTAGAGGTGCCATTTAGATGAGCATATTGCTCAAGAGCTAAGCAGCTTCCATTTAGACAACTAGCTAAGAGTTATGTAAATTTTATAATTCCCATTTTATAATGGGAGTCTAAACTTATACTTTACCAAATACAGGAAGGAAAAAAGGTACAATAATTAATATTTTAGGCCTGAATCATTCTGAAACTACAAAAATGTCTTAAGTGAATAATGTTTAATTTCATTGAGGTATTTCCTCATTCACCACTATAAAATTAGGTAGAAACATTTCCCAAACTAACATTTATTTATGCCTAGGATAAAAAGAATTTTACCTGTAGTAAACTCGAAGTGTCTGGATTTCTTCTTCCAGTTTTTTGTATTGTTGAACTGCAGTTTCTCTGGCTTGTTGCATAGCTAACAACTTTGCCTGCAATTAATATTTTAAGAAACTTAATATTAGTTTGGTACATTGAAATACAGTGCTATAGTATGAATAGAAGTCTTTAATTTCTGGGAGTTTAAAACCTATCATATTTTTAGTAGTGGTTCATAATTTCCCACAAAATAATCCAATTATATTAATAACAGAAATACTAAAGACATGAACATATTAAATTTACCAACTTTGCTCATTACTAAACTTCAACCTTATTCATCTGTATCATCAGATATATGCCTTTCTGCAATGTTTAACTTTATACACGGAATTCAGAAAGTGGAACGTGGGTTCAGAGCATTATCTAGAGATAAGCGCAGTGGGTGTTTCACATATAAATTTTATGTGGCTCCACTGCCTGATTGCTAGATTTTCTTTTAACTTTATTAATAGAAACTCAGAAAATTCTAAATATGTTAAGCTATCTTTGATATTTAACATGAAAAAAAATACACAAGACTACAACCTGATTCTTACAGATATGATTTAACCTCTTCAATTCCTTTTCTGCAGAAAAAAAAAAATCTCTAAAGGGAGAATGGCAGCAATCTTGAATGTTAGAAATATTTTATTCAAGGGATGTTATTGTTCATCTCTGCCTATAATACTCCAATTTTAAAGAGTCTTAATCAGTTTTTCAATAGGGTTCAAACTAGTAATTTTAAAAGAATTGCTACCTTCCAACCATCATTCCCACTGAATTTCAGGCATAGTCAAAAAGAGTTATCAACCCAACTTTTAAAATATGGTACTGGTAAGTCAGATTTCAGTTTTGTTTATTCAAAGTTTAATTTCCATGAAAAGGCTATCTTTCACTTTAAATGGTGTTTGATAGATAACACAAAGCAAACTGGTATCGCATACCTCACAAACTACACTAATTGTCATAATTAAAAAGTAATCAAAAGTTGGGGGCAGAAATTCACTAATTTTGCTGAAATCATATGACTTCACTGAAATTATTTTCTTGCATAAGAACGAAGTCACAAGACAAATTGTGAAATTTGATCATAGGAAAATTAATGAGTGTAATATAAATGAACATTAGACAATGCCACTTTTCTATTTTAATAATGCAGAATTATAAAAGCATGCAGCAGTTTAGATCTTTGTATATAAAATTAGGCACTAAATTAATTAATTAGTTCTCTATCTGGGCTAGCAAATTCTAACAAAGGGTTACTTTTTAATTAAATTTAAGATGTTTGTATGCTTGCTTCAACATGTCACACTCCAGAATTATAGATGAAACATTCTCAAAAATTATTAAAAAAGCATGCAAAGCTGGTTCTTGATGCCAATAATTAACAGCTTTGCCAGTTTTCAGTATACTATAATATGTGATTGAAATGGTAACTTGGAAGACCGGATACCCAATGTGACTAATAACAAATCAAAAAGAACTGCCCAAAAAAGGATATATCACATTCAACTTACAAAACATCAGACATCCTGTTGCATGTAATTTAAGAAATATCAAATATTTGACAGGTAATTGAGAATTTGCTAAATAAATATGTGACAATGTTAAATACCTTAGATGATTATTTTGAAGATTTTGTACCTGGTACTTCTGCAAAAGGCAAACCTAAAATCCCCCAAAAACCCAAACCAAGAAACAAAACCAACACTGTTCTAGCAGGAAAAAGTCATAACGAAGATTCTGCCTAAGAAATTTCTGCAATGAAAATGAGATCATGAGAACTGTAAATTCCCGTGCTTTGGTAATAATGAATATTTCACTTCTCTTCCTGTATTTAGTTGGCTACGAAGATTTGGTGTTGCTTCATAGCAATCCACTTAATTTATTAATTCCAAATGCCTAATCTTATATCTAGGCCCTGGTGACTATGTTCAAAGTTATTATAAACTTTCTGGCATTACAAGCTCCTTCCGCTACTTTATCAGATATACGCTTACCTGGTCAACTTTGCCACAGTGATCCTGCTCAGTCTTGGTGGCTAGGATGAACTTCCTTCCCCACTACCTCAGGTATATCTGATCTAGATCGTTCAAACAGAGTAGTACATCCTGCTAGGCCCAGAAGAAAACTGAATCTTGAGGTCAGTTGTATCCTGGATCCTGGTATACCAGACAGATCTAGATCCATTTCTTGGACTTCCTGGGTACATAAATCTTTTTTTTTTTTTTTTTTGGCCTAGGCTAGTTTGAGTTGGATTTATGGTATATGCAATGTAAGAAAATTTAACTAACTTAAATGTGCTACTTACGTCTACTGCATTTCCTACTTCCATTATTAATATCATATAATTCTATCACATTACAGGTCAAAAATATATTTCATCTCAAAAACAAAAAATTAGCAAACAACATACTTTTCCTGTTTCTCTGTCATCATATTTCCCATATTTCTGGTAATTACTTGTAAATCTCCCACCCCCAATCTTCAGTACTACAAATCTCCTTCTGAAATTTCCAGTTACCTGTTTGTTGTATATCCTTCCAGAAACAGCCTATACACATACAAGCATATATGTATATTTGCAACTAAATACATCTACTTACAATATTGATGGTACTCTTTACACACTGTTAAAAACTTTGTTTTAAATTTAAAAGAATTTTTGTTATTTTGCTTCCTATTAAAAAAGAAATCCTCCACCCCAACCCATGTGTTGCACTCACTAGCTACATTCCCTTCCTTCCCTCCAACCCCCAAAGTGAAACACTTCCATGATTTTGGGTTCATCATTTTCAAGAATATTTTATACGTTTACTATGTAATTATGTACTTACAGATAATATATCTGATTGTTTACACATTTCTAAACTTTATATAAATGATACTGTACACATTTGCAGACAATTGCTTTTTTGGACAGTATTATGCTTTTGACTCTTATTTGTATTAATACGTGTATCTGTTCTGATTATAGTTACCTTCACACGTTGTGAACATGTGCAGTACATTGGGATTACAGATATATTTGGACTTATTTTTACATGTTTTTCATATTTGGCATCCTATTCCTTTGTTCCTTTTTCCCTCTACTTATACTGGATTAAAATATCTATATTCCCCTTTTGATTTACTATTTGGAATCTTTATATTTATATTCTACCTTGAAATTTTGGATAAACATACTTAAAAACATATTTTTGAGCAAAGCCTACAGTGAGTCAGAATTTCTATATACCATTAGCCCTCTGTATCTGTGGGTTCCACATCCACCGTTACTTGATGGCTGACTAAGGGACCTAAACATCTGCAGATTTTGGTATCTGTGGGGTCCTAGAACCAATGCCCTCCGGATAACGAGGGACGACTGCATGGACAACCGTACGATAAACATTTTACAGAAGTACAGCACTTTTTAAACTTGAATTTTTAGGCAAAAATTTTATTGAAGCAAAACATGCATCACATATGTAAGTATACACATGGATGAATTTTTTTAGGCAGGCTTATTGAGTTATAATTTAGACAAAGTAAAAATTCACCCATTTTTGATGTACAGTTGTGTAAATTTTGAAAAATGTATAGAGTCATATAATAACAATCACAGTCAAGATACAGAATATTTTCACTACCCCAAAGTGTTCCTTCATGCAACACTGCAGTCAATGTCCTTCCTTTACATGCAGCCCCTGGCAACCACTGATGTGATTTTCACCCCTATAGGTTTCTGTTTTCTAGAACGCCATATAAATATCATATAGTAGGCAGCCTTTTGAATTTGGCTTCTTTTACTTAATGCTTTTAACATTCATTCATATTATTACATGTATCCGTAGTTCATTCCTTTATATCACTGAGCAATATTCCATTGCATGGATATACAACAATGTGTATATTCATTCACCAGTTGATGAATATTTGGATTGTTTCCACCTTTTGGCAGTTTTAATAAAGCTGCTATAAACATCTGCATATTGATCATTTTGTGGAAATATGCTTTCACTTCTCTTACTTACATAAACACCAAGGACTGGAATTGCTGGGTCCCATGATAAGTGTGTGTGTTTATATACTTTAAAAGTTATATACTCTATTAAGTTATATACATTATAAAGAAACTGCCAAATGTGCTGCCTAAATTGATAAAACTTAAAAACATCTGTGCTTCAGCAAGGGGAACCATAAACAAAATGAAAAGACAACCTACGGAATGGGAGAAAATATTTGCAAATGATGCAACCGACAAGGGATTAATTTCCAAAATATACAAACAGTTCATACAACTCAGGAACAAAAAAGAACAAACAATCCAGTCGAAAAATGGGCAGAAAAACTAAATATGCATTTCTCCAAAGAAGACATACAGATGGCCAACAGGCACATGAAAAGATGCTCAACATCGCTAATTATTAGAGAAATGCAAATCAAAACTACAATGAGATACCACCTCACAACAGTCAGAATGGCCATCATTAAAAAGTCTACAAATAACAAATGCTGGAGAGGGTGTGGAAAAAAGGGAATCCTCCTAGACTGTTGGTGGGAATGTACGTTGGTACAGCCACGATGGACAACAATACGAAGTTCCTCTAAAAACTAAAAATAGAGTTGCCATATGATCCAGTAATTACACTCCTGGGCATATACCCAGACAAAACTATAATTCAAAAAGATACATGCACTCCTATGTTCATAGTAGCACTATTCACAATAGCCAAGACATGGAAACAACCTAAATGTCCACTGACAGATGAATGGGTAAAGAAGATACATATATACAAGGGAATACTACTTAGTCATAAAAAAGAATGAAATAATGCCATTTTAGCATCATGGATGGAACTAGAGCTTATCATACTAAGTGAAGTAACTCAGGAAGGAAGAGAAAGACAAATACCATATGATATCATTTACATGTGGGATCTAAAATATGACACAAATGAACTTATCTGTGAAACAGAAACAGACTCACAGACATAAGAGAACAGACTTGTGGTTGCCAAGGGGGAGGTGGGTGGCGGAGGGATGGAGTGGGAGTTTGGGGTGAGCAGATGCAAACTATTATATATACAATGGATAAATAACAAGGTCTTACTGTATAGCACAGGGAACTTTTTTCAAAGTCCTGTGATAAATCATAATGGAAAAGAATATAAAAAAGAATGTATATATACATATGTATAACTGAATCATTTTGCTGTACAGCAGAAATTAACACAACATTGTAAATCAACTATACTTCAATAAAAAACAAAACAAGGGCTTCCGTGGTGGTGCAGTGGTTAAGAATCTGCCTGCCAATGCAGGGGACATGGGTTCAAGCCCTGGTCCGGGAAGATCCCACATGCCGTGGAGCAACTAAGCCCACGCGCCACAACTACTGAGCCTGCGCTCTAGAGCCCATGAGCCACAACTACTGAGCCTGCCATGTGCCACAACTACTGAAGCCCGTGTGCCTAAAGCCTGTGCTCCACAATAAAGAAGCCACTGCAATGAGAAGCCCCCGCTTGCCACAACTAGAGAAAGCCCACGTGCAGCAACGAAGACCCAACGCAGCCAAAAATAAATAAATAAATTTATAAAAAACAAAACAAAACAAAAACCATTTGTGGTTAACTATCAATACAATAGCAATGCCATTTGTTGAATGCCTTCTATGGGTTGGACATTGTACCAAGTACTTGAAATCCATTACTATAGTCTATCCTCACAATCAATCTATGAGATAGCTCCTAGTATCCCTATTTTGCAGGTGATAAAACTGAGGTTCATGAACACTAAGCAACTTGTAAATATAACAGAGCTAGTGACTGACAGAACTCAAATACATATTCAAGCTTATTTGGTCCAAAATACATATTTCTCCCTTATACTTCAATATACAGCATTCTGCGATGTGTGTGTGTATGTGTGTGTGTTGTACCTTTTCTCTTTTTTTATTTCCAGTTTTATTAAGATAAAATTGACAAACAACATTGTATTAATTTTAGGTGTACAACGTAATGATTTGGTGTATATACATACTGCAAAATAAATACTACAATAAGTTTAGATAACATCCGTCACCTCACATTACAAATTTTTTTTCTTGTGATGAAAAGTTTTAAGATTTACTCTCATAGTAACTTTCAAATATATGATTCAGTATTGTTACTATGCTGTATATTATCACTTCTCCAGAAATTATTTACCTTAAATGACTGAAAAAAAATGTTGGTTAACTAATGTTAGGTTAACCTTATAATTAAGTATCTCATTATTCCTAAACTATATCTTTAGCAATGCCATCTAAATAGGACAACCATTCGTACTACTACTGGAAATGAACTACATCATTTCCTTAGAATTTTACCTAATAATGTGGAATGACAAAGAAAAGACTACACTATTCACATCACTGAACACTATTTGTTATGGATATTGTGGAGAAACCACTTTTATCTTACTTTAACATCTTGTTATGTTTGTTTTTGAATGTGTTTTTAATAGTAATAGTCTGATACAGTTAAGCCTTCCTTTGGAACCTGCAAGACCATTAACAGAAATCTGTTTTTATCAGAGAACAGAGGCATTTGATCTTTTTTTTTTTTTAACATCTTTATCGGAGTATAATTGCTTTACAATGGTGTGTTAGTTTCTGCTTTATAACAAAATGAATCAGCTATACATATACATATATCCCCGTATCTCCTCCCTCTTGCGTCTCCCTCCCACCCCTCCCTATCCCACCCCTCTAGGTGGTCACAAAGCACCCAGCTGATCTCCCGGTGCTACGTAACTGCTTCCCACTAGCTATGTATTTTACATTTGGTAGTATATATAAGTCCATAGGCATCTGATCTTATGTGTGATATCTGCTAAATAAAGAAACATACAGCACAAATTAAATCACAGAATCAAATAATGTTAGACCTGAAAAGGATCTCAGAGGTAATACAGTCCCCTACTTTTTTTAGGTTAGGAAATTGTTGCTAATACAACACGTTTAGGGAAACATTTGGAAATTGTTCAAGGTTTCATAGCTGGTTAGAAGGAAAGTTGGAACTAGAATACAACTATCTGGAAAATATTGCTTATTATTAACATGCAATTAACATGTGTGTTAATTGTTTTGATAGAAGTGTTTTACAGAGTAACCACAAGTATATAGACTGTGCTACATTATTAAACACATCTGTAAGATACCTTATTAGATGTTTTCAAACAATATGGCTAATTACACAATTGCTCAAACAATATGATTATAGCCATTCTAGTATTTGACTTTTGAACCTCAGAAGCATGTTAAGAACCTAGTAAAAAAACACTGCAAAAGGATATCTAAAGAAATTAGAAGCTACTATATCAGAAAGATACAAATTACTGATTTCAATTACATTTCCCCTTCACAGGAAGACTGGGGTTGTCCACCACAGTATATTACTACAGTGTATTGCTCTTCAAAGGTTATTCCTCAGAGGTTGTTAGGTTTTGTCCTCATGTCATGTCTCTCAGACCAAGGATGATCAGGTTCTAGACTTAAAAGCAGTCATATATGCACTGTCTAGTGATCTATCATCTGACGTGAGAGAGCAAAGAAATGCAAGCAGAAATAAAAACATTCATAGGCAGACAATGGCCTATGAGCAGTGAGCAGAAACCATGAAACAGAGAAAAGGAGGGTAGAGAGAAGTATGCAAGAAAGAGAGCACAGCACAGTGATTAAGAACAAACTTGGGTTTGACTTCCAGCAATTAGTTCTTTGAATTATTCTATGAATAACTGAACAGGTTAGAGCCACTGAACCTCAATTTTCTCTTTGATAAAATGGGGGTGATAATCATCATGTCTCAGGATGATTATACAATGATAAAATGAGATAACTTACCATACTGTATAGCCATATCAAAGTGAACAAATATATAAGCTGTACAATAGACACGATTGAAACTTTGATGTGAAATTATTGTGGAAATAACTTTATGTCAGTAAGGAATTGTATCAAGTAACAGGTCAATAAGGTGAGAAGGAATTGGGCTTAAAGTGTAAGTTCAAGCCATGTGGTCATCTAAAGCATGGTTGTTAAGGACTATGATCATAGTAAATACTTTAGACTTGTGAGCCATAAAGATTCTGCTGTAACTACTCAATTATTGTTGTAAAGGGAAAGCAGCCATAGACAATATGTAAATGAACAAGCATGGCTATATTCCAAAAAAACTTTATTTATAAAAACAGGCAGCCGGTCCAGAGGCCATAGTCTGCCGACTATGTATCTAGAGTGCCAGAGACTACAGGTTTACATAGAGCCTGCTGAATATCTGTTGGTCTTTATAAGCTTTTGGTTAACGATACATGGAGAAATGAAGAAAGGAAATGTTTGATTTGTCTAGATGAACACGTTTCTGGGGGTGATGAAACAAAATACCTGAAATTCACACTGTTCTAGAACAGGTTTGCCAG
Source organism: Delphinapterus leucas (assembly GCF_059928025.1). Lineage (NCBI taxonomy): Eukaryota > Metazoa > Chordata > Mammalia > Artiodactyla > Monodontidae > Delphinapterus > Delphinapterus leucas. The sequence continues at coordinate 120,464,339 of NC_143130.1, read as the reverse complement.
CGCACATAATGATAGGAAGGAAAAAAAGGAGTTGATAGTGGTTGTATGGCAACCATGTGCTTGCATGGTAACACTGCATTGTGACAGGAAACCATCTTGTCAGTGAGCCATGATTTCACCTATTGTATATAAAGCAAAATAAATGAATTTAAAAACCTTGCAGCTTTAAATTCTATTTTCCCTGATATTAACAGAGTTTCAACAGCATTCGTTTTATTTGTGTTTGCATGGCGTATCTTTTTTATATCCTGTTAACGTCAGTCTTCTTTACATGCCTAGGTTTAGACGTGACTACTGTAAACAGCATAAAGGCAGACCTCAGAGATATTGCGAGTTCGGTTCCAGACCACCACAATAAAGTGAATATTGCACTAAACAAAGTGACATGAATTTTCTGGTTTCCCAGTGCATATGAATGTTATGTTTATACTATACTGTAGTCTATTAAGTGTGCAATAGCATTATGTCTAAAAAAATGTGCATACTTAATTGGAAAATACTTTATTGCTAAAAAATGCTAACCATCATCTGAGCCTTCAGTGAGTTGTAATCCTTTTGCAATAGTAACATCAGAGATCCCTGATCACAGATAACCATAACAAATATAATGAAAAAGTCTGAAACAGTGAGAATTATTAAAATGTGACACACAGTGAACAAATGCTATTGGAAAAATGGTGCTGATAGACTTGCTTGACAAAGTGTTGCCACAAACTTCCAATTCGTAAAAATCTGTGAAGCACAATAAAGCAAGGTGCAATAAAATGAGGTTTGCCTGCATTTTTTTCCAGTCTAAAAATCTTTGTCTTTTAACTGGGACATTTGATCATTTTATATTTAATGTAATTACCTCTAGATTTGAGCTTAAGTATACATTCTTATTTTGTGCTTTCTATTTGTCCTGCTAGTTCTGTTACATTTTTGTTTTAAAATTACCTTTTCTTGTTATATTTTGGGTTCTTTTATTATCACATTTCCTCTTCTTTATTTGAACATAATACTTCCTTCACATTCTTTTAACAGTTATCCCAGAAATTACAAGACTCAAGTTGACTTATCATAAATCTAATATTAATACTCCTGGACAATGGGAGGACCTAAAATCATTTAACTCTATTTACTTTCCTCCCAATTTATTTGTTACTGTTCTTTAAATGTATTATAATTCATCTTATTTAGGTTTGAACCCCAAAGGACATTATTAATATTATTTTCTTGAGTCAATGTGCATCTATACTTGTCACTTTTTTTGTTTCATTCCTTCCTGGTTGGAAGGTTCCTTATGGCAGCCGTCCTCAACCTTTTTGGCACCAGGGACTGGTTTCGTGGAAGACAATTTTTCCAAGGACTGGGGGGTGGGGGGAATGGTTCAAGCGGTAATGCGAGTGATGGGGAGCGGCAGATGAAGCTTCGCTTGCTCACCCACTGCTCACCTCCTGCTGTGCGGCCTGGTTCCTAACAGGCTGTGGACTGGTACCAGTCCATGGCCCAGGGGTTGGGGACCCCTGCCTTATGGAATCATGTTCCTTCTATTCAAAGAAAGTTTCTTTAATACAAAGCTGAAAATGACTAACTCAATTTTTAGTTGTCTGAAAATGTGTTATTTTCATGTTTTTTTCTTTTTTTGAAAATTGTATGTGATTCTTTTTCAGATTTGCCTGGTGTTTCCTAGAAAACACTGTGGTTTATTCACATAGTTGAGAGTCACAATCTATTTATTTAAATATTCATTGAAGCATTTCGTACATAGCTATTCTATATTCTACAGATGACTTTATTGTGTTTGTGTGTTCTCTTTTTGGGGTTGCTGTGTCTGTTGACTACCATTTATAATGGTTTTCTTTCTCATGTGCTTGATTGACCTTTGCTGTGAATTCACATTTTCCAGATAATAATTTATGGGAATTGTGCTGGACTAAATTGGCGATGCCTTTCTCTCAGGAGAACTTGTGTCTGTTTCATCAGGGAGCCAGTGGGGACAATTCCTAGATAAAGTTCAAGAAGTCTGGATTAATGCTGCAGTTTCTGGCTCAGATTGGGATCCCAAGTGAAGATCAAAGTACTTCTATAGATGTTTGCCCCTGGTGTAGCTGGGGTACACTGGTTTGCTTACCAGTGGGGGATGTTTCTGGTTCAACTCCCAATTTTTTGGTGAAGTAAAATCTTTGGAAGCTTTCCTCTATTTTTTGTGAGTCTAGCAATGCATGAATTAGATTTTGTCCAGGACCTGGCAGGTCAGCAGCACAACGGTCGCCACAGTATGTTTTTGCCACACTTCAGGAAGGAAAAGCCTATATTGAAATTTAACACATATTATGCAATCAAAAGTAGACCAAACTGTTTTTATAATTTAATGTTGGGAATTCTCACATTTGGTACATTAACTGGATTTAATTATTTTAATAATTTTCCTGAATTGCGTTTAAATAGAAAAGATACAAGAGAAGGTTTCAGATTGCCACTTGCAAGCCCTTCTCTGAGAACAACCCACTTTGTGGCTATCCAGTCTAAAATCCAAATATATGAAACATAAAGTAAAATTTTGAACACAGTCACCCTAACAATATTTTCAATATCATAGCTTTTAAGCTCTGTATTAACTAGTGTGACATGATTAGTATTTCTTTTGCTTCCTATCTTTAAACAATAGCCTCTTTGTTCTACAATAAACACAATATAATAAGGAAAACTATTTAGAACAGTTTAATGGTCAGAATCACTACAGCAGCTAGCATGGTTCAGTTGAGTGATAAACTGTATCATCAGCTTGTCAGATGTCTGATTTCCAATAACTGCCACATATTCTAATTTAACAAATACTTACAAGTTATCATAGTCTTGCTTATTTTAAAGGGGAAAAGTATATATAAGTAATTATTTAATTGATAAAATGTTGAAAAGTAGAAATTGAAACATTCCCCATTAACTACCTTTAACACCGTGAATCCTTCAGGAAAAAAAATTCCTTGTGGTGGCAGAACCACTTCTTAGGAAATTATTTACTTAAACGTCTCAGGTTTTAAGGTTATAAATAAAAGTTAGTGTCAGAACCAGAATTTGAGTATAGAACTCTTAACTATCCATTAAATAAACAATCCTGAGTCTGTACATTAACTACTTTGCCAACCTCTTCTCCAACTTTTAACAAGCTGTTATATCCTATTGTGATGACTCTAAAGGTAACATAGTTGACTCCAATTTGTAGCTCCTTTTCTGCTCACTGTCATTTATTTTAAAGTCTTATTTTTGTATTTTTATTTTTAGTGTATGATATCATTCAATTTTTAAGCCATAAGTAATTTAACATTTATTTTGAACCATTTCTTTGTCCATTAATTCAGACTGTGGAGGCTCTATCTTTTCCACTGAATGAACTCTATCTCAGAAGATACTACCTTGATCTTAAATTTGTTGCTAGTTAGATCCCATTAGATGTCTGGCTCCCAGGACTTCTTGACTACACCCCTGAAAGTCATTTATACCGATATGTACAAAACCACTGACCATCTCACTGGCTTCACTAATAATCTATCCATCATTTAATGAGATTTGCTTCTTTTAATGTCTAGAAAACGGGTTAGTCATGCAGTATTCATAGTCTTCAGAGAATATCCATTAAATTATTGATTTTCTGTCTATCACACCACTTGTTCTTGAGGTTATTTCCTCTGGAAAAAAAATTATATGGAAGAAAACACTTAAAGCATCAGCTGGAATGTGAGTTCCCCCCAAAAGTCCATTCTCCTTTCTCATGGCATGATACATTCCTTTCACCAAGCTTGCTCTCTCTGGTACTACCTAAGAACATGAGCACACAGAGAAAATTAAATTCTTATTTAAACTCAAGATGCAAACATTTCCCAAAATGACAATATTCCCCTCCTTTACAGGAGTTGTAAACGTTTCTCTACAGTCCAGTGCTCTTCTGTTTAGTTAGAATTTTAGTCAGCAGTATTTTATTTATTTGTTCAGGATCTTGTATGTTTTTTCACTACATCTATAATATACTTCACCACCTGAACACCTGCTGAACTAAACTTAAACTTGTCCTGCCAGCAAAAAATTTTGAAATTATGCAATCTGCAATTCAGTCCATGGCAAGCACTTGGGTAGAATTTCTTCTATACCTTTCAACATACCTAACAACAATTAAAGAACTGCCTGCGTAGAAATACTGCCAATTGAAAAGTTAGTGAAGCGAGTTTATTCAAGAGAACTTGAGTAACATTTTTGCTAAGGAATTTTCTAATACTCATATTAAATGAGTACCATAATCACCATCTATCAGATTAACCTTAACATTAATCTAAAATTTTATGAATGTATTAAAAGGAAAATCAGTATCATCATGTAATCTCTAATTAATAAAATAAAAATTTCATTCATTGAAAAGTTTTTATATATATAGGCTATAAAGAAAATGTAAGACTATGGAAAAGGTTACTGAAAAATCAGCCATGATAACTGGAAAAATATATTCTTATACAAAGAAAAACAACATCTTAATAAGTTACATTCTACATGGAAATTTTTAAATAGGTAAACATTAATATGTAACTAGCAAAAATTACAATTATATAAAACATAAATATAAAGCTTTATAACCAAGGTTATATGAAAGATATTTTTACTGAAATAGTTCATAATTAAATAAGAGTACTAAGAAATTTCAAAGAAAAGAAATGTTAATTTATAAGTCTCTCATTTGTGAAACCATTTTACTCTGGTTTCTAACACTAAGCCAGTAAATTTCCTAGCCATCTTAAAAATCAACAAGAAATAACTGAAGTTATCTGAATTAAAGACAAAGTTTTAAAAAAGACCAAAACACATTTTAAAGAAAAACAGAGGAAGCAAGATTTCACATACAAATTAAAAGTTTTCTTGAATACTTTAAGTTGACATAGAGGCATTAAACAAAGCAACTGAAGTATTTAAGAGGTGACAAAACAAAGGAAGAGAAACTGCTAAACCTGACTTCATTTGTGTTAATCAATATAAACATTAATTTAAACGAAAATTCTGTATATGAACGTGGAATTATTTGGGAGTTGTGTTTAAGCATGTGAAAAGCATGAAAAAAAGAGAATTCCCTGTTTCCTTTTGGATGCTGGAGACAACAGCAACACAGCCTAGGGCACACTGCTGCGGATTTTAACTGTTGTATGGAACTACTCAAAATGCTTTTGATCCATTTTATCTTGCAAGTTAGCAAAGAAATGTTGCAATAAGAAACACCAACAAAGATCTGAAAAAGTTAAGCTCTGGATTACCATATTGTGTTCTCTTGCCATTCAATGCTTCATACAAAGGCAGTGGTGTTCAAAGTAAGGAAAAAAAGTGGAGGGAGAGAGAAAAAAGAGAAACTGGTTTCAGAGAGCGCAAAGCACAAAGTAAATAATATTCTTCTACATCCCTTCTTTTTCACAGATTGGATGTTAAAAGAGTTGCAGCAATTAGGCTTTTGTTAATTACCAGCTGTTGAAACAGATGTGTTGACTATCCTTATTAGCCAACAGTTGGGTGAGAAGAACAATTGATGCCCCCTAAAACCAACAGCCAGCTGCTCTGCAGTAATTATCTCCAATTAATAATACAGGTGATAAAGGCAAAAAGCTCCTATCTGACTGTTTCAATAACTTTGGTAGTTTCAATAACTATGGCTTTATCATTACACAGTTATAGAGAATATATTTATTACAACAAGTAGGGTTGTGTATTTGACTCTCATTAACCCTATGGTAGTTTCCATTATGCAATTTCTGGAGAAGGAAATCAGACAAGTGCTGGGAGTAGAAGCAGACATTCGGTAGGCTTTTATTTATCATATTTCAAATGTCACTGCCAACTTACTTCTCTAGTACTAACAATAATAGCTAAGCATTAAGTTCTTTGAAAAAGAGAAGCATAACTAAAATCTGTTCTTTTTGATTTCCAGGTGTTTTCACTGATCATGTTTTATATTCAGTTCACTGAAGCAATATATTTCCTCTTGGTAGGACTAAATATCAGTGTCTTGTTCCCTAGTTTACATTTCCTCAGTGACTGGTAGAAGCAATTTTACCAAACCCAAAAAGAATTTACTTCATAGAAGTAAACATTATTTTATGTACACAAGGAGATCAGCAAAGCAAACAAGCAAGCAGGAAAACAAAACATAAAACCTTATTTTTATTTTGTAGACATCCTCTTATACAATATTCAAGTTTCCAATTATGATGATGTCAAAAAAGAAACATCACAATGGAGCATACTAATAAAATAGGAATAATTATATGTATAAAAATTACTTTTCCTATTTTCTATTGTCAAATGTTCATATTAAAATTTCACTTAAAAGAAATGTAAAACAAAGATTTTAAACAAGCCAGGCATCCATCTCTATCCTACAAAAGAGGTATCTACAAGAATTTACAACCATATCTATTCACTAATTAGAGAACACTTAAAGACACTGTCTTTCTGAAAATAAGGATTAGAGCTGGATGAATACACCCCTTTCACAAACCTTCCTCATGTCTCTGTTGGGTCATCATAAGCAGCTTGTTCTTCCAGAGTTAAATACAAAAGCTACTGATTATCAGTTCTGAACGCCCTCAGTTAGGCATCAGGACAATTAAGAGGGACAGAAACATTTAAAAACATGTAAATAAGTCATTTCACCAAAAGAGGCTGTAATTAAAAAAAAAAATGAACAAAGACAAACTTTCTATAGAAATATTATTTAGGTTGCCACTTGGGCACTCTGGCTTTCCAATATGAAAAATCAGAAGCTTGCCACATTGCATGTAATTACAGGACTTTCAATATTTATATAATTATATAATTACAAACAAGAGAGATAAGCACATTACAAAAAAAGAGAAAGATGGTCCATTTCTATGAAACCAATTTCCCATGAAAATTTGTAATATTTACAACCATATAATTCATAAGGAAGCTCCTGATATATGGAAGCTAGCAAAATGTGCAAATAGAGGAGCAAACTGTTGGTTTTAATGTCTGGACATCTTTATTAGGCCATAGAATTTATTCTGTGATTTCTCAGTTCTAAGACAAGACCTAATTTCTCACATAGTTCTGTTAAGAGCAAACATCTACCCTGACACTGGAGCAGTTCTCCTTGCCCTCTGCACTATGCAGGAATACTGGAGAAGTACACATGTGACACAGCAGCTGATCATGCTTTCTCTTCTCTGTGGAAAGGTACAGGTTGTGGTTACCATCCAAGGCAGCCATAGCTACTACTGAAGCAAGAGGGCTGTCCTCTCATTATATCCTACGTGACCTAAATACAGGGAAGGCAAAAGTGAAACCGACTCCTAAACTCACTGCTGTTTAACAATAAGCCAGGAAATATATATCCGCTCTCTTCCACAAAAAAAAAGAATGGCAATATGCAGTGAATATCTGATTGCTGTACACAATTCCTCTAAATGCTGCTTTTTTTGAAATTTAAAAATACCTAGGGATAACTCAGAACACTACTCAAGTATTCACAGCTAATTTCAACAGGGGGTGCTTCAGATATCTTATTTTCACACCAATTTCAATGCATTTCAATTTAAGAATTTTACTGTATGATTTAATAACCTGGGATACACATCTGCATTTTCTCATCCACATTTCCACTGTTCAGCATGTCTTTCCCGCCTTGCTCACTGGCACACTCATTAACTTGCTCTGCATTCTTTCAAATCTCCCCACAAAAACTGTTCTTTGTCCTATGCTTCACTTCACCTTGTGTATATATCTATTATAGCATTCATCTAATTACATTTGCATTTTTTGTACATTTATCTACCCAATAGATGGCAAATTTCTTTTCCTTTTAGTATTTCCAGCATGTAGTATATACGATCTTATTATATTTTCAGTGAATATAAATATTGAAAAATAACAAAGATATCTTTGTCTACTTATTGTTCAAAAAGTAAATTTTTATAAATGTAAATCGTATCATAAAAAGATATGGTTTATTTAATTTAGGTTGACCCACCATGTATATCCCCATGAATAGAAAACTTGATCCTCTTAACTGAAATAATCAATTTGGCTTTACTGAATTTCATATTCCACATACTAATTCCAGTTTTACATCACCTCATAATTGATACACCTCATAAATAAAGGTAAAACTTTAAAAGTAAAAATAAGGTTTTTTAAAACCTCTTCTATCCTCACTTACCACTCCTATAGTTTACTTGAAATAGTTTAAAACTGTAGTCCAGGGCTTTCCTGGTGGTGCAGTGGTTGAAAGTCTGCCTGCCGATGCAGGGGACACGGGTTCGTGCCCCGGTCCGGAAAGATCCCACATGCCGCGGAGCGGCTAGGCCCGTGAGCCATGGCCGCTAAGCCTGCGCATCCGGAGCCTGTGCTCCACAACGGGAGAGGCCACAACAGTGAGAGGCCCGCGTATCGCAAAAAAAAACAAAAAACAAAACTGTAGTCCATGCCATATTTTGGATTTTTCCTGTTGTATGTAGCATATTTTGAGAATCCTTTCTCAACGCGTATCACAGTTAAAATCATCTTATCACTGCTTAAATTTATCTATAAATTTTAAGACATATTGGCTACCCCTGGTTCTTATACATTATCTTTCCTTCTTTTGAGATGTTTTACTTTCCTTTAGGCTATAATACTTCTTCAAGTAAGGATAAATAGGAACTTTCTTAGACTTACTTGTTAAAAAACAAAAGTCTTTGCTTTGCCCACTTGTATAAATGATATTTTGGATACAGGATTCTTAGATTGCAGTATTTCCTGTAACATTTATTAATATAGTTGCACTGTACTACTATCAGTTTTGCAGGTGAGAAATTTAATACAAGTATGATGCTCTTTCCTTTGCAAACCATTATTCCTATGCTGGAAAGGAAACATTTTCTCTTCACCAACAGAGTACAGATATCTTAGCCAGATATATCTATACATTTAACATATGTATATAAATTTACTCATGAATAAAAAATTTATTCTACCCAGTCCTTGCGATGCACTTTCATTTTGATAACTTGAGTTTTTCTTTGGTTCAAGTGAATTTTCATCTATTATTTCTTTGAATATGGTTTCCCTTACATCTACTCCCTTCACTTCTAGAATTACTCCTGTTTTCCACACACCAGGTTTTCTTTGTCTAGCATTTCACTCCAATTCTTTGTTTTCTCCCTTTGTTCTTCCAGATCACTAGATTTTTGTCCCTGATCATTGTGTTGTTCAAATCTCCTATGATATCTTTTTTTTAATGCTGGTCTATTTTGATCACTCCCTCAAAATATCTGACCCTCCATAAGAAGTTTTATTTTAATTTTTAAGTTTTCTTCTTGTACTAAAACAGCTTCAATTGGAGCCAACTGTGTGGTAGAATATGGTCTTTCTCCATGCAGCAATCAAATTCCCTGAATTACATGTGGACTCTCAAGCCTATTCATATCAGCCCATATGGGTTCCCTCAGCACATTTGAAAACTACAGCAGTGTATTTGGAGGAGTGGTGATGAGCAAGATTTAGTAAGTAGTTTCTTCATTAGGCAGATTGGCAAGTTTCTCTTAGGGCATGATCATTAACTGGACAGAGATAGCTTCCAGGCCACTGGAGCTCTGGTATTCAGGGCAAAAACAACTTTTATTCCACCACTTCTTTTCCTATCATTCATTCAAACTTTTAAAAGTTGTATTTGTTTTCCTTTTGTACAAATGGCAAATAGTCCTCCTTCTGGATCATAATATTGACTCCATAGGGAGTTAGTATTGATCCTGCAGGGTTCACTGAACTTTGTCCTATCCTTATCAATGACCTCCAGTCCCAGTAATTTGAACTTATGCACTTCATTCATGAAATACTCCAACAGCCTCCAAGCCAGTCTTTCCTACCTTCCTATACCTGCCCTAGTTAACTCTATTAAAACCTGTGAGATTACTTTCCTCCAACTCTGGTATTATCAAGTCATACATTTTGTCATTCCTCAGGGAAAAATCATCAAAACTGCCTTATTTCTATCATACCAAGTACAACCTCCTTTGCTTCACTTTCAAGAGTCCACTCTCTGACATCAGAGTTGTCCACAGGCTGACCAACCATTTTGGGAAACCCCTCCATGGGATGTAAAAAGTTCTGATCTTTGGCAATGAGTGCCGAAGTTTGGCAGGGGGGAGTACAAACTCACATGGTAGTCCAAAAAACAGGGCTGAAAGCAATACTGGTTTTAGTATCTGACGGACACAGCAAAATTATCTGCCTTTTCCTCTGCAGTTGCTGCTTTCTTCTCTGGCCACTAATTTAGCAACCATGATTTGTGGTTCACAATCATGGATCATTCATCATTGCATCACTCCTAGTGATGCAACTTAAGTTCAACAAAAGTACATTGTCAATGTTAACAGTTCATCTCTGACTTCCTCTGTGCAGTAATTGTTGTGCTTTGTATCAAGATAGTGCTAGTTTAATGTTTAACACAGTGAATATTATGAACATGCTTTCTAAGAGTTCAGATAATGAAAATGAGAATGACAATCCCAATGCCGGCATGACCCAGACATCACCAAAAATGAAGGCTAAACGAGAGGACACATGCACATGTAGATTAGGCAGATAAACAATCAAAACAGAACATACTGTAAGATATGCAGAGAGAATTTGGGGTTGGACATGCTGGAGAGGGAGATGTGAAAGAACATACGGAAACTGAATCTCCCAAGTCTGGGGTGAGACAGGCAAGTGTTTCTAAATCAATCAAAAGGGTTTTTTGTAGGTTTTTTTCTCCCCAAATCACACCAATAATAATAAATTACATCAGGCTGCATTAGCCTGGGCATACTACACAAAACAGACACAAACTATTGTTTTGTTTCCTTGACTGTTCTATGAAACTGAGTAAAATTACCTATTTTGGCTCAGAGGCTGCAACAACGGATAAACAAAAAGGGATTTTGATAAGAGTTGTGCTGGCCCCTTACAGTGTAGTGCTGACTTTGTCAGCACTTAATGGCAATCACGCTTTCTATACCATGTCAAGTGATGTGCCAAGTCAGAGCAACAAAAATCATCCCCCCTACTTACTAGGTACTTTCATTTGACAAAGGGAGTTTCAAATTGTCTTCTTGATTTCTATGAGGGTTTTAAACCATAGAAAACATAAAACAAAAGACTGTTGATATCTTGTCCAAATATAAACTAGACTTTTCTCATTTATCTGGATATTAGGCAGACAGTGTAAATGCAAATTTCTGCAGTTTCTTTTCAGTCTATAAACTTCTTCCCAAAGAAAATGAAACGATCTTACCTGCCAAATGTCCCGCACACCTTGTATGCAATACTTCTAAGACCGGGGTATGACCTGTTTACCCGTGATACTGAGGCTTTTATAAAGAAAGTTTTTGTTCACTTTTGATTCTCCCAAAACATGCAATATTATTTAATGAGATTTTTTACTTTATAGAAATGGAGGTAGACAGCCTCCTTAGATATGTGCCTATGATGGCTATCATTGTTGCTGGCCATAGAAAAGATATTAAAAGGCTGGCCTGTAATAAAATCATATTTTCAAAGTACAGGACAAAAAGAATGCCCTTCTATGATTTGGAAACACAATGAGGATATTTATATGCTTTTCTCTAAAACTGTTTGATGACCACTGAAAAAGCTATAAGGAGCCTAAAGAAGGAAGAGTGGACCACCTGAGTTGTTTGATGTTATGTGTAGGTTGTGAAAAATACTTATATGACCAAAAAACAAACAAAGAAGACCATTTTTTGGAATAAAACCGTTTTAGAACTCAAAGTCACCAGGAAGCAGCATTATATTAGTTTCCTAGGACTACTGGAACAAATTACCAGAGATTGGGTGGGTTAAAACCACAAGAATTATTCTCTCACAGTTCTGAGGCCAGAAGTTCAAAATCAAGGTGTCAGTAGGATTGCTTTCTTCCAGACACTATGAAAGAGAATCTGTTTTCTGCCTTTTTCCTGGCTTCTGGTGGTGGCCAGCAATCCTTAGCATCCCTTGGCTTGTGTACACATTACTCCAATCTCTGCCTCTGTCATCACATGGTTTTCTTTCCAGTGTCTTCTGAGTCTGTGTCCAAATTTTCCTCTTATAAGGACACCAGTCATTAGATTAGGGTCCACCTTCATGCAGTATAACCCCATTTTTTTTTTTTTTTTTTTTTTTTTTGCGGTATGCGGGCCTCTCACTGTTGTGGCCTCTCCCGTTGTGGAGCACAGGCTCCGGACGCGCAGGCTCAGCGGCCATGGCTCACGGGCCTAGCCGCTCTGCGGCATGTGGGATCTTCCTGGAATGGGGCATGAACCCGTGAACCCTGCATTAGCAGGCGGACTCTCAACCACTGCACCACCAGGGAAGCCCTATAATCTCATTTTAACTTGATTACATTTGCAAAGATTTGATTTCCAAATAAGGTCACATTAATAGGTACCAGGGATTAGAACTTAAGGATTTTTTAGGAGGACACAATTCTACCCACTATAGGCAGACAAGTTAAACAGGACTTTCTCAATTTCTGTAGCAAACTGTAACTTATTTGGAATCCAATTTTGAATTCATGAGTTCAAACTACTTCTGTGTTCAAATGATGCTGAGAAAGCCTTTGAGAAAATTCAACATCCATTCATGATAAAAACTCTACAGAACGTCTTTGTTGTGATAAAGAGTATCTACAGAAAATTACAGCTAACAACATACTTAAAGATGAAAGACTGAATGCTTTTCCCCAAGGTTGGGAACAAGGCAATGAAGTTCACTCTCACCACTCTTATTCAACACACTGCTGGGAGTTCCAGTCAGTGCAATAAAGAAAAAAGAGGAAAGAAGAGGCATACACATGTGAAAGGAAGAAATTAAAAAGTCCCTATTTATAGATAAATGATTGCCTGTGTTGAAAATACCAAGGAATCTTAAAAAACACCCCAAAACCCCAAAAACCTAGAACTAATAAGTGGGTTCATCAAAGCTGCAGGAAACAAGATAAACAAACCAAAATCAATTGTATTTCTGTACACTGGCAATATACAACTGGAAACACAAAATTAAAAACAATATTATTTACAATATTGATAATAAATATTTAAGTGTAAATCTAACAAAACTTGTACAAGATCTGTATGCTCAAAATGACAACTGCTATTAAAGAAATCAAAGAAGACATAAATGGAGACACATATCGTGTTCATGGACTGTAATATTCAAAATAGTAAAGATGTCAATTCTACTTGAATCGATCTGTAGGTCAATTCCTAGCAAAATCTCAGCAGGATTTCTTGTAGATGTAGACAAGCTGACTTAAAAACTTACAGAAGGTAAGGAAAGTAGAATAGCTAAAATAATTTTGAAAAGAAGAATAAAGTTGGAGTAATCACACTATTTAATTTTAAGACTTCCTATAAAGCCACAGAAATCAAAACAGCCTGGTATTGGTGAAGGGATAGACAGACAGATCAACAGAACAGATTGGCTAGTCCGGAAGTGAAGCCACACAAATACGGTTAATTGTTTTTTTGATAAAGGTGCAAAGCAATTCAACAGAGAGAGTCGAGTCCTTTAACAAATGGTGTTGGAACAATTAAACATCCATATGTAAAAAACAAGAAAAAAAAAAAGACTTCAACCTGTCACATGTTACATGTTACAGAAAAGTTAACTCACATGTTACAGAAAAGTTAACTCAAAATGGATAAGTCTAAATGTAAAATGTAAAACTATGTAACTTCTAGAAGAAAATGTAGGAGAATATCTTTATGACCTAGGATTAGGCAAAGAGTTCTTAGGATGATGCCAAAAACACAGTCCATAGACAAAATAACTGATTAATTCTTAAAAATCAAAAACACTTTTCCCACCAAAAGTACTAAAAAAATAGCTAATAGATCAAAATTCCATCCATCAGTGGTCCCCACAACCAGTTACATATGAGAATCACCTGGAGAACTTTTTAAAAACAGATTTTCAGGGCCTATCACAGACCTACTCAATCAGATCCTCTGAGGGAGGGCTTTAGAATCTGTAGTTTTTAAAAACTCTACAGGTAATTTTGATACACGGCTGATCCACAGACTATCATTTAGAAACAGCTGTTATAACAAGAGAATACAGGATTGAGAGCACAGCAGATGGAATAGCTCTGAATAGAAGGAGGGATGTCACCTCCTCTGAGACATTAGGAAAGCAAATAAGGATGAGGTTGAGAGATCATTCTTACTAGACCCATTTTCTCTGTGAAGTAAGATGCAAGTTTATCTTCTCAGAGAGAAAGAGGAAGAACACTGGAATTAAGACCTCTAAAAGAATAGTGGAAGTTAGAAACGGTTGTTGTAGAGATCATGCTAAAAGAATCGCTAAGGGGCACTGAGGACAAAATTAAGCTTGAAGATAAAGCCACAATCACAGCAATTGGCTCAACTGGGTAATTATTTTTTATAGCAGTTTAGGATTAAGAATGAAGAAATTGTACTGTATATACTTTGATGTCACCGCAATAACATAATGGTGACAAATTTGTGATGGATCTATAATTCAGACCACATCTGAACCTCGCTTATGCCACAATTTCCCAAACTGAGTGACAGGAAACTCGCAACCGATGTTAACTTGTGCTAAGGGAACAAAGGATCCCTTGGTCATATTAGTGTCCCTGCTGTACTTTAAATCTCTTTTAGAAATGAACAAAGAACATTAGAAAATTAAAGACTTTGAGAAATCCCACAAAGAAATTTGTTTAATCTTGTTTAATAAGTATGCAAACTTATTTTCTGGGGAAGACTGCTTTTCAACACACTTATTAACATTCCCTCACTACGTTACATGCAATTTTGGAAACTGGGAACAAAATATCGATTTATCACATTGTATTTGATCTATTTGATGCAAGATATTCAGATAAAAAATTCCAAGATTCCAAGTTTCCAAACATTCACAAAATTCTATAATTAACTAAACATATTTTTATGTAGGTTTTATTATATTTTTTAAAGATGTTTTTGATGTGGACCTTTTTTTTTTTTTTTTTTTTTTGCGGTACACGGGCCTCTCACTGCTGTGGCCTCTCCCGCTGTGGAGCACAGGCTCTGGACACGCAGGCCCAGCGGCCACGGCTCACGGGTCCAGCCACTCCGCAGCATGTGGGATCCTCCGGGACCGGAGCACGAACCCGCGTCGCCTGACTCTCAACCACTGCGCCACCAGGGAAGCCCTGATGTGGACCATTTTTAAAGTCTTTATTGAATTTGTTACAGTACAGCTTCTGCTTTATTTTTTTAAGTCTTTACTGACTTTGTTACAATATTGCTTCTGTTTTATATTTTTGGTTTTTTGGCCCCAGGCATGAGGGATATTAGCTCCCCGACCAGGGATCAAACCTGCACCGCCTGCATTGGAAGCCGAAGTCTTAACCACTGGACCTCCAGGGAAGTCCCCTTCATGTAGATTTTTAAATGTATTTCTAACGATAATGTTGGACAAAGCACTAGGACATCCTGGATACCTAAAAAGTCCTTTCTTAAATCACAAATTAATGGAACAAAACCAACATCAAACTCCTTAATTTATCACAAAGAATTATAGTCAAGGTCCAACCATTACTGCAGATTTTGGCATGAGGCAGGTGCATCTTAATCCACTTCCAATGATTTTTACTATTAAGTTGTTATAGATAATAAACAGTTAAAGAAAGGAAAAAGGTGAAGAAATTGAGATTGTACATTTTTCTTTTGGCAATGCATCTCTGGGGGAAATAAAGGTGAATGAGGTTAGTAATCCACAGCTCTATTTTACTCGAGAAATGGGGGTGAGACCTTAGTCCTCTGAGGCCTAAAGAGTTGGAAAGAATTTTTGATAGGTTGTTAGGTTGTTAAGCTTACTGTGGGCAGAGCTAAGGATATGTACCTTATGTTTTAAAGTGAGAGGATGAAAAATAGCCCATGATATTATCTCTACTTTCTCACTTTTCATTCATTCATTCATTCAACCTCACAAACTGAGGTTTGCTTCCAACAAAATATGAAAAGTTAAGGTGAAAACAACATTCAAACTGGTTACGTGTATGAATACATATCCTTCCTACACTGTACTTTTTTTCTATATTTCAGATGTATCCTCCTTTGACACAGGTCTCCCTTTAACTACCACTCCATCTGTTCAGTTATACAGCAAAGTGATACTTGTTTACATTATCTTTACTTTCTCATTACACATTTTCTCTTCAGCTTACTCCCCCAGAGCATTTAGACCCATTGCTCCACTGAAAATGCTCCTACTGAGGTCACCATATAAATCTCCGCACAGTCAAATCCAGTGAAAAGTGTTTTTCTTCATTTCACTAGATGGACTATACAGCAATGGAAAGAGTTGACCATATCCCTCTCTGACTCGAAAATTTCCTTGATTTCCTAGCTACTCCACTCTCCTGTGTTTCTTCCTACTCTCCTTTGCTCTTCCTTTTCTCTCCTCTCCTTCACCTCAAATACGTTAGAATGACACAGGGCTTCATCTTGTTCCTCTTCTCTATCTGTATTCTTCCCTTAATACTCTAATCTAGACCCATGGTCTATTAACCATGTATATAGATGATTCTAAAAATTTACATCCCCCACCCTGGCTTCCTCTCTGAGAACCCCAAATGTCTGTACCTAACTGCTACCGTGGTATATTCAAAGTGACTAAAGTGAAAACTAACATAGCCCAACGAAAACTTTGAGTTCTACCCTATCTCTTCTCATCTTTCCTACCTCAACTGCAATACTACCATTTGCCCAGCCTAAAATCAGAACACTGATCCTTGAATCTTCTCTTTCCTTTAAGTTATTCCCCCAAGCACCCCCCACCAATGAACACAATCACCGTCACTATGATATCCAAACACAGAATGCAAACATAAAAGTACTTTCAGCCGTTGTCTTGAACCCATCTACTCTTTCTACTTCTTAACACCCTAATTAAGCCACTATCATCTCTCATCTAAGCTAATATAATAGTATCCTAATGGTTCTCCCTGCTTCTATTCATACCCTTTACAAACGCTATTACACATAGTAGTAGCCAGCATGATCTTCTTAAACCTTAAATTATGTCTCTCATTTGCTATTAAACACCACTGATACACACTTATCATAAAATCCAAAGTCTTATCAATGTAGAAGTCACTTTAAAAACATAATAAAGTTCCAGCTTACCTTTTATTCCCCCAAGTTACCAAATGTGGTAAAATACACATAACAAAATTTATTGTCTTAACTATTTTAAGTGTACAGTTCAGTGGCATTAAACATATTCATAATGTTCTGCAATCATCACCACCATCCATATCCATAATTTTTTACATTATGTAAAACGGAAACTCTATGCCCATTAAATAATAACTCTCTATTTCCCTCCGCCCCCAAGCCCCTGGCAACCATTCTACTCCGTTATGACTTTGACTACTCTAAGTATCTCATCTAAGTGGAATCATAAAGGATTTGTCTTTTTGTGACTGGCTTATTTCATTTACCACAATGTCCTCAAGGTTCATTCATGTTGCAGCATGTGTCAGAATTTCCTTCCTTTTAAGGTGTGAATAATATTCAATTGCATGTATTCACCACATTTTGCTTATCCATGGACACTTGGGCTGCTTCCACATTTTACCTATTTTGAATAATGCTTCTATGAACATGGGTATAAAAATATCTCTTGAGACCCTGCTTTCAATTATTCTGGCTACATACCCTGAAGTGGAATTGCTTGATCATATGGTAGTTTTATTTGATTTTTTGAGGAATACCATACTGTTTTCCACAGCGACTGAACAATTTCACATTCCCACTAACAGTGCACAAGGGTTCCAATTTCTCCACATCCTCACCGACGCTTATTATTTTGTCTTTTTTTTTTTTTTTTTGATAGTAGCCATCCTAATGAGTGTGAGGGAGTGTATCATTGTCGTTTTGACTTGCATTTACCTAATGATTAGTGATGCTGAGTATCTTTTCATGTGCTTATTGGTTATTTGTATACCTTCTTTGGAGAAATGGTTATTCAAGTCCTTGCCCTTTTTTTAATTGGGTTGTTTTGGTTTTTTGCTGTTGAGTTTTAGAAGTTCTCTATATATTCTGGATATTAATTCCTTATTAATCATTAATATATGATTTGCAAATATTTTCTCCCATTCTATGCACTTTTTACTCTGCTGGTATTGTCTTTTGATGAACAATTAAATAAAATTTTAATGAAATCCAACTTATCAATTTTTTCTTTGGTACCTATGTTTTTTAGATTCATATCCAAGAAATTATCGCCAAATTCAATGACATGAAGCTTTTGCCCTATGTTTTCTTCTAAAAATTTTATGATTTTAGCTGTTATATTTAGGTCTTTGGTCCATTTTGACTTAATTTTTATATGTGGTGTAATTTTTATATGTGGTGTTAGGTAAGGGTCCAACTTCATTCTTTTGGGTGTGGATATTCAGTTTTCCCATAATCATTTATTGAAAATACTGTCCTTTCCCCACTGAATGGTCTTGGCACCGGTGTCCAAATTCATTTGATTATATATATATATATATATATGTGGTTTATTTCTGGGCTCTTTTATTCTACTCTATTGGTCTATATGTCTGTCTTTGTGCCAGTAACACAGTGTTTTGATTACTACAGCTCTGTAGTAAGTTTTGAAATCAGGAATTTTGAGTACTTTCTTTTTCAAGATTGTTTTGACTATATGGGTCCCTTGAGATTCCATACGAATTTTAGGATGGGTTTTTCTATTCCTGCAACAAATGTTATTGGGATTTTGATAGGGATTTTTCATTGACTCTGTAGATTGTTCTGGGTAGTATTCTTTTTTTTTTTTTTAACATCTTTACTGGGGTGTAATTGCTTTACAATGGTGTGTTAGTTTCTGCTTTATAACAAAGTGAATCAGTTATACATATACATATGTTCCCATATCTCTTCCCTCTTGCGTCTCCCTTCCTCCACCCTCCCTATCCCACCCCTCCAGGCGGTCACAAAGCACGGAGCCGATATCCCTGTGCCATGCGGCTGCTTCCCACTAGCTATCTACCTTACAGGGTAGTATTCTTTAACAATATTAAGTTTTCTAATCCATGAATATGGGATGTGTTTCCATTTATATGTGTCTTCTTTAATGTCTTTCATCAATTTTCTTTTGTAGCTTTCATTGTACAAGTCTTTCCTCTCCTTGGTTAAGTTAAATACTCAGTATTTTATTCTTTTTGATGCTATTATAAATGGAATTGTTTTCATAATTTCCTTTTGAGATTGCTCATCGTTAGAATTCTGTTACTCTGTTGACTTATTAGCTCTAATGGTGTTCTGGTGGACTCTTCAGGGTTTTCTATGTATAAGATCATGATCATCTGCAAAAAAGAGATCCAGCTTAAGTTTCAGATCTAATTTTATACATCTATTCCCCCCTCACTCACTGTGTTCCCGTCATTTTGAATTTCTTCCTATTTACTCACTATATCATGTATATTCCTGCCTCAGAATGTTTATTTTATCAACTCTCCTACCCCCAAATGCTCTTCCCATAAGTTCTTGACTGCCAGGTTCATTGCCATTCAGCTGTTCTTATTCTAGCTTCCTGAGGTAGAATCTTAGAATATTCACTTTCGGCCTTTTTGCTTTTCTAATAAATACATTTTAAGTATATCGCTTTCCCTCTATGGTCTGTTTGAGTTGTAAAGTTCTCTCTCTCTCTAACTCCCCCCTGCCCCCGCTGTGTGTGTGTGTGTGTGTGTGTGTATCAGGTGGTTAACTATATTGTTGAAATCTTCTATATCCTTTCTGATTTTGTTTATTCTATCAATTACTGAGAAAGATGTGTTAAAATCTACCACATGATTGTAAATCTGTCTATTTCTCCTTTCAGTTCCATCAATTTTCACCTTATATATTCTGAAACTACTACTGGGTGTATATAGATTTAAAATTGTTATATCTTCTTTATATTTATCAATGTTAGATATCCTTTATTTCTAATATAATGCTTCTTAAAGTCCACTTTGTTTGCTATGAATATAAATACCTCAGCTTTATTTTAACACCTGCATAATGTTTCTTTTGTCACTCTTGACTTTCAGCTTTTTGTACCATTATAATTTAAGGTGTATTTCTTATAAGCAGTACACAGCTGGGTTTTGTTTTATTACGTAGTCTGACAATCTCTGTTTTTTTTTAAAATAATTAATTAATTTATTTATGGCTGTGTTGGGTCTTCGTCTCTGTGTGAGGGCTTTCTCTAGTTGTGGCAAGTGGGGGCCACTCTTCATTGTGGTGCATGGGCCTCTCACTATCGCGGCCTCTCTTGTTGCGGAGCACAGGCTCCAGACGCGCAGGCTCAGTAATTGTGGCTCACGGGCCCAGTTCCTCCGCGGCATGTGGGATCTTCCCAGACCAGGGCTCGAACCCGTGTCCCCTGCATTGGCAGGCAGATTCTCAACCACTGCGCCACCAGGGAAGCCCCAATCTCTGTTTTTTAATTAGAATATTTGTCCTTTTCATTTAGCACATTACCCTTATTACAATTATGTTTACAGTTTTAATCTTGGTTTCCATCTGATCCATTTTTTGCATTCCTTTTCTCTCCTTTGTCATCTTTTGGATCATTCAATATATTCTATTATACCACCAACCTCCTTTAGTAGTTCCTAAGTATACATTGTTTCCTCTCTGATCTTTATTATTTCCTTCCTTCAGCTGACTTTAGGTTTTGTTTGTTCTTCTTTTTCTAATTCTTTTAAGTGGTAGCTTAGGTTGTTCATTTGAGATTTTTCTTGTTTTTTAAGGAAGGCCTGTATTGCCATGAACTTTCCTCTAAGAACTGCTTTTGTTGCATCGCATAGATTTTGTATGGTTGTGTTTTCATTGTCATTTGTCTTAAGGTATTTTTAAATTTCTGCTTTGATTTCATTGTTGTTCCTAAGCATGCATTGTTTAACAGCCTTTTTCATGGTTATCTTAGAGATTCTAACTTTTCTAACTTGTTTTCCTGAATTTTAACTAATATGAACAGTTACTTTTATCACTGATGCTTAGACATTTTGAGTACATTACATGCCTCCTGGCATTAGGGTTATTTTTGCCATGCATTTTAGTTATAAATACATTTTAAACCTCAGAAGACATTATTGTTGTTGTTGTTGAATAGGCTACATTAAGTCCATATTTTAATGTTTCTCAGTACACTTATCCTTTTGGTTGCTCTTCATTCCTTCCTACATTTCTGTTTTTATGTTTGGTATTGTTTTCCATTTACCTGAAGAACTCCATTTACTATTGCTTTCAATGCAGACATGCAAGTGACGAATTCTCTAAGTTTTTGTCCTTTCACTTTGAAGGATATTAAACTGGGCATAGAATTCTACATTGGCAACTTTTTCCAGAGCTTTAATTATGTCATTCTACTCTCTTCTGGCTTCCATTATTTATATTGAGAAGGCAGCAGTCAGTCTTATTGTTGTTCTTTGAACAAACCATTTTCCTTAGTCTGCTTTTAAGATTTTTCTCCTTCTCTCTGAAGTTCATAACTTTTACTATGTTGTGTCTATGTGTGGTTTTCATTTATTTATCCTGCTGGAAATTCTTAGAACTTCATGAATTTGTGGTTTGAAAGTATTCCATCAGTTTTGGAAAAATCTTGGTTATCTCTTCAACTATTGCTTCTGTGCCACAGTTTTCCTCATCTCCTTCATTGACTCCAATTACACATATACTGGGCTATTTAAATTTCACCTGTCTTCTCAGATACATTTTTTTCTCACCCAAATTTCTTTGTATCTCTGTGCTTCAATTAAAAAATTTATTGTCAATCTGTTAGTTTACTAATCTTGTCTTCTGCACCTAAACCAATCTAATAAGCTTGCAATTTCAGATATTGTATTCTTCAGCTCTAGAATTTCCAATTGATCCTTTTATAGAGGTTCCAATATTCTGGTGAAATACTTAATCTATCTGCTTTCTCTTTCATTTTCTCTATCTTTTGAATATTTTAATCATAGCTATTATATCTTTTTCCAATTTATCCCTCCCCTCCTTATCCCCTGGTAACCATAAGTTTGTTTTCTACACCTGTAACTCTACTTCTGTTTTGTAGATAAGTTCATTTATACCTTTTTTAGATTCCACATATAAGCAATATCATGTGACATTTGTCTTTCTCTGTCTGACTTAACTTCACTCAGTATGACAATCTCTAAGGCCCATCCATGTTGCTGCACATGCCATTATTTCATTCTTTTTTACGGTTGAGTAATATTCCATTGTATATATGTACCACATCTTCTTTATCCATTCTTCTGTTGATGGACATTTAGGATGCTCCCATGTCCTGGCTATTGTAACTAGTGCTGCAATGAACATTGGGGTGCATGTATCTTTTCAAATTATGGTTTTCTCCAGATATATGCCCAGGAGTAGGATTGCTGGATCATATGGTAGCTCTATTTTTAGTTTTTTAAGGAAACTCCATACTGTTCTCCAGAGTGGCTGCACCAATTTACATTCCCTCCAATAGTGCAGAAGGGTTCCTTTTCTCCACACCCTCTCCAGCAGTTATTGTTTGTAGGTTTTTTTGATGATGACCATTCTGACTGGTGTGAAGTGATACCTAATTGTAGTTTTCATTTGCATTTCTCTAATAATTAGTGATGTTGAGCATCTTTTCATGTGCTTTTTAGCCATCTGTATGTCTTATTTGGAGAACTGTCTATTTAGATCTTCTGCCCATTTTTTTGATTGGATTGTTTTTTGATACTGAGCTGCATGAGCTGTTTGTACATTTTGGAGATTAATCCCTTGTCAGTTGCTTCATCTGCAAATATTTTCTCCCATTCTGAGGGTTTTCTTTTCGTTTTGTTTATGGCTTCTTTTGCTGTGCAAAAGGTTTTAAGTTTACTTAGGTTCCATTTGTTTATTTTTGTTTTTATTTCCTTTACTCTGGGAGACGGACTGAAAAAGATTTTGCTGTGATTTATGTCAAAGAGCGTTCTATGTTTTCCTCTAAGAGTTTTATAGTATCCGGCCTTACACTTAGGTCTTTAATCCATTTTGAGTTTATTTTTGTGTATGGTGTTAGAGAATGTTCTAATTTCATTCTTTTACATGTAGCTGTCCAGTTGTCCCAGCACCAGTTTTTTAAGAGACTGTCTTTTCTCCATTGTGTGTGTTTATGTGTGTGTGTATATATATATATATATATATATATATTTTTTTTTTTTTTTTTTTAATAAGAGAAAAACTTTTTTTCAAACAGGGTCAGTGGTATGTATGCTATAGCAAAGGCTGGTTGTAACAGCAGTTTCATTTCAAACATGAATTGATGCACAAATGTAACACTGCTAATGATCAATTACTGCTAAAATGTGGATTAAATCCATCAATCTGCCAATTCTGACATTTATTATAGACCCTATTATTTACTTTAGTAGTAGAGGGTAATTTTCATGAGAAGAAAATGAAAACAACCTTACATTTCTACTAACGTAATGAACTGTATCCCCAGTATTGCTCTGAAATCATACCTCTAGGTTGTTAAGAGAAATTCTAACTTCATCCAAATGTTTTATTTAACTGATAACCTTCAGTCATCATCTACTGTTGGCTTGATGTTACTCCTCTTCCTATCTGACCCCAACAATTAAATGCCAGTGTTTCTCAGCTCTTCAGCTAAGGGCTATTTTTTCTCCTACTTCTGTGCACACAGCATTAGTGAGAACTATTTTACCCAAATCAGCCTTGATTGCACTAATTCTTCCTCTTGCTGAAAGGGACCCTATGTTCAACATAAGCACTTCATTCTTAGACAGCTTTTGCACCTTTGCTGCTTTTTTGTCTCCTTCTGTGCATACACCAAGAAGTCATCTAAGTAGGAAATAGGAAATTGCCAATTCTGTGAAGATCTCAGGTAAAGCTCCAACTGCACCAAGCACCTGCCCCACCATTCTGTCAGCCCAGCACAAAGTGGGGTCAATTCTTGTTCCAGCTCCAATAAGACCCCCTGGAGCAGCATACTGAAGATCATTGTGTTCCACAAAAAGTGATACAATTTTGGAAAAGATTGGTTTACACATGAGTTTTCCTTCGCTATCTTTGGAAACAATACCAGGTCTGACTGCTATCTCCTGGCCCACCTGAAACATGTAAGTGAGTAATCAAAATATGTGGGACAACACAAAAAAATATGGAACGTTTCATGAATTTGTGTGTCATCCTTGCGCAGGGTCCATGCTAATCTTCTCTGTATCGTTCCAATTTTAGTATATGTGCTGCCAAAGCGAGCACTCTCCATTGTATATTTTTGCCTCCTTTGTTATAGATTAGGTGACCATAGGGACATGAGTTTATCACCGGACTTTCTATCTGTTCCATTTATCTATATTTCTGTTTTTGTGCCAGTACCATACTGTTTTGATGACTGTAGCTTTGTAGTATAGTCTGAGGTCAGGGAGTCGGATTCCTCCAGTTCCATTTTTCTTTCTCAAGATTGCTTTGGCTATTTGTGGGCTTTAGTGTTTCCATACATATTGTAAAATGTTTTGTTCTAATTCTGTGAAAAATGCCATTGGTAATTTGATAGGGATTGCATTGCTATTATTAAGTCCTTGTCCATCTAACTCCATCTAGTATCTGGATCAACTTTGAGGTGTTTTATATAATGTGCATTTCTCTTGGTTTTGGTCATGTAGTCTTATCTTTTTTTGTGCCTAGTAATTTTCAACTGAATGCCTGTAATTACTTGTAAAATAATGGTAGAGATTTCAGACATTATTTATTCTGGAGGTTCAGCCTTACTTATGCCAGGCAGATGGAGTAGGAGGTGATCACATTAATTCAAACAAGAATGGTACAGTTGTAAATGCCAGTCTGTAGCCTTTGGTTCTCGTAAAACAGCAGTGAAGTCCATCCTGATTCTCAGAGACCTTCTGTTTATGTTTTTAATCTCCTAACCTGTACAGCCTCAGATGTCCTGAAGGCGCTACTAAATGTAGTGAAGGCACTTGAATTCCCCTTCCCTCAACATCACCACCAAAAAACTGCTGGTTTTTCTGTGTCCTAGCAGTGACCCTCCATGAGTATAAGGCTGGAATTTTCAGATTTCTACGTACAGATAATCAGTGAATGCCTACAGGGTAAAAGTGACTAAAGAAATCAGTTCTCCTTTCAGATTTTTTGCTACCACTGTCTGGGGCAATTTTGTTCTCATTGCCCTCAACAGCTCTCTGATCCCTTTAAATAAATTATTTTTCTCAGTTGTTCTTGAAAGGAGTGCTAGAATGTTGTAAACCACTTGATCCCACCCAGAAGCAGAAGTTAAAGCCTTTTATTTCAAAACACACTGAAGTTTTGTGAATAAATGATTCTCAAGAATAAAAAATCAAGGGCCAGAAGACACAACATGGAATATATACCATAAAAATTGATGAAAAAAAGAATAAAGACCTAGATTTCCAGACTGTCAAGGAATCCAACTTAAAAAACACGGATCTATTCCATGTAGACCATGTGATTAGCCACAATATGTATGTATGAGTATGCATAAATATATGAATGTATATACACATATGCATATGTTAAATTTGTGCTTATCTTCTTTTAAGAGTTGAAAAGGTAAGGAATAGAAACTGAATGCAGTTTTACTACATGCCTGCATAAATTTTTAGTCATGTTATTAAAGTAGAAATCTGTCTTTGGTTTGTTTTATTATGCTTCATTCTTTCTTAGTTCTTCTGGCAAAATAATATTTCAAATTTCCTTTGGAAACCCATCTGTATTAGTCAGGATTCTCCAGAAAAACTGAACCAATAGGGTTCTAAGAAGTCCCATGATCTGCCATCTGCAAGTTGGACATCCAGGAAAACTTATGGTGTAGTTCAGTCTGAGTCTGAAGGCCTGAGGGACAGGGGAGTCAATGTTGTAAGTCCCAGCCTGAGTCTGAAGGCCTAAGAACTATGGTAGCTGATAATGCAAATCCTAGTCCAAGTGTAGGAGAAGACTGATGTCCCAGCTCAAACAGGCAGAGAAGGAACAAATTCTCCCTTCTTCTGCCTTTTGTTCTATTCAGGCCCTCAATGGATTGGATCATGCTCGCCCACATTGGGGAGGGCAATCTGCTTTATTGAGTTCAACAATTCATATGTTAATCTTATCTGGAGACATATCCAGAAATAATGCTTAGCTAAATACCTGGGCAAACTGACACATAAAATTAACCATCACACCCTCCTTCCCCACTCACAATCTAGCTTTAGGGATAGACCTGGATTGTCCTAAGGCAGTCAGTATATTTCATTCCTTTGGCCACAATAATCATTTCAGAGATAAGTAAATAAGCACATGATCCCTATTAGTCCAAGCCAAGTTAGCTAGCCCCAATTCCAGGATTTCTATTTTTGATAATTTGCTTTGTCCTTTTAGACTTCAACTGGGAAGCATAAAGGCTGAAGTTTCTAGCTCCATATAACCTGAAAATTAAGTTAGTATACAGAGGAAAACAAACAAAATCCAGAGATGGAATAAAACTTCAGAGAGCAAGATTTTCCTAAAGCTGAGAAAAGGAATGAACTACTGATACATGCAACATGGATGAATTTCAAAATCATCATGCTGAAAGAAGCCAGATACAAAAGAGTACATATTATATGATTCTATTAATATAACCTTCTAGAAAATGCAAATGAATTTATAGTGACAAAAAGCAGATCAGGGATTACTGGGGCCAGGGGTGGAGGGATGGATAGATTGGAAAGCAGAACAATCTTTTGGTTGGGATGACTGAAATGCTCTGTATCTTTATTATGATGGACACATATCTGTCAAAATTCACTTAACTGGGGGCTTCCCTGGTGGCTCAGTGGTTGAGAATCTGCCTGCCAATGCAGGGGACACAGGTTCGAGCCCTGGTCTGGGAAGATCTCGCATGCCGTGGAGCAACTGGGCCCATGAGCCACAATTACTGAGCCTGCGCGTCTGGAGCCTGTGCTCCGCAACAAGAGAGGCCGCGACAGTGAGAGGCGTGCGTACCGCGATGAACAGTGGCCCCCGCTCGCCGTAACTAGAGAAAGCCCTCGCACAGAAACAAAGACCCAACACAGCCAAAAATAAATAAATTAATTAATTAAAAAAAAAGAAATGGCCATATTAAAAAAAAATTCACTGAACTGTATACCCCTACGATGGATGCAATTTATTGTATTTAAATGATACCTCAATAAAGTTGACTAAAATTACAGTTAACAACTGAACAAAAAGTAATCTCTGCAAGTTAGCCTTATCCTTGATCTTTCGGTTATGTGAAAAATAAGCTTTTTTTTAAAAGAAATTTTGGGCGTGATTTTCTGATCCTTGAAACAAGCAAGCCGTATCTGATACAATTATATTAGGTTTACTATGGTAAGCAAATATATTAATATATTTTTGAAAGATAGTCAGTATTGGTTGAATTAAAGGACTTAAGGTGCTTAATGACTCAGCTTTCTTTTAAATAAAAAACATGGTTCTCCAATAATGCTGATTAACACGTTTTATTTTTAATCCTGAGAGTCCAACAAAGTTTCTTAAGGTGTTACATTGTTTCAGAGTTGTTACTTAATGATTTTCCTGATCACTGATTTAGTATTTTTTCTGTTCACACTTACTCAAAATTGGACATGAAATAATATGTAATTCTCCAAGTTACATTATCATACATTTGCATAGTTACAAGCCATATCTTTGGCTTTCTCTCTTGTTTCAATTATCTTATCTTGTCTCATTTAATTTTTAGAAAATTTTTTGGATCTTAACGTTTTCCCATTTCCCCTTAAAGTTATATGGGAAAATATTAGTTTTAGAGAAATATGAATTTTAAAACACCCAATGCTTTATAATAAATACATTCCAAACATAGGACTGATAGCTCAAGACTCAGGAAAATGCTGCGTATGTATAGAGAATTATGGTCTTACAACTAAGGAAGTTGAAAGTGTGCTTGAGACAGATACACACATTAAATTTTTATTAAAGAATTATAAATCTTATAGAACACAAAAAGTGACTACACATGAATTACACTGAAACTTATGTCGGAGATATACACTACTATCTAACAAGAGCTGCCACCAGGACAAAATTGATACACCCAATGGAAATCCTGTATCAAGTTTCAAGAGTTAAGTTAAGCAATCTGACAGTTTCTGGGAACAAATGTACTCACCGCACTAAGAGAATCTTTTCTCCCTTTTACTTCCTCATTTGTAGTCACAGAAAAGAAAAAAATGGAAGATTTTAAATAAAATTATTCTTTATCTCAGCAGTTTCATTTGACCAAAATAGTTTTTCTGATTCAAGTTAAATCATATACAATAAAGTATTATTATAAATCCTTATTAAAATATTTTAGTTGTTATATAACTTATGCCACTTAATTCTGCTGCTTTTCCTCTGTTTCAAACATTTAAAATTGTCTTCTTCTGAATTCTTTCATATTTTAACAACTTAATTATCAGTTATTTTCCTCAAGTTTTCATTATCTTCCAGGTGATACACATTATTATTACACATAATTCCTTTAGGATACTGTCTGTAGCTGAGCATTATCCACCTAGATGGATGCCTACACCAAAATGATTCCATTTTTGAAGTAGAATGTCATCTTTTTTGCAGTTTTTATGTAATAATATTAATTGCCTTTATCTTTCAATAATATAATAGGTATATTGTCAATTGCTTCTGTCTAGAAAAATGAGGTAATTATAATTTTTATTTCAAATTCCCTGAGGTGCTGAGATTAGGACACTGACAATGTATAGCCATCACAGGATTTGAAGTATATTGTTAAAATACTATTCATATTTAAAGCTGGTAAAATCAATGTCTGCTTTATGTTTTTCAATTCCTAACATGGTGATTTGTACTAAGCACTTAATACTTTATTTGACTTGGTGATTCTCTGATATACTAGGTTAACAACTGTCTATACAACTATCTAAAGAATTAACAACTATCTAAAGAAAATAAGACCTAGAATAGGGTTCTTATCCTGGGGCACATGGATGGGGTTGGGAGGGTAATAAGCTCCTTGAAACTATAAACAAATTTCTGTGCATGTGTGTTTTTTAAGGGAAAAGCTTCAAAACCGGCATTTGCTTCTCAAAAGGGTTTAAATACATAAAATGTTAAAAACTAGTTATATGGAGAAATAAAGAGCACCTATCTCTTACCAAATGATAGAATTATTTCTTTTATACACCAAGGAGGCTTGACATTAACTGTACTATCATGCAAATGTCTTGTTATATAATCAAGACTTTGAATATTACAGGAATGCATCACTGAGTATATGACATCTGGCTTCAGTCTACAATTAAGAGGTCTGAAAACAAAAAAATACTGAAACAAATAAATCAGTAAAAACTAAACTTTGTTAAACTAAACTGTCATAGGTAAGAATACCTCAATTTTGAGAATAATAAAGTTTATATAATATGTAAGTATCATTTGAATATTATAAAATAATAAAAAATGTACAAAATAATTATTTAAAAAGCACATGTCCCTAAATTGGAAACAATGACAAGCGAAGCAATGATAGGCAAGTTGAAACATCAACCTATATCCAAACCACTAAAGATAATAAATTAACAAAATAATGTAACACATGTTAGACCACATTCATTTCTCTCTGAAAAGGTATTGAATTTTCATTTTTTTCAGTAACTTTTTTATATTGTGAATGAAAATACATCTGTACAATATACTGAAGTTTCTCACCAGCCTTTTTCCAATCAGTGAACAAAAAGCAAAACATATCTATAAAAGTAATTATATATTATAATCTATAGATTATGTAAATAATGCATTATCTTATGTACACATGTAAGTATATGAAGAGATAAAATGTATAAACTAATTAAATGATTGCAACAGAAAGCTGAAGTATAAAGTTTAGTTCTTTCTCTGTATTATAAAAAACCCCAGCCATCATGAAGCCCTGTTGCCATTCTTAGGCCACTTTCAGGCAGACTCTGAAAAGCTGGAAAGTAAACACAGGTGTTTTAAAACTAGAGCTGCTGTCACGGACAACCACAAACACCCTTAACTCTGATGTGGCAACGCCTCTTTCCCGCCCTCTGTTTTTTAAAGCAATGCCTGAAAAGAAAATGTCAAATGTTTCACCTTTCAACACCTCAAAACAAGTAAGAGCTTAAAGTATTGTTTTGCAAACCTCTAGCAAATAGATCATTTTTTCACTTTTAAATCTAGCCAATTAAACACTACTTGCATAAAACAAAAGCAGAATTTCGTAAAGAATTACTACCACCCCCAACTTTACACCCCCCTCTACCACCATATTTTATAGTACTTTAGTTTCTGAGAGCAAAATCTTTTGTTTGACCACACTTGATAGCTTGTTCTGTTGTATAATTTTTACAGAAAGTATCTGATCTTCTATAAGGTTTAACATACAAATCAGAAATAAATAAGAATCCTTTTTAGAAAAAGCAGTCAAGTACCTTTGGTTACAATGCAAGGAAAGATTTAGATTAAGAAAAATTCAAAGCTTGAAAATATGTAATTCTCCTTTAGAAAACTGTGCTAATGAATACCTAAATAGGGGTAGAAATTGTTTACAGAGAAAAATAGAAAGCAAAATAATTTCCAAACTGCTACAGAGATGGAACTCATATTCATAAAACAAACCAATTTTCTAATACTGAAATATCACGAGTATAAAAAGTCCCCCCATAATACTATAAAAGAGCCCCCCAAAGCAAAGATAACACTCATTAACAGTTGATGAGCTATTACATAACTACTGAATATAAAAACCAAGTGAATGAATTATGTACATTTTACTGTAATCATCAAGAAACAGGTGCTGTTAAAAGAATGGCCAAGTTTCTATCAGTCCAAGTAAATCTTGGGGAATATTTTGAGAGGTTTAGCCCTACCCTCAGAATTCCACATATAATTCCTTTCTGCAATTCATATTATAACTGCTCTGTGAAATCATACTTGTGTATTTGAGTATTCATAATAAAACACTAGTAGTTTCTCATTGCCCGAAGTTATTTTGTAAAGAGAGATACTTGCCTTTCAAGATGACAAGAAAATGATAAAAAGTAATCAACAGGAATAAAAATTAAGAGTGAATAACGTTTTTAATTAGTACATACATTTTTCAAAAATTTCCTCAGATATGTTATAATTTTTTCTTGTATTACCTTTTTTCAAAATTTAAAGAACTACATCAAAGCTGCACGATATTGGCTAATCAGAGGCAATCAACTGTAAATGAGAGAAAAGCAAATAAACTTTTCCATCTTGTTCCAATTCACGCATGTATTGCTTCATCTCACATGTGAAGGACATTATACAGCATTAAGGGACAAAATAATAATATGAAGTTGTGACATAAACCAACAAAGTAAAGAAATTTAGAATTATGTTTGACAGTTCTGAACTAAGTCCACTGTACTTTGGTATCACAACACATACATGATACCTACAAGCACAAAGGAGCAAGGAAAGGGCAGTGTGTCAGCCTTAGAAGTTAATTTCCTGCTTTTGTTGGTTTATATTACCATCTAATATTACGTAAACAATCTGTTTCTAGGCAATTTATTTCTTCCATGATGAGCTGAGCTCATTTGGATGCTACCTTTCAGCATATAAAAATCCAGTTTAACAGCAACAGCACAAAAGCCCACAATGGAATACTATTTAAAAATCAATTTACAAAAATATAAGATATACAATATCCACTTAACTGGAAAGAACATTATTACTTATATTTTACAACCTCTCAAAAGGTAAAGGTAATTGACAACAGAATTTATTAAAAAAACATGATTTACCTGAGAATACTTAGAGTTTATTAGTAATTATTTCTTGGTCTTTCTAAAGTAAAGTGATTACTTGAAAACTTATGGATCTAGATACAAGTCAACGTAAGTGACTACTAACACAAGTTAGATTCCAGAAACTTTTCAGAAGAATAAGTGAATTTTTTAAGAGGCAACTCAGAGTTAAAACCTGATCACCATATAATGCAACAAAAATACAGGGGACATATGTACTTTTTGATCAGTGATCATGACTTAATTTCATCATCTTCTTATTCTAGTAAAAACGAATAGTCATTCTACTATTTAAAATGAATAATTATGTATAAAAATTTAATTTTAAAAACTGGCACTTTTAGAAAGGACAGAAAAGTTCATATATCTTCAGAGTAAAATGCACAAAAATGATTCTGGACTTAATATAGCAAGTATCAAAAGGAAGTGAAGATTTAATGAAATAGTCATAAACTGCAAATAATACAGTACTGGAAATAGAATATTGGAATATACTGGGAAGACTTCTATGGGGTATATAAAATCACACTGTATGATTTTGTGAAATTATTAAGGAAGCAGAAATACAAGAAAATATAAATGTCATTCAGATACAATTATGGTTGTGCAAGATTCAAAGTTAACGTTTTCTAAAGAAAGGGTTACAAGTTATCAGAACTCCTGAGGCTGCTATTTATCTAAAAATACTCGAGTTTTTTCAAGACTATGAAATATATTTTAAAACACATATTTAATATGAATATAAGATAATAAAAATGTTGGTGGTATATTTTGCATTGTATTGAACTTTAAATACTAAGCAATAAATTATAGGATCTTTTAAAATGTGTCTACGAGTCACTAGGCAAGAGTGATTTTTCAAGATGCCTTTTTTGTTTCAGTTAAAATTAAAATCCATGCTGTCTAATCCTTGGAGTCAATTTGTAATTAAGGGGATTTGATGAGAGACCAGGCACTGAATTAATGATAAAATTTAATATCTGCTTTAATGCATCAACATAACAGAAAAACTAACCAACACTGAACAACAGAATGAAGTCATTTTGATACAGAAGACATACTATAGCTATGACAATTTATGTCAAATGTTAGTTTTCTAAATAAATTAAATATGCCAAAGTTCTGTAGATGAATTACTAAAAACTATGTGTCTAAAAACCACTCAAGTCAAAAATGCTACTACAATAAGGATTTGCTTGGTACAGAAAACTACACTGTTAAATATAGTTACTTTTATTGAGAATTTTATGTAATCTCTAATGAAGGACTTGACTGCTTTCTATCATCATGTCTGAAATCAGAAATATTTTTACTTAGTAGTCAAAGTAAATTAATTGTATTTGATAATCTAAAGTTTTTAAAAAATATATATTTTACTTTAGAAAGAACATGTAATATTAAAAAATCCATCAAATTAAATTTCATAGTATTTTAAATAACCATCTGGATTTTGCACTACACTTTTCACAGTATTACTACACTGGAGTTCACAAGAGATTTTAATATGTCATTTATTCCAAATCACTATGAGGTACAACCTTGTATAGAATTTGGTTGTTGGAAATGCTAAAAATGAAAGAGAAAATTTTCATTTGGCCAGCAAGCTCTGTGTAGCCTCATCCAGCTTATCCCTAAAATACCAACAAAGAACTTTATAAAAGACATAAAACTGATGATGCCACAAAAATACTGATATCAGCCCAATCCAGAAATCAATTAGAAAATTAAACAGAACTAAAATTAAAAAGCACAATTGGTAAAAAACAAATGTTATTATTTTCAGAAACAAAAATTCCATAGGCCTAAAGAAGGTTGGGGAAATATTTTGCCCCTATTTTATGTCTAAACACCAAGTCTACACCAGTAAGGTTCCAAATTCAGTGCAATATATTCCAATTCAGTATGCATTGGGTCAGGCCCAGATTTACTATTTTGTAAACATTCTTTTCATGATTCTGATACATGCCTCTGTTAAGAACCATTAACCTATACTCATTACCTAACAACCAATCGAGTGGACCTTTATTGTCTTTAAAGGTTCCCAGGGTACTATTTCCAACAATGTATCATGGACTCTGCTCTTTTATACCTTCTTGGCCACCATAATACCAAAGACCAATAGGTCAGGAAAAAAAGAGAGGAGATAATGAGGTGAGAGCAGAAGACAAGGGGAAGGTAGGACTGCTGATGTGGGCAGACCTAGGAAAGACTTGGGAAGAAGTCCTGGGAGCACTAAGAGTTTCTCACATATTACATTTCTTTTCAGATCAGTACTTATTTTGTTATTAAAACAATTTCATTCTAACACAAATCCCTCTCCAGTTTGGCCAGAGACAAGAGAGGACTCTGGCCAAACTGAAGGCAGGATGAGTAGATATTATCTGGACAAAGGAAGTAAGGCAATAGATGATGCAGAGCATTTCAGTCAGAGGAAATACTAGGTCCAAAGACCGGATGATACAAAGACTGGAGAAAAATTCCAGGATCTATCTAAAGTCAGCTCACATAATGGTGAATCTGCCTGGTGTGCCTAAAACTGTCTCCTACTGAAGGTGTATGTCTTCATTCAAGTAGTCATTTTGATTAATTTTTTATTTTTTTATTTTATTTTATTTTTTTGCGGTATGCGGGCCTCTCACTGCTGTGGCCTCTCCCGTTGCGGAGCACAGGCTCCGGATGCGCAGGCTCAGCGGCCATGGCTCATGGGCCCAGCCGCTCCGCGGCATGTTGGATCTTCCCGTTGATTAATTTTTTAGCATTATTACAAAATGTATAAAACAGGAGGGAAGCATGAAATGTAATTTTATATTTCTATCATTATTTATCAAAATAATATCTAAATTCCTAAAATAGTACTATGAAAGTCAAAATTTAAAAAACATTAGTAAACAATGTTAGGAGCAATTAAATGCAAGTATCCACAAGTATTACGTTTGGGGTTTGCCACTGATAATCTCCATAGAAGTTTCCCACATGTAATTCAGTATTCCTTTTATGTAAGGGGCAATAGTTCACAGTTGTTTCATCTGAACCTCATCAGTTTTATTGTATCTTGGTGTACCTGATGAACTTACACAGGCTTCGATGATTTGGCTATACCTGGTGCAGTAATCCACAGAGCCACCTTTTAATGTAATTGTTCATTTCAGAGAGCCTATAATGAATGCTGTCACAGCAATTCCCCATTTGGTATGCAAAGACTGTAAACCTGGTCTAGCTGAGAGTCTTGCTTTTTATAAAGAAAGAAAAAATTTATCATGTGGAAAACAAAGCCTGGCATGGGAACAGAATGCTATTAGGAACCAGGATAGAATTTCTCTCCATCTCCCTTGTTCAGAATTTTGTGTTTTTTAATATATTGGCCCCAACTTTTCCAATTGGCTGATTCATAACTTCAGAGTACTCATGGCTTACAGCAGTCTACCTGGCCCTAAGCCTACCTTGGGATCGTTTGGTTCAGCATTCAAAGCTCACTGTCCTGTTCTCTCTCAGTTTCCCAATTCCAAATTATTAAATTATCATCTGACCTATCAATCTTTTTGAACCAGGCTAAACAGGTCATAACTAACTACCTTTGGGCTAGAGAGGCACGCATCAGATTTCTCATAAAAGGAGAATGGTTAAGTATATGTTAGCTATTATTCTCTCCATCTTAAAATCTTCCTCCAGGTCACATTCACATTACACTCTAACCCTTACACTTTTTTTTTTTTTTTTTTTTTTTGCGGTGCGCGGGCCTCTCACTGTTGTGGCCTCTTCCGTTGCGGAGCACAGCCTCCAGACGCGCAGGCTCAGCGGCCATGGCTCATGGGCCCAGCCGTTCCGCGGCGCGTGGGATCTTCCCAGACCAGGGCACGAACCCGCGTCCCCTGCATTGGCAGGCGGACTCTCAACCACTGCGCCACCAGGGGAGCCCCTAACCCTTACACTTTTACTTCACAGAAAAGCTCCTAAAAAATAATCTACCTTTCTCCCACTTTTAAACTTTTCATTACCTATACAATTTACTACATTCAAGGCTACCACCGGAACCACTGAACTGAAACTGCAACTACAAAGCTACCACTGCCTTCCTAACTGTCAGATCAAATGGACACTTGTGATTTTATTTGACTTCTCTGTAGCATTTGACACTGTGAACTACCCCATCACAGAACTTTATTCTATTCTGAATCTACGATAACACAATCTCTTTGTAATCCTTTTATCGTTCTGACTATTCCTTCTTAGTCTCCTTTGTGAACCACTTATTTTTGTGCACGAATAGAGAAATGTTGGAATTTACTATTGTTTCATTTATTTCTTTTCTTGTAAATCTGACCTCTGAAAACTCTCATACACTTCAGTGATTTGAACTGCAACCTGCACAAGATCTGGTATCATCCTCTCCCTTCTCAAGTAATTTCCTGCCACTATACTTCCCACTGTATGGTCACTTATGCTCTAAGACAAAGATGTACATGCAAGACTATTTTTCAAAGTTTTGCTTATGATATTGAACAGTTGGAATCAAAATATTCTAAATAGAAGACAGAAAATTACATGCTATGTATCAAGCACAGGGATCTACAGAGCCAACAAATGGATGATGCAGATTTGTATTTATATATAGAGAAAGATCTTTATGACATATTTGGTAAGTTACTCCATTTTTGTTTAAATTAAATCCATAACAATATAGAGAAAAAAGGCCTGGAATCATTGGCTTCAAGTGGTACAGGTGCCTGTTTCTGGAGCCACTGCTGTGGCCAAGGGAATCTGACATTCTGATTTGTCAGACCTGAGGCCACAGAGGTATATCACCTCCAACAAAACCACATCTGAGAATGAGGGAAAGTCTGTTTCTTACAGGAGAACAAGGGTTATAAAAATCAGGTGAAGGATGAATAAACTCTGAGTAGCAAAATTACTGCTGAACAGCACCATTATACTAGGTAAGTGTAAAAACAAAACAAAACAGAGAAAAAAAAAAGAAAAAAAAAGCAGTTGCTATCGTCTGAATTTTTTCATCACTCCAAAATTTCTATGTTGAAATCCTAACCCCCAAAGATAATGGTATTAGGAAGTACGAGCTTTGGTTTGGGAGGTGCTTAGGTCATGAGCATGGAGGCTTCATGGTACTGATGTTCTTTTAAAAGACACCCCACAGTGATCTCTTGCCCCTTCTACCGCATGAGGACACAGCGAGAAGGTGCCGGCTATTAAAAAGGGAGGGGGCCCTAACCAGATCATTATCATACTGCTGCCTTGATGTTGGACTTCCCAGCCTCCAAAATTGTAAGAAATAAATTTCTGCTACTTATAAGGTACTTAGTCTGTGATATTTTGTTATAGCAGTCTGAATGAACCAAGAGAGTAGTGCTAATACATATATCAGAAATAGAAGACTTAAAGGTATGAAGCTGTAAGCAGTCTGAAGAGGAATATTATATAATGATGGAATGTACATGTATAGCCTAAGAAGATATAGTAGTCATAAACACTATATAACAAAGAATAGAGCTGACAAATGTATAAAGCAAGAAATTCCTAGCAATATGAGAAAATTATAAAAATGCAACTATAGTGGAAGCTTAAATTGAGTTCAACTGAATATATATTGAACCTCATGCTCTGTGAACAGAGACTATTTTATTTATTTAGTTGATGATACCTTTCAAAGTGGACTATTTACATGGTGAGAAATAAAACATTAATATGTTTTAAAATATAGGAATTTAAATTATATTCTCTAAATTACCCTGGATCAACCAAAAAAATCAAAACAGAACTAGTGAAAAAAAGTGAACATTTGATCCCTCCCAAAACTATAAGGCACAGTTGGAATTATAGTCAAGAGTAAAATGTGTAGCCTTATAATTTTACTTAAAAAAAGGACTGAGGTAAGCTAATTAACTTGTAAAAATTAGAACAAAAAAGAGAATAAAAAGATTGAAACGGTAAACAGAAATGGAAAATTTAACAAGTTGAAAGGATAAATAAAACCAAGAACTAATTAAAAGAAAATAAAATGCATAAAGCCCAGGAAAGACTTTATAAGAAAAAAGAGAGAGAGAAGAAGAGAAAGAGAAAGCAAATATATGCCACAATACAGACAAGACAGTGAATACAGAGAAATAGAAGAGATTCAAAAATTAAGAAAATTATCTATAGTTCTATCATACCAAATCTGGTAAGTTAAAGGGAATAGGGTGTTTCCTAGCAAAACATACAGACCAACAAAACTGACTTAAGAAACAGAAAAACTAGATAAATATATTGAAACAACTGAAAAGGCAATTAAATATTCTCTGTTATAAAAAGGCACCAAGAATACACGGTTTTAAAAATGGATTCTATTTAAAACTTAAGGCAAGATCATTCTAATGCAATTTTTTTAAAGTTTTTTTTTTTGGCCACTCCCCTCGGCATGTGGGATCTTAGTTCCCCAATGAGGGACTGAACCCGCACCCCCTGCATTGGAAGCGCAGAGTCTTAACCACTGGACGGCCAGAGAGTCCCCATTCTAATGCAATTTTAAACTTGTCAAGACCACAGCTGAAGGCAGAAATTTTGGTCATTCACTAAGCTAGTAACATTAACATCAAAATGGATACAGCCAAAACAAGCCAGAACAAAGCTGGAGGACTCAGGTCATGATGACATGCCTACTACAAAGCTACAGTGATCAATAGTGTGGTACCAGCATACAGATAGATATATTAGATCAATGGAACAGAACTGACAGTCCAGAGCTAAACCCTCATATTTATGACCAACTGACTTTTGAGACGGTATCAAGACAATTCCGTGGGGGAAAAATAGTCTTTCAACGAATGGTGCAGAGAAAACTGGATATCCACATGTGAAGAAAGTATTTGGACTCCTACCTTACATAGTATCTAAAAATTCACTAAAAATTTGTCAAACATCTATATGTTCAACCTAAACGTCCATCAGCTAATGAACTGATAAACAGAATACAGTATACCTATACAATGAATATTATGTATCAACCAAAAAGGAATGAGGTACTGATACATGCTATAGCATGAATAAACCTTGAAAATATTATGCTCAGTGAAAAAAGCCTGTCACAAAGGATCACATATTCTATGATTTCATTTACACAAAATATCCAGAAAGGCAAATCTACAGAGACAGAAAGTAGTTTAGCGGTTGCCTGGGACTAGGGGAAGGATGTTAGCAGGAATGGGGAATGATAGCTAATGTGTACAGGATGTTTTAAGTGAGTGTTGAAAATGTTCTAAAATTAGACTGCGGTGATGGCTGAACAAATATGTGAATATACCAAAAAACACTGAATTGTAAACAGTAGATAAGTGAATTTTATGGTACATGAAACATTTATCAATAAAGCTGTAAAATGCAAAAAACAAAACCACTGATGGACAAAATACCAAGAGAAAGCAAACAAAAACCAACAGAAAAAATGGGGAAAAAACATGAACAAATACATCTATTTATTTATATTCACACACACAATCCCTTGAACATACGAAAAAAATTCAAACTTACTAATAATTAGAGAAATACTTTGGTAAAACAAAACAAAACCTGATACAGTAAAAAAAAAAAACCCTCTAGGTAATTTTCATTTATATTTGAGATTGTGAACTTTGGAGATCAGTTGCCTTGGTTCAGATCTGAGGTCCACCAGTTACTATTACTCATAACATTGGTCACGTTAGTGAACACATGTTGCTCAGTTTCTTACCCTGTAAAATTATAAATAGTTGTACCAACTATCTCAAAGAGTCACTTTGAGGTCTAAATACTACTTAAATACTATATATAAAGCATTAGTAACAGTTCCTGGCACTCAGTAAGTACTGTAGGAAGGCAGACTATTATAAGTTTTAAAATTCTCAGGAAAACAATGACAAAACAAATCCAAAATTTATTCAAGGAATTGTTCAACATCAAGAACTCAATAAAATGTGTTACATCTACTAATAAAAACTTTTTAAAAATTCTAGAAAGAAACTACTTAAATATGACGAAACAGGGCTTCCCTGGTGGCGCAGTGGTTGAGAGTCCGCCTGCCGATGCAGGGGACACGGGTTCGTGCCCCGGCCCGGGAAGATCCCACATGCCAAGGAGCGGCTGGGCCCGTGAGCCATGGCCGCTGAGCCTGCGCGTCCGGAGCCTGTGCTCCGCAACGGGGGAGGCCACAGCAGTGAGAGGCCCACGTACCGCAAAAAAAAAATGACAAAACAGTATCAAAATCCAACAGTAGATGTAATGTTTATGTCTAGGTCTCAGAAAGCTGGAACAAGCTGTCATTCCACATTGACAATAGGAAAAGCTGAATAAGGCACAAAGTCATAACTTTTCTTGAGCTCATCAGACAGCTAAGTTCAGGAAGACAACCAGTCTTAATTTCAAGGAGGGACAAGCATCCAAGGCAAATGGGGTACACAGACTAGCTCACCTAGAACAGAACATGAGAAGAAGGGTCAGCCACCACACAGAACCTTCAGAAATTCCTGACAAAAGGGGGTTTGCACCTACTGGTAGATTTTTCCCCACAGATCTCCACCAGGTGCTCATGAGAAATATCAAAGATAGGGTAGAAAACCAGGGATACCTTCCTACAGTGATAGACACTTGCAGGGAATATGGGGGAGGGAACTGGCTGCTGCTATAGAAAGGAGCAAACCACACCCCACACCCCCACCCCAGTCCCAGTTCCTTCTGCGAACAGAACAAAAGCCATCTACAGCTAACAGAGGGGCAGTAACCCTCAGGGCACAGAAAAAAAAAAAAAATCCTGCTTGGGAATGGTAGAAGAAAGAACTCTTTCTATCCCTGGGTGAGTGGCAGGAAATAGACCTGGGCACAGGATCCTATACCAATACCATTAGATAGCTTCTACACTGAGAGAGGGGAATGAAAGTCTCTCATACAATACCTGCCTCAGATAGAGGTCAGAGTTTGTCTGCCATGGAAAGGAATCCTGAGGAAGCCTCATCCCAAAGTCCAAGCACAAAGGGACTGCATAAGATTGAAGCAGAAAACCCTCAGTCCCCCAACACCAGATGATAAAAATCAGCATTCTAATGCTGGGAGAAGGGCAAGAGTGTACAGTGAGATACCCTCCAGGTGTAAGTATATAGTATCAACTGAAAACAAAACGGTGGAGTATGAACATTGAAAAAAGTCCTCCAGTACCTGAGCTTCCATCCTGAGCATAAGGCAACAGCAACCCATTCCAAGAGCAACTTGAAACTTAGGATGCACTAACAGTGACCATAGCAATAACAAAACCCCAATCCATATCAACTCCTGAGTGAATCAACTCAATACTCACACTACTGGCCTGATCCACAAGGTCCAGCATTCAAAAAAAAATTATGAGACACGTGAAAAGCAAAAGCAAAACAAACGAACAACAAACATGTCAAAAGACAACGCAATCACAAAACCAGGCTCAGAGATGATCCATATACTGGAACTATCCAACTGAGACTCTAAATTATGAAGGAAAATATAAAATCCCATGGTAAGTGTCAAAACTAATTGGTGTAATTTAGAATCCATTCTCACTAAAATTAGGTAAAAGTCAGGTAAAATAGAGTAACTGTTATAATTCCTAGTCAAGATTAATTTGGCAGGTCTAGAAACTATGAGAGGGGAGAGGGAATATTATTAAAATTTCCCTTATATATCTTAGCACTGTTTTCACTGGCTATGATGAATATGTAAATTTTTAAACAATGTATTATTTTGAAATAATTCAAGACCCACAAAAACTTGCAGAGTAAGAAGAGTTCCTGTGTAGACGTCATCTAACTTCTCCCAATGATATACATGTACAATAGTATATTATCAAAGACAGGAAATTGACATTGGAACAATTCTATTAACTCGGATATAAACCTTATATAGATTTCACCTGTTTTTAAATCCTCCCTCCATTACTTTCTGGTATAATTCAATGACGCTTTAATATTATAAAATTATAACTGTTATCACTACAAAGAAACTCCCTGTTACCCTTTA
This sequence comes from Delphinapterus leucas, assembly GCF_059928025.1. Classification (NCBI taxonomy): domain Eukaryota; kingdom Metazoa; phylum Chordata; class Mammalia; order Artiodactyla; family Monodontidae; genus Delphinapterus; species Delphinapterus leucas. The sequence continues at coordinate 120,422,482 of NC_143130.1, read as the reverse complement.
AGAATCATAGCCTGCTCCGCAGCCTAACTCCCAGAAACCACTGATCTGTTCTCTATCACAATGATTTTGTTACTTTGAGACTGTTATATAAGTAGAATCATATGAACAGAACCGTTAGAGATTGGCTTTTCTCATTCAGCATAATGCCCTTGAGACCCATCCAAGTTGTTGTATGTATCAATAAACTGTTCCTTTTTATTGCTGAGTAATATAAGCATACCTCAGAGATAATGTGGGTTCGGTTCCAGACCACTGCAATAAAATGAATATCGCAATAAAGCGAGTCACATGAATTTTTTGGTTTCCCAATGCAAATAAAAGTTATGTTTATACTATTAAGTGTGCAATAGCATTATGTCTAAAAATGTACATATTTTAATTTAAAAATACTTTATTGCTAAAAAATGCTACCATCATCTGACAACACAGGGTTGCCACAATCTTCAATTTGTAAAAACATGTAATATCTGCAAAGCGCAATTAAGCAAAGCACAATAAACCAACATACGCTGGTACTTCACTATATAGTCATCTATGAATATTATAATAATAATGTAAATACTAAACACTGATCTAACAAAAAGATGAGAAAGGTAAATCCTTATCTTCATAGTAGAAAGTCAATTAATAGTAACTAAAAAGGAAATATCAAGAAATAGTATAAGCTTTTCATTTAGAAATATAGTATAGATACAGAATAAATTGCTAAGAGTTGAAAGTGATTTCTTTTCTGGAGCAGAAACCAGGAGAGGTAAGAGGAGGATGCTGATTACAATGTTTTTATTAAAACCCTTATGTAATCATTCATTTTCAAAAATATGTGCTTTATCAAAAATAAAAATTTGAAAAATAATAAAATTTTTGTTTGCTAAATGGGATTGAATATTTCCACGAAAATATTTTTCACAGCAGTGTTTATAAGAGTGCAAAATTGCGAGCAACCTAAATATTTAACATTAAGGGAAGATTTAAGAAAATCATGATACATTTGTGGATTGCAATTATGTAATATATTAAAGTGATATTTATAGAATGAGTGTACTGGATAATACTTATGAAGTGCTAAGCAGGGAAAGCAGGATACTAAATTGTACCTGTGGTATTAATTCACTCAACAGATATTTATTCAATGGCTGCTATAGGTATTTTCAGGAGATACATCTATAGCTAGTTTCAGCTGGTACACAAAGGTATAGCTATACAAATTGTTAACATTTGGCATCTGTTATGATTGGTCATATTTGTGACTTATTAACTGTCAAGTATTTATAATACCATCAGTAGATACAGAGGTATATGAAGTAAACAAAAATCCCTGACCTCATGGAGCATTTATTCCCATCAGGAAAAGAGACAACAAATATAAGATGCAAGATGGCTTCAGGCAATCACTTATTTCCCATGTTTTTATTTTTTTTTCTATTTCCACTTTATTTTAGTGGCCTTTTCAGATTCCTTATCTTCTCAATAATGTTGTAAAATATTCTTAAAATAATAGCCTCCTTTTTTATTGTTCTTATCAGGAAAGTCACGATATCTGTTTTCTTACACTGCTGAAAATGTTAGACTTAGTAAAGGTTTTGGGGTAGAAAAGTGTCACCTGTGTTTTAGAATGACAGCTAATGGAAGTGTGACAACTGATTACAAAGGTGAGAAACTGAGGACAAAACTGTTATTTAGGAGGGTACTATTACCATCTAGATCATGAACTTGACATAGGGTAGAGGTATGATAATACAAAGGAGACAAATCACTGTTGCAGAATTGACAGGACTGGACGCTCTATCACTTTGTAGTAGGTGAAAGTTTGAAAGGATATGAAGATTATGTCAATGATATTAGCCTACATGTCTAGGAGTATGGTAGTGCCATTAATTAATAGATGTTAACTGATCAATTTGGAAGTAAATAGAAAACTGCTAAGAATAATTTAAAATATAGGGCATTATGTCACCAGAAAAATAAGTCAGGGTATAGTTGCTTAAAGTTCTCAAAGTGGCTCACTGGCTAAAGGGCTCAATGATGTTAAAGGCCAGCTTCTCTTGGTGTTTCCTTCATAGCTATAAAATTGCTGCTGCTGTTCCAGGCAGCAAGTAAGTGTTCAAGGTAATAAGAAGGAAAGAAACAGTGCCTGCTGCACCTGTCACGTCAGGAAAACAAAAACTTATCCAGAGACACTCTTCCTTCTTCTCCCACCCCTGCTGCAGAATTCCTCTTATGTCTCATTGGCAAAAAGAAAGGCTCAGAAAGTGTTTAACTTTTCCAGCTTCTATAAAGCTGTAAAGGCAAACAAAGGAGACTATAACTAAGAATAAATGTTAAGTTATACAGTCAATATTGTTTGGCTCAGGTCCTGACTTCCTCCTAGGTTGAAGAGAGGGCTTAGGAAGTCGAATTAGGGATTTGGTTTTAAGTTTATTGAGGTTAAGGAGTCACTAAGATATCCAAGTGGAAGGGCAGACAAAGCATCTGTTAGGATATAAATGATAGATGATGTCATAGGAACGGATGAAATTAGAAGAGACAACCCTGCAATAAACAAAACACCAAATGCTGGCAAGAATACGGAGTAACAGAAACTTGTTATTCATTACTGGTGGGAATGCAAAATGGCATAGCCGTTTTGGAAGACAGTTTGGTGGTTCCTTACCAAACTAAACATACTCTTACCATACGACTCAGCAATCATAGTTCTTGGTATTTACCCCAATGAGTTGAAAAACTTATGCCCACAGAAAAACCTGCATGTGGATGCTTACAGCAGCTTTATTCATAATTGCCAAAATTTGGAGGCAACCAAGAGGTCCTTCATTAGGGGGGTGAATAAATAAACTGTGGTACATTCAGACAATACTAAAAAGAATGAAGTATAAAGCCATCAGAAGATATGGATGAACTTTAAATGCATATCACTAAGTGAAAGAAACCAATCTGAAAATAACTACTACATGACATTCTGGAAAAGACAAAACTATGAACACAGTAAAAAGATCAATGGCTGGTACATGTTGGGAGGAAGGAGGGATAAATAGGTGGAACACAAAGGATTTTTAGAGTGAAGCTCTTCTGTATGATACTATAATGGTACATACTTGTCATTTATATTTCTCAAAACCCACAGAATGTACAACACTAAGAGTGAACCCTAATGTAAACTATGGACTTTGGGTTACACTGATGTAGGTTCATGTATTGTAACAAATGTACAACTCTTGCACTGGATGCTAAAGGGCATGGAATATGAGGGAGCTCTGTAGTTTGCTCGATTTTGCCGTGAAGCTAAAACTGCTCTAAAATAATAAAGTTTGGGGTTTTTTTCAGAAAGAAAAATTAAGGGAATAATCACATAACCCAGGGGAACATTTATACCTTAGGAATTGGTAGAAAACGAGGCACCAGCTAAAGAATAACGATCAAAGAAAAGAAAAATGATGAGGATATAGAAATAAAGAACTACAAGAAAGAATTTCATGAAGGCAGGGGCCAAAAAGATTGAAATGTGTTCCTCTTAGGCTGACTGGGTTATTGAGAAGGATATGAAATGATAAGTTTTACAGGTTTAACCACCAGAGGTCACCTATAATTTAAGAAAGAATGTCTTTCAATGGAATTACAGTGTTGAAGGCCAATTGTAGGAGGTTAAAGATGTGTGATAAGGAAGATAAATAAATAAAATAAAAGAGGAAAGAAAGGCACTTTATATGACATTTCTTATTAAATCTAATGCCTACATATTTATGGCTAATCTAAATTTACTTTAAAATCATTAAATGTTCAAAATTGTGTTCACCAAGAAACAAATTTCTTAATATAAGTGGATAAAATTTATTTTAAAAGAGAAAATAATCTGTCTTTTAATTTAAGTAACTCTCAGGGTATAGATTAGTATCAGTATAAATTCAGCCCCTCATCCTATATGTACCACTGTGTTCTACTTATTATTAGAGAAAATTGCAAATATTATAAAAGTAGGGAAAGTGTCATGCTAGCAGATTTATCTAGTATATATTCCATGCTACTTCAAAAATAATGCATATAAGTGATCATCAAAAGTCTAATTTTATGCTCTTTCATAAAAATTAATTTAGAAAGAATTTCCTGGTTATTAGAATAAACAAAGACATTATTATTCAAATAGCACTAGATTACTAAAAAGTATATCCACGTATGATAATCATGTATTTGCAATAGTCATCACTTTGGAAAGTTCTATGCAATGTATGACCATTAGCTTAGATTTTTTTTTTTTTTTTTTGCGGTACGTGGGTCTCTCACCACTGTGGCCTCTCCCGCTGTGGAGCACAGGCTCCGGACGCGCAGGCCCAGCGGCCACGGCTCACGGGCCCAGCCGCTCCGTGGCATGTGGGATCCTCCGGGACTGGGGCACGAACCCGTGTCCCCTGCGTCGGCAGGCGGACTCCCAACCACTGCGCCACCAGGGAAGCCCAAATTGTTTTCCAAACCTATATCTAGGACTGTTTCCTTTAGGAATTATAGCATAATACAATGAAATAAAACGTAAAATTTTCAGCTCTCATCCTATTCAAATTTATTTATTTATATTACTTTTATTACTGATACTAATAATAGTACTACTTATGTTAACTTCCAGGTTTCTTTTGGTCTACAGTTTGCCTTCTAATTTTAACAATCTCTTAGAAATATGCATCTTTTTCTCTTCATAAATAGCAGCTGCCACTTAATTCAATTTAACATAAATACACAACCAAAAATGCCAGAATAAAGACTATGCAATTATTACGTAACTTAACCTAGAATTTTTATTTTAGGTTCTATTTTAAATAGTAATAGCCATAACATATAGAGCACATAATATCTGTCCCCTAATGCTGGTAATAAATTAGCACTCATAATGGAAGCTGTCTTTAAAAGATTATGTTACCTTTGATTTGCAAATATACATCTAAATAATTATATACTTAATTTTACTCATACAATAGTAAATTCCTCAGGGTAACTGAAAAATAATCACAGCAATTCTTTTTTTCCCATTTATTGTTCTGGCCTATATATAAATTCAAGAGAAATAAAGAGAAAGTGCATTAAAGAATAATAGCAAAGTTATTACACACCCATCACTGAGAATTTCAAAATGAAGCTAAATACATTTTGTAAAAAAATCTGACTTCAACCATATCTCATACTTTATAAACAGGTTAAATTATTTCCACATCAAAATGTCACCATTTTTCTCAACATTGGTAGATGATTCTGGCTTAATGACTTACCCTGCTAATGACATATTTTTTTCATCATCTGCAGCAAAAAATGAATTTAAGACAACAAAGTACAATACAATCCTCTTGACAGCACATCTTTTTTTAACTGTACAATAACAACAATGATGAATCTTTTATGTTTCCTGTGGATATGTTATGTTTGATTTTTAACCCATTAATGAGAGCATAAGCACCTTGAGGGCAGGGACCCCTACTATGTCACAGGCACTATGCTAGGAACTGGGGCAAAGGCAAAAAAAGAGAATGAAAAGTATCTTAAGAAGAAAAGATAATTAGTAGAATTGAAATAATGTCCTTTTGCCTAATTACAGGATCTATATTAAAATGAAACAGAACTTTTGTCATGATATGTACTCTTTACTTGTTACAAGTTCTAGTATAATATATTTTCTTCCTCTTTTTTTGATGTAAGTAACATTTTAAGTACTCTTTCAATTCCCAAACATATTCACATACCTTTCAAGGAGTGTCAGTTCTGTGCGTTACTAATATTACAAGTCATTAAGAAAATTATTGTAATAAATATTGATGCAAAGAAAAAGCCCATTATTTAATTTTTTTTTCTTTCAGGGTGGCCACTTTTTATTAACTACAAAAGGTAACAACATATTTTGAAATCAGAAACAGAATGAACATAAACCTAAAGTTATTATTATACCACCACTTGAAATTCAGAAAATATGTTGTTTTCATGTACACATACACGAGATAAAATAATACCATAACAGAAGGGTGCTGTATCTGTGTTTAAAGAACGGGTTGTTGGCAAACACCACAGCTCACTTCTGCTGAAATGTACACAACTGATATATGCAGCACAGAAAGCTGGCACCAGGGCTTACAACCTTAATTTGCCTGCAAGAAGGAATGGAGATTTACCTTCAGAGCACGTTCTTGATTGTTTTCAGCAGTCAGATGTCTCATGTTGTTTGCTGAAGTCTGGTTCTGCTCTTTCAGATGATGAAGCTCCTGCTCTAGCCGTTTGCACTGCCACAGGGGAAGAATCCCATTAAGTAAAGGAGTTATAGCATTTTTTTCACCAACCCACATGAATTAATGTAAATAATACCATTGTATTCTCTAAAAGACAGAGTATCCTTTGCAATAAGAATAGTAAGTTAGAAGTAATGTTGAATATGAACAAAATAATATTGTTTATAATACTCTGGCAAATTCAATTGCAATTTTCAGTTTGACTTTTATTAATCTAAATACTACCATATAAATTAGAAAAATACTTATTTCTTATACAATTAAGATCAAACTATATTTAAAATTATTTTCTTCATTAGCCAAATGGCTTTCACTATGTATCTGCTGGCTGAATAAAAGTATACTTCTAAAATTCTAAATAAAGTACAATATGATATTTGTGATGACTTCTTATTAATTTTTTAAAATAAAAAAATATATGAGATTTTTCAGATTTTTAGAAATATCTAAAGAAACAGTTGAGTAGAGAAAAAATAACAGCCAGAGTGCTACATGACTAGGAAACAACTAAAGAAACAAGTGTTTTTAATTCCTATTTTGACTAAACCTTACTTTTAAGTAAAACAAGGGATAAAAAAGATGTGAAATGACATTTTGACCTACTGGTAATATATAAAAATTTAAGTAAAAAAGAAATTATAAACAAAATCATAAATGGGCTAATAGAAGCATCTATGTTCAAAAAATCATTGAAATGTCATGCCACTTGAAAACAAAATCTTAATATAAATATATCAAACATTTTACACAATAATTGTACAGAATATAAACTGATATGCTGCATATCAGGACCATATGAAGATACAAGGGTTATTGGCAAAGGAATAAAGTACTAAATCTATCATTCAGTAAAATATTAAAAAACCACTCCTTAATTTATCTAATTTTAAATTAGGATATTTAACAACCAATAAGTAAGTACACATACTGATTCAAGATCTAGACAAAGTTACTTCTACATTACCTGACAAATGGTTAACTGTCATAATGAATTAAAAATCATTATTATGATACAGAATCAAGATGCAGTCATAATCCAAAATGGCGTTTTTTAGTGCTCTAATGATGATTTCTGCCTCTGACCTCAATATTACTCTGCAATCTGTATCAGTATTTCCCAACCTTGAGTAATATACTAATTCTTTTAAAAGAAAGTCTTATCAAACTCCCGATATTCACTTAAATTATATACGTAGTGATGTTTACATACTAATGACATTTTTAAAAATTATGTGCCTAAAACCTTTGTGAGGTGACATCATTTGGACTTTATTTGGAGGGGACACATGATTTACATATTTGTATTTGTCCCTTTTTAGTTTGTAACAATTAAAATACCTGGTCACAAATGCAATCAAAATACAAATGTGTTTAGTGAAGACACAAATCATGAGGCATGAAAACGAATAAGACATAGAAGCATTACAATCTACTAGACATATTCTCGATTAGAATAATCATCTACATTTTCAATTAATTTTAATACAAACGATTACATACTAAGTATTTAGAATGATTTAATATGACCTATAAGGTTACAAAGGTGGGGTAGATAATTTTGGCTGTGGGAGTAAAAAAATGTTTCATGGAGCAGATGACATCTGAGTTGGGCTTATTTTGGATACATAATTTTATAAGCTGAAAGAGGAGAAAGAGGAAGAATATAGGAGAGAAAGACTGAAGATAGAAATATCAGGGGTCTAGTGAGAAAGCATGGTCACGAGTTTTCTGACCACCTATTTCTTAGTGTTTCCAAGTAAATCAGAAATGATCCAAAGATAGAAACTTCTTTCTTTCTACATGATACACACAGAAAAATTCACTCACTCTTGCTCAAGAAATAAATGTTGAATTTATTTTCATTTCTTCATAAAGTCTAAATTTAACACTGACCTGGGAATCAAGTTGTGGCAAGCCAACAATAACTTTGAACTGAATAAAACCATACACAAATGCTCTTGTCAAATACATGTTTGTGACTTATACATATTCCCGAAATTGCATATTCTGTGTAATTTTTCCTAGTTTTTTTAACCAAACTCTTTAACTTTGAAATTTATTTTGAATATTTATTTATTTGGCTGTGCTGTGTCTTAGTTGCAGCACGTGGGATCTTTAGTTGCAGCATGCAGGCTCTTAGTTGCAGCATGCATGTGGGATCTAGTTCCCTGACCAGGGATCAAAACCAGGCACCCTGCATTGGGAGCGTGGAGTCTTAACTGCTGGACAACCAGGGAAGTCCCTGAAATTTATTCTGAAGCAAAGAGATAGAACTATTTTTTCATTACCAAGTGTTACACTCTATTAACTATTGTCACATTATGATTTTACATAATATTTGTAAAGTAGATAAAGATCCTACCCTTTAATTTACATCTCAAATTTCCTTGACATTGTCACCAATTTAGTCTCTATACATCTTTATATTTAAAAATTTAAAATTTAATTGTCATTTAAATATAAAAAAAGACAGGGAATAATACAACAGAAACTGTTGTACTGATCACTAGTATTTACTAAATGAAAAATAAATTTGCTATAATTCTTTCAGATTTTTAAAATATAAAACATTAAAACTTTATCACAAAATTTTCCTTCACCCAATCTCATTGCCATCGTTTTCTCCAAGGAACCCCTATTTTGAAGTGCATTTTCATTCAACCAATATTTGTTAATAAGCACTTACTCTGTGCTAGGCATAATTATATAGTGGTGGTGGACACAGCATTTAACAAAATAGATAAAAATCTCTGTCCCCATGGAACTCATATTCTAGATGGGAAAAGAGACAATAAAATAAATAAGTGAAATACGTAATATGATAGAAGGTGAAAATATTACGGAGAAAAACAGATTAGAAACATATGGAGTACAAAAAGAGTAGGTACGGAAATCTTTTGTAACTTTAAATACGAGAAATTTTAAGTTGAGAAAACAATATTTGAATAAAGACACTAAGAAGACAAAGCAGTAAGTCTTCAGCTCTTTGGAAGCAGTGGTTCAAGCAAAAGGAACAATAAGGGAAAGGCTCTGAAGTGGAAGCTTGTCTGGTATGCTTGAGTATTAACAGGGGGAAGACTAGCAGGAATGAAGTAAGCAAGGGAAGAATACTGGGAGATGAGGTGAGAAGAGCCTTGAGATCTTACAGATAACAGCTTTTACTCTGAGTGGGAAAGCTGCTGGAGGGTTTGGAATAAAGAAGCACCATGATTTGCCTCATATTAGTATAGGTTCACTCTTCCTGCTCTGTTAGGAATAGACTACAGGAAGACCAGGGAAGAAGCAGGAAATCTAGAGGTTACCAAGTAGTCCAGGAGAGAGATGAGATGGCTCAGACTAGGATGGTAGTGAGCAGCAGTCCGACTTTGGATGTATTTTAGAAGATGCAGCTCCCCAAATTCCCTTTACGTGGTGGTCATTCTTCTCTTCTTGTTTCTGACTTTAAAAGGAATGCTTCTATCATATAATCATTTAGATGAATTTTGTTAGATGTCACTGGTTACATCCATTTGAATATGTGTATATGTGTAGGAAAAACAGATACCTTAATTTGGTTTACAAATATTTTATATATCAGATTGCTGGTATGTTCCTAAGTGAGACAGACCTGTATTTTTCCTTTTTTGTGCTATCCTTTCCAGTTTTGTTATCAAGGTTGGAGTAGCCTCATAAAAACTGTTTTATTTTTGGAAACAGTTTATATAAAATTATCTATTCTTGTAAGAATTGGTAGAAGTCCCCTATCAAACCATCTTAGCTTTCCTTCTGGGTTCAAGTTCCTCTTTTCAGAGCACAGCTTTTAAAAGATCTCTCAGTGAGACATTCTGTCTAAAAATGTGATTTTGTTCTTGAGACACTCTTTACTGGATATAACAGTTACGACAAAAGTTGTATCTTCAGCACTTTGAAGATACTGTTCCATTGCAGTCTGGCATCTATTGTTGCTAATGTGAAGTCACTATTAGTCTGATAACCATTCTTTTATAGGTTTGTCTTTTCTCAATGGTTGCTTTAAAATCTTCTGTAGTTTAACTTTGGAGTTCTTCAATTCTACAATATGTCAAGAGGTGTATTTATTTTAATCTTCTGGATACTTTCTAGGCTTCCCAAACCTGGAAAACTCACAGCTATTATATTTTGAAATGTTACCTAGTTCCCATTTTGAAACCCTTATAGGTCATATATTAGATTTACTCATATTCCTTTCATATCTTTATTTTTTAATTTATTTTTTTATATTTATTTTTGGCTGTGTTGGGTCTTCATTGCTGCGCACGGGCTTTCTCTAGTTGTGATGAGCGGGGGCTACTCTTCGTTGTAGTACGCAGCCTTCTCATTGCGGTGGCTTCTCTTGTTGCAGAACACAGGCTCTAGGTGCGTGGACTTCAGTAGTTGTGGCTCGGGCTCTAGAGTGCAGGCTCAGTAGTCGTGGCACATGGGCTTAGCTGCTCTGTGGCATGTGGGATCTTCCCAGACCAGGGCTCAAACCCGTGTCCCCTGCATTGGCAGGCGGATTCTTAACCACTGCACCACCAGGGAAGTCCCTCCTTTCATATCTTTTAATCTCTATTTCATATTTTAAATCTCTCAGTATGTGTGTGAATTCTGAGCATCTATCATTAGTGAACTGAGATTCCTGATTCTATCTTCAGCTGTGTCTATCCCTTCCTCTGTTTGCTTATCTTTTAATTTCAATGACTATAGTTTTCATTTCTAGATATTTCCTTGTATTTTTTCAATTCTGTCCATCTTTTTTTTCACAGTGCTCTTTTTTACATGTATTACTTAATGATTTCTCTGTTTAAATACACATATTTTATACTCCTTCATATTTTCCTATTATCTCAAATTGTTAATGGTCTCTTTTAATTGTGTCTCACAGTGGACTGTTTTATCTTATGTGGAGAATCCTGTTTTGGCAGAAGTTTTATATTAACCTGTGTGTGGAAGAATTGCCCAGACTGGTTTTGCATTTGCTTCTTGTGGGGGTGACCCAAAGTTTTTATTCATCTAGGACAGGTTTTTGCTTTTTTAAAAATTATTTATTTATTTATTTTTGGCTGCATTTGGTCTTCGTTGCTGTGCGCGGGCACACACTCTAGTTGCAGCGAGTGGGGGCTACTCTTCGTTGCAGTGCGCAGGCTTCTCACTGCGGTGGCTTCTCTTATTGTGGAGCACGGGCTCTAGGTGAGCGGGTTTCAGTAGTTGTGGCTCGCAGGCTCAGTAGTTGTGGCTCGTGGGCTCTAGAGCGCAGGCTCAGTAGTTGTGGAGCATGGGCTTAGTTGCTTTGCAGCATGTGTGATCTTCCTGGACTGGGCTCGAACCCATGTCCCCTGCATTGGCAGGTGGGTTCTTAACCACCAAGGAAGTCCCTAGGACAGGTTTTTATGTTAATGTCTTAGTTTGTGAATCCTCACCATGATGGTTATTATATTTAGTGTCCAGCCCTTTGATTTCTCAGTATAATTGTCCCCCTTTGCTCAGTCATGACCAAAGACAAATTTCCTTGTCCCTTTCCTAAACCAGTAAGTTGTCTATTTTTCCTAGATTCCCTTATACTCAAGAGTTGTTCTTTATATGGTTCTGGATATACATGCAAGGGTCTCCATTCAGTTCCCACCTCAAGTGGTCCCACCATCATTCCTTTTAAAGGCAATAAAATCCAAGTTCCTAGCCCTTGGGATCTATATCTGGTCTTATATTCCTAGTTAACTGATATGTTTGTAACTCTTTAGGTTTCCTTTTTTGTTTTTGGCTTCCTCTTCATTTTTCATCTTCACAGATTTTCTCTTTCATTCCTTCTGAAAAGATCGGGGGGAGGGTACTCGCAGGCCAATTTTTATATGAAATACTGTAACCAAAGAGATAAATACAGCTTAATAAATCTATTTTTGTGATGAGGACATTTATCTACATTGCATAGTTGGGCTCAGTTTCCATGGCCATGCAGTACAAGAAGGACAGAAGATAATGCCCAGGGACCACTCAACGTGGCAAACTGTCCCAAAGTGCCACACTTTCAGGTGTTAAATGATTTTCCTTAATTTAATGAATGAAAAGAAACAAGACAAATGTTATGGAAGAAGAATGTCCCTAAATTAAGTAATATATAATTTATTCTATAGTTTCAGATGGTTTCATTTTAAACTGACACAATTAATAATAACACAATATCTTCTGTGTTCATATTCTGCCAAACATTAATGTTCTTGAAAGTTCTAATGTGTGAATTAAGACCTAGGAGGTTTTATTTTTTTGTATTTTTTGTACTTAAAAATTTTTAATACTCAAATTGAACTTAAGTAAATGCTATCTGTGTATTGTCAGTGTCCTTGAGGAACTAGGATTCTCACCATAAGAGACAAAACATACAGATAAAAAACAAGTTAACTAAAAACACTTTAGTTCAGAACTTGAGTTGGAAGTATAAATATGAAGGTACAAAGTTTTGCCTTTAAAAACTGTGTGTGTGTGTGTTGTTTGTCCATTGAAAAAGGCTAGAAACAATAGGAGACCCAGTAGCAATGAGTACCCCTAGCACCTACACTGTGGGTTCCAAGTACGATTTCTTACTAAAAATAAAGAACTTCATGGATATATTGTTAACTCCAAGACTAGGACAAGAAATGTACAATGTGATCCAAGAACATATGTTCTTGGCGGAAGTTTTGTATTAACTATCAAAACTAAGGAAGTACCAAAGAAACTCAGAGAGGACTCATGAACTAAACTGAAAATCTCCCCCACTAGCTAAAGACAAGACAATCTAAGCATCAGATTAATATACTAAGAGATCTAGGCACTGAGATCTGTTAACAACATAGTTTTTTCACAAACCGACATATGTTTCCAGATGAAACAACACAAACCACATGTAAAATAGTCTTGCTAATAAAAACTAATCTAAATTTGATCAAGCCTCTAGATCAAATCACCGTACTTACAAAAGACAGAAGAGAGGAACACGTTAAATGATACTACAGAGATGCAATGAATAAACTGGGAAATGCTACAATTGACATACTTGGTTTAAAAAAATAAATTCCAAGGGAAAAAAGAGACAGAACGGAATCTATAAATTTTAAAAAGGCTTAAGAGTCAATCCAATCATTTGCAATGTGTGATTCCTATTTAGATACAGATTCAAAACAAAGAGAAAACGTTAGGATATTTATGAGATCATTGGAATTTGAAAACTAATTGGATATTTCACAATATTAAAGAACTGTTTGTTAATATTTTTGGTATGATAATGGTACTGTAGTTATGTTTTAAACAACTGTCCACACCTTTAAGAGATACACAATAAAAGTTATAGACAAAAAGGACATTATGTCTGGGATTCCCTGCAAGATAATAATAAGGAGGAGTAAATGAGTGGGGCATATAGATAAAAAAGATGGACAATTGTTGTAGTAGGGTGAAAACGTCACATAGGTTCATGATTCTGTGCTCTGTAAGATCACTAATAAGAGGAAAAGAATTAAATTTGCCTCTGCAAACAAACAAAAGTAATTCTACAATATGAGTGAGCTAAACACATAAAATATATCAAAATTTAATGGCAAATTTTTATTAAAGGATTTGACCCATATTTACTATAAGATCTATTTTCATCAGTAATTTCCTTTTACTCATTATTGTGAATTCTGAAGAATTGTATCAAGCAGAAAATATAGTTATGATTCTGTTTTATTTTATGTTTACTTCCTGAAAGATTAACATGCCTTAAGTTTTTAACAAAAAGAGGGAATTCCCTGGTAGTCCAGTGGTTAGGACTCTGCACTTTCACTGCTGAGGGCCTGGGTTCAAACCCTGGTTGGGGAATTAAGATCCCACAAGCCACAGAGGGTGGCAAAAAAAAAAAAAAAAGTTTTAACAAAAAGTTCTCTCTAATATTGTCTAGGTTTTTAATAGCTGCTGTTTCTCCTCCTGTACAATCTCCTTTCAGTCACAAATCATGTTGATTGTGTTACAATCAAACATCTTCCCACTTGGGTGCTATACAACTCTTTCCTTTGCAGACAAAAAATAATACCAGACTCTTCCAGTCAAAACAGAAACTAAACTTTGGTGTCAATGTAAATTATGTACTTTGAACTGCAGACGTTTGGAAGCACTTAGGATTATATAAGTTTTTTTCCTTTTCGTTTAGAAGAATTTTAAAAAATCACGATTTTAGATTTAAAAATAATAAATAGAATGTTTTTCTCACATTACAATAACTTGGAATAAAGAGTTTCCAAATTCAAAATGGTAACTTGTTTCTTCAAAGCCCTGGCAAAATATCAACAACTTGGTTAAATGAATAATTTATACAATACTGAAGTTTAAAAAAACCAAAGATTAAAAAAGAAAAACAATAATTATGTGAATGAGTCTCTGAAAACACATATGCTACAGCTGATACACACACGTGTGAGTGTGCGTGCACATGTACACACAGACAAAACATAAATTATTTAGTAAACACTCATCGAGCATGCACTAGGCAATATTATACCACCACTTACCAGGCAACATGCCAGAAAATAAAACGTTTCTACATATTTATATATATGATATCTTAATTATATTTACATATACCATTTCGAAAATACCATATGAAAGTAAATAACTAAGGATTTAATAACAAATATAGTAATACTCTTTTTTTTTTTTTTTGCGGTACACGGGCCTCTCACTGTTGTGGCCTCTCCCATTGCGGAGCACAGGCTCCGGACGCGCAGGCTCAGCGGCCATGGCTCACGGGCCCAGCCGCTCCACGGCATGTGGGATTTTCCCGGGCCGGGGCACGAACCCATGTCCCCTGCATCGGCAGGCGGACTCTCAACCACTACACCACCAGGGAAGCCCTAATATTCATTTTAAACAATTAAATTGTTCAAAAAAGATTAAAGAAACATTTTAAATCACATAGTAAAAGTATTATTAGTAAACATGACAATTATCTTAAAAGGTGTCAACATGTATGTAGTTACTTGTTTAGTATGCTATGCTACTATTTTTGTAATACTGTTTAAGATTATTACATTAGTATTCATAAAAAAGCTATTCATTTAAAAAATCATGGTTTACATCTCTGTTTCAAAATAAAGGTTAACAAATATGATTAATGGTAGTCAATCGACTCTTAGTGAGAAATTAGTATGTGCCAGGCCCTGTTCTAAGAACTTTACATGTATTAAATCAGTCAATCTTCATGTGGACCCTATGAATTAGATATTGGCCTGTTTGGTAGAGAAGGAAGCAGAAGCAGAGAGTAATACATACCTTCTTTAAAGTCATGCAACTAATAAGTAGGATTCAAATTCAGGCAGAATCATTGTTTATCAACAACATTTATAAGGAACACACATAGGAAAATAGTAAAAGCAATGGAAATAGCTAGAACTACAGAAAAAGTTGATGATGACATTTTAAAATTTGAACTTTGAGCATTTAGAGATAGTTAATTTTTAAAGTAGTACATAAACCTGATATAACGAAGTACACAACATAGATCAGAGTGGAATATGAACTAGCCAGTATACAGGATTACTACATTTAAGTCAGTTCATTCAGACCTAATCAAGTCTAAGCTAAATTAATAAAAACCACCTTGGCAATTATTTCTCACCTTTTAATTGCACATTCTATGGCTAACATAGTATCTGAAATCATAATGTTCTTTTTAGGACTATAAAACAAAAAACTGCTATTATTTTATTAATGTTAGAAGTATTTTCTTTGAAATGAAGGCCTTTATAAAAGCTACATACATATATATGGATACATAAATATACACACATTTTTACACCTATATTAGTATGTTAACAAATATACTTATGTATGCGTATACAAAACCACACATATATTTATACATAATTATACATACATACATTTATATGTATATTTATGTATGCATATGCAAATAGACCTGATATCATCAGGTCTTCACATGAAAATGTCCAAAATATATATTTTTCCTTCATATAAACTGCAAACTCCAAGAAGGTAGAGCCCACAGCAAGGCACCTAAAACACAGGTGATATTAAATATGTATTTATTACATTACTGTATTCCCTGCTTATAAATGGCATTTACCCAATCATCCTTGCTAAACTTGAAAATCATTTTAATCTTCCTCCTATCTTTATCCTAAAGTTGGAGTCAGTCCTATTCCTTCAACATGCTTTATTCTCTATCCCCTATGTCATACCTTTCATTCAGCCTCTAAGTTTCTCATTAACTGGCAAGTGTCATGGCTTCAGTCTGAAGCCCTTCCAAACTATCCTCTATTTTGGTAGTTCTCAAAGCTGGCTGCAAAACAATATCATCAGGGGAATTTTAAAAAAGAATGTGTATGTGTATGTGTATGTGCACGTGTTTTCAGGTTGCATCTCAGAGCGAATAAATACTCCAAAAAGCTATTTCTAAAATACAACTCTGATCACACTAACTCTTACCTACCCTACCTTGATATACTTTATTGGTTCTCTCACTGCTTACAGAGTTAAGTTTTGGAGAATGACAGTGGCGTTTCGTGAGCCAGACCCATTTCATATTTTCTCATTCCTCCTTAATTATACACTTGCTCTAGTTCAGACATGATAAATTATCCACAGTCCCCAAAATATGAACATTCCTTTCAACTTTCATGCCTTTGCACAAGTTTATATATATATATATATATGACTTATCCACACAGCGCCAGACCCCATCTTTCCACTGGGAAGCCCTCCTGAGGAATACCATTCCCTCCTTGCTTCTATGGACTCACTGCCCTTCCTTTATATTCTCATCTGCAACCATCTGCTTAGCATTCTTGGTCACATCCAC
Source organism: Delphinapterus leucas (assembly GCF_059928025.1). Lineage (NCBI taxonomy): Eukaryota > Metazoa > Chordata > Mammalia > Artiodactyla > Monodontidae > Delphinapterus > Delphinapterus leucas. Next base: position 120,405,406 of record NC_143130.1, on the reverse strand, counting down.
CTACAATCCCAGGGACAAATCCAGCACATAGTTTGCTGAAGCTATATAATGCATGCTTAATAAATAAATGATGTGAATTTTGTTTAAAGAAATCTTATTTTTCATATTAATTTCCTTGTAAAATTATAGGCATGTGCCACTAGACAATATTTAGGCTATCATATACTGTATTAATAAGCATAAATGCAGCATAAGAATATAGAAATCTGAAAACATTATACTTAAACAAAAATAACTAATTTTTAAATACAGAAATATGCAAAATGTTTTGATGATGATATATAATATTTCCATCACACACCAGAAAGGACTTGGTGCTTCCAATCTGCCCCCATAGCCATAGGCTACCATTGTTCTGATTTGTAATTTCGTGAATGATTGCACTTGTTCTTTAACTTCAAAAAAAAAAAAGGGGCTTCCCTGGTGGCGCAGTGGTTGAGAATCTGCCTGCTAATGCAGGGGACACGGGTTCGAGCCCTGGTCTGGGAGGATCCCACATGCCACGGAGCAACTAGGCCCGTGAGCCACAACTACTGAGCCTGCGCGTCTGGAGCCTGTGCTCCGCAACAAGAGAGGCCGCGATAGTGAGAGGCTCCCGCTTGCCACAACTAGAGAAAGCCCTTGCACAGAAACGAAAACCCAACACAGCAAAAATAAATTAATTAATAAACTCCTACCCCCAACATCTTCTTTAAAAAAAAACAAAAAAACAATGAAACCTTTAAGTTGTAATCCTTTGACTTCTTTCAATCAACATATGTATTTGAGATTCATCTATGTTTTTCTGTGCATGAGTGGTTCATTCTTTTCAGGCAAATTAATATTCCACTGTATGAATATACCATAATTTGTCCATATTCCCACTAAAGAAATGACAGTTGAGTTGTTTTTGGTATTTGGATATTATGAATGAGCTCCTATAAACATTGCTCTAAAATTCCTACAGCATGTATGTGTTTTCATTTTCCTTGGGTAAACACCTATAAATGGAATTGCTAGGTCATGAAGTAGATATTGCTCAAGTGTGTAAGAAACTGTCAAGCAGTTTTCAAATCCGGTTGTACCATTTTACATTCCCATTAGCAATGGATCAGAGTTGCAGTTGCTGCACATCCTCGCCAACATTTGCTGTTGTTGGTCTTTTTAATTTCAGATGCCACAGTGCATGTGATATGGTATCACATTTAAATTTGTGTTTCCCTGTTCACAAGTTATAGTAATCTTTTCATGTGTTCATCGGACATTTGTGAAGTTTTTTGTCCAGTCTTTGGCCAATTTTTTCTTGGGTTGTATCTTTTTATTATCAATTTGTGGGAATTATTTAAATATACTTAATGCAAATTCTGTGTCAGATACAAGAATTGCAAATATTTTCTCCTAGGTTATGGCTTAATTTTTCATGTTCTTAAAGTTGGTTTTTGACAAGCATTAGTTTTAATTTTGTTAAAGTCAAACTTATCAATTTTTTTGTTATGGTTGGAGCTCTTTCTGTCCTTTCTGAAATCCTTGCCTAACTCAATATAATAAAGATATTTACCCATGGTTTCTTACAACATCTTTAAGGTTGCTTTCTTGTTTAGGTCTATAATCCACGTTGACTTTATTTTTGAGTATGGTGTGAGGGAAGAGTCAAGTTTCCTTTTAATTCTATACTGACACCCAGCTGTTCTACCACTATTTGTTGTAAATACATACCTTTCTCCAGTGGACTGACCTGATGCCTTGGTCAAAAATCAAGAGTATCACAAGCAAAAGAATGAATTTAGGCAACTTTCTTAGGACATACAGAAAAATTAACTTAAATTTGATAACAGATCTAAATGTAAGAGATAAAACTATAAAAATCTTAGGAAAAAACAGGAGTAAATCTTAGTGACGTTGGCTTCAGCATAACTTTCTAAGCCTTCAAGTGACAAAAGAAAAAAGATAAATGGGACTTCATCACACTGAAAAACTTTTGTGTTGCATATGATATTATTAAGAAGTGAAAAGATTACCCACAGAAAGGGAAAAATATTTCATAAATGATACATCTGATTTAAAAAAAACAACCTTGTATCTACAATATATAAAGAACTCTTACTATTCAATAATAAAAAGAATAACAACATAACCAAACAATGGGCAAAGGACCAGAATAGACATTTCTTTAAAGTACATAAACAAATGGCCAATAAGCACAAAAGGTAGTCAACATCATTAGCCATTAGGGAAATGTAAATCAAAACCACAATGAGGAGAATGACACCTGCAAGATGATGGACAAACAAGCTCCAGGCCCTAGCTCCCCAATGGAAAAAAAAGTAAATAGCATATGGATTAAAGCTTTGTGGGAATTCTAGAAAACAATTAAGGATCAGCAGCAACCAAATAAACCCCCAACCAATTTGACACTCTTCAAATTGGCAGGAAAATTTGCAGCATTTTTACTTGCTCCTCCTGGACTGTCTCCATGGCACATCATAGTGATGTCAGTTGGGAGGAGGCTACCCAATTTTCAGTTCCTCCTTTGGATGGAACAAAAGAGAGGCACTTGTTTCCAACATACTGGTCTGTCTAGGGGCTGCCCCAGGCACTTGTTTCTGTCTTTCCTGAACTGAAGTACTATGGGAACGATGGCATGGTTTGGATATTAGGTTGGAGGTTGCCAAAAGCTGTAGTGAATGCCGCAGTGATTGAGAGCTGTGGGGGAACTGCAGAGCCGTGCTGTCTGGAGTCAAGAGATTATTAGCAGAGGACTACAATACATACCAAAGGCTTTGTGAAGAAGCAAGTGTGAGACTCTAAGAGAAATAAGACATTTAAAAGCAGACAAGTATACAGAAGAATTGGAATAAAAGTGCACACATGGGCCCAGGGAAGATACATCTCCAGAAAAGGCTCAAGAGGATCTTCAGTCAGCAGAGCAGTCTGATTAGTGAAAGTCTTCTGCACAGAGCCAGTCTACAGAGAATGCGAGATGTGGGTATTATTTCAAATGCCCAATTTTCAACAAAAAAATCAGAAGGCATACAAAGAAACAGGGAATTACAGCCTATCTGAAAGAACAAAATAAATCCACAGAAACCAATCTTAAAGAAACACAGGTCTCAAACTTACTGGACAAAGAGTTTAAACCACTGTCTTAAGTATGATCAATGAGCTAAAGGAGAACATGAACAGAAAACTAAACAGTATCAGGAAAATAACACATGAACAAAATGAGGATATAAACAAAATAAAAGAATTATTTTTAAAAAGAACCTAACAGATATTTGGGGCTGGAAAACACAATACCTGAATTGAAAAATTCACTAGGGTGGTTCAACAGCAGACTCAAACAAGCAGAAAGAATCACTAAACCTGAACAAAGATAATTTGAAATTATAGTGTCTGAGGAAAAAATAAAAAATAATAAAGAAAAGTAAATAGAGCCTAAGGGACTTATGGTTCTATCAAGTGGACTAATATACACATCATGAAATTCAAAGAAAGTGAAGAGAGAGAGAAAGGGGATAGAGAGCTTATTTAAAGAAATAATGGCTGAAAACTTCCCAAACTTGAGGAAACACAGGATATAAAAATACACGAAACTCAACTACCTCCAAGTAGGATAAATATAAAGAGACTTGTACCAAGATACATTATAATCAAATTGTTGAAAGTCAAAGACAGATAATCTTGAAAGCAGCAAGAGAAATGCAACTGTTCATATACAAGGAATCTTCAATAAAATTATCAATTGATTTCTCAGGAGACACTTTGCAGGCTAGAAGGCAGTGGGATGATATATTTAAATTGCTGAATGAAACAAACAAACAAACAAACAACACTGTCAAATGAGGATTTCATATCTGGCAAAGATATCCTTCAAAACTGAGGGCAAAATTAAGACATTCTCAGATAAACAAAACCTGAGGAAGTTCATTAACATTAAATCTGCTCTAACAAAAAATGCTAAAGAGAGTCTTTGGAGTTCAAATGAAAGGACAGTACAGAATAGCTAAAAGCCATATGAAAATACAAAAGTTATGCAGTAAAGGTAAGTACACAAATATAAAAAATCTTTATTACTGTAATTTTGGTTTGTCACCCCACTTTTTATTCTTTTATAGGTTTAAAGACAAAAGCATAGGATACTTAGAAATCTATGTTAATGAGTACATAATATATAAAGATGTAATCTGTGACAACAATAACATAAAGTGGGGGAATAGAGCTTTAAAGGAGTATAGTTTTTTATGTGATTAAAGTTATCAGTTTAAAACAGATTGTTATAACTTTTAGGATATTTTATGTTTCCCCATGGTAACCACAAAGAAAATATTTACAGAATATACACAACAGGAAATCAGAAGGGAATCAAAGCACATCACTACAAAAAATCAACTGAAAACAAAGGAAGGCAGTAAGGGCTGAAATGAGAGACAAAGAAGCTATAAGATGTACTGAAAACAATGAATAAAATGGCAATAGTAAGTCCTTTTCTATCAGTTATTACTTGAAATGTAACTAGACTAAATTCCTCAATCAAAAGACAAAGATTGGCAGAATGGATTAAAAAGCCAGAATCCAACTATACACTGTCTACAAGAGACTAACTTTAGATCTAAAGACATGCATGGGTTGAAAAAGATATTCCATGCAAATAGTAGCCAACAGAGAGCAGGGTGGCTATACTAACATCGAGCAAAACAGACTTTGTCAAAACCTGGTACAAAAGACAAATAAGGACAATATATGATAAAATGGTTACTCCACCAAGAAAACAACAATAACATGGAGGCTTCACACTTCCTGGTTTCAAAACTTATTACAAAGCCACAATAATCAAAAGAGTGTGGCATTGGCATAAAGACAGACATGTAGGCTAATGGATTAGAAAAGAAAGCCTTGAAATAAACCCTTGTATACATGGTGAAAATTTTTTTCCTAAGGTTACCAAGACCATCCAATGGAGGAAAAGAAAGTCTTTTCAAGAAATGGTGCTGAGAAAACTGGATATATACATGCAGAATAATGAAGCTGGACCTCTACTTTACACCATATACAAAATTAACTTAAAATGGATCAAAGACCTAAATAAATGTAAGAGGTAAAGCTATACAACTTCTAGAAGAAAACATAAGGTAAAAAGTTCAGGATACTGGGTTTGTCAATGACTTCCTGGATATGACACCAAAAGCACAGGCAACAAAAGACAAAACAGATAAATTGGACATCAAAATTAAGAACTTTTGTGCATCAAAGAACACAATCAACAGACTGAAAATGCCTGCCATGGAACAGGTGAAAATATCTGTAAATCACATACCTGATAAAGGTTACTATCTAGAATACATAAATAACTCCTATAACTCAAAAACAAAAACACCAAACCTGATTAAAAAGTGGGCAAAGAACTTGAATAGACATTTCTCCAAAGAAGATATAAAAATGGCCAATAAACATATGAAAAGATGTTCACCCTTACTAATCATTATGGAAATACAAATCAAAACCACCTAATATACTACCTTACACCTATTAGGATGGCTATTATAAAACAAAAAACCCAGAAAACAAGTGTCAGTAAGTATATGGAAATTGGAAGCCTTGTGCACTGTTGACGGGAATGTAAAATGATGCAGCCACTATGGATAACAGTATGACAGTTTCTTAAAAAATGTAAAAATAGAATTACCGTATGATCTAGCAATTCCACTTCTGGGTGTATACTCAAAAGAATTGAAAGCAGGGCCTCAAGATATATTTGTACACCATGTTCACAGCAGCATTTTTCACAATAGCCAAAAGGTAGAGGCAACCCAAGTGTCCACTGATGGATGAACAGATAAATATAATGTGGTATATACATAAAACAGAATATTATTCAGCCTTCAAAATAAAGGAATTCTGACACATGCTACAATATTGAGGACACCATGCTAAGTAAGTGAAATAAGCCAGTCATAAAAAGACATATATAATCATCAAAATGTTAAATATAGAGTTGCCATATGACCCAGAAATGCCACTTTCAGATATACACCCAAGAGAAATGAAAATATACGTCCACACAAAAACTTTAAATGTATGTTCAGAGTAGAATTACTTGTAATAAACACAAAGCAGAAATAAATGTCCATCAACTGACAAATGAATAACAAAATCTGGTATATCCACATTATTACTTGGCAACTTAAAAAGGATTAATTTAGCAATAAAAGTACTAATACATGCTACCACATGAATAAACTTTAAGTGCATTATACAGAGTGAAAGAAGCTAATCAAAAAAGACCACATAGTGTACGATTCCATTACATAAAATGTCTAGAATAGGTAAATCTATGGAGACAGACACTAGATTACTGGTTGCCTAGGGCTGGTGGAGGACTGTTTTGATGGAATGAACGGGAATGACTAATAATGGGTATAGAGTTTCTTTTAGGATGATAAAAATATCCTAAAATTGTGAGAATGTACAACTCTGTGAATGCAGTAAAAATGCTGAATTGTAACTTTAAATGTGTGAACAGCATGCAAATCTCAATAAAGCTATTAAAATGTAAAAAAAATTAAGGGACTATATACAAGATCTGTTTCTGGGCTCTCTACACTGTTCCACTGATTTGTGTATGCAGAAAGCAGTGTCTTGACTACTGTATTTTTAGAGCAAGTCTTGAAATCAGATAGCATGAGTGCTCTAATTTCATTCTTTTACACTATTCAGCAATCATAATTGGTTCTCTCTGTAACTGCTAGACAATCTAGACAAAATCATTAACATTGTAGAAGCCTTGACTTTTCATTCACTTTGACCTAAGTGAAATTTATAAAACAATCAACAAATGCAGAATACACATTCTTCTCAAAGGAACAGTAAAAAAAGACTATGCTGGACCTTAAAATATATCACAATAAATTTGAAAACATTGAAATCACAGAGTATATTTCTGCTCACAAGGGAACTAAATGAGAAATTAACAAGAATAAGATATCTAGAATATCCCTAAATATTTGGAGGTTAAACATTGTTAGACTGCCTGATATTGTTCCATAGATCACTGAGGTTGTATTCTTTTATTTTCATTTTTTCCTCCTTTTTTCAGGTTAGATAAATTCTAGAGATCTGTCTTCAAGTTCACTAACCTTTCATTGTATGGTCTCTAAACTGTTATTAAGCTTGTCCACTGAAGTTTTCATATCAGGTGTTACAGTTTTAGCTTTACAATTAAGCTCTTTCTAGAGTCTCATTTCCTTGCTGATATTACCCATCAGTTCACTCACTGGGATCACCTTTCCTTTAAATCTTTTAAGGAACTTAGAATAACTTCTTCAAAGTACGTTTCTGCAGTTTCTAACATATTGAGGTATGTCAAGACTTGTTTCTGTTGACTACATTTTCTCTTGACTGTGGGTCACATTTATCTGCTTCTAGTATTTTTAATTATATGCTGGTCATTGCAGGTGGCTCATTGTAAGGTACCTAGATTATGTTGTCTTTATTTGAAGAATGCAAATTTTTCCTCTAGCAAAGAGTTAAGTTATTGCTGGATTCCTTTGCACCTATCAAATTTATTTTTATAATTTATTTGAGCAGGTCTATTCCAGTTTTGAACTTAATCCTAGGGCCTGACTCTTAAACTAGAGCTGCTCTGTCTGATATGGTAGCCAGAAGGCAAATGTGGCTATTAAGATTTAAGTATACATTAATTAAAACTAAATAAAATTTAAAATAAATTATTCTTTTGCACTAGCCACATTTTAAAGTGCTCAAGAACCAAATGTAGTCCATGGCTACCAAACTGAACAATGCAGAGACATTTCCATTATTGTAGAATGTTCTATTAAACAGCATTGCATTCAGGCTTGGTCCTTAACCCAAGGAAGAATCAATTGAATGACCAAAGTTCTCAGCAATGGACTTACTTCTTTTAACTCACAGCACTCTGGCAGTGTTTTTAAACCACTTGTGTGCAAGCCCTGTGCATGCACTGCAAAAGTCTTGGACAAAGACTGAAGGTGAATAAACACACAGATACCTGGTGTTTCCACTCTAGCCTCCCTCCAAACATATGGGCATAGTTTCCTCTGATCTAATATCATCTCCTGCAAGCTTCAGCTATTTCAAATACCTGGACTTAAATTTCTTCTTTTTTAGTGCAGCAAGACCACTGCTCTGCCTGAGTTCTACCTTCCTGACTCAGCAAGAGTAACTCCCAGGCACAATACCAGGGAAATCACTGAGCTCACCTCTGTGCATTCCTGAGCAGGCTGTTGTTCACACATTTTTTTCCAATTTTATAATTGTTTTTTGAGGGAACACAAGATTGGTAATAATTACTCTGATATGACAAGAAGTCTCTATTGCTTTTCAAGGGACCAAAAGCAATTTTTCCCTAATAAGGAAAAGGTTCCTGCAGTATAGACTGGAATGATAAGTTTTCATTTATTTCAAACTGACTTGACACCCAATGAAACTCTTCCCTTCCAATTTCCTATAACTTTCAATATATCTTTTCCTAATATCTGTAAAACTGGTTATTTTCTATAATAGTCAACAGAAAATGAAATTAGGTACATAAATTCCTAAACATTTCCTTAGTAGAAATTTCCCTCCAGGTTTTGCAATAATATGTAAATGATAATAATTACTGAATTATGAGTAAACTAAAAGTAAATTAGTAATAGTGTTTACTTAGCTTCTAATAACTAGACACTGATGACCTACCAAATGTGATTATTGAAGTGGAGAGTTATGAAATTACCTTTTCTGGATTTTAATTAGAACATAACTAGAAATGATTACCAACATTTGAGCTGTTACTAACATAAGAAACTAAAAGAGATTAAAAATGCAAGTAATACTTCCCTGAATAGAAAAGTAAGCCAAAACTAACTTATCATTTGTCCATTCAACCTACCCCTCTCTGATCTCTCTTGCCCAGTATCCTAATTCTCTGGCTGTGTATTCTAACTGGCTGTGTATAACGGCACAGTGTTCTGGGAGTAAAAAAAGGGAAGAGTAGGCTGATAAATCCAAGGGAGTAATCTAAACATGTTGCCCAAAAAATGAAGAAGGGAGAAAAATAAAAGCCACAGAGTCCCTTGATTTCAGTAGTATCTGCTGTGCTGGAAAGAGGCACCCCTCGCACCATACCCACAACTTCTCAGGATCTCAATCTGCTGGGGCAGACTTCAGGTCTAATAAAAAGAAAACGGCAATCTAACACTGAGGCTATTATATCTCACATCTAATGTATGCATTGTTTATTACGTCAATAATTACTAATTATATGGATTCATAATTACTTAATACATTAAAGTTGAATTAGAAATGTCTTTATATAAAATTTAAGAAAAGTTGGTTTGTACTTTCCAGATGTTTTAGGATGATCACCTAAAATCTTAAATAGATTTGAGATTACAATTCTAGTCATTAAATTAAAAGTTATAGGGACTTCCCTGGTGGCACAGTGGTTAAGAATCCACCTGTCAATGCAGGGGACATGGGTTCGAGCCCTGGTCCAGGAAGATCCCATATGCCATGGAGCAACTAAGCCCCTGCGCCACAACTACTGAGCCTGTGTTCTGGAGCCCGTGAGCCACAACTACAGAGCTCACCAGCCACAACTACAGAAGCCTGCGTGCCTAGAGCCCGTGCTCCACAACAAGAGAAGCCACCATAATGAGAAAACTGCTCACCGCAACAATGAGTAACCCCCACTCACCGCAACTAGAGAAAGCCCACACACAGCAACGAAGACCCAACGCAGCCAATAAATAAATTAATTAATTAACTTAAAAAGTTACAATTCAAAGTTAATAACACTTCCTCTTCAATTTCAATAATAAAAACTCTAGAACTGCTTTGAATTTTTGTTTTGTTATGAATTATATCAGAAAAGTACTGCATTTCTAGTTTAATAGGAATAACCAGAAATAATGAATAGTATAACAATATTTTATAACTGAAATAATTAAAATAAAGATAACTATAAAATTACTACATAAAAAGAGATCTAATCTAGCTTATGCAATTTCTATAATCTCTTCAGTGCTGCAAAGGCATTTATTTTTAACATGATGACTTTACTTCTCTGGCTAATGCCATGACTAGGATATGGTACTGTGATCCTTTTTGTACAGTTATAACCTTGTAATGCTGAACCTTGTAGTTAGCTAATGGTCAGGAAAACAAAATTCAGTAAATAATACCATTGTAATGAATTGGTTCTTAAGTAAACTTCAATGGATTTTCTCCAAATCCACAAACAAACAACAGTATAACCTAAATGTTAAGTTGGCAGTTATTGCACAAAATAATAGAGATGCTTCTTACACTATTGTAAAACACAAGGCAGAGTTCAGGAAATAGTATTAGTACACACCGGATGATAGCCTCAGTTTAACAGTTTATTAAGCTCTTTTTTCAGTTTTTGGATTCCTGGAATCACAGATGCCTCCTCCTCTTGGTTTGAAAACTTCGTTTGTTTGCTATTATAAATGTTGTAATCTCAATAGAACTGTCAGTTACTTAAGTGCTCATTCTTAATTTTCTTCTTGTATAATGTGTGTTGTCCAAACGTTGTTAAATCCTAACAGAAGCCACTCCAACTTCTAAGATTACAACAGGATAAAAACTAAAAAATTGTATGATAAAGCAAAGTATCAACAAGTTGAAAATTATATAAAAGTCATTCTCTTTGAGAGATAAGACTAATTATCTTTGAATATGTAAATATAACTAGTGTTCTCCATAGGAAACCAGTAAATACTTGTGGACTTGTGGTTTAGTGACTACTATAAGAAATGCTTTGGAAACTTGGGACAATTCTCAGGACACTTCCTAGTTTTTCAATGGAGTCAATCATTTCACCTATTTTTATTTATTTATTTGGCCACACCAGGTGGCTTGCAGGATATTAGTTCCCCAACTAGGGATTAAACCCATGCCCCGTGCAGTGGAAGCACAAGGTCCTAACCACTGGACCACTAGGGAATTCCCCATCTCACCGATTTAAAAAAAAATGTTTAAATGTTCTTGAAACTGTTTTATTAATATGCATATGCAAAGCCAGGAACATCATCCAAACTATTTAGCAGTGATTAACTTAAGAGCAATCTCAGTGAAAAATAAGTCTACATTATATTCAGCTCCCTAATGTCAACTAAAACTTGAATTCTCTTCTGGCTTAGCTCTTTCTCTTACCTACCCTCCTTGTACTTTTGGCATTATGGAGCTTGGAAGTACTTTTTTATTGCCAAGATACTTCCATACATTCTTAAGCTTAATCCCTTTATTTCCTCAGCTCAATATAAAACCACCTCACTTCCAGTGACACTTTTGTCTGCACTCTCTCTAGTACAGCGTACTCTTCTTTCATATACTGTTAGTTCAGAGGCAGAAAAAAAGTACATGTATTTTTCCTGGTTCCCAACTGTCATTTCCAGTCCACTAATCCTTCTTTAAACAACCTTTTCAATTTTGAAATTTCTGTTATCCATTCATAATGCGTGGTCCACAGGCTAGTAGTGGTCCAAAACTGATACTGCCATGAAGCTAGTACTAAAATTCAGAAGAAGCAATTAAACATTTTATAGGAATTTCACAGAGCAAACTTTATGGCTTTGAACCCATTAAAAGAATGTTTGCTTGAATCCTGCATGTCTATATATTTCTTTGTTTCATTTTTTGATAAGTCATTTTTATTATGTTATAAAGTAGTGGTCCATAACACATTGGAAAAACGTTTTTTTAAACTGGTTTTCACCACAGACAGTTTGAGAAGAACTGATTTGGATGACTTGCTTCTCATCTGTACCACTGTGATTTGACAACAAAGGTTACTTTCCCACATTAAAACTTTTTTTTTCTTGTCAATATTCTAGACAAAAAAGCAAGAATCACCAATACAACACTGTAGCCTCACAATTTCTTGACTCATTTATTCCAATAAAATTTACCTTCAAACAATAACCCCAGCCGTATCCTCTCCTTAGTCCTCTTTAATCCTTAACTCTGAAACTCTGCTCTTGGATCACAAACTTTCATTCTCCTACCTTCTTACCAAAACTGCTCTTTACTGTTCTTACTGGAATCAACACTTTGTCCAGATATGGATTTGCTTCCCTGAATGCAATGCTTATTCAAAAACAGCCATCCATGGACTTACAGAATGCCGTACATATCACCATGAGATTCCACACAGCATTGTTCTGATCAAGGAACTCACTTCATAGCACACGAAGTGTCGCAATGGGCTCATGCTCATGAACACTGATCTTACCAAGTTATGCATCATCCTGATGCAGCTAGCTTGATAAAACAGTGGAATGGATTTTTGAAGACTTGATTATAGTGCCAGATATGTGGCAATACCTGGTGGGGCTAGGACAAGGTTCTCCATGACATTGTATATGCTCTAAACTAGAATCCAATATATAGTACTTTTTCATCCACAGCCAATATTCACAGGTCCAGGAATCAAGGGGTTGAAATGGGAGTGGCTTCATTCATTATTACCCATAGTGATCCAATAGCAAGATTTTTGCTTCCCATCTCTGCAAACTGAGATTCTGTTAATCCAGCAGTCTTAGTTCCAAAGGGAGAAAAACTTCCACCTAGTGACATAACAAAAATTCCATTAAACTGGAAGTTGAAACTGTTACCTTGTCACTTAGGGCTCCTCATGCCTCTGAATCAATATGTAAGGAAGAAGGTTAATGTACTGGCTGGGGTAACTAATCCTGACTACCCAGGGGAAACAGAGTTGCTACTATACAATGGAGGTAAGGAGGAATATATCTAGAATACAGGAGACTGCTTGGGGCATCTCATAGCCATCTTATGTATTATATCCATCTATATCTAGTGACTATGTCCTTAAAAAATGAGGGTTAAATAAAGATACATTCAGATAAATGAGAACTGAACTAAACAAGAGCACATGTGTATTAGAGAAGAGAGAGAGAGAGAGAGAAAGGAAAAAGGAAGGAAGGAAGAAAGGAAGGAAGAAAGGAAGGAAGGAAAGAAGGAAGGAGGTAGGAAGGGAGGGGGAAGGAAGGGCTAAAAGGTGTTATTCAAGTTAGGGAAAATAACAAAAAAAGAAAATTCATTCCAACATGAAGAAACAGAGAGTATCTAAAATCAATGATGGATAAACATAGAAGAGTATATTTTTAATTCTCATAATTTCTTTAAAAGACAATTTATTATTTGAATCAAAATAAATATAAAATATATGTCAATATATCAAAAGGATGAAGGCAAGTGAAATTTTACTGTTTTAAGATTCTTAAATTTAAACCATGTGGTGTATTATTAATATCAAGAAGATTGTGAGAAATACCATAGATTTAAAAAAAAAAACTAAAAACTGTTTAAGATGTCAATCCCCCTCCACTCCAGTGATCTACTGATTCAACACAATCTAATCATAATCCCACCAGGCATTTTATAGAAATTGAAAATCTGATTTTAATATTTATAGGAAAATACAAAGAATCTATAATAATAAAAACAACCTTAAAAAAGCACAAAGTTGGAGGACTTTCAATGCCTAACATCAAAATTTATAGCAATCAATGCAGTGTGGCATTGGCATAAGCATAGAAAAATAGATTATTAAAACAGAATAGTATGTCCATAAATAGATATATATGGTCAATTAATTTTCAAAAAATGACACCAAAGCCATTCAATGGGGTAAAAATCCACCTTTCAACAAGTAGTGCTGGAACAACTGAATATTAACTTGTTCAGAAAATGATCCTGAATCTTATACTATACACAACAGTTAACTCAAAGTAAATCACTGATTAAAAACTAAAACAATAAAGCTTGTAGAGGAAAACACAGGACAATATCTTTGTGATCTTGGGGTAAGGAAACATTTCTTAGACAAGATACATTAAAATGCTGATGTATCAGACTTCATCAAAATTGAAAACTTCTGTCCATTAGAATATAAAATTAAAATGAATAAGCAAGAAAAGACTAGGAGAAAATATTTTTACTACATATATCTGACAACTGACTTTATCTAGAATATACAAAGAACACTTACAAATCAATAAAAAGTCAAATCACCCTATTAAAAGATAGGCAAAAGACTTGAATGGATGTTCAAAAAGGAAAACATATAAATGATTGATAAGCACATAAAAAGTGTTCAACATTATTAGTCATTGGGAGATGTGAATTAGAACCACAATGATATATATTACTAGACACCGAATAAAATAATTACAATTAAAAATACTGACAACAATTGTTGGTGAGTATATGGATCAATCAGAACTTCCATAAATTGCTGCTGAGACTGTAAAATGATACAGCAACTTCAGTGAACAATTTGCGACCCAGCAATTCCACTTTTAGGTTTTTAACCAAGAGAATGAAAACTTACGTCCACGAAAAGACTTGTACAAGAATTCTCATAGTAGCCTTAGTCATAAGGGACAAAAATTGGACAAATTCAAGTTTCCTGTTCTATCAACAGGAAAGTGAATAAGAAATGTAAGTTTATACACAATGGAATACTACTTATCAACAAAAAGGAAAGAACTACTGATACAAAGAACAACACGGGGGCTTCCCTGGTGGCGCAGTGGTTGAGAGTCTGCCTGCCGATGCAGGGGACACGGGTTCGTGCCCCGGTCTGGGAAGATCCCACATGCTGTGGAGCGGCTGGGCCCGTGAGCCATGGCCGCTGAGCCTGCGTGTCCGGAGCCTGTGCTCCACAACGGGAGAGGCCACAACAGTTAGAGGCCCACGTACCACAAAAAAAAAAAAAAAAAAAAAAAAGAACAACACGGGGCTTCCCTGGTGGCGCAGTGGTTGAGAGTCTGCCTGCCGATGCAGGGGACACGGGTTCGTGCCCTGGTCTGGGAGGGTCCAACATGCCGCGGAGTGGCTGGGCCCGTGAGCCACGGCCGCTGAGCCTGCGCGTCCCGAGCCTGTGCTCCGCAAGGGGAGAGGCCGCATGAGTGAGAGGCCCAGGTACCGCAAAAAAAATAAAAGAGCAACATGGATGAATATCATAAATATTTTGCTGTCATTGTATAATCCACTTGTATGAAGTTCTAGAATAAGCAAAATAAATCTGTGGGTAAAAACAGAAAAGTTGTTTGGGTGCGGCAGGCATGATTGGTAGGGAAGGGAAATAAATGAGGGGACATTCTTGGGATACGGAAATGTTCTATATCTTTATAGGGATGTGGTCGTGTGGATGTATTTGTCAAAACTTGTCAAATTGGTGATTTAATATTTATGTATTTCATTTGTGTGTAAATTTTATCTGAAATAAAAACTGTAAATAAAAAGTAAACATATTAATAGAGAAAAACTCTCAATTTCTAATGATCACTAAAGCAAAATAACTCATGAAGATCTAGTAATATATTTATGATTTATAGATATATTTATTGAAAAAGTTTCCAGATAAATTATAATTTAAAAGTATATTTTATTATATATTTTCACCTACTAATAACGTTATTATAATTTTTTACCACAAAGGTTAAATAATATTAACAATGAGTTAATATATAAATTTGGAATTTTTTTCAAGGGTTTCTAATACTGAAACAGGCTATTAGTAACAATGAAAACCATTACCCCCTGAATCATTGCAAAGTATCAACATTAGATATTTAAATTAATTCTAGGAGGTGGTTTGGGAATCTGATCTTTTGTGATCCCAGAGCTTAGTACTATGATAGATGAGTCAAGTAGCAATTAATCAAACAAACCTTTAGGCAAATGTACAAGCACAGACACAGAGTCATTTTCAAAAGAGTGGAGGCCTTGATGTTGAGAATACAAGTTTTATTTTAAAGTGTCCTGATACTTTGGACTAAAGACATATATTTTGTGGTGAATGATATATTCAGATACCTTTATGTTCCTCCTGCAATACTTGTGTAAGCAAGTCAAATAATTTTACTAGATATTTGGTTGCATGTAATTGTGTTTTTGAAGATAAAATTTAGCAGAAATATAATCCACCAAGATGTTAACTGAAATCTTTCCTTATGAAATCAGAGAAGTACTAAAGAAACAAAACCACAGCAATTTGAATTTTTGTGCCCAAATGGCAGTTTATGAAACTATCAAGTAGTTTTCCAAGAATACTACTACAAAATTTGAGAATTTAAAAATGATAAATTTACAACTTACACAAAAAACTGCACAGTCTTTAGAATAAAGATGGCTTTCACGCCAAAAAGTTTACAATACAGGCTCCTCAATACTTAGAGACTCCTACTAATTATCAAACCTGGTCATGGTTTAAATTCACACTCCTTGCAATCTTGCCCAACACTGCTTCTTCTGGAAAATAAGGATGGGTTTACTATTACACCAAATAACAACATATCAAAGAAAATGGTATTGTGTACTTAATACAGTCTATTATACTTTTTAAAGTATTAGTTACAATGCTGGTGAAGACTAATTTTTAGGGAAATAATTTCAGATTTTGATATCTTAAGATGGTGAAACTATATGTAGATCTTTAGGACTGATATGCTGAAATGCACAGTCATCATTCTAACAGAATGACCCACAGGAATTAGCACAGAAAAAGAATAACAGAAATCCTACATCTACTTCAAAAAGATGAAGAAAATCTTAAGAAAAAAAAAAATCAGTCCTTAACAGCAAGATGCAAGATTAGAAAAATATATATTTCTTACCTGCACAAGAATATAAGACACAAATAAATGTGATCATCTTAGGTATATTGAGATCTCAAGCATATAAACTTTCTAGAAAAAGTAAAACTAATTAATGATGTAAAAATATCAGATTAGTGATTGCTATTGGGGAATGGTAGGGACATGGATTAACTGGAAAGAGCATGAGGGAAAATTCTGGGGTGATAACTAATGATATGCTATGCTGAAGAATTCAGAGGCCAAAGTACTGATGCCTGCATTTAACTGAAATGCATTAAGTGAGTGAGATAAACTGACGGATAGAGGAAAGGATGGATAACACAGAGATAATGTAATAAATCAGGCTTAGCAAAATACTAACAATAGATTCCAGGTGGTAAGTAAATAGATATTCACTGTAAAATTCTTACAACTCTGCCGTATGTCGAAAATATTTCATAAGAAAATGTTGGGGGAAAAAAGGTTGAAAGTAAGTATGGAAAAGGATATGACATTCAGATACTTAAGTAGACTTTAAGGCAAGAAGTATTATAAAAAAGATAAAAATGGACATTTCATAATGATAAATCAGTCTACTGAATAGGAAGATACAGTAATCCTAAAGATTTAAGAACCTAACAACATGGCTTCAAAATGAATAAGACAGAAGTTAACAGAATTAAAGGGAGAAAAATTCATCATAATCATTTGATACTTTAAACACCTCTCTCAGAAGGAAATACAACAAGCAAGAATAAATCTGTGAATACAGAACTGAAAAAAAAGATTAATCTACTTGGCGTAAATGACACACAGAGAAGAACACGATATTCGGCAACTGCAGAATACACAATATTTTAGAGTACACGGCTCATCTAACAAATAAAGCCTGTCTTGGGGTCATAGGAAAGTATCAACAAATTTCTAAGGGCTGAAATCATATAGTTTGTTTTCTTGCCACCATGGAATTAAATTCTAAATGACAGAAAGGTAACATCAAATCTCCTAATGCTTACGTATTAAGCAAGACACTTCTAAATGCTTCATGGATTAAAGAAGAAATCACACGCAGAAAATAACAAATATTTTAAGGTATATAATAATGAAATACAACATATCAAAAATTTGTGGCATGCAGCTAAAGCAGTATACAAAGAAAAGTTAATAATTTTCATGAAAATATCAATGGTTTGGACTCAATATTGCTAAAAGGCCAATCTTCCTCTAACTGATCTTTAGAGTGCATGCAATTCCCATAAAAATACTAGCAGATTTTTCTTTTAGTGGAAAATGACAAGCTGAACAAAGGACCAAGAATCCAGAAACAGACCCATACATATACAGCCACCTGATATACTACAATTCATTGGAGGCAGGAGGAAAGGAGATGATCTTTTTAATACATGATAGTGGGTCCAGTCAACTGCATATCCATAGGAAGAAAATGATGTACCTTGACCATATAAAACTTAATTTGGAACTGATGAAGACCTAAATGTGAAAGCTAAAATAATCAAGCTTCTAGAAGAAAGCACAGCAGAATGTGTTCATCACTCTGGGAAAGCAAGGGTTTCTTAAATAGAACACAAAATGCATTAACTACAAGGAGAAAAATAATTACAAAATTTACCTCATTAAAATTAAGAACTTTTGATGACAAAATTAGTCTTCACCAGCACTCTAACTAAGAGAATAAAAATTCAAGTCCCAAGCTATATAAGCATTTGTATCCAACTTATATAAATCAATAAGAAAAAAACAAATTTAATATTAGGCAAAAGCCTAACAGACATTTCACAAAGGATATCAAAATGGTCAATAAATATATGAAGAGGTGCTCAACATCATTAGTGATTAAGGAAATGCAAATTAAAGCCTAATGAAATACAACTATGTCTCCATCAAAATGACGGAAATTAAAATAAATAATGATACCAAGTGTTAACTCTCACAACTAGAGACGCTCTTACACTGCTGGTGTAAACTGGTATAACAACTTCAGGAAAATGGCATTACCTACTAAAGCTAATAAATCTGTGACAGCTATTGTCCTGTGTGTATACCCGTATAAATACCAAAAGTAGTGAATTCTTATGCCCACCAAAGGACATGAAAAGAACACCCATAGTACTCCATTCATAATAAATCAAAAATAGAAACAACCTACATTTCTAACACCTGGTTATTTTCATACAACAGAACATAACACCACAATGAAAAAGATAAACCACTGATAACTGTAACAGTACACATCAACATACTGGCATAAATAACACTGGATGAATGAAATCAGACACAAAAGAGTACATAGCACGATTCCTTTTATATGAAGTTTAAAAACATGCAAAATGACCTATTATGGTAAGTAAGTAAGAGTAGTGACTACCCTTGGAAAGGAATCCTGACTAGGAAGAGACATGAAGGAGTTCCTCTGGAGTGCTGCTTCTGGGTCCTGCTTACAAGACTATATACATTGGTCAAAGTTCATCAAATTTTTCACTTAAGATATGCATTCCTTACTGTAAATTATACATCCATTAAATTGTTTTTTTAAAGAAAAAGTTTAGCTATTCATATCTATTCCTCTATCATTTTTCTTGTTTAGACCCACATTTTCTCTTGCCTGCATTATTACAATAGGATCTCAACTATTTCTTTAGCCTTGGACGTGTATTACTCAATTCACTTTATGCAGTGCTGCCCAGAAATCTTCTTCAAGAATATACTTTCTATATTACCAGAAAACTAAAACATCTTAGGGGACCCCATTGCCTATAAAATAAAGTCTAAATTCCTTAGCAGTTTATTCCTCTAAAGTCCCCTTGAATGAAATCTTAAATAACATTTCTATGTACAATTTTTCTAGGAAGCAATTCGAAAATATATACTTATTTAAAATGTCTATATTCTTTGATCTAGTATTTCCACTTCTAGGAATTCTCCCTAAGGAAATAAACATGGATGTACATAAAAATTTAGCTACAAAAACGTTCCCACTGCCAAAAGAAAAGAAAAAAACATAAACACCCTCCCAAATAGCACGAGTTCAATAAATCTCAATATATCCATTTATAAAAATATAAGAATATCTGACAAAATATAAAATCAAAGTGAAAAATCAGGTTATCAAGTAGTATATATGATATAATATGCATTGAAAAAAAGACAAAGGATCTGTATATGATTGTTTTCCCTTCTTGCTTATCTGTACTTTTCCAAAGTTATAGTTTCAAAAAGTTGTAAAAATTTTATAAGAAGAAGAAAGAAAAGTTACCAGAATGGATCAAATAACAACAATATATTTCAGCAAGATGGACTGGAAAAAAACGCACAGGCAAATAACTGTATGATAGACAGGAAAGACAGGGGAAAAAATTAATAAAAATTTATAGTCACTATAATAAAGAATGTTGAACACGTTTCCTACTTTTCTTGAAAAATGAAACTCTAAATGTTATGATTTATTTTCTTTTCAAGTATGAGTTTTTTGTCAAACTTCTAATAACTTAACAATCATTATTTTGCATCTATTAGGTGCTAGCTACTATGTGAACTACAAAGGATACAAAGTGAAGGCAACACTAACAATGGAGAGATTTAGAAACTTGGTTATGTTTCCCTCTGCTAAGGTTACCTTTGATCGTTACATCACTGGCCAAGACTCCGGGTTTACTTGGAGAGATTTGTTATTTTTATGTTCATTTACACACAAACCAAGACAACTACAGGCATCCTGGGGGTATTCACGGAGGACTGGTTCTAGGAGTTCCTGAGTATACCAAACCCCACAAATGCTCAAGTCCCTTATATAAAATGACGTAGTACAATGAATACAGTTGACCCTTGAAAAACACCAGTTTGAACTACACATGTCCATGTGGATTTTTTTTTCAATTAGTATACAGTTGGCCCTCCATATTCGGGATTTCCCCATCTATGGATTCAAAACCTACAGATACAGAGGGCTGACTAAATTTAAAACTATTGCCTCTTTATAAATCTCCACCACCATCCACTGACCTATCACACTGAGAAACTAAATAAACCTAACATTTTCATTAAGAAAAGGATGGCCACCCCACTTCCTAAATTTATCAACTTGCCAACATATGTATCCATCCAAGTTCTTGGTATTCCTCTGTTAACAACGAACATAGTTTCACTGTCCCTAGTAAAAGACAACTCTTCCACTTATGTTCTAGATCCTATCCCCTCTCAATTTACTTATCTACTCCAGGACTTTGCTACTGCAATACTCTCTTCTCTCCCTTAAAATCACCTTTCCTTCTTTTCTGGTTCACTTCCATCAACACAACATCATGCCTTAGAATCTCCCATTAAAAAAGAAAGAAAACTCACCAACGACTCACCCTAACCCTAACCATAAGCCCCCTCTCCATCTATTGCCAATTTCTCTATCTCCATTACAGGGGGATAAAAGTTGTATACATTCACTCAGTTCAGTTCCTCACCTTCCATTCTGTTCTCTACTCCAATGTGGCCTCTGTCCTGGACAAAACCCTTGTCAAGGCTCTCAACATCTCCCATGTGATCCAATCTAAAAACGATTCCATCTTCACCTTGCTTGACCTCTCAACACCATTCAAGGGAACTAATCATTCGCATCTTTTGCAAACACTTCCTTTTCTTGCCTTTTCTGACACCATAGTCTCTTCAGTTTCCTTCTACCTCATTTGCTATCATTCTTAGTCTCCCCTGTGCGCTCCTTCTACTTTGGCCAACTGCTAAATTATTGACAGACCACAGGGCTTGATCCTAAGCCCTTTCTTTCTCAATTATCTTTCCCTGGTTTGATCTAGACCCACAGCTTTAACTATCTATATGCTGATGACTGCAATAGCCAAGTGCCTGCTCAACACTTCCATATGGATTTTTAAGAATCATCTCAAATATACCACATCCAGAGAAAATGTAAATTCCCTTCCGAAATACATTCATATTCCCCCCAAAACTTGCTCATCACAAAAATGGAAGTGAATATCTATACACTGTTCAAGCCCAAAATAGACTCAGCCTAATTCTTCCAGCTCCCTTATGCCCCAAACCAATCTGTCTTCAAGGTCTACTCACTATACTATTGAAATATTTCCCAAATCTGTCTACTTCTCTAAATCTACAATTGCCCCAGAGCTACCATCAGTTTCATCTTTGACTTGGACTATTGCAACAGCCTTTCTCCCTCAATATCTTCTGCATTTATACACAATTTTTAGCCCTTACCATGGCATACAAGACCTTACAAATTTGTCTGCTGCCTACCTCTTCTACCTCGTCACTTGCTGCTATCTTCCTTGCTCACTGCACTTCAACCATATTTAAGCTTGGAGTATTTACATCAGAGCCTTAAACACACTAAGCTTGTTCCCTCTCACAGGGCATTGTTGATGTATTCTTTTCTGATGGAATGCTCTCTTCACAGATTTTGCATGGCTGGATCCTTCTCCTCTTTCAAGTCTCAATTCAACTATTCACCAAAATTCAACAATTAAACAAAAGGACTGCCTTGATCACCCTATTTAAAGTGACAATCCTCCTACCAATTGCAGTCACTCTCCATTACCTTTTTATTTTTATTACATCCCTAACTGAAAATACTTTATTCATTTATTTGTTCACTATCTATATTTCCATACTAAAATGTAAGTTCCATAAGAGTAAGAGCCTTCTATATTTGGATCATTGCTGAATCCCCCAACACAGACATATAACAGGTCCTTAATAAAATGTGGATGAATGAATAATATTTCACTAACTTCTTTTAGTTCAATGTATCTTGAAATAGATCTAAAACAGCTAAGCTCATCAGTTCATTAATTCAACAAGCCTATATTTTGTGCCTACACTGTCCTAAGGACTAATAGACACAGATAAAGAACAGTTCTTACCTTCATGCTAGGTGGGAAGACAGGCATAAAGTCAATTAACTGTACTGCAGTGTGACAAGTACTATAATAGGATGTAAAGTAAAATGTGGGCAAAAAGAAGATATCTATCAATATTGCTTCATGTGAGAGAACTTTATTGAAGAGATGATATTTAAATTAGCTTTAAAGTAGTAGGTAGACAAGCAAGTAACAAGTGGATAGAAGCATGTGTCAGTGAGAGGGGAAAACATGCTTAAAGGTAGAAAGAGTTATAAAGCAACAGACCAACTGTACTTTTTGTACATTGTTTAGCTGTCTTCCTAGAATTTTCTTCATTGTATTATTGGACTGGATTCATGTCTTCCTCTTATTTGGTTTATCTTTCATTTTATTGTGCTTAGTGCATGGTATAGCTTGTGGCTATAGAGAAGGAGAAAACTGACTAGTGAAATGTTTAGCTGAATTTCTTTAATTAACCTGATGATTACCCCTTGGTCCTCCCTGCTTTTTGTATTTGTCAACTCTGGACCTGAAAGATCTCAGGATCTATAGTTTTCATTATAGCATTTGACAAAAATGAATTAACTATCAAAAAAAGATGTACTAATTATATTATGGTTAAAAGGGGCACATAAATGTTTTAAAAATATTTTCAACGACAAACACAATTAAGAAAAGTGTACAAATTAAAAGGGTTAAGATGGAATTTGGAGTGACTTATTTCCAGAAAATAGTGGTGAGTTAACATTCTCTGCATGGTGTTCAGGTAATAGAAATTTATGATTAATCATTCAGCCTTGATAGACCAAGAAGGGAAAATTAACAACTACAAGACAACAAAAAAAAGGAAACTCAGGGAAGGGGTTGAAGTATGCTGAGATGCTTAGCCTGGGGAAAGAGAAAATAGTGCTAATTAAGGTGAAATTTCTGTGGAATTCTTTCCAAAAACCCAAAATCTCACTCTAATCATAAGAAAATGGTATAGTTCCGGCTTGAGTCCGAAGGCCTGAGAACCAGGAGAGCCAATGATGTAAGATTCAGATGTTAATCTCATACAGAAACACCCTCACAGACATACCCCGAAATAACATTTTACCAAATATCTGGACACCCTGTGGTCCAGTCAAGTTTTCACATAATTATCATACTATTCCTTGGGGTTCTGGCTAAATTAGGCTAGTTCTAGGCTAGTTTCGATTTCCAAGGACATGCATAGATGGTCAGAGCCTGGCAACATGAGGCTTTGGGCCTCGCTGCTACTTGTAGTCGGTAGGATAATATTATAGAGATTTTCAGTTATTGGACCTCAGCTGGTACCTGATGCAGTAGGTGAAGGGCCTAGCCCCTGAGCACTGAGTAAGTTAGGCATGGGAATGGAGGTTGGGATGTGGACTTTTGCCAAAAGGGCCAGGGGGGTTGGTATATAAAATATATCCAAAACACGAAAGCAAAGGCCTTGTAATAAAGACTTGGAATATAGCAGGGATAAAGGAAGAAAGTGGTAAGTTCTCTATGTACATGGGTGTTTTAGTTAACTTAACAAAATAGATGATTTCTAAAAAAATCAAATGTTTGAGTTTATAATTGTTTCAAGCACAGAAAAATAGTTTTGGCTATCTCTTCAACAATATATTGAATGATCCAAGATCGAATACACTTGGGAGGGCACAAAATGCTAAAAACAGCTGCCCACTCTAAAAGTTTAAATTGAACTTTTCCCAATTTTAATCTGAAGATAAATGTCAGATTTCCACATTGGGATAGGATAGAATCATTTGTGGCATAACAATTCTCCAGCCAAGAACAAGGAAAGCCAGATTAAATTTTTAAAAAATATCTGTTTAAGACATCAGAAGGTTGCTGCTGCAACAATAACTTGAGCAGCTGGGATTCTGAAGAGGGGTTAACTGGAGACAGGTGATTTGAAGATCTGAAGTCATTGTTTTCCCCCTGAGTTTTAAAGGTTCGGAGAATGGGCAAGAGGCTGAGAAATCCAGCTTTGACTGTACAGAGGGCTCCTGCTGGAGGACATTGAAATCATCTAAGCTTCTGACAGTTATGCAGGGCTGATGTGACAAAATTGGAGATTTGAGACTTGGTTCCATCTCAAATCATTTGCTAACTCTCAAAACTGTATAGGGCTTAAAGTTAAAAAGCTAAGCCTTAGGGCTTCCCTGGTGGCGCAGTGGTTGAGAGTCTGCCTGCCGATGCAGGGGACGCGGGTTCGTGCCCTGGTCCAGGAGGATCCCACATGCCGCGGAGCGGCTGGGCCCGAGAACCATGGCTGCTGAGCCTGCGCTCCGCGGTGGGAGAGGCCGCAGCAGTGAGAGACCCGAGTACCGCAAAAAAAAAAAAAAAAAAAAAAAAGCTAAGCCTTAAGCCCTGTGAAAAGAATAATGGAGTTTCCCATAGTCTTACAATGCAAAAGAGACAAACACTAGAATAGAGGATTCTCCAGGAGTAGAGCCCTAGTGAATACTCTGCACTCAGTGAACCACAAGCTGACCAAGACTTACCAAAACTTTCACCCAGCCTCCATGGGATATAGTAAAGAATTTCACACAGTGATAGAAATGAACTAATAAGGAAACATTTTATGAAGTAGGAGAGAAAAGGGACAATTGGTTAAGTGATAACCTTAAGCAGGCAAGGAAAGATGTAAACTAGTGTGAAACAGAGAAGTTGTCCTTAAACAGAAGCATGTAAAAAAGAAAGTAGAAAAGGCAGAGTATATGGGTGCAAATGCAAGTAGGCTGGTGAATGAAATGGTGGGGACAAGCAGAAATTCTTTTTTCTATTGGGAGGCAGACGTTGGATGCTTGAGGAGAAAGGAGAAAGATAAAATAGTCCTCCAGAGGGGGAGAGTGAGTGGAAGGTTGCCAGGCAACACCAAGGGTCTACTTGAAGACGGTGGTCATGAACTCAAGGTAAGTTCAGTCAGCAAATTTGTGTGATAGTCTCCTGCCATATAAAGCTGTGAAGGTGTAGAACAGGCAGAAAGTTAAATTTATAAAACTTAGGTTTTGCTAGGTGAGCAGGATAAAGGAAGAGAGGGCCAAAACAACTGAGGTTATATTACATGCAAGTTGGTGATAATTATGGTGAGCCACGGAATCCAAACTAGATGAAGAGGGAAGTGAGGACATGAGGGGATTAAGGGATAGGAAAAGAGGTGGTAAGATCAATATAATCAGGTGCCAGGAGAGTTGACAATTTGCAAGAGTTAGAGTTCTAGAGTGAGCTGGAAAGATAACAAATGGTGGTCATCAAGCGGGATGCTTGAAATTGAGACTGATAATGACCAAGAACAGGGTATGACCATAGGGTGGATGGCAGAAAGAGTATAGCGTACGTGGATTATTGGAGGAGAGAGATTCAAAGAGATGAGAGGGATATTGAAAGTATCACCTACATAGATATTTAAATCACCAAGAACTGTGACAGGAGTAGGCTGAAGAAAGAGACAGTGAAATAGATCCTAAAATCTTTAAGAAATGAGGGAAGCGACACGGGAATGTGTACACGACTGCAACAGGAGTGTGTGATAGGTGATACAATCTGATACATGGGCCTCAAAGCTGGAGGTGTTTAGAGAGAATAAAGGAACAATGATCTAAAAACACTAATGAGGAACAAGCCTCCAAGCCCAGTGGTCCAACTGCTGGGCGAGGGAATATATTCACATTTGAGAGGACTGCAGTGGAAGCGGTATACTCAGGGCGGTAATCAGGTTTCAGTTAGAGCAGGAAGGTATAAGTAATGTTCAGAAAGGAATACCCTAATAATTTGATTCCTTTATCAATGTTTACTAAAAGGCACTGAATTAGGCACTAGGAATAAAACAGTAATAAAGACAATGTCAGCCCTCACAAAACTGTGCCTCAAGTAAGAAGTCTCATATAAAAGTGATTACTTTAAAGAATATAACTAAAATTTTATAACAAGCTAACAGTTTTATTAGAATGCATATACTTGAAGAATGATATAACAAAATATGTGATTATTTTAATATAGCTAATCATTGTGGTATTAATTATAATCTAAAAACAAATTCGAATTAAGAATATGTGGGGAAAAGTCATTTTTTAATGTAAAGAAAGAGGGGAAAATGTTAAGTGTATGCTTTTTACAGATATTGTACATGCAGTTACCTGAGACAAAGCAGCATCCCGTTCTTCAATCACTGCATTCATTTCTTCTGCAGTTATTCTCTTTTTACATTCCTTGGTCTTGTAGATTCTATCCACAATTATAGCTCCATTCTTCTGAATAGCTATCCCTGTGTCTGCATTGTTTATTCTGTTCAGTAATTCCTGTAATGTCTACCAACACCATTATATGTTAGTCAGACATGAAGTTTTAATATATTTTATTTAATATAGGGTTTTAATTAATAGGCACATGTGAATTGTAAATTGACTGAGTGAAGTTATTGAATTTTCATATTGCAGCAAAGATGTACATTATTAGTGTGTCAATTCTTCTTTTTCCCACATCTTAGTTCTTGAAACCCACTCAATTGAACTTAAGCCTCTAAGATATAAGACTGACATCAAGAAATCTCCTCAGAGAATGGCTTACCATGTCATTTTCTTCAGGGTTAATATTTTCTAGCCTAGAAAAAAGGGACACAGAAAGCCTGATCAGTAGCATTTCCTTAGTGCAGCAAAATGAGTTCGCTTTTTAAATCTTTAGAACCTCAAGTAATTTCATTCGACTAGTCTTTAGAGTCAACCATGACATTGAACATATTAAAGTGCCACCTGCTCGACTCCATCTTTCAATAATGCTCCATATCTTCTGCACTGACTTCAGACTGTTAAGTTATTAATGTTTACTGCTATATATGACTACAAGGATCAATTGTTCATATGTGCTTAGATGAAGAAAGTTCCCCAGTGATAGAAGTACTCATTCTCATCATTATATTTATTTCTAGACTTTCAATTCTTACCAGAAACTGTATTTCCTATCCTTTTTGGACATTATCACAAATAAAACAAAGCAAGTATTTTTATTACAAAGTTTAACTACGTTCCCTCAAAAGCAATGACAAATAACTATCACTAAATTTGACCTGAAAATCTCCTGGTGCTACCTATTTGTTGAAACAAATACGCTATATTGAAAGGCTGACCAAAATTGGTCACATTTTTAAATGACTAATGTTATTTTCTTTTTTGCATAACACAGAATTATTCAATTTAAAGGGAAAAAAAGTAAACTGGTTCTCTTCATAAATGGACTTTTTGTCTTTTAAGAGTCATAGTGTTTATGTTTGTTGATGTTGGTAAATTGAAATGCAGTTAAAGTAAAGAAAGAAGTTCTAAATGACATATTTAGAAAATGTATATAATATAATTTAGGCAGTCATTAAATTGGGTAGATTAAATGAAAACCTGTAATGGGTACCAGTGAAATGATGGAGATTTTAGAAATGATTTCAATTATTTAAAAATTGTACTTAAAAGCTTAGATATCCAAATTCGTGTTTCAAGTTTTCCCCCTCCATTTCTGTGCTCCTGTGATTTAACATTTACTACAAAAAAAGGATACTAGGAAAAGATTACAGGAGACACTTAACAAATTTGTTACAAAATTGTTCCAAACTCCACAGTTCAATCAAACTGCTATAATCATGGAGAGAAAGTATAGATTTTAGAACATTGCATTTGCACAGGAAAATATATGAACATATATCAAAAAAACTATCTCTACCCATATTTAAATGGTGTAAGTCAACAGGTAGGTGTAGTAATTTTGAATTATATATATTTAATGTTTATCTCAAACTACTAATGTCCCCTTGGATTCACATTCCAATAAGGGCAAATATGTACTCTTATCTTTTTCTCCCAAAATAAATCAAGTTTTCAAATATTCTGCTTCATAAAAGCTTAGTCTACAAAAATTATGAGGATAATCACTTCCTTTTTTTTTTTTTTTTTTTTTTTGCGGTGTTGCGGAGCACAGGCTCCAGACGCGCAGGCTTAGCGGCCGTGGCTCACGGGCCCAGCCGCTCCGCGGCATGTGGGATCTTCCCGGACTGGGGCACGAACCCGTGTCCCCTGCATCGGCAGGCAGACTCTCAACTACTGCGCCACCAGGGAAGCCCATCACTTCCTTTTTATTCAATTAAAAAACACAGTGGAAAAGTATAAGATAAAATTCTTCCACTTATTTATGATCATGTAAAAGTATTTGAAGAACATGAGTGGCATTTAACCATCAGTTATCGGTTGGCTAAATATGATTTTTAGGGAAGCCATATGTGGTAAGGAATATTTACCTTAATGTTGTTCTTTTTAGATGAAATCAAACTAAGGTCAATTAATGGCAGTTTCCAAAGAAGTTTCAATATTTATAAACTTCACAATTTATGAAACTTGATCATTTAAAATGTAAAAAGCTACATGGAAATTAAGCATTTAGATTCACAGATTACTGGGAACTTAAAAAAATTAGTTCTCAATATTATGCAACTCTCTTTTTTTGTTTCAAAGAGTTACATATGATCAAAAAGAAAATAACAGTGTAGGTAGGTTAAGTAATTCATATGTTCCAAATAATCAACATAACAAAAAGTGCATGAAATTCCTATGTAATATTTATATGTTTTCTTCAGGCAATGCAAAATGAAGAACTATTACTTTAAGGAAAAGCAAATGAAGAGTTTAAATGTTTTAAATTCACAGCTTTCAATAGGAAATGGTTAAGATAACTGTATTTAGTCTAATATTAAATTCCCTGCTAACAACCAAAATTAAAAAAAAATTAAAATCAAATTTTCTTATCAGATGTTATATACTAGATCCTTGGCACATAAATTTAGCATTCTGACTATAAATAACTTATGTGGGGGCTTCCCTGGTGGAGCAGTGGTTGAGAGTCCGCCTGCCAATGCAGGGGACACGGGTTCGTGCCCCGGTCTGGGAAGATCCCACATGCCGCGGAGCGGCTAGGCCCGTGAGCCATGGCCGTTGAGCCTGCGCGTCCGGAGCCTGTGGTCCGCAACGGGAGAGGCCACAACAGTGAGGGGCCCGTGTACCACAAAAAATAAAAATAACAATAACTTATGTGATTGCCCATAAAAGTACATGATATATAGTGATTTATCATTTTCTGATAAATGAATGTGAATCATGTTTTGGTGAGTGTGTCAGGTATGACATGCAGGGCATGAGTGAGCCACATCAACCACTTGGCATGTGAATCTCTATTTTGCTTTATTATTAGCCTTTATAATTGATATAAATATAGTGATAAATGGTCACTAAGAGGAAAATAAAACTTAAAACCTTTTATTATACAGCAGGTTCTTATTTGCTGTACACCTGCAACTAACACAGCATTGTAAATCAACTATACTCCAATAAAAATTTAAAAAAATAATAAAAATGCCTATTTAAAAAAAATAAGAGGGACTTCCCTGGTGGCACAGTGGTTAAGAATCCACGCAAGGGACACGGGTTCGAGCCCTGGTCCGTGATGATCTCACATGCCGTGGAGCAACTAAGCCCGTGTGCCACAACTACTGAGCCTGTGCTCTAGAGCCCGTGAGCCACAACTACTGAAGCGCACGTGCCTAGAGCCTGTGCTCGGCAACAAGAGAAGCCACCGCAATGAGAAGCCCATGCACCGCAACAAGAGTAGCCCCCGCTTGCTCGCCACAACTAGAGAAAGCCTGCGTGCAGCAACGAGGACCCAACACAACCAAAAATAAAAGAAATAATTAAAAAGAAAACCTCTTAAAAACTCTCGTACCTACTAAAGTCTGCCTTTGTAGTGCAAACTCATTCATAGACAATATGTAAATGAACAGGTATGGTTGTGTTCAAATTTGCATTTCTTTAAAAGTTTCAGGAAGTATTTGTCACAGATATCAAAGATCAACTACATAGTAATTTAGTCTCAATTAGATTATATAGAGTAGGGATGAGCAAACTTTTTTTGTAAAGCGTCAGATAATATTTTAGGCTTTACCATATGTTCTCTGTTGCAGCTACTAAATTCTGCCTTTGAATAAGAAAAACTATTCATAGACAATATGTAAATGAACAGGTGTGGTTGTATTCAAATAAAACTTTAAATACAAAACAAGTGGAAGGCTGGATTTGCACCATAGGTCCTTACTTTGCTGATCCCTGATACAGAGTATTGAAAAATGAGATCAGATCTTTGATGTTAATACACTGTAAGTGCCAATTCAGTATATTTGACACATTTTTCTGAGGTGGGTCATTTAATATCTAGTTAAAGATAAAAAATCAACAATAGTGGCTTCCAGAAAATTAAATTCAGTCCTACAATAAGGACATTACTTACTATATCACTTAAGAAAACAAAAATTAGACAAACAACTTACCTTTAAGAAAAAGGAAGCAATTTGAAACAGTTATATAAAACACATAATTTTCTATGTAAAATGACTTTTTAGGTTTAAGGTTTACTAGCAGCATGTACAACACATAGTTTTACTAGCTTAATAAAGACAAAGTAATAGTTGGTATTATATGACATACAGCCAACAAACTATACATTATGTATCATTAATATGAAGTTTACAATTAAACAAAAGAATTTCAACCTTTCATAATCTTTAAATTATGCCTACAACAGTCTAACTAGACAGTCATGATAATCAGTAAGAATATTGCTGAAGTAAATGTCCATAGGTTCAAGTTTCAATTGATTTCCTATACCATGCAAATTCTGACTGACAACCTTGCACTCTAAGTGAAAAGACTCATGCATGAAATGTCACATACCTTGATTTATTCCTAAATCAGTCAATATCACATCTTTCCTTTCTGAACCTATAGTCCTTTACCTTGTTCAATGGGAAGAAGCAAAACTTTGACCCCCAAATGATACAAAGAACTAGTGATCAGCTTATCAAAAAATTCTAAATTGTTTTTTTTCTCTAAGTCTCCTTTCTTACACAGTGCCACCTTTAATATAAAAAATACACCAACATAACAGATTGAAAAATAGATACCATGGTCTCAAAAGTTGGAATGTACCTATGCAAACATGTCTATATTGGCATGCATATGTAAGTCATTTTAACCTGAATCCTTTTTACTTTTTCCTGGTTTTGGATAAAAGCAAAAGAGACAAAGAAAAAAGCATTAAAAATTCAAGAGGTAAGGGAAAGCAGAGAAGCGGCAGAATAATAAGACAAGACAAACATTATACAGAAAGATAAAAAGTAGATCGGAAGTGGAAAAGATGATGAGAGAAAAAAGAAGGAAGGAATTTCCAGATTATAGGAAGCAAGAAGTAAGGAATTAAAACAAAAAGATGTGAAATAATTTATACAATTTCATCTTATACTCAATGCCTCTAAATATGCCTTTCAGTCAAGCAAAGCTCAGTTATAAATTGGTTCTATCTTAACAAAGATTTAGTCTAAAATGCACTATTTTAGAGCCTATAGTTCAGAGTTATAGACTTCTGAATAGAAGTTCAGAGCCTATAGACTTCAACTGAGTAGAAAAGAACCTCCACAGTGCCATTTAAAACTGTACTGACATGCTATTTGTTGCTGTTGTTGTTCTTGCTTCTTCTGTATGATTTTTCCTGATCCACTCACCTGAACCCCTAGACTGTAATACAGCTGTCTATAAACTTTTCTTAGGAACCAATAATTCTTCATATCACTTGATACTATTTTGAGTATTTATGTAATTATTCATATTTACTTAATGCTGATCTTCTTAACTAAATTGAAACCGTAATGCTGTGTTCCTGCAACCAGCACTGTACTTGACAGATAATAAATATTCAATAAATATTTATTGAATGGACTAATTAACTAAAAGATAAGTCTTGGGACTGTTTTCCTTTTCTCCATTCCCCATTCCTCACTCAATAGGAATGCTACCAAGAACAAAATGAAAAAGTCTCGCCTCAAGGAACCCTAATTTTCATGTATTGTAATAAAAACTATAACAAAACATATGTACAGATTAAAGTAAATAGACAATGGAAGATTTAAAAGTTTAGGGAAGAAGGATAGGCTCAATTTAGATCCATCACTTAAAGAGACAGAATGAACAAAACTAAGAGACCAATTTAATAGGAGTTCTGAGGAAGAAGTTTTTGTTTGGATATGTGGGCAGGTGGTTATGCTGTTGATAGGTACAGGGAATTAAGGAGGATCAGGTTTTAAAAATAAATTAATAATTCCATTTTGGATATGCTAAGGTTGAGATGCCTGTATAGCTCTGAGGTAGATAAGTCCTACAATGTGTAAGTGACTGACTATGACTCTTTGGGCAGGTAGTCAACCACTCTAAGTTTTTTCACCTATAAAGCCTGAATATCACTCAATGAGTTGTGACATTGTATAAAAAACTGATATGTTATCTTTTGGGGGTGAATTTTATTTCTAAAAACAGTAAAAACTGGGCTTCCCTGGTGGCGCGGTGGTTGACAGTCTGCCTGCCGATGCAAGGGACACGGGTTCATGCCCCGGTCTGGGAAGATCCTACATGCCGCGGAGCGGCTGGGCCCGTGAGCCATGGCTGCTGAGCCTGCGCGTCCGGAGCCTGTGCTCTGCAACGGAAGAGGCCACAACAGTGAAAGGCCCACGTACCGCAAAAAAAAAAAACAGTAAAAACTATTTAGAAGCAAATTTTATGAATAAAATTGGTGATCAATCTACATAAAAGATTTATGGTCATAAATTACATGCTAAGTATAGTACTGTGCAGCAGTTGACAAATTGAAGGTAATAGTACTTGCAAATCCCTAAAGAAAAGTTCTGAAGTTTTTAATAGCTGCATTACTGAAAAAAAGGTATCTATTTTGAAGAGGATGTTTAAACACATTGGGTCCCAGCAACTGTTTTGTAGATAAAAACAAACTGATTCTTAAAGGTATATGGAAAGGCAAACGTACCAGAATAGTCAAAATAATTCTACAATAAAAGAGCAAAGTTTAGAGGGATGACATTATCCTGTTTCAAGACGTAACATAAAGATTTAGTAATCAAGAATGTGTGGTATTGGCAAAGGGATAGAAACACAGATCAATGGACAGACAAGTAAGTCCTGAAATTAATGCACATGAATAGTCAAATAACTTTTGGCAAAGGTGCAAAGGAAATTAGTGGAGAAGTGATACCATTTTCAACAATGGTACTAGAATAAATGTCCACAGGCAAAAAAAAAAAAAAAAGACCATTTACATGTACCATGTATCACTTTACACAAAAATCAACTCAAAACAGATTGTAGGCCTAAATGTAAAACATGAAATTTATAACTCATAGAAGAAAACATAGGAGAACACTTGGTGTGACCTTACATATGACAATGAGTTTTAGATTCAATACTAAAAGTACAAAACATGAAAGAAAAAACAATCAATAAACTGGATTTTATCAAAATTTAAAACTTATATCCTGCTAAGCACACTGTTAAGAGAAGAAAAATACAAAACATGTACTGGAAGAAAATATTTGAAAACCACACACCTGAAAAATGACTTACATCTAGAATATATAACGAACACTTAAAATTAACAAAAAGGAAACAACCCAACTTAAAAAACTGGTCAAATATCTGAACAGACATTTTACCAAAGAAGATATACAGATGGTAAATAAACAGGAGCTCAATATCATCTGTCATTAGAGAATGGCTAATGTTCAAAATAAGAAAAAAAGCAAAACAAGAATGACAATTCCAAATGCTGGCAAGGATGGTGAGCAACAAGAACTCTGATTCATTGCTGGTGGGGTGGGCATATCCCCATAAAACATGACCCTGGAGCAGGCTGCAGTGCCAGAAAGTAAGAAATGGTTAAAAAAATCAAAAGGATGGGAACATGTCAAAGGCATGTAGGAGCCACCTAAAAGAGTTTCCAATGGTCAAAGTTGAAATACTACACAACAGCGAAGATCAATAAAACTAAAAGCTGGTACTCTGAGAAGATAAACAAAACTGATAAAACATTAGCCAGACTCATCAAGAAAAAAAGGGAGAAGACTCAAATCAAGAGAATTAGAAATGAAAAAGGAGAAGTAACAACTGACACTGCAGAAATACAAAGGATTATGAGAAGTTACTACAAGCAACTATATGCCAATAAAATGGACAAGCTGGAAGAAATGGACATATTCTTAGAACAGCACAACCTTCCGAGACTGAACCAGGAAGAAAGAGAAAATATAAACAGACCAATCACAAGCACTGAAATTGAGACTGTGATTAAAATATTCCAACAAACAAAAGCCCAGGACCAGACGGCTTCACAGGCGAATTCTATCAAAGATTTAGAGAAGAGTCAACACCTAGCCTTCTCAAACTCTTCCAAAATATAGCAGAGAAAGGAATGCTCCAAAACACATTCTATGAGGCCAGCATCACCATGACACCAAAATCAGACAAAGATGTCACAAAGAAAGAAAACTACAGGCCAATATCACTGATGAACATAGATGCAAAAATCCTCAACAGAATACTAGCAAACAGAATCCAACAGCACATTAAAAGGATCATACACCATGATCAAGTGGAATTTATCCCAGGATTCTTCAATATATGCAAATCAATCAATGTGATACACCATATTAACAAACTGAAGGAGAAAAACCATATGATCATCTCAACAGATGCAGAAAAAGCTTTTGACAAAATTCAACACCAATTTATGATAAAAACCCTCTAGAAAGTAGGCATAGAGGGAACTTTCCTCAACATAATATAGGCCATATATGACAAACCCACAGCCAACATCATTCTCAATGGTGAAAAACTGAAACCATTTCCACTAAGATCAGGAACAAGACAAGGTTGCCCACTCTCACCACTATTATTCAACATAGTTTTGGAAGTTTTAGTCACAGCAATCAGAGAAGAAAAGGAAATAAATGGAATCCAAATCAGAAAAGAAGAGGTAAAGCTGTCACTGTTTGCAGATGACATGATGTTATACAGAGAGAATCCTAAAGATGCTACCAGAAAACTACTAGAGCTAATCAATGAAAGTGGTAAAGTAGCAGGATACAAAATTAATGCACAGAAATCTCTGGCATTCCTATACACTAATGATGAAAAATCTGAAAGAGAAATTAAGGAAACACTCCCATTTACCACTGCAACAAAAAGAATAAAATACCTAGGAATAAACCCACCTAAGGAGACAAAAGACCTGTATGCAGAAAACTGTAAGACACTGATGAAAGGAATTAAAGATAATACAAACAGATGGAGAGATATACCATGTTCTTGGATTGGAAGAATCAACAATGTGAAAATGACTATACTACCCAAAGCAATCTACAGATTCAATGCAATCCCTATCAATCTATCAATGGCATTTTTCACAGAACTAGAACAAAAAAATTTCACAATTTGTATGGAAACACAAAAGACCCCGAATAGCCAAAGCAATCTTGAGAATGAAAAACGGAGCAGGAGGAATCAGGCTCCCTGACTTCAGACTATACTACAAAGCTACAGTAATCAAGACAGTAAGGTACTGGCACAAAAACAGAAATATAGATCAATGGAACATGATAGAAAGCCCAGAGATAAACCCACGCACATATGGTCACCTTATCTTTGATAAAGAGGGAAGAAAATACAGTGGAGAAAACACAGCCACTTCAATAAGTGGTGCTCGGAAAACTGGACAGCTACGTGTAAAAGAATGAAATTAGAACACTCCCTAACACCATACGCAAAAATAAACTCAAAATGGATTAAAGACCTAAATGTAAGGCCAGACACCATCAATCTCTTAGAGGAAAACATAGGCAGAACACTCTGTGACATAAATCACAGCAAGATCTTTTTTGACCCACCTCCTAGAGTAATGCAAATAAAAACAAAAATAAACAAATGGCACCTAATGAAACTTAAAAGCTTTTGCACAGCAAAGGAAACCATAAACAAGATGAAAAGACAACCTTCAGAATGGGAGAAAATATTTGCAAATGAAGCAACTGACAAAGGATTAATCTCCAAAATTTACAAGCAGCTCATGCAACTCAATATCAAAAAAACAAACAACCCAATCCAAAAATGGGCAAAAGACCTAAACAGACATTTCTCCAAAGTAGATATACAGATTGCCAACAAACACATGAAAGGATGCTCAACATCACTAATCATTAGAGAAATGCAAATCAAAACTACAATGAGGTATCACCTCACACTGGTCAGAATGGCCATCATCAAAAAATCTACAAACAATAAATGCTGGAGAGGGTGTGGAGAAAAGGGAACCCTTGGGAATGTAATGGGAATGTAAATTGATACAGCCACTATGGAGAACAGTATGGAGCTTCCTTAAAAAACTAAAACTAGAACTACCATATGACTCAGCAATCCCACTACTGGGCATATACCCTGAGAAAACCATAATTCAAAAAGAGTCATGTACCACAATGTTCACTGCAGCTCTATTTACAATAGCCAGGACATGGAAGCAAACTGAGTGTCCATCAATGGATGAATGGATAAAGAAGATGTGGCACATATATACAATGGAATATTACTCAGCCATAAAAAGAAATGAAATTGAGTTATTTGTGGTGATTGGATTGACCTAGAGACTGTCATACAGAGTGAAGTAAGTCAGAAAGAGAAAAACAAATACCATATGCTAACACATATATGGAATCTTTAAAAAAATAAAAAGGTTCTGAAGAACCTAGGGGCAGAGCAGGAATAAAGATGCAGATGTAGAGAATGTACTTGAGGACATGGGGAGGGGGAAGAGTAAGCTGGGACGAAATGAGAGAGTGGCGTGGACATATATACACTACCAAATGTAGAATAGATAGCTAATGGGAAGCAGCCACATAGCACAGGGAGATCAGCTCGGTGCTTTGTGACCATCTAGAGGGGTGGGATAGGGAGGGTAGGAGAGAGACGCAAGAGGGAGGAGATATGGGGATACGTGTATATATACAGCTGATTCACTTTGTTATAAAGGAGAAACTAACACATCATTGTAAAGCAATTATACTCCAATAAAGACGTTAAAAAAAAAAAGCTGGAATACTCCAATCAACAAAATAACATAGTATTAGATAATTCGAAGTATTAAATGAATACCAGTGAGTCCATACAGATATAACTAAATAAAAAAATGAGGGATACAAATGTCCTGTACTGAAGAATTACAAATAATTTATGTAGATATTCTCTGCTGAGGAAGCTAGAACTCAACCTCCTAGCCCGCACTCCACAGCCCATCATTGAGTACGGGCTGCACTTCAGTGATTTGCTTCAAACAGCAGAGTATGAAAGAGGAATGTAGGTAACTTTACAGAAGAGAAACATGGCAAGTACTACCTTGGCCAGGTGACCAAGATTAACATCACTGGCTGTAAGTCATATTGATAGACGATAACCTTGAAATGATGTGATGAAAATGGCATTTCACCCCTGTACTCTCTGTCCCATAAAACCAATACCTCAGTCTAATCATGAGAAAAACTTCAGAAAAACTGAAATCGAGAAACATTCTATAAAATACCTGACCAATATTCCAGAACTGTCATCAAAAACAAGGAAAGTCTGAGAAAATGTCACACAGCAGAGTAGGCAACGGAGACACAGTAACTAAATGTCTACGGAATACTGGATAGGATCTTGGAAAATAAAAAGGACATCAGGGAGAAGTAGTGAAATCTGAATAAAGCGCGGCCTTTAGTAAATAGTTGTATAACAATGTTGATTTCTCCCCTGTGACATATGTACTATAGTAATGTAAGATGTTAGCAATAAGGGAAACTGGGTGAGGGTTATAGGAACTCTGTACTATCTTCACAACTTTTCTGTAAATCTGAAAGTATTCTAAAATAAAAAGTTTATTGAAAAAAAAAGGCCAAGTAAAGATGGTGGAGTGAAATCTGAACACAGAAATCTATGTATCCCATCACATACCACTTGAATGGATGATAAAAGTTAATCAAACAGCAAAGGAAGCAGGACATCATGTAGTAATTTTTAAAAGTAGGGATAAGGTGGAGAGTGGAAAAATGATTTTGAACAGGTTCAACTAACTTCTCTTTTTACACATGAAAATAGGTATTGAGAAAAGACAGTGACCTCACCAAATCCTGGAAATTTTTCACTAATACCACACAGCTTGGAAATAACCTGAGAGACCAAGGAGTTGAGTAGACAGACCAGAGAAAAGTAAAGAAAATGTTCCTGCATTACTGAAGAATCTTTACAGAGGAAGCAAGAATCATCAGGGCTGGTCATTTTTTTTTTTTACTACACTGGTGAAAAAAATAAAAGCCCAAAAGAAATACTCCATGGAATCAGGATATCCACAAGACGAGACAGAGTGAGTCGCCAGAACAGTGCAAGACACCAAACAAAGTCCTACAAGCAGAGGACAGAACTTCAAACAAAATCAGTATCTAGCCCCAAGGAGGTCTTCCCAACTACCACTCTTACCCCACTGCCTTACAGCAATGAAGAAAAGTGGCCCAGAAGCAATACCTAGCCAAGAATCAGAAAAGGCAAATAGGTTTCAAATAATATGAAATGTTTATCAAGGAAAATTCACTTGCACTGTATCAGAACAAAGAAAAGTTCTTGACAATTTAAGCATGAGCAAGATGAAGAGAAATGAGATGCCAACTATGAATTCACCACAAACACATGACAAAATATCATGCAAATGAGATAAAGATCATAATATAAAAGATAACATAAAGCAAGAGAAAGAAGAAAATTGTCCTATCGTGGTTGGCATTCTAGAAAAACATAAGACGAATATGAATTCAATAAAAGAAGTTCAAAGAGAAGATGCCAAAACAAAAGAGTAGATGAATAGGAAAATTGAAAACTTAAGGATAGACCTGAAACTTATATAATTAAAAAAAGAAAGAAAACTTAAGGGAACATTGAGAATAAATAAACAAAATATTTAATAAATGAACCAGAAAGAACAGGGAATGGGACAGTAACAATTGGAATTACTAACTAAAGGAAAGGCTTAAGAGTATCACAGTGAATGCAGAGAAAAAGACAGGAATTAAAATAATTATTGAAGAGATAATAGATAAGGATAAAAGTTCCCTATAAAAATAACTGAAGTCTCTAAAATAGAAAACCTAAAAAACAAATGCAAAATTTCCCTGAAATAAAGGAAGAATCATATAGTCTTTAGAAAGGCATGCTGTGGTTCTAAAAATATTACAGATCAACCCGAACATACTGATTAAGTTGTTCTATTTCAAGAATAAAGAATCATTCAAGTACCCAGGCAGAAAAAATTAAACCACCTATAAGTGAGGAAAAAAGCAATATGACTGACCTCAGACTTCTTTTCAGGCAAACTCAATGTCAGAAAAGTCAGTAACATTTTTACAGTGTTTAGGATGAAAAAATACTTGAGCCAAGAATTTTATTCATAACCAATTTGAATATAAGGATAACAAATAGCCAGTCTAGAGTATGTTAAAGTAGAGAATAAAGTATTTATAAACCCTTGCTTAAAAAACTATTTGAGGGCTTCCCTGGTGGCGCAGTGGTTGAGAGTCCGCCTGCCGATGCAGGGGACACGGGTTCGTGCCCCAGTCCGGGAAGATCCCACATGCCGCGGAGCAGCTGGGCCC
The DNA here is from genome assembly GCF_059928025.1 of Delphinapterus leucas. Taxonomy (NCBI): domain Eukaryota; kingdom Metazoa; phylum Chordata; class Mammalia; order Artiodactyla; family Monodontidae; genus Delphinapterus; species Delphinapterus leucas. The sequence goes on along the minus strand of NC_143130.1, from coordinate 120,365,300 downwards.
ATGAGCCACGGCCGCTGAGCCTGCGCGTCCGGAGCCTGTGCTCCGCAACGGGAGAGGCCACAGCAGTGAGAGGCCCGCGTACCACAAAAAAAAAACAAAAAAAAAACTATTTGAAAACGAAATTTGGTTACCCAGGAACTCCCCACAATAAAGAACTCAGGTGTAAAAATGCCAGGTATGATAAAAGTTCGAGTAAGATTACTCAACCCTTTTAAATATACAATAAAGGTTAAGCAAGGGGGGCACTTTGGCTATAGAATCCAATACAGCTTTTACAAATTTTTTAAAAGTATAATTCATAAAGAAGAAGAAAAACAGGAGTTTAAAACTGTTATTTATTTCATAGCTGAGAGTCAAATAATATTGCTTAACTAAAACACTGCACAAAAAAATACTGATGAGATTCCAACACCTTAATGTTTTTCCATCTCTTAAATTTAGATAGTTCTTTTGGGAATTAATATATCTTATTGAGAGAAAACACTGCCTGAAGTTCAAAAATTTCTTCAGTTTCACTTCAATTGATTACTACTCTTCAATTCAAGTAACATTTATACAGCATTTGCTACAAGTCAAGTATTTTTCAATACTTATTAAATCATTTAGTCCTCATAACAACCAATATAAAACAGCCACTAGTTCCCTGTTTTGTAGAGAAAAAAGAGTCCCAGAAACTCTGAATCTGTCCATGACTGTACAGCTAGGAAGCAAAAGAGTGAAGATTCAAAGACAGGTACCTGTGTCTGGAATCTGTGCTCTTCACCTCTACAATATAATGCCTCTCAAATAAAACAGAATGTAGAAAATGAATTAATTTTTATCAAATTAATTCTATGTATGCGTCTATTCAACCACCAACCATCTATCCTTCCAGACAGTAGTGTTTATATAAACAAAGAGAAATGTTTGGAATAATGTTTCCCTATTGATAAAGATAGTTATTTGGGAGTAGGCAGTGTGGAATTTAGCTAAATTTTTAAATTTATTTTTAGTTGTCAACAAGTTAATGTTTTACAATGAGTTTCTCCATCTACTTTTTGAATGAGCCTTCAAAAAAAAATGAAACCATTAATATAAACAAAAACCAAATCACATTACCTAGTCACAACATGAATGCTACAGTATTAATTATTTAATGATTCTGTCTAATGAACCACCATGGGGTTTTTTTGTCTTTTTTTTTTTGTTTTTTGGCCATGCCCTGCAGCTTGTGGGATCTTAGTTCTCCAACCAGGGATCGAACCCGTGCCCCCTGCATAGGAAGCGCGGAGTCCACTGGACCGCCAGGGAGTTTCCCACCACGTTTTTAAAAAAAATAAATTTATTTATTTATTTTTGGCTGTGTTGGGTCTTCGTTTCTGTGAGAGGGCTTTCTCTAGTTGCGGCAAGCGGGGGCCACTCTTCATCGCGGTGCATGGGCCTCTCACTATCGCGGCCTCTCTTGTTGCGGAGCACAGGCTCCAGACGTGCAGGCTCAGTAGTTGTGGCTCACGGGCCCAGTTGCTCCGTGGCACGTGGGATCTTCCCAGACCAGGGCTCGAACCCATGACCCCTGCATTAGCAGGCAGATTCTCAACCACTGTGCCACCAGGGAAGCCCCCCACCACGTTTTAATTAGTATTTTATTGTGATCCCTCAGAAGCTAGCACAATATTGGGCACAGCAAACATTTGATAAATATATTGAGGGATCAACATAAAAATATTAGATTACTACATTCTATCTTGCAGGTAATGTTTCTAGATGCTCTCGGGCCTTTCTACCCTACGTGGACACCTTAGATTAGCATCATTTGCATGACCTGGGAGCTTGAAAAAAGGCAGAATCTCAGGCTCCACTCCAGGCGTTATCTAACAAGAATCTGCATTTTAACAATATTCCCCAAGTGATTGGAGTGTACATTAAAACTGGAGAAGTAATTCTTTCCAGAGCATTGTTTCTCTAAGTGCAGTATGTTATTTACTTATACCAGAATCACCTGCTTCGCTTGCTAAAAATGTAGATTCTCAGGCTCTACCCTATTTCAGGTGTCAGGTTTCAGTTTAGAACCCACAGCTAAAAGACTTAAAAAGTAGTGGAGAATAGGAATGAGCACAGTAAGCAGAGAGCAGTAAAAGAACCCAGAGCTGAAATAAATCAAGGAGGTGATAATAAGGAGAGGGAAGAAAAGAGGAGTCACAAAGGAAGGCAGAGTAAGGATATCAACAACAGAACTATGAAGAAATAAAGAAAGTAACTGTACTAAGAGTGTTGTGCATTTCCTTCTTTCTTTTTTCTTCTTTCTTTCTTTTTTTTTTAGTGACTGAAAACTACTAGCATGCCAAAAGTTTTAGAAAAAGACTGTGGGGATATGGAATTTACCACTGTAACATATAAGCATCAGTAACACTTTTAAACATGTAACCACCACATAATTCATGTACTTTATAAATGCTCCTAACATCATATGTAGTTTTAAATGTGTACATACAGTTTTAGAGACATTTCCATATGCTTGGATCGTGCAATTGCTTCATCTCTCTCCTCATTGGCTAACTGCAGTCGAGACATAATAGCTTCATCACGTTCTCTCTGTGCAAAATACACCTCTTCAACCAGAGCTACCAAAATATATAATTCATAATTAATTAGTGAAAATAAAAGAAAAATGCATACTTTTAGCAAAAATAAAAAGCAAAAATAATATTTTATTCAGCTGAGTTAGCATCAATTACTTTGTTTACTTGAGAAAACATTATCTTTTTAAGCTACTGCAAAATTGAGATACTATTTCATACCCATAAAAGCAAAAATTACAAGGTCAAATGTAAAAAATATTGAGCACGTGAAATAAAGGAAACATTCAAATATACTGCAGATAGGTGTATATGTTTTGACAACCTCTGATGAGCAATTTGGCAATGCTGAAGTTGTGCCTAGTCCATAACCTGGCAAATCTCCTCTTTGGTATGAAGCCTAGAGAGATTCTTGCACATGTGCACAAGGAAACATGTATAAAAATGCTTAGGAACAATGTATAAAAATGTTTATTTCAGCATTATATAATAGCAAAAACTTACAAATAGCCCAATTGTCCAATAACTGGAGCAGGAATAAAGAAATTACTATACATTAAAAATGGAATACTATGCAGCATTTAAGTGAATTAACTATGGACAAATGGACAAATCTCAAAAATGAAAATTTGACAAAAATAGCAAGTTGCAAAATAAAGCAAATCTATTATTCGTGGATAGACACAATTAGTAAAAAATATTAAAATAAACATGGAAATGATAAACGCCAAATTCAGGACAGTAGTTACCTCAGTAAGATGATGGAAGGAGAGGAAAGAGGAGAGTCAATGGGGTCAGAGTTGTGTTGGTTTAGCACTGAACGTCTCCGGGGGCACCATTTATATCGATTATAATACAAATGGCATCATGTAAATTTCTGTAGCACTATATAGGGAGCTTTTATGTCACCTGAAATTGTCACTTCTCAAACTTAATTTCTACTTGAAATCTTATATAACGTTTAAAATATCACTGCAATTTTAGACAGAAAGGGGCTCAAATACTTGGATCACTGAACCAAATTTATTTATACTGTCAAACCACAAAATAAACTTAGGAAAGACATTTGAAATGTTCTTTTAGGTCATAAAACACTGGGTTTCTGCTAAGATTTGTCATAGATTAATATACTGTTAATCAAGATAGTTACTTTTATATTACTTAAATTATAAGTAGTGGAAAAGAAAAAAAACCCTGAGAAAAAAGCAACTGTATCTTTTCCATAATACAGTATAAAATGGAACATGCAATGGCAAAGCAAAAGTCAAAACTACTTCTAAGAAGCTAAGTCTGAGGGAAGATGAATAAATTAATTAATTCATCAAATATTTATCAAGCTCCTGTGGCAGTCATCAATCCAGTTTTAAGGAATATGAATACAGCAGGCTAAGAAGTCCTTGTCATCCTAGAGTATACATTCTACTACAGGGAAACAGTAGAGAGAAAACAGGCCAAAAATTAGGTAGGTAGGTATGTAGATAGATTGCTCTGAAGGAAAATACAGCTGTATCAGAGAAAAGAGTGATTTGGTAGATAGGGAATAAGGCAGACTATTTTAGAAAGGGTGGTCAGAAAAGACCTTTTTAAATAAGTGACATTTCAGCACATTCAAATAAAGGAAGAGTGACCATATTCACATTTGAAAGTAGACTAAGCTGAAGAAAAACCAGGACAAAGGCCCTAGAAGTATTAGCGATATAACAGCAATACGGCTGGAGCACAGAGAGGGTGAGAGTTTTGGGAGATCACACTGTAAATCACAGCAAGGAATTAAGATCTCATCTAAATATGATGGTAGTCAATCGTGGTTTCTGAGCAAGGAAATGGCAGCATCACATTTACGTTTAAAAAGGAATTCTGGCTTCCAGGTGAGAAGTAGTTCATAGGTGGGGCAAACATGGAAGCAAATTCCAGAAGGGAGACTATAGGAGTGGTTCAAGCAAGAGTTCACATCAATAACCCAAAAGAATAACCCTTTCCCTGAAACTTTAAGCTACCTAGAAATACATATCAACTTCTAGAATAGGAAAAATTTGAACAGATCTGTGTTTCAGAAGGAAACTCCCAGAGATCAGCATTCAGTGTGTGGAAGATGCAGGGATCACCTGCATCAACTTCCAAAAGTTGCAGGTTGGATTGTACATGCCCCTTAACCCAATATTAGATTACTATAAAAGTCCACATAAGAAACAATGAAACCCTGAATTAAGACAAGGGCAGCACAGGAGAAAGAAAATAGATTCAATTCATAACAAAAAGTTAAGTATGTACCAAATTTCAGAGGAGAGAAAAATAGGACAGGTGACTTCACTAAGGCATCCCTCAACCTATCACAAGGTAATCTCCATGAAACTCTGGGGTAAACAGGCTACTCTTCTCCTTACTGCTACCACATAGATTCCAAGGCAAAAAAAAAACAAAAAACAAAAAACAGTCTTAGCCCAACATTCAAGGAAAACTGGAGTCTAGTTCTAGCCTACCTTCCAGCATCATCTACCACCATATTCCCTTTAGGACAGTATTTCACAAAATATAGGATGTGAAACACATTGTTTAATAGTTATGTCACTTTAATGTATATTAGAAAACCATAACTAGCACATCAGACCTATAATTTCTGAGTGGCATTTAATTTAATGTCCAATTAAAATTCAAATTTCTTTAAATTACCCATATTGTTGAGGTAGATGCCAAAAAAGGGTAATTTTCCATTTTTTCATTTATTTAAAGTTCAAAAACAAAAAAGAATGGCCTGGCTATTAAACTTAGGATAATGTTTACTAACTTTTGGAGGTAGTACTAGAAGGGAGGATGAGGAACTTTTCGTGATATCTGGCGATATTCTATTGGTAATATTTGGGTTTTTTTTACATCTGGGTGCTGGTTATACGAGTGTCTTCACTTTCTGAGATTCATAAAACTGTACAGTTATTTGTGCACTTTTGGGGTACAGACGTTAAAACTAAAAAAAATTCCATTAAAATATATATTTATCTAGTTAAAAAGATGAGATTTTTAAAGAAAAACATTAAGTGAATAACAGGAAAAAAGCATATATGATAAAATCTTCGAGAGTATATGTTAGGATTAAATTTTAAGCAACACAGCCTTGTCCTCCTGGCCAAGACAGGGTAACAGGATCCAAATTTGTATTCCCACTTAAAACAATTTTTTTTTAATGGACAAAACATGCATGGGATGACAGTTTTCAAGTTGATAAGGAAATAAAGAGAGTGACCTGACAGAGGAAAACAAAAGAGTTGAGCCCTACGACTGGCCCAGCTTAATACACTGAAAGTTTTCTGGAGATGGCACAGAAAAGGAAGAATCCAGGAGGAGGCCAGCAGACTCCACAATTTGAAGAGAGGAGTCTAAGGAAACCGAAGCAGCTAGAATTCACTAGACAGACTATCAGAGGAAAAAACAGCTGCAAAGAGAGAAAGCTTTGGAGACATGCAGAGGGTATTCCTCAAAAAATCAGCTGAGGACTGAGCACACACATGTGAGTAAATTACCCATGCAGGGGAAAGAGTCACCTGAAAGTTTTAGAGGCATCAGTGCCCTGAGCTCCACCAAACCAAAAATAGTACGTATTCCCACTAGCCAGATTGGAAAAACTCATGATTCATGAACTACTACATAGAATAAACAGAAGGGTCTTGCTTCAGTAGTGGGGATTAATTAACCCTAGACTAAACACTGCTCTGGTAATAACCTACATATCTTTAAAGCATGACCCAGAAGTAGTGACCTGTTTCCAAGAAACATAACTATATCTCAGAACAAAGCTCAAAAATATTTTATAAAAATACCAGCTCCCAAAATGGTAAAGTTCATCATGTCTGGTATCCAATTATGAGGCATGCAATCAAGCAGCAAAATTAGGACCCATAAAGAAAATTTAATCAGCTAAAACTGATCAACATTTTGTCAACTAATACATAACCTTGTTTCATGTATGTTTCTTTTTAAAAACACCTTAGTTAATATATATTGTTGATTTATTAGCACTGAACTCATGGCCAACAGGACAATAACTCATGCCTGAACAAAGTTTATCCATAACACACACACAGCCTTCCATGCTTCGGGAACATTAGATTGCATTTCAGCACGCAGCTGTCTTAAACAGTGAAATCACCAATAGAAGGTACAAAAATGCAATAAATGTAGCACTAAATAAGCTGCAAAAAGGATACTTATTTACAATATAAGAGCTGAAACATAAAAGCAGAGTGTGGCCTTAAGATGATCAGATTGTTTTTCTTTTCTTGGTGTGTCATTTTGGTAATACTGATAGATTTTTAAATGGTAAACCAACCTTGCATTCCACAAAATAAATCACAGTCCCAAATGCAAAAGCTAAAATTATAAAAGTTCTGGAGGAAAACCTCTTTGGCTTTAGGTAGGCAAAGCTTCTTAACTATAATAATAGCAAAGCATAAACCAATTTTTAAAAATTGGTAAGTAGGACTTCAATTTAATTCAATTACAAATTTCCACTCTTCAAAAGATGCTAAGAAAATGAAAAGACAAGCCACAGACTGGAAGAAAATAATTGAAAAGCATATATCTGACAAAGAAAAGCATATATCTGACAAAAAGACTTGTATCTAGAACATAATTTTAAAAACTCTCAAAGCTCAATAACAAGGAAACAAAAAACCCAATTAAAAATTGGGCAAAAAACTTGAACATTTTTTTCAAAGTAGATATATTGATGGCAATAAGCACAAAAAAAGGTTCTCAACAGCTTTAGTCATTACAGAAATGCAAATTAAAACTATGAGATAGCCACCACACACAGCTGACCCTTGAACAACACTGGGGTTAGAGGTGGACCCCCCCCACCTCCTGCAGTCAAAAATCCGTGTATAACTTTACAGTTGGTTCTCTGTATCCACAGATGCAGAACCGTTGATCATGTAGTACAGTAGTATGTATTTATTGAAAAAAAATGTGCATATAAGTGGACTTGCAGAGTTTAAATCGGTTTTGTTCAAGGGTTAACTATACAAACCTATTACAATGACTTATATGAAAGGCTCATTAAAGATGTTGGCAAGGATGTAAAACAACCTGGAACTTTCATACACTGCTGGTGGAACATAAGATAGTATAATCACATTATGTCAGTTTCTTAAAAAAGTAAACATACACCCACAAGATTCAGCTATTCCACTTGCATTTATCCAAGAGAAATTAAAGCATAGAAATTAAAGCATATGTCTAAATACAAAGACTTCAATACAAATATTCATAGCATCTTTATTTATAATAGCCAAAACCCAGAAACACCCCACATGTTTAGTAACAGATGAATGGTTAAACAAACTATATAACAAATTGTGCTAGAACAACTGGATTTCTCACGTATAAAACCAAATGCTTTTAACCAACAGCTTAGATAAAGTTAAGGAATTCTTGCTATGAACACAGCTTTTGGAAGATCCAGTAGTTTCCAGTACAATTTTCATATATTTTTTAAGGCAGTATCATTACTCCTATGTGGTTGTCTGTGCCACATTATTCTGCTTCTATGTATCAATTCATCATGCTGTTTTGAAAGAAATTTCTGCCCATAATGTAGTACACAGTAATGAGCTTTATTTTCTCCTTCTAGTTGTATACAATCTCCTAGGAAGGATATTCATAACAGCTTAGAGAAAACAACATGATGTATTATGAAGAATATGGGTTTAATTCAGATCCAAGGTGTTGTCACAGTAAAGTTAGGCAACTTTTTTTTTTTATACTTTTCTTAAATTATGTTAGTCACCGTTCAGGTGTATAAAATGCACAGAATACCATCAGTTACGGTTATTAGGGGAAATTAAATGAGATGATATATAAAAGCTCTTAGTCAAATAAAGTGGATTCTCAACAAACGTTAGTTCCATGCCACCAATACCATCATCACCCTCAATCCACAGACTCACAATTTGGCTTCATTTCCACACACATTAAAAATGTGATTTTGATTAATTTGGACCATTTATATCTATAGCCATTTCAACATTTCTTGCTTTTTTCATTTTTACCTTTTTCATTGGCATGCAAAAACTACAAATGGGAACTGAAGGAGATATTATTCAGAACACATTCAGAACACTACAGTATAATGACACAGGTCTGTACAAAATATGATATTCTAAGATATTTTTACATTTTTACATTATAAAATACTTCTAATTCGTGGGTCAGATAGGATGCACAAAATGATGCTAAACAGTCACCTAGGTACAGATTAACATGTATGTTATATTGCCCTGTAATATTCTGGCATATTGAAAGGTTAAAACACTATTTACTAAACTTTAAATGCCGACAGGCTTCCTATCACTTCTGTATAGTGTGATGAGATCTTTATAAAGTGACATTTAATGTAAGCTGTGTTCTACTTTATATACAATAACACTTGATTGAAAAGGTAAGGCTGTTAATATCAAGGGCTTTAATAAGTCTTGTTAACTCTATGCCTAAAGACAAATGCTTTACATCAAGGGTATATCTGGTCCTGTGTGATGAAGAGAAAACAATTTTTCCTCTATAATGCTGTATCAACTCTAAATATATAAACGTGTGTATTTAAAGGAGTATTCTAAGGTTAAATTTTAAAATGCCATAAAACACACACACACAAAAATCTGATTATATATTTTATAAATGCTAAGAAAAGTTTTCCAAAAGTAAGGTATTACAAAATGATAATTTTTAACACCTATTAGGTTATATGTGAAATTTGTTGATTACGAAAAACCCGATTCCTTTTCTAGAATTCAGTACTTCTAAAGAATCAACGTGCAACTCTCAAATATTTTCAGTAAAGAAAGCTTAATTGTAAACACTGAGCTTTTCCAAGGTAGATGACTATTACAAAGTTCACTAGAAAATCAATATAGCATTTTAGTTGGAATTTGCTCATTAAACACCCACAGCTCTAATGCAAATTATGATGGAATGAATAAAGCAAATACATATGCTTCTTTCTTTTTATTAAATGTAAAATCTACTGTTAATTGCATCTCGTATGTCATACAAACTTTTCTCCTTAACTATTAAATAGAAGCTTTAACAAAAGTCATTAGAGATTCTCTTTCTTTGACTTGAATAAATTTCAATATTTGTTCAGTAAAGGTTCACAGCAGTTAAATTACATTAACAAATATTATTAGCTACTATGTAAGCCAACCCAGTAAAATACTTGTATTGTAGGTAGAACAAATCATTGGGTGTTTACAATAATATTTGGATATCTCCATTTTTAAACACGGTTATCAAATATCCTATAATTCTTAGTCAAATGCGAAAGATTCAGAGAGGATCACCCCCACTCCCCACCCACAAATACTCAAATTTGTTTAGTAAGCTAATTGTTTTCTAATATAGGCAAAAGTAAATATGAAGAAGCTGAACCATACTAAGTATGAGTTTATTGAATCAAGACAGAGTACATATTTCCTTAGTAGAACACAAGTCTATTGACAAGCCCATATTCTACACTTCTCAAACTACTTTTAAAATACAGTAGCAGTGAGACAGTATATTGGAAAACATTCTAGTTTAAACACTGAACCATGATTCTCTAAATAATATAATTTGGAGGACAGACATTTCCCAGGAAAAAGAATCCATTTAACATCTTCAAGGTAGTTATGTAAACAGAAAAGGCTGAATTAAGGAGAGGGAAGAAGAAATCATTAGGATTTGAATTTGAAACATGTAAAATAATCACTGATTACAATTCAGCTTCCAAAATTCTAACCAACAAATATAATATAGATAATAGTTTGGTAAAAGACTTTATTATATATGTAAGAGTTTCAGATTGAGCATTTACTATTATTGCTTTACATCATGTGAAATGAATTCCTTGTAAACATAACATTTAGTGTTTTACAAAAACCACCTCATATATATTTCAGAACCACAAACATTATGCTATGTCCTAATTTCCTTAAAGTTTATAATTTCTCTTTCTTGGCATAAATTGTTTGTTATAAATTTAAACACAGATGGTAAATGCCACACACCAGTAGAGAATTAACCAACCTATTCCAAGTAGTGTGATGGTTCTACTCTTGGCATTACATTGCTGGATTCAACTTATTTCTTCAGAACTTCTTTTACAAGCCAGAATATTGTATTTCTAAAACTGGATTTGAATGTTCACCATTTTACATGATTATTCTGTAAATAACCTTTTCTGATTAAAAATACAAGCTCGTAAAAATGTGGCGACAGAAATGTGTTGCATAGCTTTGTAACATTCTGTGCATAATTAAAATAAACAGGATATATTCTCATATTCTTCAGTATTCAAAATTATAAAATAGAATAGAATTCAATCATTTGGACATGACATATTTGATTGAACTAAGATGCTCCTAAAATCAGATAAACACTGTTTCCAATTATTCACTATATAAACAACACTGTAATGAACATCTTTGTACACAAATCTTTATGTGTATACACAGTTAATTACTAAGGAAAATTCCTAGAAGTATGATTATTACATTAAAAAAGTTTTTTAAGCTCTTTACATGTTTTAAAATTTTCCTCTGTAAAGCTGCTATAAATTTATACTTACCAAGAGTATAGAAACTGCTAAAGCTTGATTAGAAAATTATACAAAATTGTGACTTTAAGTAGCAAAAATATAAAACAGTAACTCTTTTTAGCAAAACTTGCAATCATTATATACATGTATTGAGTACACATAACTCAAAGACTATATAAGAACACTTTCCAAAAATGTGCTTTTTACATTCATACCTCTAACATATCTGATATTAGAGCTATAATTTTTTTTACATTTATTGGAGTATAATTGTTTTACAATGTTGTGTTACTTTCTGCTGTAAAACAAAGTGAATCAGCTCTATGTACTCATATATCCCCATACCCCCACCTTCTTGTGTCTCCCTTCCACCCTCCCTATCCCACCCCTCTAGGTGGTCACAAAGCACCGAGCTGATCTCCCTGTGCTATGTGGCTGCTTCCCACTAGCTATCTATTTTACATTTGGTAGTGTATATATGCCAATGCTACTCTCTCATTTCATCCCAGCTTACCCTTCCCCCTCCCTGTGTCCTCAGGTCCATTCTCTACATCTGCGTCTTTATTCCTGTTCTGCCCCTAGGTTCTTCAGAACCATTTTTTTTTTTTTTTAGATTCCATATATATGTATTCGCATACGGTATTTGTTTTTCTCTTTCTGACTGACTTCACTCCGTATGACAGACTCTAGGTCCATCCACCTCACTACAAATAACTCAATTTCCTTTCCTTTCATGGCTGAGTAATATTCTACTGTATATATGTGCCACATCTTCTTTATTCATTCATCTGTCGATGGACACTTAGGTTGCTTCCATGTCCTGGCTATTGTAAATAGTACTGCAATGAACACTGTAGTACATGACTCTTTTTGAATCCTGGTTTTCTCAGGGTATATGCCCAGTAGTGGGATTGCTGGGTCGTATGGTAGCTCTATTTTTAGCTTTTTAAGGAACCTCCATACTGTTCTCCATAGTGGCTGTATCAATTTACATTTCCATTACATTCCCATGGGTTCCCTTTTCTCCACAACCTCTCCAGCATTTACTGCTTGTAGATTTTTTTATGATGGTCATTCTGACTGGTGTGAGGTGATACCTCATTGTAGTTTTGATTTGCATTTCTCTAATGATTAGTGATGTTGAGCATCCTTTCATGTGTTTGGTGGCAATCTGTATATCTTCTTTGGAGAAATGTCTATTTAGGCCTTCTGCCCATTTTTGGATTGGGTTGTTTGTTTTTTTGATATTGAGTTTCATGAGCTGCTTGTAAATTTTGGAGATTAATCCTTTGTCAGTTGCTTCATTTGCAAATATTTTTTCCCATTCTGAGGGTTGTCTTTCTTTTCGTCTTGTTTATGTTTTCCTTTGCTGTGCAAAAGCTTTTAAGTTTCATTAGGTGCCATTTGTTTATTTTTGTTTTTATTTGCATTACTCTAGGAGGTGGGTCAAAAAAGATCTTGCTGTGATTTATGTCATAGAGTGTTCTATGTTTTCCTCTAAGAGTTTGATAGTGTCTGGCCTTACATTTAGGTCTTTAATCCATTTTGGGTTTAGTTTTGTGTATGGTGTTAGGGAGTGTTCTAATTTCATTCTTTTACATGTAGCTGTCCAGTTTTCCCAGCACCACTTATTGAAGAGGCTGTCTTTTCTCCACTGTATATTCTTGCCTCCTTTATCAAAGATAAGGTGACCATATGTGCGTGGGTTTATCTCTGGGCTTTCTATCCTGTTCTATTGATCTATATTTCTGTTTTTGTGCCACTACCATGTGGTCTTGATTACTGTAGCTTTGTAGTATAGTCTGAAGTCTGGGAGCCTGATTCCTCCAGCTCCATTTTTCTTTCTCAAGATTGCTTTGGTTATTCGGGGTCTTTTGTGTTTCCATACAAATTGTGAAATTTTTTCTTCTACTTCTGTGAAAAATGCCATTGGTAGTTTGATAGGGATTGCATTGAATCTGCAGATTGCTTTGGGTAGTAGAGTCATTTTCACAATGTTGATTCTTCCCATCCAAGAACATGGTATATCTCTCCACCTGTTTGTATCATCTTTAATTCCTTTCATCAGTGTCTTAGTTTTCTGCATACAGGTCTTTTGTCTCCTTAGGTGGGTTTATTCCTAGGTATTTTATTCTTTTTGTTTCAGTGGTACATGGGAGTGTTTCCTTAATTTCTCTTTCAGACTTTTCATCATTAGTGTATAGGAATGCCAGAGTTTTCTGTGCATTAATTTTGTATCCTGCTACTTTACCAAATTCATTTAGAGCTATAAATTTTAATATAAAAGAGATAAGCTTATCCCTGAAGTGTTAAAATCAGTATCAATAATGTTATGCACTTTTGAAATATACTATTAAGGGGTATTTAACTTATTTTCAGCACAGAGTTTTTACTTTAAATTTTAACAGATACCAATATGAAAATTCAGTGAAATATAACTGCTACCTAAACTTTTTCCAAGATCATTTCCTCTTTAGAATTGGTTATTGTTATTTATAATGGTTTCTCTCTTTTCCTCTGTGAGACAGACTGAAGCAATGGGAAGACTATAAGCCTTGGAATCAGATGGACTAAGGTTCAAGTCACAGTCTTGACACTTAGTACCGACCATGTGCCTTTGGGCATTTATTTATAAGTCTCTCCAGGTTTACTTCCTCCCATGTAAGATGTAAATATTAACTAATATACCATATTATTTTAAGGATTAGGGACAATGTAGAAGCACCTAGGATGTAACTGGTACTCAGTGAATTGTAGCTAATATTAATATTTGATTATTTTTTATCTTTATGAAATTCTTAAATCTTTGATGTCAGAAGTCATGAAAAGATTTTTTTTTTTTTTTTTTTTTTGCGGTACGTGGGCTTCTCACTGTTGTGGCCTCTCCCATTGAGGAGCACAGGCTCCAGACGTGCAGGCTCAGCGGCCATGGCTCACAGGCCCAGCCTCTCCGCAGCATGTGGGATCTTCCCGGACTGGGGCACGAACCCGTGTCCCCTGCATCAGCAGGCGGACTCTCAACCACTGTGCCACCAGGGAAGCCCTTGAAAAGATTTTTGTTCTGTTTAGCTTTTAATTTAAATTCATAGTTCACTGTTAATAGATTTTAAAAGGGAAATAAACAGAAAAGTGAAACAAAAATGTTTGAAACGAAGGATTGGATGATGAGAAAAATTACCATTGAGATATATATATTTATTAGCATTTATTACATTTTACTTAAATGTGAATCTGAAATAAATGAAATGGGATGCACAGAATTTAGGTTTTAATCTAATATATACCTATGATAAACCATGTAGACCGTTACAACAGCATTTCCTTTGCTTCCCTGTTAGTTTTTACATAATGTGAATACTATCATTATAATGTGATCTCATGTTACAAAAGTGGCCATACTCTACCTGTAAGCATTATTTGACCTGGCACTCATTATAATTTTCATACTCATAGGATTCTACAGCCAAAGATAATAATATAATCAGCATTCTACCTATCAATATTTCTAACTGCTGTATTTCACAGAGATGGGACTTTTTGTTTTTATCTGAAATGACTAGCTATATTCTTGAAATCCTTTTTCCTTCAAAATTAAAAATATATATAGATAGATAGATACATGTAATGCTCCGTTATATTAATACTGTTACGCCATTTAAGTGTTAAAGACTAACATATTTTATTAATGCCCATTTATATACAGAAAAATGGTATTCCATTATGCATTATTTCTTAAAAGCAAGTATTACGCTATTTTCTGTTTTTCTGATATATAGAACTGACTCTTGTTCTTCTTAATCATTATATGGTCAGCATCATTTGAGATATGATATATGGTAACAGATTTTTTTACAAGAGAACAATGTAAACATTTTCTATTACATAACAAT
The DNA here is from genome assembly GCF_059928025.1 of Delphinapterus leucas. NCBI lineage: Eukaryota > Metazoa > Chordata > Mammalia > Artiodactyla > Monodontidae > Delphinapterus > Delphinapterus leucas. The sequence continues at coordinate 120,350,292 of NC_143130.1, read as the reverse complement.
TTTTATTTTTCCATGTTAATTAGTTGGGATGTCTTAATATATTTGCTATAACAGTAGATTACATACCTATGCTTTTAACATTTACATGTTAACCTGAATAGAAAAACTTAAGTTATACGTTTCAGGGATTCTACGTTGTAATGCTTTGGACAATAACATTAAACTCATCTCGTCTCTACCAAAAATAAAAGAACATTCTCTGTAATAAGAAGGGCTTAACAATATTTTTTTTATTTACAAGTCAGTCTAAATATGGGTGCCCAGGGAAGAATCTATGTTTAAAGAGAAAAAGCAGATTAAACGCTTGCAGAATCAGTACAGTATGCTAACTAAGCAAATTATGTAACCACTGAATTATATGTAAAATGTAACTAAGATAAATAGATATAGATTGATTGATTTATATAAATATAAGACTTAAAGAACTAAGGAGTTCTTTTGACTAAAACCCAATATTGGCCTTATTTCAGTTTAATTGGAAGAGGATCTCAAATTCATCTTCTCCATGAGATATCAGGAACGTGGATTTCTCTTTGTACCAAAGGTTAATAAGAAATGTGTCTGCAAAAGTCAAACAGCATTAAATACCAAAATCTGATTATTATTCTACAGGAGTTGTTCTGTCATTCATAATCTCTCCATGCTCCAAGCTTCCACAGCTAATCTTTAATGGATGACATGCAAGAAAGAAAAATAACTAACATATAGAGCAGAGACTCTAAAGTGAGCATTTAAGAAATAGAAATATAAGGTTTTTAAAGAAATATAAATATTTTAAATATCACAAGATAACATAAAAACTATTTAAATAAATACTCTTGTGTAAAAATTTACACATCTGTATACTGTAAATGCAATAGATTAATAAAAATTAAGAGACATTTAACACTAGACAATGCCCACTGAGACTGTTTCAGAAAAAAGAAAGGCTTAATTAAACAAATTATTTTTAAAAGTTATAACCACGTCACTCACCTAAGAGTGATTAAATTAAATGGATTCAGATCAGGTCATACAATACTATCTCTCACTGTCAAACTTAATTTAAATAAAAGAATTTTTGAAGTATTTATGGTTTAATCATTTTATTTAGATGAGAAAAGACATTTACCTAAAGAACAGAGACAATGTTTCAGTTGTGCTTCTCTAAAACATGGCCTAGTATCTGAAAGTCATACATGCCAATAATTTACAAATCATATTATCCACATATATAATTTAATGAGTTAAAACATAAGACCTACTTATCAAATTCCTTTATTTTCTTTTTTGTAGAGATGTAAAATTTTTTTCCATATTTTCAAACTTTCTAAATAAGGTTAATTCTGAAAGTCAAGGAAAACTAAAACCTGTGGATAAGATGAAGTAAATAAAATATATTTTTAACAAGGAATACATATCAATTCTTTGTGAAACAAAACCATATACAAGTAGCTATGAGATAGTTATTTATGTTAGTTACACTTTGATATGCCCCCTATTAGATCAAGAAGTCTTGAGAAAACACGATGGTGACATCATCACCTTATCATCATAATTACCATTTATTGAGTGCTTTCTAATGGGTTAAGTACTTCACAAACATTATCTCACTTAAACGTCACCAAACCATAAGGTAGGTTTTAACCAAATCTTAGTGAGGCTGTCACTTACACATGATAAGCAGTAGAAAGATTAGAACAAAGGTCTGAATCCAAAGTCTAAGCATTTAACCACTATCTACTACAATGTGTATTATGAATGAGAAGTGACTGCAAACAAAAAGACATGTTTGAAATACCAAATCGGTTTTATTTGCTGATGCATATTCAGTGCCTAGCACAGTGCCTAGTACATAAAAACTCCTCAATAAATAGTTCTTTAATTTTTAAAGAAGTTAGCATAGTCCCTATTAAGCACCTAATAAAAACAGTATCAATGGTGGTGATGATGATGATGTCAAAAAAGTAGGGGAAGGTAAAAAGGTCAACCATTTGAGATTTTATCATGACGTAGGACACAATGGAGTTTCCAACTCTCATGAGATCACATTATAATGACAGTATTCACATTATGTAAAACTAACAGGGAAACAAAGGAAATGCTGTTGTAATAGTCTACATGAAGGTTTATCATAGGTATATATTAGATTAAAACCCAAATTCTGTGCATCCCATTTCTTTTATTTCAGATTCATGTTTAAGGAAAATGTAATAAATGATAATAAATATATATATCTCAATGGTAATTTTTCTCCTCATCCAATCCTTCCTTTCAAACTTTTTTGTTTCACTTTTCTGTATATTTCCCTTTTAAAATTTTAAACAGTGAACTATGAACTTAAATTAAAAGCTAAACAGAACAAAAATTTTTTCATGACTTCTGAAATATATATATTAGCATAAATCTCAAAGATTTAAGAATTTCATAAAGATAAAAATAATCAAATATTAATATTAGCTATAATTCACTGAGTACCAGTTATATCCTAGGTGCCTCTATACCTTGTCTCTAATCCTTAAAATAATCTGGTAAATTAGTTAATATTTACATCTTACATGGGAGGAAGTAAACCTGGAGAGGCTAATAAGTAACTTGCCCAAAGGCACATGGTCGGTATTAAGTGTCAAGACTGTGACTTGAACCTTAGTCCATCTGATTCCAAGGCTTATAGTCTTCCCATTGTTTCAACCTGTCTCACAAAGTACTGGGAACATTTTGTTTTATGCAGTTTTGATTATACCAGATTCTTATTCTTATAAATTATACAATCAGCTGGGGAGACAAGTTGGACTAACATATACATAAGTTACATAATAAAGACATAAAAGTAAAAAAGGGAGAAATCTGAAGGACAAGAAAAGTGGCACAGGTAAAATGGCAAGATCTGATCAAAGCCATCACATGGATTTCATAAGATGTTGGTTTATGTAATCTTTATGTGTCGAACCTATCACAGGAATTATTTTAAGATTAGTGAGCAAGTAACTTAAAACAAAATCACACCTTTTAAAAGTAACATTACTTTTTCTAATACTAAATCACTGCAGAAAACCTGAAAAGGCAGAAAAAATCCTGTTAAGTGAAGCATTTATACACCCATTAACACTATTAAAGTTTGACCCTCATTTTATATTATATACATGTGCATACAGTTTTTTAACAAAAATTATAAATACAGCTTCCCCCTACTTCTTTGACTTAACTTTAATTCATAAAGTTTTTTCATATCATTAAATATTCTTTAAAAATGTTTTTAAATTACTGAACAATGTCTCATACCATAAAGATACCTGAATTTATTTAACCATTGCCTTATTATTCGATTGAGTCTAATTCTATGGCTATCATAACTTATACTGATATGAATATTCTTATATATATATATAAATCTTTACATTTAATATACTCGAAGAAAATGGCTATTTCTTTAGAATACCTTATATTTTAATTAACATTTTATTTGAAAAACCTATAGACATACATTTTTGTATCCTATTTGCAATTTCCAATTTTCAGATGTTTTAGCATGTATTTCTTTTAATGTGGAATATTTTGACTTTTAAAACATTTTATATTCTGCTTAAGTATACTATAATACTTGTATGTGTATGCACATTTGTAATATACTTTAGCAAATACATTTTTATTTTGAATATAAAAATGAGCAGTGATAGAAACAAATATCCATGCTTGTGTGGATTCTTTGTTCTTTCATATGACTAAATAAAACATTTATCACATGTACTCATAGTACCATAATGTTCCTCTTTCTATGAGGGTAGTAACATACTTTTTTTTGTTACTGTGTTTAGCTTTTTGATCGCACTTACTACTGATCAGGTAGGAGATAAGCTTTTTCAAGATTAGCTTTTCTAAGATAAACTTTAAAAAAATTCATGTATAATGAGAAAATATGAAAAAGTTCAAGAGTTACCAAGAGTCAGTTTATAAATTTCCTGTAGTTTCAAACCAATGGATTTCTTAAACAATCCAGCTTTTTTCTTTTGATGTATTATAATAATAATTCTCTCTAAGGTTAAAAGTAAAATATCTTCAAGTTTTTTAATAAGATAGAACTAAAACATTAAAAAGTAAACATACATTTTGAAAATTTATACTTTAAAAAACTTAGGGGATTTAAATTTTGAGTCATTTTCTTTTTTTAAAATTTATTTATTTTTGGCTGCATTGAGTCTTCGTTGCTGCACACAGGCTTTCTCTAGCTGCGGTGAGTGGGGGCTACTCTTCGTTGTGGTGCGCAGGCTTCTCATTGTGGTGGCTTCTCTTGTTGTGAAGCACAGGCTCTAGGCATGCGGGCTTCAGTAGCTGTGGCACATGGGCTCAGTAGTTGTGGCTCACGGGCTCTAGAGTGCAGGCTCAGTAGTTGTGGCGCATGGGCCTTGTTGCTCCGCAGCATGTGGAATCTTCCCAGACTAGGGCTCGAACCCGTGTCCCCTGAATTGGCAGGTGGATTTTTAACCACTGCACCACCAGGGAAGTCCTTGAGCCATTTTTGTAACTAAATGGTTGGACATGTTTCTTTAGGATTGCTTAGCTCCAGAGAAACTATATAGCACTACTATTTTCATCAATTTAGGAAGCTATAAAAATATCCTAAACATCTTTCAAACATTCAACATTTATTGAAATAGTATTTTGTCATTAATGAGAAGAATTTGATGTTAACAAGAATCATAAAGCAATCAAATTCTTTCCATTTTATGCATGTGTGATTCATACTGTTTAGTAATAGGAAACCCTTAAATATATACCAATAAATAAATATGTAAAGTATATGATTAGCTATATTACACAAAAGCTTAAAGAGTAAATATTAATGCTTAATGTTCTTTCCCCTCCAAGAGATAAATGAGCTACACAGGTATATGAATTCATGATTTACAATAAATCACAATGGCCTAAATCTTATTAAAATACATCTGTTAAGACACATACAGAGTTAAATTATAATGCAAACACCTTAAAACAAATGTACTTCTTGTAATACCATTTCAGCGATTAGTATACATATTTGATTATAAAAAGCCAAGAAACTTCTAAATTGTTCTAAATTTATATTTGAATTATTCATTTTTAACATACTGTTAATTTTCCTTAAAATATATTACTCTCATATTTCCCCACTAAAAAAGAAACAAAAAATTCATAGTAGTTTAACATAATAGAAAAACAACCATCTGGTATTTGGCTGGAGTATTTATTTATGATCATCTTAGTTATATAGTTATATTTTCATGGTGACGTTCTACTTTGCACAGTAATATTTTGAAGACAGACAGTATCTGTTAATCATTTCTCTGACCTAAAACACCAGAATTCTTTCATATGCAACCAGGTTAAGTGGTTTATTATATTTAAAAATTTTTTATGTATGTATGTATGGCCGCGTTGGGTCTTCCTTGCTGCACGTGGGCTTTCTCTGGTTGAGGCGAGTGGGGACTACTTTTCATTGGTGTGCGTAGGCTTCTCATTGCAGTGGCTTCTCTTGTTGAGGAGCACAGACTTCAGTGGTTGTGGCACACAGGCTTCAGTAGTTGTGGCTCGCGGGCTCAGTAGTTGTGGCTTGCGGGCTCTAGAGCACAGGCTCAGTAGTTGTGGCACACAGGCTTAGTTGCTCCCAGGCATGTGGGATCTTCCTGGATCAGGGCTTGAACCAGTGTCCTCTGCGTTGACAGATGGATTTTTAACCATTGTGCCACCAGCGAAGTCCCAGGTTAAGTGATTTATAAAGTATGATTATAACTTCAAACTAATCACAAAATACAATTACTTTTTAAAAGCATTCCAATTGATATAAAAATGTTAAAATAAGGGATCTATAAAATGCCTCTGAATGCTAATTTCTACTATTCTATGAAATATCTCTTTTCTTAACACACTAAAACAGTGTGAGGAAGAGAGTCACAGGGATAATATATAAACTGTAGAGAGAGAGAGACAGAGTCCACCAGAGACAACTGAGAATCACCTGATCATATCTGTAACACATCACAGATACATTTTACAAATTTTCTCCTTGCCATGACCTGTGAATGAAGACAGACTCCAAAACATTTCAGGCATTCATTTATAATCTTAAACTCTGGCAACCTTTTACCAGAAAACATTATCTTCAGGGAAAGATCTTTTCAGGGCAAACATTATCTTCATCATCATCCACGTCATCAGATGAAAATTAATTAACTGCACAAAACAGATTTTTGAATCAAATGTAGGTTTTCACTGGCAATGAATATATGACTATCTTCATACAAAGGAGAAGTATTTTCTCTCAACAAGCTAAAACAATAAGTGGTATGTGAACTGCTGGTTGAAAGGTAGAGGCACTGGTAATCATTATTTCCCCTTGTTTGTTCAGGCCCTTCCAACAAAACAAACAACCTTTTTGTGATTGGAGTGACATGGTGTTAACAATGAATTTAATGCCCAAATCAGTATGAATACAGGTAAAGCTCTCACTAATACCAGTACCAGGATGTTAAAGCCACCTATTTTCTAAGCAGGCAAAAAAAAAAGAAAGAAGACAGAGCTTTCCCTCCTTTGACAAATAAGCGAGTTTGCTACTATTCACCAAGCCACATCAGATAATAACCTTGTGTATGATTTTGAATGCCATATGTTAATACTGATCTACTATACCTGCTGTTTTTTCAGCAATTTGAGCTTCTGTTGCTTTTTCTTGGAGTTCCAGTTTAAGCTTTAGTTTTCTCTGTTCTTCATCTTCTTTAGTCAGTTTTTCTTGAAGCTAAAACACATTGAAATAAACATAGATTCTTACTAATAAATTTCTTGCACAAATATAATTAATCCCAAAGATAATTTTTGCTTTTCTCTAGACCCTTATAGAATAACTGTATTAACTTACTGAATACATAACTCCAGGGGAAAAAAAAATTAAGGTTTTAAGATATTTTATAAAGTAATAATTACCTGAAATGACATAGAAATTATAAAAACATTTTAATATACACTTAATTTTATGTGTGTGTATAGGCAAATGAAATTAAAGAAGGAATAACATTATTATTAAAAATAACTACTGCAGCAAAAAGCAATCTGATCCATTCTTTTGTCTTAAAGCAAAAGACTTGGAAGGGACTATCATAATAAAATAATGGGTAGCACAAATTATAGCTTCTCTTAGTAATTCTAATATTTTGAAACAAAATTAATTAAGATAATAATCTTAATATTTGATACAAATCTCCCTTTGAGAATGCTATGCCATCATATTCCATTTAAATTGGCATTGGCACCTGGCTCATAATTGGCATGTAATAAACAGCTGGTAAATGAAAATACAGAAAATATCTCAGACTTTCATACAGGATCCCTCCAAATGTTTTCTTTTTAATTTCTCCCTCCGTTTATGTCATTTATGCTGTTTTCCGTCAGACATGATCAACATTCTTAACATCATGCTTCAGTTTGATTAGGTCAAACAACTAGAATATTAGAATCAGAAAAGTATGTAGAGGTTAAAGAAAAAGAAGGCAGGCATAGAAAATGAACATTATTTGAAGCTCAAAGGAATGTAACTAGAAAAAGAGTCAGAAAAGATAAAACATGACATGACAAATTGGATTGGACAAAATGTAGCAGTATAAGATAACACAAGGTAAATGACAATATTTCGAAGCCTTGCTACTTTAAAGTTTACATATATTATTGAGATGAAATACAGGGCACAGATACTACTAAAAAAAAGAAAAAAAAGTTAAGAAAGTAACATGAAACCAATGAAGTAAAATTTGAATTTTTTAGGTACCACAGATCTATGAAAAAGGAAGTGATATTGCAAGCCACCAAGGCAGGAAACCAAAGAAATTGCTTTTCACAGCTCATGTCTCAACTCAATCATACCGTGAATGGCATGGTATGGCAACAGCATAAAGCTACTGTTAAAGGATTAAAGTACACAATAAAACTGAATTATGATGAGTGACAAAGCAAACTTAGAAGGTCAACAGCTATAAGTATACTGTACAATCATCAGACTTCCTATATTGTACCTTTTTATTGCTTGCTTTGAGAATGTCCAATTCTTTGAGAAGCAATGCTATTGTCTCCTCTTTATTTAATTCTGAAGTAACTTGACAAGGAATCATACATTTGTAATGCAAATCATTATTTCTATGTTCCATAATGCTGTAATAAAGAAAACTATTACAACAATATACATATAATTTCAACTATATAGGATCTATACATTTTACACTTCAAATGGGGGAAACATTTAATTTTAACAGTAAGTATGTAAAGTTACTTAATTTAAATTTTTTCTTGTTATGCACTGTTAAGAAAATACTATGGATGAAAAAGACTAAACATTGCAATTTCATAGAGGTGCTAATATACAATACATCACAGAGGTGCAATATATCAATTTCACAGGGAGAGCTAAATCTGTGAAAAGCATTTAGTAATGTCTAGAGATTCATGGTTCAGTATACTTAAAGAACGCAGTTTTTAAGGGCTTGTGAATATTAATTTAATTTGTACTTCTTGTCAGGACTCTAGATACATTTCTTACTTTTCTGAAAATAGGAACAATAAATATTTTTTCATTATAATTGACAGAATATCATATTTTCATTATTAAATTTGCAACATTAAAAATGAAAACCTATTCCTGTAACCTTTAAGCAAAAAAAATTTTTTACAATGTGTATGCTATTTGAGAACAATATTAACTTGTTAGCAAGTACTATAAAGGAAGGGAAGGGAAAAGAGATGACTTTAGCCTAATCTCTATTATTTACTTTTCCCATGTGGTTATAAAGTTTATCACCTCTTCATTCATCCCTACTCCCCAAAAATGTACTCCAAACTACACTTTGATAAGAATATAACTGATTACCAAGAAAGTGGAACATATTAATATATCCACTTTATTATATATTAATATTCATTAATATAGCTATTTCATAATTTTTAAGTAAATAGAAATAGCTATTCCTATGTAAAACTCCATTAAAAAGTATTCCATAAAATATGATTTTTGTCTGGACTGAAAACATAATATTTATATTTCAACATAGTTATAAATTATATTAGTCATTGAGAATCTTTAAATTTAGCAGTATTTTCATAGTACATGACTAATTACCAAAGTGCTTTTCTCCCATAGGTAAAAGTCACAGGTGTCAAAATTCAAATCCCTTCATGAAATAGGTAGCTACATAAAGTGAATGGGTAGAAACTACAGAATGTAAAATAATAAGGAAGGTAAATGGGAGAGTAGACAACCCTTCTAAAAGCATTCAAATTCATTTAAATGAAGAACAGCACTGACCAAAATCAAATCATATCTTTGGGCTTATTTTGTCTTGGAGCTGCCAGGTTATAGCTCTGATGAATAATATCCCATCTAATATCAACTTAATAGCTATTTCCAGATCCTTAATGAAAGGTCACTTAAAATAATATTCAACAAAACAATATAAAACCTCACGACCTTCATTCAAACTCACCTTGTGCTTTTTCACTCAATGATTTAGACATATTATATTAATGTAATGAAAATAGTAGAAAACTCTAGTATTAGATTCCTCAAATGCTAATAAGTTAATGATATGTCAAATTTAGGCCACATCAAAAAGAAGAAAGGGAGGGACAGAGAGAGGGAGGAAGGAAGGAAGAGTTCTCCCAATTCTTACTTTCTAAATCTAAGGCTGCTAGCACTCACTTGGACTTTTCTGTAGTGCAGTAAGCTGTCTCATCACCTAGACGAGGACTGATGACTTGAAAATTCCTTGATCTCTGCTCTGGCAATTCTATGCCCTCACATGTAGCTTCATTAACTAATTCATTGGATTTCTGATGCATGCTTCCCTTAGAATTCACAGGCAGTTGCTCATCTGGCTGTGTACTTTTGTTTCTCCCCGTGGTCTCTTGTTCAAGATAACCATGGGTTACGTCTGCATTTAAAACAAAACAAAAACATGAGATATGAAACGCCATCGTTACATATTAAATCAATCAAATGAATATTTTTGTGGAAATAAGAGCTCTCACAGCTTTAAATATGCACTTACTAACCTTACTCCTATTGTTATCAGACAAACATGTACAGGGTGATTTTGCCACAAATATTTCCACTTCCACAGTCAGTGGGCATTTATGACAGTGGTTTACAACCTTAAGTGCACATCAGCTGAGGAGTTTTTAAAAATCCTCAAGCTCAGGCCACATCTTCTACTAATTAAATCAAAATCTCTGGGAGTGATCACATGATTCCAGTATACAATCAAGGGTGGGAACCACTGACTTAGAAGTTATTATTTTCTACATTAACTTTTCTTTGCTAGATTTTGAAAAATAGGATGCAATAAGTTAACTGATTACAGCGAAATGATAATGTGCACGGAATTTGGGTATTGGACTGAGTTAAAATTCTGGCTTTGCCAAGCACATAACTTTGGGGAAATTACTTTACCCTTCCATACCTCAGATTCTGGTTTGCAAAATGGACACATAATAGTACTTACTTGAGTTGTTGTAAGGATTAACTGAATTAAGAATTAACGAATGCAAAGTGCCTGGCCTAGTGTTTGGCACGTCAATAAGTGTTAGCTATTATTTTTGTAATCATCATCATATAAAAATGGAAATAATATAAGGAGAATTATTTTTAACTTCCATTTTATCAGCTATGTATTATACACTAGAGTATATTTTGTAATGCCTGGCTATCTCATAAATATTAGTTATTTTAAGCTGTAACTAGTAAATAATATCTATTTCAAAGGAAGAGTATATATCTGATGTTGTAGTGAAATTCTGGGGAGAAAATGACACACAAGCAAGTACACAAAACAAACTCTTTTAACCAGTAAATCAGATCAACAGGCACAAATACTGATTGTAACTAGGACTTTTATTATTTCCAACAGAAATAATTCTTCAACTTTTAAAAGCAGGTGAATCTCATGAATCTCACCTACTTGTTGATGATGCCTTCTTTAACTTGACAAATTTAAAATCCCTTTGAGGCAGAAGAAGAGTAGTTTTAGAGTAAAAACAAATGGGAAACATAAATAAGGTACTCATTCTTTAAGAAGAAATTCTTTGCTTACATATATGCTGAAATTAGGTAGAGCCAGTCATAAACTCCAAGTCCTGGACATTATCTTATTGGTGGCTGAATGCTAGATCAGAAACCATTCATTTTTGGTCAATTACTCTCTATTTCCCCGTGTTTGTGGGAATAAACTGGGAGAAAGTGCTATCATAATTACATACTGTGATGTATCTATGAAATTTCATTATATTTTGTTTTAAACTTTAACAAATATAGGTATCTGAAGATTATTTGTTGGTTCTTGACATTTCAAAACACTTAATTTGGGCTTCCCTGGTGGTGCAGTGGTTGAGAGTCCGCCTGCCGATGCAGGGGACACGGGTTCGTGCCCCGGTCCGGGAAGATCCCACATGCCGTGGAGCGGCTGGGCCCGTGAGCCATGGCCGCTGAGCCTGCGCGTCCCGTGCTCCGCAACGGGAGAGGCCACAACAGTGAGAGGACCGCGTACCGCAAAAAACAAAACAAAACAAAACAAACACTTAATTTGCTTTAGATGTTCATCATGCTACTTTTCTAGAATAGGCTGGTATTAGTACCCCCCAAATCTGAATGAGGTATTATAAAATTTTATAAATGGACACTAAGGAATACCACTATCATTAACAGGCCACGCGTTTTTAACACTAACATATAACTTTACAGGCAATTCAAAGAAAGAAAATTATAAATAGTTACGGAAAACAGTATCAAAATAACAAAAGTTGTCTCCAGGGGCATATCAGAAGATAACTATTAGGCTCTATGCTATTCTCCAGTTTATGAGGTACAAAGATTCTCCAAAAGGTAAAAGGATAAGCCAAGGAGCATTGCCAGCTAGAAAAAGCCCCCAGTTCCCCATGACAACACCTTATCAATTGCTTCAGAATCTTAAGTCTTGACTCTGTGACCTGTTTTTGAGACCAAACTTACCATTATCTGCAACTTGTCCCATGTTTTCAACTCTGTATTTCTGGGTCTAGTGCAGCATCTCTCTTCTTTCAGTTTTTTATTTCTAACCTGTGAGTGCTTACTTTACCCCATCCCTGATAACTATATTGCTATTTGGTTACTAGATTTACAGCTCTCTTTCTCACTTCAGCTTACCTAATGTCAAATTTCATGATCCCTGAACTCTTGGTAAATCACTGCCTTTTAACCTGTGACTGTAGTATATTCTCCAAACTGAGAGCAGACATGGAACCTTCTCAATAAGAGGGCTCTTTACTGATCCCTCCTGTATCCTACTAATTATAACCCCCTGAAGTATTATCAAAATAAACTCATCAAGTTCTAACACACTTCTGGATTTTAAGTTTAAATGTTTAATATTTTTGAAGAATTCATACTGTATGATTTGGCTCCATTTCTGGATGTTTCTATCCTTGCTCTGTAGCAAAAGCTTTTAGATTCCTAACTGAAACTGTTCACCAGATATTTGGAACCTGCTCTACAACTATCCATACTCTTCCACTGAGAATTTAATTTTACTTTAGAGTAAACAAAGCTGATTTATAAAATTTTCCTTCCGGTCTGTTTTTTGGACGCTCTACTGGAAGACTATGAGAAGATTTCACAAAGGCATTTGTTCCAAAACAGGACAAGCAGAAATATGCAAAGTAATGAACTGTCAAAGAGTTTGAGCTTGGTGAAGTAAAGAGAACGTTGACAGACTATAAGAATAAGAGAACAGGAAGAATGAGCACAGAAGAGAAGAAACAGCTTTAGGAAAAACACAAAGACATTTGTTGTTCTGGAAGGACAAGATGCTATAGTTGAGGAGTGAAAACTTGTAAAATGAGTAACACTGTAAAGACAAATTCCAAGATGTGGTAGACCTGGGAATGTGTTGATTAAATAGATTGATGATGAAGGTACTTGGAGTGGAGGAAATCAAGGTATCAGGGTACAGGGAGTGCCATCTTTCAAGAAACTGAAGTCATTCAGAAAAATGGCAAGAAATGGAGAGGAGAAATGAAAGACAAATGCAAAAGACTTCACTGACTGCATAAACATGCTAAAGAAGACAGAGCCAGATGAGAAAGCTGACTGATGTTAGTTAACAGTCATTTCTTTCTACCTTTTTACTTTGCAATAATTCCAGTCTTATAAAAAAGTTGTAAAAATAGTACAAAGAATTACTATACACCTTTCATCCAGATTCCTCAATGTTAACATTTTACCACGCTTGCTTTATTATTTATTCTATGTCTGTCTACCTACACATACATAATTTTTTCTGAAACATTTGAGTAAGTTGCTGGCATGAAACACTTCGACTTTTCAAGTCAAATTTTAAGATACTGCTGTATCACACTTCATTTTACCAAATTTTCTTTATCTTATTCACAGCTCAACTTAAATTCAATTTCTGAGTTAGTACCTCCTCCAACTAAGAGAATACAATAGTATTTAGTTACTCTAACTCAGTCTTCAATTATTTTTCCTAAACTCCAGTCGCAGAAGAAGGACTTTTATCAAGTGATAATAGGATGATGCCACTAAAAGCTTTAGTTGAGAGTTGTATTACCCCATCACTTGAAAGAAAATTACATTAGAAATATACCAATAAAATGCAACAAAAAGTGAAGTTATAGGTCTGTTTCATACACTGTTCGAATAGAAAGATAAATGTTTTAAAGAACAATTCACTTCTGATTCAAATTCATCTCTAAGCAGATGAAAGTTTAAACTAAAACTATTCTATTGATTGTTCTCTATCTCTCTCATATGGTTTGAAATGGAAACTCTATAACTTTCTTTAGTAATTTGCTTCAGTGTTGAATCAATGTCATTGTTAATTGTTCCATCATTATGACTAACAGAATTAATACTATTTAAATTCATTTCTCTATAGGAACTTATAGAATAAGTTATTAATCTCTTCTTCATAATTCAATGAAATCTAACTTTCTTTTCTCAAATAACAGTAAATTTTTTATGACAACTATCAATCCCTTTATTTATTTGCTCTTCTGCAGGCACACTGCATTATTTGGACATAAGAATTTTAACCACTTCAAACCAAACATATTCCCCAATTTTTGCTATCATTATTTAATGCTATCACTGCCATGTAAACCTATCCTGTGACCATTTGAAAATGATGTTATGGAAGATTATTACTCACTATTCCTCAAATGCCACCTACTGCTACGTTAGAGACAGTTTATTCATCTGGGCAAAGTGGGTAAATTTAGTAAAGACTTTTTAGAATCCTAATACTTAATACATGTGCCTAGGTCAGCTGTATTATATGCTTTGAAGACCCTGTATCTCCCTAGTGACTTTCATACTGTTTCCAATGGATCATTTTCATAATCTAACAAATTCTCCCTTTACTCCTGGAGGTATTACTATTGTCAACTATCCCAATGTTAGCGTTGCTACTAAATTCTCAGTTCCTTAGTCTAGAAAATTAACAGCATTGTACTATTTCCTAACCTAGTAAAGAAAGCTTTAGGATCCCTTTTGAGTTCAATTCTCCAATTATACATTAATGTCAGTTAAACTGATTGAATTGAATTAATTGAATATACTCAGTTAAATTGATGCTACCCAAGAAATCATAACTCATGGCCAAAAATAACTGTTACTTCACAACTACTATATAGAAGTGAGGAGGTGGCTAGAATCAAATAGGGATTCTTAGAGGCTGGGGAATTTTGTTCTGTCTGGCTTTGTAAATAGTTTGTGACAACTGGTATCTGTGTAAATGGATTTGATGGTCCCCTGTGGGGTCAATACTGTTTACAGAGCTGTTTCTTCAGAGTGGTTGAGCTAGAATTGTCTCTAGGGATCCTACAGGGGTTACTCAGAATAGCAACATCTCAGGTACCTGAGAGCTCAGTGGCAGAAAGAGAAAGAGGAATGGAGGTGCTATAGGCAGGTACATTTGAATAAATGGATCTCTCTCCTTCAGATGCAGGTGCTACTCAGGGGCACTTGTATCTAAAATGAACCATAAAGGAAGCAATTTGTTAATGTGCTCTCTGACACTTGCTAACATAATTGGTCACCACTTCTTTACACTCTATCTTTTCTTTTTTTGGAAAGGTTATTACTTATATCGTAGCATCTGATTTTATAAATATAAAAAGAACAAAAACCTCATATTTATTGCTTCTTTTGTATATTGTCTATCACTACATTATGTAAAAACATCAAAATGATATGACACTTTTTGCTATTAAATAAGTGTAAATTTGATTTCATGATGGAAGTACTATAGTAGTCCCACATTTTAAACAAATGTCTTTTTTTCAATGGTTAAGAATTTTTCTAAACAAACATTAGTTTCAACACAGCATCAGCTAGTGGCTCCTAACCAATTCCTTAACTGAGTTACAAATAGATTATCTATCTGTATGTGTGTATAAATATTCTTTATTTCCTTTACTAAATATTTCCGACTATTTGCTTCCTTTATGTGTGTGGGGCGGTTAGTTTTCCACACAGATGCATATATGGGCTTTTCTCTCCCCAAACATAAAAGAAGGACATCAGAAACTTCTGCCATATCATAGTGGTTCCACTTAATATGAGCACAAGAGCAAAGTTTAGACCTTCCAAGTAGAATACTGGTGTATTTAGAGTTTCCAAGCAGAACCACAGTGCATGGGCTCTGAAGACTGACTGCAGAGTTTGAATTGTGGCTCTACCACACAGCTGTATGACCTTTACCAAATTACTAAACCTCTCATCAATTTCCCTTTCAGTAAAAAGCACATAATAAAAGCACCTACCTCAAAAGGTTATTATGAGCATAAAATTATTTAAATTATATAATCTCTTGGAAAAGTGTCAGTACAGAATACCACTCAATAAATGTTAGCTATTATTATTAGCAAGAATCTACTTAGCTAAAAGTAAGATTTTCTTATTAAAATGTAATAAGAATAAAATATAGTAAGAAAAAATTTTCTTATTAAAAGAACAGAAGACATGAACATGGAAAATAAATAAAATGCTACTTTGTTCAATGAAAAACATACAAAAAAGAGAAAATGCTTAAGGTTAAAACTTGTAGTTAATACATAATGGTTTAATAAAGTTTGTATAAGGTTATAAAACTAATAAGTTACAAAAGTAACAGAACTTCAAAATTCAGAAATCCTGACATTAGAGAAAGATCCTGAAAGAAAATTCAACCTCATAGAAAGAAAACTAAGAGTATATTTCTGTAAATTCAATCCCATGGCAGGAAAATAAGAAATTTAAATAACATGTTTCTGTAACATAATTTGAACACTACCATATTGGCACATGATATTAGATATGATCAGGATCATAGCTAGTAGATCACAGGTACTTATCCTACAGAGATTCTAATTTAGGAGTCACAAGAAATCAGGTAACTTTTGGATCCTTGGCTTAAAATATGCAAACTTGTTACCTGGATACTGTATACTCTCTCAGGGGGTTTTCAATTTATTTTTCGGCTTGACCAGCCATAAGAAGAAGAAGAAAAAAAGTACTATAACTTTCATTTTCATTGTTCTGTATTCTCATTGCTCACATTTCAAGCATCCAAAACTACATGTAGCCGTTGGCTGTTACGTTGAAAAGCAAAGATAGAGTTTTATGTGATTCTGATAAGGTGTGTTATATATATTGAGGGGAAGTCAAAAACATGTGATGGGGGAGAGCCTGGATATAGCTATAAGATTTTGAAATAAGGCTTGATAAAGGTTTGTTAACTTGGAAAATCATGAAACCTGTGAATGTCAATAATTTATTCATTTGGACATGAATTCAAAATAAACTATATCCTTTACATTCCCATACATGGTTGTATCCCTAAATAAACATGTCAGAAAGAACTGGTGAGGTTATTTCATCTGTGATTAAGACAATTCAAAGGCTTAGTGTACCATGTTACAAACTATCCACTGACTAGTCATAGAAATCACTTTACTGGAATTTTGTTATTTGTTTTATTATTAAAAAAAACTAAAGTGGTAGTACTACACCAAATTTTTATAAGTTTTTGTTTCAAGTCTGAAATAGTCATGAACATATCAATATTCATTCAACACACTTCTGTGCAAGAACTGTTCTACTGTAATGTTTCAGCTTCTAAATTTTAACGTCTTTCATCAAATGAAGGCCATGAACACAGTATAATTGCCTAAACCTTACACTGCCTTACACTGCCTAACTTATGAACATACTGCATAAATTAAAGCTTTGTAAAAATTATATCACCCTATTTAAACCATTGCAAATATCATTTAAGCTAAAATGATTGTGAAAACTATCCTAAAATTAGATTAACTAGCACAACGGTACTCTTTATTCTCTTTTTTCCCCAGTGATATGAACTATTTGGCTACTTACTATATATTTCTAACCTTTTCAATTTTCCTGTTATAAGAATAATTTATATAAAGTAATTAAAAATATGAATCAACTAGGTAAGTCTTAAATTTCTACCACTGCAAGTAAAACGGGTTTCATAATTATATATTTTTTGATTACTAAGTATAAACACATACTAATTATCTATGAATTCAACAATTCCATAAACCATTTATGGAAGGTAACTTTTCCAATAACAATTGTAAAGAGAGAAAAAAAACCTATTTCTTTATATGTGCCTTTCATTTTACTTAACATTTTTAGATTTGGAAAACAAAACAGAAGAATCACTAGTCAGATACCAAGTGGAAATCACTGAAACACAATGTTAGTTCTAATGGATGGATGATTGTATTTGGTCTTTTGAAACTTTGAAGTATAGGTAAGTCTTGATCACACAAATTAATAAATCCTAAAGCTGGAGTTAACAATAACCATTACACCCAAATTCTGCGGCTTAGCCCAGCCAATTTTTCAAAAGGTCAGGTTGTGAACTGGAGAAGATCAGGGAGGTCCACCGCATAGCTTTGTTGCCAGGCATCTCTCGTCTGGATTGTTGCAGGCATTTATTAGTATTCGTCAGCAGACTCAACAGAGCAAACAAGAAATTCAAGCACGAATAATAAAATGAAATGCTGCTATATAACCCTTTGTCATTCAGCAAATATGGGACTTTTTAGCTACATTGTTCCTAAACCTGGGTTACTACTTTAATTTTTCTCCCCAGTGCTGACTGAATGAGTATGCATGTGTGTTAAATGCAGAGCTCCCCTAACAACTGCAGGACTGCCATTTAATCTGTTGGTAGATGGACCATTTCCTGTGGGAACCCTAGCTATGATTTCCAGATCCACCAAATAAATCTCAGATTAAGATTCCAAATGAAACCTGCCTTTGGCAGATAAAAAATGTCAAGATGGATATAAACAGTAAAATTATAAATTATCTAGGTGTTGCATGACAAACCAATGTTCAATTTTTTTTGTTGACATGTGCCTAGATATCAAAACTATATGAGACATTCATCAAATGTCACACTTTCATAATATTGGAGGCATCATTAAAACTGTTTGACTAAGGACCTCAAAGTGTTTAAGCAGTAGCTCAAAAGTATATTTGTGCAAAGTAGAAGAATAAATTTACATATCAGCAGCAGCTCATAAGGGATGGGTAAATATTCTGTTTATCTCTCATTGTAATTCAGGTTACTTTAAATACAAGGTTTTAGGAAATCATTATACTCTATATGGCATCATTACATAACTTTCTATGCAAATGATGTATGTTTTATTCAAATTCACCATTTGTTTTGGGGGGAGGGAACAAAAGGAAAAGGAAGGGACTCTCATTTTATTAATCAGCTGTGACTACTATACTAGTGTGCCTTGTTAGTTGCACCATAGCATCATCAGCTCCTTGTTAGTAGCATTTTTTAACTTTTAAAAACAGCATTGAAAACCTGAGACAAAAAAAACCTAAGTAAAAAAAGAGAAAAAATTATAATGTTTTTGTTTCAAGTGACTCTGGGGAGAGGCAGAGATTTTTAAAAAAGAAAAAGGTAATGAAAGACCAATATAGAACCTATTAGAGACCAATGGCCTATTAAAAATGCAGAGGAAGCCTCTGATGTTAGTCTCTACTGCATTCTCAGGAGATCAAGGACTTCCTTTTTAATGAAAATTTTTGTTTTGTCTTTGCTCTTCTTACCTGGACTAATGCAGCACTATCCTGGTGTTAAAATATACGGGTTGATTATAAAATATAGGCAATGAAGGTTTCTGAAAGGAAAAAATCAGATTTGCTGAACTGAAATCATTTTTTTTTTAACTTTGAACTCTTAAAAGCAATTGAATAAAAGGTTTCAGTGACTCCAAATTCTGCAACATTTGGTTTCTTGATGAAGATTCAGAAATCATCTAATCTACTTAAAATGGGAATTTTTTCAAATTGTAAGTTCTCTACACTTATTTTAATCTGTGGAAAGGATACAGAATATTATACATTCCATATTCCAAATGTTAGAATTTATATACAACCCTGAATCCTTCAGGACGATGTATTTGTCCTGCTTTTCCTATCATGTTTCCTCCAATGTGTGTTGCTGGTTCAAGGAAACTAAGGCTAAATAAACCCTACCCATCCTAATCTGTTAGGGATCAACATTAACCTGAAAATTCTGAACAGAAGGGGTAAAACTTTAAAAAACAGGATATTAATTAAGGAAGGAAATAAGGTATTTTGTGTTTAACTTTGTTTATATTTCTATATTAAAAATGCTCAAAATCAAAGAATGTTACTATGTTTTACAGTACATCAAATTAACTTAAGTACAGCCAGTGAAACTATTAAAAAGGACATGATTTTTAATTTAAAAAATATTTAATTAGCAAAAGCTAACATATTCAGTAACTATACAAGTATAATTTTATCATTGTGAACTGATCACTTATAACTTTTCATCCACTAGCATCCTGATTTTAAAGTACCAAAAAGTTTCAATATGTGAAGACAAAAATCACTCAAAAAATAAAGTCCAAATAGAATTTTCTAAAATAATTACTTTTACCTTATCAGCACAATTATTCCATTTGACAAAAATTATCACTTTTACCCAAAAGCTATAGATTAGAATATTTTTAATTCAATCATTCATTCAGACTATGAAATAATCTATGTAACCAATTTCAAAATTTTATAGCCTGATTTGTTCTAAATTTGTTTTTCATTCCCCAAGAGAAAACAGAAAAGGCAAAACACAAAGAAAATTTGTATCCGAAACTTCCTCTCAAAAGATAATAATGTCTTACACGATAGGGTGTTTTGATTAAAACACACTTACATACATGTACTAAACCCCAAATTTTTAACTACCAGATTTATTTATAACCAAAAATAGTGAGTAAATGTAGTCACATTAGTCCTATTCTACAAACAGCCAGTCAGCCTGAATCAACTGTGTTAATGGTCATAAATTCAGTCTATACACCACTGTAAATTGATTCAGATCTACAAAATCAACAAAATGCCAATGCACACTCAGGACTTTACAGTAATCACGCTAAAGGTGACAAATGCAGCCACTATGGAGACCATAATAATCATCTTAAATATGATACACTGAAATTCAAATTTCTAGAAAATTTAAGATTCAATAATATTATTTTGAGATTTGTGTTGTAACTATGTGTTCCAGGAAGTGCTCTGGCATGAAAGGGCCATAACCAGAAATGGATGAGGACTTTTATCAAAGAGCTCAGAAACTTAAGAATGGAGAACTTAAAGCAAAAAACTTTTGAAAAATTCAAGCAACTTTTCTATTTCAAAAAAATATATTTATATTTTCATGGCCACAAACAAATTTAAAAGAGCTTATTAAAAGTAGACTTGAGTTTCCTTAAACCAAAGAAGTAGTCACAAGTTGTATAAAGAGAGGATCATAGCATAGAAATGGAGAAGTAGTCCTATTAAAAACAGAAATTTACCATTTTTCATGCTTATTCTTCTTAGTAATTGTCATTTTTATAAAATGAAGGACCAAAGGTGTAGTAAGAATTGCATGTAAGAGTGTAGCCTGAACTGACCTACCTAAAATACTCTAAATTTAGTAAAAACAAACAAAAAAAGAAATAAAGAAAGACTCCTATTACCTCCCAAACTTGTCCCTTATTAAGAATATATGGGCAGGTTCATCGACTGTAGCAAAGGTACCACTCCAGTGAAGGATGCTGACAGTGGGGGAAGCTGTGCTTGTGTGGGGTTAGGAAGTAGGGGTATAATGGGAACTCTGTACTTCATGTTCAATTTTGCTGTGAGCCTAAAACTTAGCTCTACAAAATAAAGTATTTTTAAAAAAACTGTCAAAAAATAAAAGTAAAAAATATTTATGGCATAAGTTCATAGATGTGAATTACTCATATCAGAAATGATGAGTCTCAAAACACCGTTTTTAAAAAACTTCATAACCAGCTAGAAAACTAAGTTGCCCTTATAAAAATTTTTTGGTTTTCCATTACATTTTCTTAATGAGGCCAAGAGTCAGGGCAGAATCATTCACATCAAGCTTAAAAAAACAGACACCCAGAATCTCATTTATTTTGTAAACTTATTTTAAAAAAGAGAAATTAATTTTTTCTAAAACAGTATAACCTCCATCATGCTTTTAAGGATAGCCTTAGCATTTCCTCTGGAAATGAATCAATCCTTGTTGGCTCACTTCCAGTAGTCCTAAAACTACTCTCTCAAATATTCTGGATGGTCATGTGTAAGAAACTACCAGTACTCTATTAAGTTAGGTCCTATGGAGATAAATAGTAAATTTAAGCAGACCTCGATATGCTCTTTTTTTAACCCTTCTATGGCAAAATGAAAATTAAAAATGTATTCTTAAATTCACACTTGCCAAAAGGAAAAGGCACATTGTGTGATATCACTAGTCTAAAGATTTTTATTGCAATTGGGATTTCAATACAGACAAAATTAGATTTTACACTAAATGAATATTAATTGATTTTACATTCTATTCTACAAAACATAAATATAGTAAATACAAACTATACTACTTAAATCAAGTTTCTGATATTGAGAACATTATATCTGAAGAGAATAAGCTTCCTATAAAACTAATAATAACTGTTTCAAATACTAGTAATTATGTTTCTTAATAATTTTGAAACTTTTTTGTAGACCTACCTTTCACAGCTGGATGGAAGAACAACGACAACAACCACCACTTATCTAGGCCGTGTAAAATACTTCAACAATCTATTTTTTTTATAAACATCTATAAAAACCATTATCACCACCACACTATTGAAAATAATTACTCTGGTATGTGAAACCCATATTAAATAAAATCGTTTCCTGTTTCAGGTATTGTAGTAGGGCTTTTACATACACAATCTCTAATCTTCAAAATGTTCCTAAAGGAAGCATCTCCCTATTCCACACACAAGAAAACCACGGCTTAAAAATAATTACAAAACTTCCACCCAGGTCCAGGTAGTTAGTAAATAGAAGATTGAAAACTTAAAACCCAGGTCTGTCTAGTTCCAAAACTATATTCTTTCTACTATAACATTTCACTGAAATTATTAAATGCATTAGTTCTCCAGTGCAATTTTCCCTTAAATTTAAACAAATAAAAATAAAATTAACAAACAAAAACAAATTGTGTTACTCATTCAGAGAAAATATACCATTACTTACTAGAAAGCCAATTATTAAATATAATTCAAATCTTATAATTCAATACAGAATGACTAATTATGTAGATATTTTCAAAATCTTGAATTTCAAGGAGGGTCTAATCATAATGTCTAGGGAATCATTTTTTTTCTACCAGATATCTTGCTGATAGAAATGGATGTCCATTCTATGCAAGTTGCCATTTCCTTTCTGTCTGCTTTAAAATAAAATAGCTTATGAAGATGATATGAGATTCCATTATTTTTGTCATAATGACCAAAGACATTTAAAAGCATCCTACTTGTTTTCCCATGGTGTTTCTATGTATGTCTACTCTTACAAAATGCTTGCAAATCATGCAATAGTTTTAGATGTAATTCAAATATAGAACAATATATGGGTAAAAAGAACACAAACTTTTTGAAAAGAGAGAAAGATAAATGAACCAATAATAAAAGGGGTTGATGGTGGCACACAGGTTCCAAATGCCAAGCAAAAATAAATAGTATTCTGACTCAAGAAGAAACTAACAAATCACTTGTAAGTTACCTTTTGCTACCTTTTAGTTCTAGTTATTTATTTTGTTTGATAGAAAAAACATAAAAATCATGGAAACAAAATCATATCATCTTTAGAAATAAAGAAGACAGTTGCTTTTTACTTAAATCAGCAAGATAAGATTTTTAAAAATATTTGCTAGCCTCCAATAAACTGCAACATGTAAGAAATCTATTGACATAAGCAGTTCTAGAAGGTTTTTCATCTCAAGTTTCAAATGAGTATGATGATTTAGAATCATGCTCACTTTTTAAGCTTAAAAGAAAATAGTTTAAAAACATGATTCATATCTAAATTGAGATAATACATAAGTGAAAATAACTACTGTGTATAAAACACATTAAATATAATTTCCTAAAATAATAAACCTAACAATAATATTAAAGAAACTCATAAAATTGAAAGGTTTTTGTCTAAAGCTTCTTCAAGCTGTATGATTCCTACCATTTCTTACCCTCAATTGGTAAGAAATATTTAAAACATAGCAAATGTTTAATTTGGGTAGGCACAGTAACCTTCTTTAACCTTTCTTAGGGAACACTGACCCCTAAAGGTTCTAGATTTAAATAAGTTTCACAATATTCTAAATTTAACTGGCATCCAGACCTCATTTTTACCTATATTATTGTAGGTATGTATACTTATGGCAGACATGTTTATTCATAAATAATACTTAAACTATTTCCAATGGACTGTTGTGTACTATAAAACAATTAAACCATGTTTCTGCTAATTTAATAAAAATCACCCAAATTTAAGAGCTATCCAGAAATTTATCATACTATTCCAAATAATTATTCATAAGAGATTTCTGACCCCCATGAGTTTTTTCTTACATAGTTAAGTAAATAAGTAAATGCTAAAAAAAGCTAAACAATCATATAATAACTGACTCTTTCTGAGGGTTAACTTTGCATATGTCCTTTGTGCCACTTCATTTTTTTTCTTAAAAAGCAGGGGAAAAAAAAGAATGCTGAAAAACAGAAAGCTTTCATCAAAGGACAAAACATCATTTACTTCTTAAGAAGCCAGAAGATGTTACCAATGCTTGCTTGACAACACATGTTCATTCACTCACCTATTGCTTCCATCAACCTAAAATTTCATTCATTCAGGATTTTTTTTAACTACCTAAAGAAACCTAGACAGTTTGTAGATGTCTTCACTCATCCTACCTACCAACCTCAGCTTTACATTTTCTAACTGAGAATAATGACAAAAACTGAGAAAAATGTAATCGTTTTACCTGTTAACATTATTTACCTCATACTCTTTGACATCAAATATTTCAGCAATGTTTCTAAAATAAAGCTAGGAAAAGAATAACCACTTCAGCACTCCTTATAATGAAACTTCTAAGATGATGCAAAGTGTAATAAAAGTTTTTAATTAGCTCCATTTCCTTAAAAAAATAAGATAACTTTAAATAAAAATAACTATTTACAAGAACAGCCTATGAATATTTGTAAGATAGAGCTTTGAAGTAATCTGTGCTTTATGAAAAATCCCATATCAAAGAAATAACCATGTGAGATTTTACTGTTTAAACGTATCAGTTATCACAAAACTAAAAGATACTACATTTACCTGTTTAACTTTATTCGTTAATAATGTTTCATTAATAGGCCCTTTATATAAAGGAATGTCTTATTCCTATTTCCAATGTTCAAAAAAATGTCTGTAAAAATGCAAATTTTCTTAATGATGTTTCAGTCACGTCTGTGCCTCCTGCAAACTATTTATGCATCTGTCTTTAGCCCTAAAACCTTCCTTTCCAAAAGTGTCCTAGAGCTTCAGCAGCTCCGTTCCTTAACATCTTTCCTGGTTATTTTACATTTATGAGAAGTATTTCCTCTATAGCCCCTATTCTTTAGATATATTAAAAATAATTCCTTTGGCTCCTTAAAGATCCTTTTGTCTATAATGTGAACGACATGGCTTTCATAGCAATGTGGCCTCTGAATAGGGAACATAAGCTACAGGGGCATCATTATTTACTTCCTCTTTTCTTATTTTGTACATATATTGAGTAAGAACCGCTCTGAGTTCTTCAAAAGAAGAGTGTTTGCTTGCTTATTTGCATAAATGAGTAAAAACAACTAAAACAAATCAGTTTTCGGCTTCACACCAATACATCCTTATCACAAACTTGAATATAAAGAGAGTAGACTAAAATTAAGTGCCACAAAATCCATTCACTAAAGCTATTAACTTTGCATTAAAAACCTTTAACTACGTTACTCAGGTATTACTTGCTATTCCTTTATACACAATGCAATCAGTTACCTGGATTCTAAACTCATAACAAGTAGCCTAGAATCACAAATAAGAGGAGAAATGCTGCTAATGGTAGGCATAAACGACAAGAAAATTTATAACAGCGTAGAAATCAAAAACAAATGCAGAAATCAAAAAAGGTATACTCAGTATAGCATCTTTCTATTCCTCAAAAGAATGTGTAGCTATTAACTGATTTAGTTTAATGATGATACAACAGTTCCCCAAAATGGCCTTTAATCTTCTGAAAAAGGTAACAGTGTGGTTGATAAATGGTAAAGAAAGAGCCCTGTTGAAGGAGGGGGAATCAAAAGAGAGAGATGTATGCAATGTTTTGGTAATAATTCTATTTTTTTTTAATTTAGAGGAAATAAAAACGATGAACATAAAGGCCAAAGTCTTCAATTATATGTAATACTATATTCAGAATGATTTGTTTTCCAACTATTTCAGATTTGCAACTGTATCCAGATTTAGTGTAAAAGACTTCAATTAAAAACCTAACATTTTTTAAACCTCTGTCTTTATGGCCCTCTCTCTACCTTGCTCTATACGTAGATAGATGTGTTCTACTTACTTACCTACCTACCCATATATCCATCCATCCCTCCTTCTACCCAACCACCATTTCTCCCTTTTTCAGGCCATCTCTCAGTCTGCCTGTCTTTCAAACTGTATTTCTGTCTGACTGTTCTCTCCCTCTGCCTGTGCATATCTGTGTGCATCCTTTTCTCTGTTTCTCTCCTTGTCTCTGACTCTGTTTTCATGTCTCTGTCTCTGTTTCGAAGTACCTTTTTCTGCCTCCCTCTGCACATCTCTGCAAGTCTCTGTGGCCCTGACTCTCCAGGGAGAGTCCCCCTCTGACTCTGTTTCTTTGTGGGTGTCTCCGGGTGTGTCTTTTGGTGTGCATGTGTCTCTACATGTGTCTCTGTGCCTGTATGTGTCTTGGTCTGTTTCTCTGTGTATGTGTCTCCCTCTCCATATATGTTTGTCTCTCTCTGTATATGTGTGTATCTTCCATGTCTCTTTAGCTTTGTGTCTCTTATCTCTGTGTGTCTCTTTCTGTGTATCTGCATGTACACCTGTGCCCCTCTCTCTCAGTGTGTCTCTTCCCCCTCTCCCTCTCCCTCTCCCTCCCTCTCTCTTTCTCTCTCTCACTCACTGTATGTCTCTGTCTCCTTCTCACCATGTTTCTCTCACTCTGGTAACTCTCCTTCTCTGTGAGTCTCAATATGTGTGTCTCCTTCTGTGTGTATCTATGCATGTGTGTCTTTCTCTGTGTGTGTGCCTCTGTATATGTGTCTGTGTCTTTCTCATTGAGTTTAGTATCTCCCTCCTATGTCTGTGTCTCCTTTCTGTTTGTGTTTCTTTCTCTGAGTATACCTCTCTGTATTCATTTCTCTACCATTCATTCTCTCAATCTCCTCTATCACTTTGTGTGTGTTTCTCTCTCCCTGTGTGTCTGCTTTCCTTTTTTCTCTCAATATCTCTTGCTCTGTGCGTGTCCCTTTCTCTGTGTGTGCATGTCTCTTTCTCCATGTGTCTTTGTGTCCCTTTTGCAGAATGTGGGTCTCTTTGTGTGTGCCTCCTTCCTTGCATGTGTGTGTGCATGCGTGTGCACTTGTGCTTGTCTGCCTCTGTCTAATATATTGGTTAGAACAAACACACTTCATTCAGTGCCTTAAACAAGCACAACACCTGGGGTTTGGTAATAATACCTTAAAAGTCCTTACCTTTTGACCAGTCGTCCATTTGTACTCCCGTTCCTGTTTGCTCTGGCAATGTCTCTGGTTTCTGCGCCAAGATTTGAAGCTAAAATAAAGCCAACTCTATATAAATAAACTTAAAACAATATATCAGAACACACCTAAACCTTACCTTTGTTTAACAGAGAATTTACAGGATAAATGGTTTTCTAAAACATTTATAATAGGACAATTAACTGTGTATTTCAACACGTGAAATTAAATCTTTTTTCTCAGAAAAAAGTTCTTTCATTCACACCTATATTTTAGTAAATACAGTTCAGGTTAAGCTTCTAGACATTCTTGCTGCTTTGGTTAGGGAACCATTTAATTTATTTAACTTAAGTCTTTCCAACTACAATTTCAACAATTAAAAAAAAATAAAAAATTTACTCTATTTGTCAAATTTCAGATTTATTGATTTGAATGCATATTTTCATATAAAACATTTCATACTTGTAAAAGTAATTTTAAATGCTATTCTAATTTTTTAAAAGATTATCATTAACTTGTGGAGTTACTGATTTTTCTCTCTTGCATTTGTTTTCATAATAAATATCATAAAAACTATGCAAGTTTTTTTTTTTGCATGCTTTTAAGGAGAATAAAATTAGATTTACCTCACAGCTAGAACTCTGTGTTCTTTAAAAAGTCCTCAAATAAAGCTGTAGTAAGCTTCTCCTTTCCAATTTTCTCTAAATATGTTGATCTGGAGTTGGCAATCTTTTTCTAAGTTCCTCATTTACTTTTGGATTAGTTGAAAATATAGGAAGTTATTAATATCAAAGAAATATGCTCCAGTCAACGAAGCCACTTCTCTCCATATTGCCCAAAAAGGTTAATAATAATTGCGGTCTTTTAATAAGAGATTCATATAGCAAGACATGTAGAAAATACAGCCTTTAATAACCTCTGGAGTATTTTAAAACATGTCTTACAGGTCTTAATGTGCTTAGTAATATACTATTTAAAACCATAATTTTATCCCTCTTCAATATACAGTCACTCTTCCTCATCATTTACCCAGCTAATGAATGCCAGCAATTAGTAAAATGTAATCCCATTGCACAATCATTTTAATGCTTTTAGCACTCAGAAAAGTAAACACCAAATTAATACTGCTCAAGCCATATCAGATCCTAGTTGGAAGCAAGCAATTATAGTTCATCTCCTCAGGTGTAATTAAATGATTGGAATGATTTAGTTCCATAAATGCAAGTTAATTCATAAGCAAGCAACAAATATACTGGGAGTAATTACAAGAAACATTGACAGTCTAAGCAGGGCTAATTCTTTTATGAAACTGATATAGTAAAATGCTGCCCTCTCCTGGGCATATAAGTGAATATTTCAGAGCCAAAAACAAAACATGTCCCCCTAATCCAAAACCTAACTTTTAAAAAGACACTAAAAAACAAACAAAAAAACCCAATAAATCAATTTATCAATTTGATTTCATTCCTTATACAAAAAATTTTAATTTATAGCTTACTATGATAATTTCTACACACCCTAGTAATTAATGCTTTTTCCATTCAAGTTCTGAATATGAGTCCCAAAACATACCTGGCAATTATTATAAATCTAATGAAACTAAATCATTCATATATAGCACTGACTGCAAGTGAAACTTCTAGTACCCTCTTATACTGCAAGACCAATACCTATATTCTTTCACTGGTAAACCCTAACTGGCATGTTAGAGATAATAACTAAGCTATGCTTTTGTAAGTACTAAAATTTGTAAGAAAAATAATCTCTGACGAATGTAAAACAAAATACTCGGTATTATTGTAATTATACAAAATGGTCTAAAACTGATTGTTTTTAAGGAACTCCAATAACAAAAATAAAAACTAGAGCACAGGTATAGTATCATTACAAGCACGTTTTAAAACATAAAGGGGAGCAGGTAGTACACAAAATAAAACACACCCCAGTTTTACTTAAGCCATTCCCCACTTTTTACTTTCTTAGGCTAACATTCAAAACAAATTTACTTGAACACTACTCGATGCTTATTAACTAAACTTATACAAACTTTCAGAAACGTATTTATTATACATTTGAGTTATGCTATAATCAGTAAGTCTGTATTAACACATATGTATTTGTAGCACTAAACCTATTCAGAATCATCCCTTTAACTTTCTGCAAAATTGAACATATTCTCAAGTATTACCAATAGCACAACAAATGTTTAATTCTCCAATAAATACAAAAGATACTTGCAGAGGATAATGTTTAACATACCAATATTTTTTAGTGGGGGAGGGAACATTATTCTAAGTCACGGCCTATGCAAGCTATAAAAATAAAATAAAACAAAATATTAAACAGTCTTGCCACTAAGTTTAAAATGTACAGCACATTTGCTTTGCCCTTGATGTCATAGTCTTATTTTTCAATTCATATCTTGTACACTGTAAGTTAATTGCTTTTGGAAAGTACTTATTATTCATGTAAAAATTAATGTGCCAATGTGTTTAAATCCTCTTAAATGACCATTCATGCATCTTTCTTCTTTAAGTACCAATGAAATCTGTCAAAAGACATCAATGCAAAATGGTCTTAAAGAGAGTTCTAATAGAGATTTTTTCTGCTAACACAAGATTTTCATATTCACCAAATTTACTTAAATTCCATTAATTTTTTAAGCTACTTTTAATAAATTCACCAAGTAAAATTTTTAGGCCCCGAAGTCTGTCATTTGTGTTCCAGCTGACATTATGAATATTAATAACAGTGTTATCCTGATTAAATAGGCTTCATATGAAATCCCTGTGAATCCTATAGCTCAGACATCTCATTTTTCCAACTCTTTATGAATTTGGATTCTGACATTAAACTGGAAAAATCTTAAAAAACAGATTTAATGGCACATTTGCATATTGTCAAGCAAAAATTAGATGTTCTAATGATTCAATTAATTACAACTTACTTATCTATATATTGTAATAGGACTAGAAGATTTCTGTAAACATCAACATATTTTACACATCTACTCATTATAGGACAAAGGATTAAGACTATTAAAATACTGATTCCTTTCTTTACACTCACCTTAAATATTTGATATCAAGAACTTTTCAATCAAAAATTATATATTCACATTAAAACCAGTGGGATGATTTTTATAGTAGACATCAGATAAACTAGGCTTCTTAAAGTGCTAAATCATTGTATCACAGACAAAATATGTTAATTGCTTTATCATTATTAATGTCACCAGGTTCAAGCAGCAAAATAAAATCTAAATAAACTTCGTTTTTGTGTTAGAAAAAATTACCCATGTTAAAAAAGAAAAATAAAATCTTTACTATAACAGACAGAACATACCATATCAGCATCTGTTAAACTAAAATCTTCTCCATCACAGATTCCTGACCTCATTCCTCCAAGTTGTTTTTAGTTCTCAGAAGAAGTGAAAAAAGGAGAAATTAATAGCCAGGGAAACCACATACCCCCTTCTCTCTGTAAATATACTGGAATCTGAATATATCTACCTAAATTTCCTACTTTCACCCTATCAAAAAACAGAGATTGAAAAAAATTAAACAAACATATCTCTATGCTCTCAAACGGGACTTGACTCTCCTTGTTTACTCAGCAGTAAAATACTTGATGAAACAAAATTTGTTCTTTGACTAGTCTAAAATTTCTAATCTGCCTAAAAATTTATAAGTAATTCTGACATTTATCCTTCAAAATTAAACAATCCTTCTTTGATAGAAAGGCACTTAAAGAAGGAATTTCATTCCCCACTGTAACAACACCCAGGATTTTTAAAAACTTATTTTAAATAGGAGATACCCTTCTACCTTACTCCACAAAAGCCACACATGGGCAAGGTGATCGGCTGACTTTGTTTAATGGTGTTTTTTTTCATAATGCCTCCTTAGTTAATCTCAAATTTGTGTAATGTGAATCCAAAGCGTCAAACTAGGAATCATTTATAATACTGCCTCATATCCAACTACATGTAACTCCAATTATATCTAACTATAACCATGTCAAATTTTGGATTTTCTAGATTGAGAAATGTTGATAATTTCTGCAATGGAATGGTTTCATTAAATGGCCAAAGGAGAGCACTGTTTCTGAGAGCCAGATATTTTAACATATAACTCAACATATATAACATATGCATATTTTCTACTGCTGGATTTTCATCTTAGGAGACAAAAGTCTCTCAAATAGCCACAGTTCCTGGCACATTCTCTCACAAAAAGAATTCCTTTCACATCACAGCCCACTCCCTACCAAGCTCCAGACAACCCAAGTTCCCCACAGCCTGGAAAAGCAAGAAAAGGTTTAGGGAGAAAGGATAAAAGTAGCCCCATGTAATAGTTATCAAAATTTTAAATACATATACTATTTGACCCCTCCACTACTAAAAGTCTTTTTAAAATATGTAGAACATATTTGTATGTACAAAGATACACACTGAAGCAGTATTTATTTGTATGAGAAAATACTCATGCTTTAGTCATACTGAACTTCTTTCTGTTCTTGAACTCACCAAGCTTATTCTTGCCTCAGAACCCTTACACTTACTATTCCCTCTGCCTAGAATTCTTTTCTCTAGATCTCTAAACCATTTTTTCTTATCATTTAGGCCTTGCTCAAATTCACCTCTTCAAAAAGGTATTGCCTGGCCATCCTATCTAAAGTAGAAACTCCTCTCTCACTCTCATCACATTACCTGTGCTACTACCTTCATGAAACCCATTCGTTTAGGTTTTATTTCATTGTTTTTGATATGTATCAGCCAACTATGCATAAGGAAATTACATTCAGACACAGCCCTTGCTTTTCTCTTTCATCTGTGTCCTTAGAAGGGTGTTTGGCATACAGTAAGTACTCAGTATGTATTTGATGGGCATACAGGTGGATAGGTAGATGTGGAAGATTCTCTCAACAAGTATTTGTTAAGCACCTATATATTATGTGTCAGTCAACTGTTCTAGGAGTTAAAAATAAATAGGTAAGACAAATTAATTTCCTACCCAAAATAAATCTTTAGCTAAAACAATACACGTACAGAACATGGATAAATTAAAGACAGAAAAAAATGTAAAATTACACTTACATATGTAAATATACATGCTTGAATAGGATATACATAGGAAACTATTACCAGTGGTTACTCTGAATAAAGGGCCTAAAAGAGTTGAGGCAGGGAAACTGAGAGACTGAGGGAAAGAAGTATATCTGTTTCATTTTGTATCTATCTATCTGTATAATTTTATTTTTTTATGAAGTACATGTATTATTTTTAACTTAATGATCAAACATTTATTAATAACCTCGGAATTTAACAAGAAACTTTGAAGGAAGCCACATTACATCTAAGAGATTCAAAATGAATAGAAAGAAAGTAATCTTTATGACTCCCTTGAAACTTTGAAAAAATAATTATTGCCTAATTAACTTTTATAATTATACTTTGTTATGGCTGTTTGCTTGCTTGCTTGGTTTCTGAAGAGTGAAAAGTTCTAATTTAACTAATATATGGCAGAAATTTTTTAGAACAGAAAAGTTTAAAATGAATGAGTTTCCTGAGAATTAAGCATACATTTCTTAAAACAATCACACTGCTTTGTTCAATTAGGGACTATTACAATAGTCTTAGTGTTCGGGATTCTGATGTTTAAAAGTTTATAATAGAAATTACTATCAAAAAAGATGAACTACTTCCCATCATTTAAAATCATGGAAGGGCATCAAATTAAGGGGAAATAAATATTTAGTGTTTAAGATATATGGCTTTCAGATTTTCAAAACCTGGAACACTGCATATAACAGATGGAACACTGCAATAGCTTTCAGCGCCAGTTACAAATGACACTTTGAGAATGAATCTGGTATTGCATGGCCTACTGATAAAATTTTAGAAAGCAAAACTTTAAAACTAGCGTTATTTTCAGAGGGTTAATGGGATACAGGATTTTCTAAAATATCCTGAAACGTTTTGCCCTAGGCCAAACTAAACTAAATCACTTAATCTAGCACAGAACAGAATATAAAAACAAAGTCATCTTATAGAATAGTTTCTCTAGGGAACAAACAGCCTGTTTTCTTAAGATTCATGTGATTGCCAAGTTCTGATGCAAGGACACACTCCTTCACACAAAGGCTTACATTTCCACACAACCAACTGAAGTTCTTGGCAAATCAATGGTAAAAAAGTATTAAGAGTAACTTAAATCGATCTGTAATGACAACTGGTATGAGCAGCCACTTGAAATCAAATAAAAGAACAGTTGTCAGAAAACGTCTTTCTAAAATAATCATATAAGTTCTTAAATAATTCATCATATTTCATAATGCTTACTAACAGACTTTATCAAAAAACTGTTTAATAATTCTCTATAGTTTATATAGTTAAATAATAAGTAGTAACAGGGACATTAACAAATAACATCAACATACTCCAATAACAAGTTATACTTTTGCATTTTGAATACTTTTTTTAGTATTAATTCTTTTCTTTTTTTATTGAAGTATAGGTGATTTACAATGTTGTGTTAGTTTGCATTTTGAATACTTAATAGCAGTTCATACATTGTATAATAAATATAATGTTTATCTATGCAATTGGCTAAAATTACAGTACCTAATCATTCCCAATGGACAGCGTGCTGTATGCAAACTATGCGTTTCACTTTTTAAATTGTACTGTTAAAGGCAACTTCTAGGTTGAAAAATACAATTACTAGAAACAAAATCTTTAAAGAAAGTACAACAAATGTTATGCTTGCAGCTCTAATTTCTTGTTCAATATCAAGAAAGTCACAGCCATCAGCTTCATTTATCTGACGACCTACTAAAGCTCATGTAACTTCTTAAGTAATGCTTTTTTTTTTTTTTCCACTGTTGTGGCCTCTCCCGTTGCGGAGCACAGGCTCCAAAGGCACAGGCTCAGCGGCCATGGCTCACGGGTCCAGCGGCTCCGCGGCATGTGGGATTTTCCCGGACTGGGGCACGAACCCGCGTCCCCTGCATCAGCAGGCGGACTCTCAACCACTGCGCCACCAGGGAAGCCCAGGAAAGTTATTTTTAAAAAGTCTCAAGATGGCAAATCAACTGAGTTAAAAATATTACTTACAAAATTAATAGTAATACAACTGTACAGTGTTCCAAAGTGCTAAATTAAGCAATGTGTGCTGTTAATTTTTTAAGACATTTTCCAAAAGACAATGCTCTTTCATTTTAAAAAATAAGAATTTTATTTAAGAAATTCCATCTCTACGATGTGTTGATTTATACTATATTCATGATTATTGCAAAATGGCTGTATGAATAACCTGACATTTTACACTACTAACTGTATAAGAAAACCTTTTATAAACTGTGTAGAAAATAAAGAGAAACCAAAAACTGAAACTTAGCTAGTCATAAATATTAAAACTATTATAAAAGAGCAGTCAAACATTATAAGGCTTCTGGTGGAAGTAACACTAACTAATAATAACTAATAAAACATATTATCCTGGGGTAGGAGTTGTGGGTAGAGACTGGGGGAGGGAGGAGAGCAGGATTCACAGGGCAGGCAGAATATGGCGTGTAAATGAAACAAGATTAACTATCATGAACTATGAAGGATAACTGTTGAAGCTGGGTTATGAGTATGTAGGGGTTCATTATTCTGTTTCTCCACTCTTCTATGTTTGCAATTTTCCATAATAAATAGTTTAAAATACATATTATAAAATAAAAGAGTACATACACTATCATTTACTTTCACAGAACTAGCAATGAGTATTCCATTTTATAATAGAATGTTATCAAAATCTCATCAGTCTCATGTCTGATACATATATACGCACAACATATCACGCAACAAATATTGCACATCTTCCACGAATATATACACACACACCTCACACAGATTCTATATTGCATGTCATTTAGAGAAAAGCCTAAAAATTTCATCTTACTATGTAGGAACCGAAAAGAGAATATTATCTGCTGAGGGATATGTACTTTATTTATTAAAATGCTTTGGAATTACTCCCTGACCTTAAATTTAACAATTTCCTGAAAGTAAGACCTTATGTTACCAATGACCTAGTGCATATGGGAAACTGAATAGGTATACTCTGTCACCTTTAGCAAACATTCTCTTCACCAAGCCACTTAGAGGCCATCTGCTGAACCCTGAAGCAACATCCTAGTTAGCTACTGCTAGATTTGCAATGTAAGTAACCAAACTTATCATTTGTTGGAGCCATAACTATATGAATCTGAAATATTCCCTAATTTCATCTTAAAAGACATGTATTTCCATTGCTAGAGATGTTTTTCATCTGTAGAACAGTCATAGTTCTTTGTATATGCACAATAATTACCTCTTAGTTAACAAAGATGGTGATTTAGAAGAATCATAAGCAGAAATAGTGACAATGACTATACTACCATGTCTCAAAATTTCAACACCTTTCACCATTTAATAGGTAAGTCTATACTTGCTTGGACCAACAAATTTAGGTAAATTTTATACTTCTTCACAACGTTTAAAAATTATTTTAATAAATAACTCTTCATATCAGTGAAAGAAATAAGTATGTCTGTAATCTTTCACTAAGGTGAAATGATACTTTGTCATAGGTCAGGTCCCACATTCATTTTCATTTTTATCTCTTCATTTTGAGGAACTGCAAATTCAAATCCCATTCCAGTTGAAATAATTAAGCATTTGCTGAAATGCCTCCTGAGAACTACCATTGCAAACTTTGAAATACTGACTAAAATATTTTAAAATATATTTTTAAAAACATAGATAAGCTCAAAAGGAAGAACAAGAAACATCCACATGTCAAAATCAAACCATAACAGAGAGTAGGACTTGAAGCCAAGTAGTCCACGAGAAGATTGAGACCAAATAGGCTTAAAGGTTAGGGTTCAACTATGCAGACTTTCCCCTTTTTCCAACCACCTGCTCAATATCTGAGCCAGACACAAGGCACCCACCAAATTAGGTGGAAAAGTTAACTACCTAAGATCAAAAACAAAAGCCTTTGCCATGGTGGGGCAAGGAATCCAAACTTGTACTTAAGCCAATCAATTAATGTAAAACTGATTAGCAACCTGAGATCATATAGTACAGCCAGAAATTTAAAAGGGGGGGGGAGGAAAAAAAAAGAAAGGGAGAAGTAGGTCATGAGCTAGATTCGTTTATAAGATAATTTCTTTTGAAAATAAACTCATAGCCACAAAAAACTATAACATATATGAAAGAATTTAACATAAGGAAAAGTAGTACAGGCATACAAAAGAGAGTGGTGGAGACTCATACTTGAACAACTAGAGAAAACTAGGCAACCTGAAATCAATCTTCAAAATAGGTATAATTTTTAAATTGCCAGATTGATAAATCGACACAACCCATAAATAAGAGCAGGCAGTTTTTACAGAAGCATAGCTTGATATAAAAATGAGCCAAGTAGAAATCGTTTAGAAATAAGAAATGTTAATTGAGGTTGAAACTCTATAGATGAAGTAAAATCTAGAAAACAGTAGAGCACAGAATTAACGATTTGGAGGCAGAAGGGAAGAAATTCCTCAGAATGCTGCACAGAATAATAGAGTTTAAAAATATGAAAAAGTAGGGGCTTCCCTGGTGGCGCAGTGGTTGAGAGTCCGCCTGCCGATGCAGGGGATGCGGGATCATGCCCTGATCCAGGAGGATCCCACATGCCTTGGAGTGGCTAGGCCCGTGAGCCATGGCTGCCGAGTCTGTGTGTCCGGAGCCTGTGCTCCGCAACGGGAGAAGCCACAACAGTGAGAGGCCCGCGTACCGCAAAAAAAAAAAAAAAAAAAAGAAAAAAAGAAAAAGTAGTTAAGCAACATGGAAGATAAAATAAGATGCTCCAACATATGCCTAATAAGGGTTGGTTAGAGAAGGGGAGAACCATAAAAATAAAGGAAAAGCAAAAGAATTATATGTACCCTAATTAGGACAGAAAATGTATCCCTGGAAAAGAGCAACTGAATCAGAGTAATACAGTATTAACATCACATAATTCCCATGGAGATGCAGTCCCAGCAACACATTCTGGCAATGATCTTTCATTTTCTTCAAATTTCCTGAAACTACTGCACATCTACATTGTTTTGTTAGCTACAAACCACAGTGATGCATATAATACCCTTCATAATACCAAGAGATGTTTGAAAATGCTAAACCTGTTGATCTTTATCCTCTGTTTCCTCAACCTTTCCATCAAGGCACAAGCAGTCACCAATATAACTGCATGTTAATATCCAGTGTGATACTATTTCTTCATTTTTTATAGTCCAGCACTATCACTTGCACATCTCTTGTCACCAAGTTGGTCAAAGCTGTTTGCCAAAGATCAAAATAAATGGCAGAATGCAAAGCCATACTTAAAGGCTGAGAGCATATAGTACAGTCTGCAGTCTTAGTTCTCACAAGCTAAGATCATATTACAGCTCTTGGAGCATAGGAAAAATATGTATCAGCAATGTTCTACAAAGTTTTTCTTTATATACACAGAAATTAAAATAGGACTCAAAAAAAAAAAATCACCTGGACCCACATCTACATTCTTTCTTAGGAAGCTAGTAGAGAATGTGCTCCACCAAAAAGTGGGAGTAAAGTATGAAAGAGGTGAAAAGAACACCCAAGGTCATGGTGAGAAAAATCACAGGATAATAGCTACACACCAGACATACAGAAAAACCATTCAAAGTTGACAGCATTAAGAAAACTCCAGGAGCAATTTGTTCAAGAAATAGGAGTTTGAGAAGAGTTTCAAATAAATGATAAGAGTCTGGGGTTGAATCAATAATAAATACACAGAAAACCAGGCAACAAGTAAATAAAATAGCAAAAAACTATGCAAGGGAGGGGGAAGGGAAAATAATCAAAATATACTACATGTATTAGTTGTGAATAGCATCTACATGACCATAATAATGTAAATGCTATATATTTTTTCTATACAAAATTATAATATAACTGTATTATAACAGAAAGTGAACATGTGTACTGGGGCAGAGGTATCGAAGAGACCTATATCCTTGTCTTAGTTACCAGGATCAGCTCTCCCAACTTTCACTCTTCCTTTCTATTTGGAAGAGGTTAACAGCTAAAAATTATACTTCCCAGCCTCTTTGTAGCTCATGGTCTGAACATAAAAAAAAAAAAGTTCTACCAAGCAGATGTTCTCTAGCAAGATATGGAAGCAGAAAGTAAAGCAAACGTCATCTGTCTGCTTTCAGCATGTAAGGTCAGGCAGCTGTGATTGTTTCTGGCGGCAGAGACTCTGCAGTCTAATGTGGAGCATGAGCCTCCTAGATAAGACAGCCACCTGTGGTGTCAGCGACAGCAACAGCTTTCTGGCTTCTAGATTGCAACAATATCACAACCCTGAACGATGGTCTAGAGATAGTCCCTGACTTCTGTTCCAGCACTTGGAATAATTTTGTAAGCTGTTAATTCCCTATATAAAGGACCTTTTGCTCGAAATACCTAGAGTTGTTGTTTTGGGTTTTTTTTTTTTTTTTGCTTTTTGTTTCTTCTGTCCTATAATGCAGCGGTCCCCAACCTTTTTGGCACCAGGGACTGGTTTCGTGAAAGATGAGTTTTCCATGGACTGGGGGAGGTGTATGGTTCAGGCAATAATGTGAGCGATGGGGAGTGACAGATGAAGCTTTGCTCACTCGCTTGCCTGCCGCTCACCTCCTGCTGTGGGGCCCAGTTCCTAACAGGCCAAGGACTGGTACCAGTCTGGGGCCTGGGGGTTGGGGACCCCTGCTATAATGTGACTGATATCCTCCCCATCTTCGAAAGCAGTAAGTCCATTAATTACTAGGGTAATTAACCCAATAAAACTATAGGGTAAGGAGGATCAAGAAGCTGGCATATAAGCATCCTATACAGAAATATTTCAGATCTGATTCAAGATGGTGACATAGGAAAATCCTGAACTCACTTCCTCCCGTGGCCACAACAAAGCTACAAATACATGCGGAATAACTCTCCCTGAAAGGCAACTAAAAACTGGATGAACAGAGTCTCCATGACAAAGGGTAAAAGGACAATCTCGAGGCAGGTAGGAGAGGCAGAGATGGTCTCCCCAAGCAAAAAAACACACCCCAGCTTCAGCAATCCACAGACAGGGAAGACTACAAAGGTATGGTTATTTCCCCTGGGAGGGGAGGATTCAAGCTCCACATCAGGCACCCCAACCCCTAGATCCTGCACAAGAGAAAGAAGCCCCCAACAGCTGGCTTTGAAAACCAATGCAGAATATGCCCAGGAAAACTACAGAACTGCAGGAAATGGAAAACCTGCTCTAAAGGGCTTGAGCACAGACTCATACCACCCAAAAACCAACATGAAAACACCTGGTCGAAAAGCACATGGAATGAAGATAAAGGGATTCCACGCACTAATCTTGTAACGTCTGCTGGTGAGGCAGGAACAGTTGGGACACTCCCTGGCGTCTGAGATACTGGTGAGAATCACTTTTGTGATCTCAGGGGCTGGGGCCGGGCCTGGGGGGTGCCATTTTGAAATTCTCCCTCTAGCTTGTTAGTACCAGAGAGCACACCC
This sequence comes from Delphinapterus leucas, assembly GCF_059928025.1. Classification (NCBI taxonomy): domain Eukaryota; kingdom Metazoa; phylum Chordata; class Mammalia; order Artiodactyla; family Monodontidae; genus Delphinapterus; species Delphinapterus leucas. The sequence goes on along the minus strand of NC_143130.1, from coordinate 120,310,520 downwards.
TGTTGAGAGCCTTGCCCACCCCTGTCTCTGCTGGGTCTCACAGCCAGAAGGGTGACAACTGCACCGATCAGCTCACTGCAGCAGCCACCATGAGGCCCTGAAGCCAGCTCCAACCACCAACACTCCATACCAGCAGTCACAGCCCGCACATAAAAGAATGCAGAAATACAAAGAATCATAAAAGACTACTGTGAACAATTTACACCAATAAATTGGACAACTTAGAAGAAATGGATAAATTCTTAGAAACATATAATCTTCCAAGACTGAATCATGAAGAATCAGAAAATCTGAATAGACCAATTACTAGTAAGGAGATTGAAACCATAATCAAAAATCTCCCAAAAAACAAAAGCCCAAAACCAGATGGCTTCACTGGCAAATTCTACAAAACATTCAAAGAAGATTTAATACTTAACTTTTTCAAGCTCTTCCATCTGAAGAGGGAAATCTTCCAAACACATTTTATGAAACCAGCATTACCCTGATACCAAAACCAGACAAGGATACCACACAAAGAAAAAAATAAGAGGCTAACATCCTTGATGATCATCAGTGCAAAAATTCTGAACAAAATACTACCAAACTGAATCCAACGGTGCATTAAAATGATCATACACTACAATCAAGTGGGATTTATTCCAGGGAATCAAGGATGATTCAACATCTGCAAATCAATCTACATGATACATCACATTTTAAAAAATGAAAAATAAAAATCATGATTATCTTGATGGATGCAGAGAATGTATTTGACAAAATTCAACATCCATTTATGATAAAAATTCCCAACAAAGTGTGTATAGAGGGAACATACCTCAACATAATAAAGGCTATATATGACAAACCCACAGTTGAATGGTTAAAAACTGAAAGCTTTTCCTCTAAGACCAGGCACAAGATAAGGATGCTCACGCTCACCACTTTCATTCAACAGAGTATTAAACATACCTATCCACAGCAAACAGGCAAGAAAAAGAAATAAAACGCATCCAAATCAGAAAGAAAGAAGTAAAACTGTCACTATTTGCAGATGACATGATACTATATAGAGAAATTCATAAAGATTCCACCAAAAAAAAAACCCCAAAATGGTTAAAACTACTAAATGAATACAGTAAAGTTGCAGGATACAAAATCAATATACAGAAATCTGTGGAATTTCTATACACTAATAATAAACTATCAGAGAAGGCAAATTAAAAAAATCTCATTTGCAACTGCATCAAAAAGCCTAAAATACCTAGAAATAAATTTAACCAAGGAGATGAAAACCTGCACACTAAAAACTATAAGATATTGATGAAAGAAATTGAAGAAGACACAAAAAAATGGAGATATTCTGTACTGATGGACTGGAAGAATTAATATTGTTTAAATGTCCATACTTCCCAAAGCAATCTACAGATTCAATGCAATCCCTATCAAAATTCCAATGACATATTTAACAGAACTTGAACATATAATTCTAAAATTTGTATGGAACCACAAAAGATCCTGAATAGCCAAAACAATCTTGAGGAAGAACAACAAAACCGTAGGTATCACACTCTCTGACTTCAAACTACAGTTAATCCTTGAACAACTCAGGGGTTAGGAGTACTGACCCCCCATGCAGCTAAAACTAACATATAACCTACAGTCGGTCCTCCATATCCAAGGGTCTGCATCTTCAGATTCAACCAACTGTGGATACTGTAGTACTGTAGTATATTTTATTGAAAAAACTCTGTGTATAATGGACACACTCAGTTCAAATCCGTGTTGTCCAAGGATCATCTGTATACTACAAAGTAATCAACAGTATGGTTTGGGTGAAAAAACAGTACACAGATGAACGGAAAGCAACAGAGACCCCAGAAATAAAGCCATACATATATGGAAAATTAATCTACAACAAAGGAGCGAAGAACATACAGTGGAGAAAGGACAGTCTCCTAAATCAGTAGTTTGGGGAAACTGGACAGCCACATGTAAAAGAGTGAGACTAGAGCACTACCTTACGCCATATACAAATATTAACTCAAAAGGAATTAGACTTGAATGTAATACCTGAAATCACAAAATTCCTAATAGAAAACATAGGCAGTAATCTTACTGACATTGGCCTGAGGCAATGTTTTTGTGGCTCTAACCCCAAAGGCAAAGGGAAACAAAAGCAAAAATAAATAAATGGGACTACATCAAACTAAAAAGCTTCTACACAGCAAAGAAAACCATAATCAAAATGAGAAGGCAACCTACTGAATGGAAGAAGATATTTGTAAATTATAGATCCAGTAAAGGGTTAGTATCCAAAATATATAACAACAACAACAACAAAACAAACAACCTGATTTAAAAAGTAGGCAGTGGTGAGTAGACATTTTCCAGAGAAGACATACAGATGGGAAAATAAACAGAAAAGATGTTAGAAATCAATATTTATGAGGGAAATGCAAATCAAAACCAAAACGAGATATTATCTCACACCTGTTAGAATGGTTATTATTGAAAAGACAAGAAATAACAAAATGTTGGAGAAGATGTGGAGAAAAGGGAACCCTCATAATACTGCTGGTGGGACTGTAAATTGGTGCAGCCACTATGGAAAACAGTATGGAGATTCCTCAAAAAATTACAAATAGAACTACCGTATGACCCAGCTATTCTACTTATTTTAGATAATTTAGATAGTAACCATGACTCTTTCAACTATCACTTTCTTTTCAGCTGCTTGGATAAAATCATACATAAAATCCACCTAACTTGACCGAACCCATACAGTTTCACATTTTGTATTTACACTACAGTCCTGTTCATAATATATAGTTGAAAATTTTGAGTTGCAGTAAGCACATTAGTATTTTCACCACTACACTTTGGATTCAACTAAAACTTTCTTTACTTTAAAAATCAACTTCGAGATAAAATTTACATCATGTAAAAATGCATCCATTTCAAGTGTATACTTGATAAGTTTTGACAATTGTCTAAAATGGTTTAATAAAAAAAACCCACCATTAAAAAGTTGCTCATTGGGCTTCCGTGGTGACGCAGTGGTTAAGAATCCGCCTGCCAATGCAGGGGACATGGGTTCGAGCCCTGGTCTGGGAAGATCCCACATGTCGCAGAGCAACTAAGCCCGAGCACCACAACAACTTGAGCCTGTGTTCTAGAGCCCGCGAGCCACAACTACTGAAGCCCGCGCAACTAGAGCCCATGCTCTGCACGCAACAAGAGAAGCCACCGCAATGAGAAGCCTGCGCACTGCAATGAAGAGTAGCCCCTGCTCACTGCAACTAGAGAAAGCCCACGCACAGCAACGAAGACCCAATGCAGCCATAAATAAATAAATAAATAAATAAAAGTTGCTCATGCCCCTTTGCAATGAATCTAACCCACTTCCCAATCCTAGGCAACCATTAATATATGTTCCTTTACTATATAAATTTGATGCTACTTCTAGAGTTCTGTATAAATGGGCTCAAACAATGAACACTTGAGTAGTCCAGCTCCTTACTGTATGTGATTTTTCAAACTCAACCATAAGCAATTACAAAAGCTTTACCTGGCAGGTGTCACAGGAAGAAGCTGCCCTCCCCACATCAGACTTTGCACAACTAATGTATCTGCAGTCTCTAAAGTGAGTTGCAGTCAAAGACTCAGGCCCCCCAACCCCCCTGGCCAACTCTTACATATATCTGCATTCCTAGCCATTCAGAGGTCTCTTTATCTAGAGCCTCCTTCAGAAGCAGACCTCCTTAAGGCGGTGGGGAGGGGGAAGGACACTTTTCTAAACTTTGAGTCAGTAAACAGCACTTTCCCATTCCTAGTCCTTTTCTCTCTCCCTCCTTCCTGCACTTCCCCCAACCTAGGTCCAAAATAATGCAGCAACTTTTTGTTAAGGGTTCCCCAAGTAGTGAGATAACCCCCATGTTTGTGCTGATTCACCTGACCCTCAGGCTTCCCTGGTGGTCCAGTGGTAAAGACTCCAAGCTTCCACCACAGGGGGTAAGGGTTCGATCTCTAGTCAGGAACTAAGATCCCACATGCTGCAGGCTCGGCCAAAAAAGAAGTACTAACACCTGACCCTCAACTGGGTGCATCCACACATCCATGGGGGAAAAATGGAACAGCAGGGAGGTAGTGCTTTCTCTGGTTTAGCCTCTTGCTTATGCTATCATAGTAAGTGATTAAAGTCTTGACTATTAATTTCATTTTGACTTATTGTTTTAATCTTCAACTCTGACACCTGGCTGATCAGCTCTCTCCAGCTCAGCTGAGCCCTGACAATACTCTCCTGTATCTGAATTTTTTCATTGGGAATAGAGTTTATGAGATTCATGTATGTTGTTGTATAAAACAGTAGACTGTTCCTTTCTATTGCTCAGTAACATTCATTGTATTGTTTAAAGATACTGCAGTTTGTTTATCCATTCACCTGTTAATGAATATTTGTTTGTTCCTAGTTGTTTGCTATTCTGAATAAAACAGTAATGAATGTGCTGATACAAGCCTTTTTGCAGACATACGTTTTTGATTCTCTTGGATAAATATCCAGAGTGGAATTGCTGGGTCATATTAACTTTATAAGAAACTGCCAAATTGTTTCCTCAAGTAGCTGCACCATTTTACACATCTACCAGCCACGTGTGAGTTCCAGATGCTCCACGAAATAGATACATATACACACATATGTATACATATATATTTTTATTATTTATTGTAGCTTTTATTAATCGCTGTAGCTAATATTACAATATTACAGATTGTAATATTACAGCCTAGAACAGACAAAACACAATATATTTTGCCTTATCAGGTTTTTTATATTGATATAATTGACATATGACATTAGTTTCAGGTGTACAATATGATTCAGTATTTGTATGTATTGCAACATCATCACCATAATAAGTCTAGTTAACATCCGTCACCATACATAGTTAACAAAAAATTTTTTTCTTGTGATGGTAACTTCTAAGATCTATTCTCTTAAGCAACTTTCAATTATGCAACACAGTATCACTAACTCGTGACCATGCTGTACATTACATCTCCATGATTTATTTCATTCTTTTTAATTTTAGTCATTTTCTTGTATATGCAGTTGTATCTCATGATCTTAATTTGCATAACCTGCTTAATGATAATATGCATTTTCAAATGCTTATTGGCCATTCACAGATTTTCTTGTGTGAAGTGTCTGCTCAACTCTTTTGCCTTTTTTTTTTTTGAGCTGCTTGTTCTATTAGTAAGTGGTTGGAGTTCTTTATATATTCTGAAAACAAGTCCTCTGTAAGATATATGTACTGTAAATATTTTCTCCCAGTCTGTGGTCTGCCTGTTCAATTACTCAATGGTGTCATTTGAGGAAATATTTATATTTTAATGAAGTGCAATTTACCACTATTTTTTTCTTTTGAGCTTAATATTTTTTGTGTTCTAAGAGATATTTACCAATCCCAAGATCACAGCAATTTTCTTTTGTTTTCTCCCACAAGTTTTGCAATTTTAGGCTTCACATTTAGATCAATGTTTCATTTCAAATTTTGTATATGGTTATGAGGCAAGGGTCAATGTTCATTTTTTTCCCCCATAAAGATATACAGTTATTCCAGCACCATTTGGTGAAAAGATTAACTTTTCTCCATTGAGTTACCTTGGCACCCATACTGAAGATGAGTTGACTATATATGTGTGGGTCTCATGTTTGGGCTCTTATTGTGTTCCATGTCTACCCTTTCAATAATACCAATCCATCTTCATTACATGAGCTTTGCAGTGAGTCTTGAAATTAGGTAGTATAAGTCCTACAATTTTATTATTCTTTTAAAATATTACATTCTAGGCCCTGAGCATTTCCACATAAGTACTGGCATGGGCTTGTATCAGTAAATTTCTTTTTAAAAAGCATGCTGGAATTTTGATGGAGATAGATGAATTAAGAAAGAATTAAAAGCTTAACCGTCCAATCCATGAACATGGTACACCTCTTATTTGGTCTTCTTTAATTTCTCTCAATGTTTCATAGTTTTCAGTGTAAAGGTCTTGCACATACTTTATATAGGTTACTCCAAGTATTTAATGTTTTATAATGCTACTGTAAATGTAATTGTTTTGTTTTTCAACGTTCTTAGCTAAACATAGAAATACAGTTGATTTTTTTTTTTTTTTTGCTGTACGCGGGCCTCTCACTGTTGTGGCCTCTCCCATTGCGGAGCACAGGCTCCGGACGCGCAGGCTCAGCGGCCATGGCTCACGGGCCCAGCTGCTCCGCGGCATGTGGGATCTTCCCGAAACGGGGCACGAACCCGTGTCCCCTGCATCGGCGGGCGGACTCTCAACCACTACGCCACCAGGGAAGCCCTACAGTTGATTTTTTTTTATATGAACTTTGAATCTTAAAACCTCACTAAATTCAGTTATAAGTTCTGCTCATTTTATTTTAGAGGCTTTAGGATTTTCTACATATAGAATCATGTTCTTTGGTAAGAAAGACATTTTTACTTCTTTGTTCACAGTCCATATGCCTTTATTTCTACAAAGCCAAGTAATTAAGACAGTGTGGTACTGGTGCAAGGATATAGAAATAGACCAATGGAATAAAGAGTTCACAAACAGACCCTCACACACACATGCATACACACCTGATTTATGGCGAATGATCCACTGCAGTGAGGAAAAGTTGGTCTCTTCAATAAATGATGCAGCATCAACTGGATATCCATATAAAAAAAAAATTACGCCCCATTCCTACTTCGTATCATACTGAAAACTTAATCTGAGCTAGATGATAGATCTAAAAGTTGAACCTAAAGCCATCAAGCTTCTAGAAGAAAACTAAGGAAGAATATCTTATTGACCTTGGGATGGACAAAGATTTCTTAAAAGGGATACATTAAACACTAACTATAAAAGATTGACAAATTGGACTTTATTAAAATTAAGATTTTATGTTCATAAAAAAATGCCATTATGAGAATGAAAAGGCAAGCAAGAGACTGGAAGAAGATATTTGCAACATGTTTAACTGGTAAAAGACTCATATTCAAAAATTATTTTAAAAATGATTTTAAATTCAGTAAATTTACAAATCTATACAAGAAAGACAACATAACTTTTTTTAAATGGGAAAATAAACTTCCATTTGACAAAAGAGTTTAAAAAAAAAGGCTAATAAACATGTAAGAGGATCCCCAGAATCATTGGTCATCAGGGAAGTATAATTAAAGACACATTACACATATACCAGTGTGGCTACAACTAAAAGTTCTGACAATGCAAACTGGTGGAAAAGATGTGAAACAACAGAAATTCTTGCATTCTATCTTATTCATATGATATAAATTCTGGCTGAAAAAACTTAACTAAAACTCAAGCTCTGATCCAATCTAGGAAACTCTGGAAAATGATGTGTGCCAGAAACATCAAAGACATCCTTAATCTTTGAAAAATAATTTAGTATCCCTTATGACCTCTCCCTAGACAGACAACCCAGACTAGTGGGACTATTTGAGTTTTGGCAAAGCCACATCTTCCACCTAAGGATGCTGCTAAGCCTATTAATAAAGTCAAGACAAAGAAATCTGAATTTGAATAGGGCCCTAAGCCAAAATAACCAATAAAAGATTTACAAAGGATTGTCTCCCAGGCAGTGTCTCTAGGTCCTTTAGTCTAGGACATTATGACCTCAATGCTCAAATTATTTTAGAATATTCAATGCTGACACAAGAAGGAAGGCAAGAGCCTTGGGCAGAAATCGATTATTACACCTCAGTAGATTTCAGGAGATGAGTAGAGTTTGGAAAGCTTCCTCATGTGTGCAACATAGCCCTTTAGACTACAGCTAACTTGTTATTGGGTATTAGTAGAGACAGCACCTATCATTGAAGGTCATCAAATAATCCTGCGGTAAGAAACACCCATCGTGTGCTGGATGATGACAAAGAATCACTCAAATAAGAAGGCTGCTCGGGAGAGCTCACTGATAACACAGAAATGTCACATGCAAGAGGTGTTCTGCAGGGGTAAGTTCAGGAGGAGTTCATTGCATACACACACAGGCCCATTCACCACCTTTGAAGCCACTAATAGAAATACCCTCTCAGGACCTCCCAGTGTGAATTGCTGTATGTTGTGAACCCTATGATTCTCAGCCAAAACAAAACATTTCATTTGTTTTAGCAATAGGTGTTCCCTAATTGTAATGGAGTGCTAAAGCCAGCCTGCCAAGGGGCATTTGTATCTTTTGCCAACTTCAAGATCAGTGGTGCTATGTTTTGAGCTTGAAATCGGCCACAGTGTGAGTATGTACACCACAAAAAACAACAAATGTGACAAATAAGAGCTTTTTTTTTTTTCTTTTCTTTGTTTTTGCCAGAGAGCCTATACTTTATCATTTACCAGCATACCACTGCCTATTTAAGAGTTGTGATGTTTTTGAAAATCAGTCATATATGGCTTACAGGCAGTAAAACCATGGTGGAAGGCAGGAAAGGTAAATCTGCACAATGGACCTTTGGGGAAAGATCTAGATATTCACAAAATCTTGGGTCACTCCAGTACTGTCTGGCAAAAAGGCCTTGGATGATTGGGCAATAAAAAAACAATCCCTTAAGAAGTGTCCAGCTATAGAAGTCCCTGTGAACATTTATTTAAAAAAACTAAAGTGCTGGTTCTGGGGGGTGGGGTTGGAATGCTAAGGCAAATGCCCTGGTTAGCCTCTAGAACTAGACTCCCAAGTTCATGAAATGAGCAAGCACTGGGTCACACAAGCAATACAAAGATAGAACAAATGACAAGGTATTTCCTCTGCATTGAATAAAACTGTATTATAAGTCAATAGGAGGGGACTTCCCTGGCGGTCCAGAGGTTGGGACTCCAAGCTCCCAACACAGAGGGTGCAGGTTCAATCCCTGGTCAGGATCCTGCAGGCCGTACCACGTGGCCAAAAAAAAAAATAAGAGGAATGTCAGCAAAATGGCAGGCTAGAAAGCGTCAAGCTCTCATTACTGCAGAGCAATTAAAAAAAAAAAAAAAAAAAAAGAAGCAGCAGAAACAGCCAAAGCCAATTTTGTTGGAGCTCTGGAAAACAGTCAAAGTTAATAGCAGCCAAGCAAACACCAAATCAAGAAAAAGCCACCTTTAAAGTGGTAGGAGAGTTTTGCGGTGTTTCCTCTCACTGTTCCCCCACCCAATGCAATGATGCAATGCAATACAATGATGGTCTTGTTCCTGAAGCAACAGCAGCCCAGTTCCCAGTTTCCTCCTTCTACCAGAAGGAATAGAGAAGACTTGATATGGAAATTATTGTGCAAGTCTTTTCTAACCTGTCTGGGGGGTATCTGAAGGACTGCCACCTAATTTGAAATCAGGTGGGTAAAAAGGCAGTCAGTGCTTGGAAAAGCTGCAAGAAAACTACACACCCACAGATACTCAGGGCAAGAAAAATGGAGACAGACACTAGACCATCTAAGGCCTGGAAGAGAAGCTAGGGGGAGAATCTGGGAAATTAACACACATAAAAGTAGCTAAGCATATGGGAGAATTAAAAGAGTCAACTGCATGCTCAGAAAAGACCTGAGAAGACCTAAGCTTTTACCTCAGGCTGATCCCTAGGCTCAGAGCAAGCCTAGTTAAGGGTTGAAGGAGTGTTTAACCACAGGGGTAATCTGCAAAGACTGGAAGAGTTGACATTCAAGGAATTCTCTGTAAATATATTAGGTGAGCATGAACTAATGGAACAGAGACTTCAGTGATCACACACAATGAGGAAGAGTCTGCAAAAATAATTTGGAAAAGTCTCAAAACAAACGACTACAGCCTTCAATAGTTAAAAAAAATAGGACAAAGAATTCGAACAGGTATTTCTTCAAAGAAGATAAACAAATGGCCAAAAATACATGAAAAGATGCTCGACATCACTAGCCATTAGGAAAAACCAAATCAAAACCACTTCGCACCCAATAGGATGGCTGGTATCAAAAAACTGAAAATACCAAAGTTGGCAAGGATGTGGGGGAAATGGAACCCTTGTGCACTGTTTGTAGAAATATAAAAATGATGCAGCTGCTATAGATAACAGTTCGGCGGCTCCTCAAAAAGTTAAACATAGAATTACCCATGGTTCAGCAACCCCACTGCTAGGTATATACCCCAAAGAATTGACATCAGGGACTCAAACAAATACTTGTAAGTGAATGTTCATAGCAGCATTATTTACAATAGCCAAAAGATGGAAACAACCCAAGTGCCTATTGACAGATGAATGAATAAACAAAATGCGGCATATACATACAAAGGAGTAATTTTCAACCTTAAAAAGAAGAAAATTCTGACATATGCTACAATATGGATGAATCTGGAAGACATTATGCTACATAAAATAAGCCAAACACCAAAGGACAAATACTTTATGATTCCACTTATATAAGGTACCTGAAATAGGCAAATTCAGAGACAAAAAGTAGAATAGAGGTTATCAGGGGTTGGAGGAGGAGAGAATGGGGAGTTATTGTTTAATGGGTACAGAGTTTCTTTCTATTTGGGATGATGAAAGTTCTGGAAATGGGTAATGGCAATGTTTACACAACACTGTGAATATACTTAGTGTCACTGAAATATCTACTCAAAAATGGTTAAAATGTTAAATTTTATGTTATGTATATTTTAACATATACGCATACAAAGTAGAATGGATGCTATCTATGATTAATAAACAGTCCTCTAATTATAATATGCACATACACAAAGTCAATGTTAATGGGTTAAAAATGGTCTAAGACCTATTATTCCCAAACTGTGCCAAGGTATCCCAAAACACTGCAGCAAACATAGTGGGGTTCCATGTATATTTTAAATTTTCAAAGGAAAGAGCAACATCTTTTGAACACCACATGAACTACTAGTTCAAGGAGGTTCATTGTTAGAACATTAAATCTCACTACATTCTTTCAATGATTTCATATCTTTGCATTGCTGGGATAAAGAGCAAGTATTGTGCACAAATCAATGTGGAGCAAGAGGAGGGCAGCTTAAAAGCACCATGAAAATATCACTAAGACACTAACGGCATCATAAAAAAATGTTGAGGAACTTCTACTTTAAGAATGCAGTAAGTGGACCATACTAGAGCTCTACCAGTACTGCAGAGACCTATAAATGAGTAGTGACTGGAATTGACACCTATTTTATTCTAGAATTTGCTTACACTTTAATAAAAGTATTAAACCACCAAGATTCAATTAAAGGTCTGGAACAGAAAACTGCTTATTAATTTGAACCACCTGAATATGTTTCCTCTGATTGTTACCTATGTACAAAAATAGGCAAAGAAATAAAACAGTACATGGACATACATTCCTTACCACTCTCAAAGTAATGATCTCAAAATTGGAATGGGCAATTAAAACATTTGTTACTTAAAATGATAGGAGATAGGGCATCGAGGGCTGGCTAACTCAACTGGGTCACTGAGTTAAAAAATTAAATATGAGAAGAAGTAAGAGGGGACCCCACAGAAAGGTTTCTAGCAACTAAAGTGGCAGTTAAGGGGATAGTGGTAATGCAATTCACAATTTTCTATCTTTCCCACCTCACAAATTTTTCTTTCATCTTGTAAGACCCAGCTGCGCCAAGACCAGGATAGCAGTGCCAGCAGAGGAAGATACTGCTGCACAGGACACACTATCCATAACATACAATCTGGCCGTACATATTCCTAAAGGAACTTTTGACTTCACTCCATGTAGCTAAATTAAGATTAACTGTAAGTGCTGCTTCATTACTAAGCAGGAGACAGTCCTTTAATTCTTTACTTGTCAAATTGTACAAAATTTTCTTAGGAAGAAACAAAAGCAGAGGTTCTGGTAAGGCTGCTGTAACTGCCTACCATGTGGACAGGCAGTGTGGCCAAATCAGAGCATTGCACCAGAGGAGGAAAAGTAGAGGTTAAAATGAATAACAAATGGAAACCAAAATAAATAGTGGCTAATAGTAAGGGAGCAGAGAAATGGGCTATGACACAAGAAAGAATGCTATTATTCTTTTTCCACAAGAACTTTTCAGAGCAAGAAAATAAGAATGACTGAGGCTGGGAAAAAGCAGTTAACCCATTATCTCTAGAAGAACTGAACTAATGCTGACTTATGACAACTACCTCAAGTGATTTGGAGAAAGGATACCAAAGAAAATCCCCTTAATGACTCACTTAAATGGGAATAAATTAGAATCATCATTTAAGTCATTTTTGTTGGTTATATTTATCACATTGGTTCCTTTGCAGTGCTTAATAAAAATTCTACCTTTCAATCAGGTGGGATGAATCATAATAGGTAGCAGACAATTGGTGTATTGTATTGCCACCAATCAAGATCACTCCCTCCTGAGAAAATTACTGGGGTATATGAGGGCAAAAGTATGGCTGCAGCTTAGTCACTGTATGAAAAGCCTGCTGCTTTGTCCCTTTGGTTATAAAAGGCATGAATACAAATGAAATAGCATTCACAGGATTAAAGTGGTCTCTAAAAGAGTGAATCTGATACAACATGATGGCTACTTACGACTCATAGATTTACCCCTGCAATTCAGTAAGGGGCTACTGTATTAAACCTTGTGGTTTACAAAGACTAAACTTTACCTGAAAGTGAAATACCCCTAACTGACTATTTCTTGGGGCACAAAATATATTTGGGTGTGTATATTATATTTAAATCACACTCAGGCCACAAGTACTCAATGCCAACAGGTTTTATGGTGGCTCTATCAACACTGGCCCCAACAATCAAGAGGCCACTGGGGAGCCTTAGGGATAAACTCGGATTATTGAACCAAGCCCAAAAAGGTGTTCCAAGAAGCACTTCATCAGGATGAAATATACTTGTTACCTCAAATAGGGACACTAGAGGGTGCTTTATTCCAGAAGACTGGTCAAGACTAGCAGTCAGTTTAGAAAGATGAAGCTATACATGAGTGAATCCGACGCCTCACTAAGCCAGTAAAACAGTATACAACTCAGCTATACTACAGAAGGCTTATACGCTTAGCCAGGAAGGACTATTGAATATTTTAATCACCATGGAATCTGGCAGTTTTAAATCGGCCATCAGATTTTAATCTTTCTGCCATGGCAGTATGATGTAACAATGAGATTATAGGTTCATTAACAGAATTAAATGAAAATCAAACTTATTTGATCTCCAGGATAAAAAAGAATTGAGGAGACTGATTTAAGGTCCTCATTTGATATGATACTTATGGAAAATGGACTAAAAAAAAAGGAATTTGACTTTAGAAAAATTACACATGCAAGTAAATGCCTCCATCAACAAATATAAAAAGGTACAAGTATCTGTTGATGGAGGAGGAAAAAGAACAGTCAAAATGGCAAGAGTATATTTAAGACTTGTGAAGGGATACAGCTGCGATTAATACATCTTGCAGAAGAAATTCTCATTTCCCATTGGATGGCTCTCCTGGCAATATCAGGATATTAGTATGTTTCCCCTTTTATATAAAAGATTGCATTTCAAAGCAAATTTTGAAAAGATGACTGAGAAATATGTGGCAAGGAGATACTGATAAGGGACAGGTAGTAGACGGAATGAAGGAGTTAAGCTGATACATGACTTGGTTCCTCCCTCCTAAGAAATGCCTGAGGTGGTTATGACCTTAACCAAAACTTCTTAAAAACCATGATGGATGGAATTTATTAGCTGAAACATAAATCTCTAATCAGTAACTTTTTCTTTTAACTGCTTTACTTATTTTCTAAGTATTAACTGCATTCATGATGTACTACAAAAGCTACACGTTAGGTACATTGTACAAGGAAAGTGTAATTATACACCAATTATTACATATCCACTAATGAGTTCATTACGAATTATATAATTAGGTATTTTAAATGTCATACCATAATAACATCTATATATGATTATATAGATGTGGAAGAGTGTTTCAGTGATACTTTAGAAAATTTCTGGTTAGGGTTTGGAGATGGGCTCATAACACTTTATTACTTTTTCCATTTAACACAATGGAACACAGGTCCTCCCAGTATCAGAAAGTTCACTATTTAATACATTTTCATGATGGGATTATATTTGCACAATAAAGACTGCTATATTTATTAAACCCTAGGAAAAAAAATCTATGTATCTCCCCTATTTTCTGGTCCATTTGCACATTTATTTTATACCTATTCTATGTCTATATTATATAGAGACAGATTGATAGACTGATTGATCTATATTTATCTATATTTATTCCAAATGCCTTTTAAAAACTTTATGTTACAAAGTTTCTCAGAACCTCAGAGCTGGAAAGGACCTCAAAAAATCATTTAGTGATATTCCACCTCACAGAGGAAGAAACTTAGGGTTTAGGAAGATAAAGCAATTTCCTCCACAGTCAAAGAAACAAAGTCAAAGGTACACTAGAACTCCTAAATTCAGTATTCTGAGTACTGTATCAGCTATTGGCCAACGTCTAATACTGATCTAAAGCAGTGGTCAGCAAACTTTTTCTGTAAAGAGTGTGAGAGATTGGGATTGACATATATACACTAATATGTATAAAATGGATAACTAATAAGAACCTGCTGTATAAAAAAATAAATAAAATACAAAAAACAAAAAGAGTGAGAGAGTGAATGTTGTAGGCTTTATGGGCCACGTGGTCTCTGTTACAACTACGCCACTATAGTAATAAAGTAGCCACAAACAATACATAATAAATGTGCATGGCTGTGTTCCAGCAAAATTTTATTTACAAAAACAGACAGCAGGCAAGTTTTTCCGATGGGCCATAATTTGCCAACTCCTGATTAAAGACTTGACTCAGATACTAAAAAAAATGTGGCTCCCAGTAAATACGGAAATAAGGAAGGTTGTCCATACTGTAATCCTCCTAGAAAAGTTAAAAGATCCCAGAGAAAATAAATCTGTTGACTCTGAAGACAGAGACATTAATTAAATGACTTTATTTATCAAATTATTATTTCAAAGTTACTAATAATTTATCTAAAAATCAAGAGATCTGTGACTGAAAAAAAGTTAACCTATAAAAAATATCCTAAAAGAAGAGGCAAAGATTAGAGCAGAATGCTAGAAACTATCTAAAGGTCACTCTATAAGTAAGTGGCTAAATAAAGTTTGGAACAACCAGAGGATATCATTATAATAATAACAGCACAATCATGGCTCATATTTTCTGAGTGCTTACTATATAAAAGGTAATGTACTAATGTAAAACAGATTTTAAAAGTCATTCACTAAATGATGTACATCAATATGCACTGACACAAAATGATATCTACAATATAATGAAAAATGAAAGAAATATCAGAAAAATATGCATAACGTGACTGCATTTTTTTTAAACTAAAAACTATACACATATACTGACATCTGTATGTGTGTCTGTACAAATGAAAACATAGAAATTGGTCTGGTAAAATACCCAGCTACTTTTAACAGTGGTTAACATAGAAAAGAGAAATGAGATTGACAGTAGGTAAAATGCAAAACATTTAACATGTGACAAATCTGGGTAGCTCAATACACATCTGTTATTCTCTATGCTTTTCTGAATACTTGATACACTTCATAACACAAAACAAGATGCTATGTACAGTGGTACATAAATGTTAATGCATAATCAAAATATTACAATTATTAATTGCAAAAGATGAAGTAAAATTTTCTCAGGTGCTTTAAGTTCTGTGGAAAAGAAAAATATCTGCTGATACCTTTGCCTCCATCCTATCCCACATGAAATCTCAGAGGCCCAGGTCGGGGGAAATTGAATTGAGAGCAATATTGCTAAAGAGAGGAAAGGTTTAAAAACTTATACACTGTAACTGGTGGTATAACTACATGTTAGATAGACAAGCTATTGGGTTCTTGGTTGCTTAATAAGAAAAGGTACCATCTTGAATGAAAATACACAGCTTAGAGAATTTAATGACTGACAGTGGCTATATCTGACAGACTATCAGTTATTATAAACAAGAACTTATCTACAATGTTCTGATTGTGAGTTTTCCCTTACTTTAAACATGCTAAATTCCTTCCAATTCCTTATGACAATGATCCAGTTTATATCATTTTCATATGAAGAGAGATAATCTAAAGTAAAATATTGCTAATTTTCTATTTTAAAAATGTACTTCTTTGAGAATTTAATAACTTATGCTTTTATAAAAACTACATTACTGGGTTTCTTTCTAAATTAATTAATATTTTTCAGAATAATTTCACAAGTTTATGATTGACCATTAGGAGAAACACAGAACAAAAAGTTTAAGTCAAAGAATTAATGATCAGTGGTAAAGTGGTATCTATTAAGAAGTTCTACCTTATTTCACAATATATATGTATATAAAATCACCACATTGTACAACATAAATATATACAATCCTTATTAGTTAACTATATATCAATAAAGCTGGAAAATGTGGTTTACAATATAATAGAGCAAAGCTGAGGAAAAAAAGAGTTCTATCTTTTTTTTTCATGCCTTATATTTTTAAACATTTTTTTGATGTGGACCATTTTTTTTGTCTTTATTGAATTTGTTACAATATTACTTCTGTTTTATGTTTTGGTTTTTTGGCCACGAGGCACATGGAATCTTAGCTCCCTGACTAGGGATCGAACCCACACCCCCTGCATTGGAAGGTGAAGTCTTAACCACTGCACCACCAGGGATGTCCCAAAAGTCCTACCTTAAGTAAAAAGTTAATTTGAGTTATTCTCAATACAACAAACCAGGTTATTTGGACCAACCTTCCTGAAAACAACAAAAATATTGGATAAAATGTAATAAAGTGACCTACGATCTGAAAAATATAGTAAGAAATTATTAGGCCAACAAATAGCTAAAGCAAGAACTCAGAGGGCAAACTACAGTAGATGCTGTGGTACAAAACCCAGATCTCTTTCAGTACCAAGGATACAACTCCCACAGCTGCTAAGAGTGTAGCTACTGATGGCTTTCAGCTAAGACTTACCAGGAACAGCCCTCAGACAGAGAGAGCCACCTGGCCCAGGACCATGCCTCCTCCACCAGAGCAGCCTGCGTGCAGTCTGGGGGTCTATGTGGGGGTACAAAAGTGAGCCTCTTGCCTCAAGATGAGATATCTCTAAAGGGCCATCTGAAGGATCAACTAAAGTCTTTCTTGCAATTGACTGTAGTTCAACTTTCTCCTCTGCCCACTCCTGCTTCTCTCATTCCTCACAGAAGTTGTTCCTAACAGTATTCCTCCAAAACAATCTCAAAGTTTGTTTCATAGGAAATCTAATCTATGAAAGACGCTAAACACAGAATCTGATTTAGCCTAAGACTATTAGCCAAACATAACTAATTGAGCTGCTGGATTTCCTGGTCTTCTGAGGATCTATAAAAGAAGATAAATCCCAGAACGTGTCCCAAGGTATAGTCTACTAGAACATTCCTCTTATACAGATGTGGCCCCAAAGGTTATGAAGGTACCAAAGAATGAGAGTGTACAGACACCAAAGAAATAAACTCCACCCATCACACCCACACTTATAGGAATGCAGCAAAATCTTCCATGGTATTGTCCAGAGCAGGAAAAGGAGGTCTTCAAGAAATTTTCACCACAAGCCAGTTCTCTTAAAGGTCTGCGACTCAAATTCATATCAACTGGGTGATCCAAAAAATGTCAAACTTGAATTTAGTTTCAAATGGTTGCAGAGTGGTAGGGCCCTTTGGCACCTGGCACAAAAAAGCAAATTTTCTCTCAAGAAAAGAAATCTTTATTCCAGTCATCCAAGAAGTACCACAGAAAAACAAAAACAAAAAAACAGAACTTTTAAAATATAATGAGTATCACACAGTCAAAAATATCCAAGCACAGAAAGAAATAATGCACTAAAATAAAGAACCAAAAGAAAAAAAAGAAGAAGTTGCACAAGTCACAAGTAATTCAGCTTTTGGGGCTGTTATCAGATATAAATAATAAAACCATTCATACTGTGTTTAAGGAAGTAAGAACAGACTTAAAATATCTGCAGAGAACATGAAGTGATAAAAACTGAACTAACATATATTAAAAGGAAATAAATGAAACTTCTATAAATACAATGTAACAACTGGAATGTAAAATTTAATGTGTGGTAACTTCCAGTAATGGCAACAGGGTAAAGTGGTTGAATGAACCTTCTTACAGAATAATTACAAAATTTAGACAAAATTAAGACAATGGAAAGCATCCCAAAGCAGAAAAAAGACTGACAAGAATTTCTTCTTGAAAAACTGGAACTTCAAGAAGTAAGATTTATGAGGTTATGGTTTATTTGTCCAACAAAATTCCCCAGGGGCTTTCCTGGTGGCATAGTGGTTAAGAATCTGCCTGCCCATGCAGTGGACAGGGGTTCGAGCCCTGGTCCGGGAAGATCCCACACGCTGCAGAGCAACTAAGCCCATGCGCCACAACTACTGAGCCTACGCTCTGGAGCCCATGACCCAACTACTGAGCCCATGTGCCACAACTACTGAAGCCTGCACGCCTAGAGCCCGTGCTCCGCAACAAGTGAAGCCACTGCAATGCGAAGCCCACGCACCACAACAAAGAGTAGTCCCTGCTCGCCGAAACTAGAGAAAGCCCGTGCACAGCAATGAAGACCCAACACAGCCAAAAATGAAAGAAAAGAAAGAAAGAAAGGAAGGAAGGAAGGAAGGAAGGAAGGAAGGAAGGAAGGAAGGAAGGAAGAAAGAAAATTCCCCAATCCTCACAACTACCTCAACAGAACAATGATCACAGCTGGCTTAAGATGGCAGAGGACAGAGATCAGGACTAGAAGACCAACTGGAAATCTAAGGGTAAGACTGGCTACAAGAGAATCAGACAGTAAAAACCAAAATCTTAGTATAAACTCTGCTCAAATCTCTGATGGACCACAAAACTGGGCATACTCAGGGAAAAACGCAGCATGTCCACCAAAAAAACAAAAACAAAAACATGACAGAAGAGGTCTACCCTTGAAAGACTCTGCTGTTTTATTCCTTAAACTTTTGCTGAGTGTATTCCCCAAACAACAGGCAGCAAGGGCAACAGAGGTATTAGGGAACAAAGCCCAAGATAAGGAGAACAGTGGAAAATTAAGGGAACGATCCTCAGAAACAAGGAAAATACAAAAATTGTAAGCCTCCATATCTGATAAGTGCTACCTAAATCCTTGGCGGACCACCAAACTATGCTGGCACACCAGAGAATGAGGCTAAGAGAAAAAAAGTAGCATGTGAAAGATTGAGAACTAAACAGATAGCAGTTAATGCAATGTTGAAATTCAGAGTTTGTAATTCGTGTTTAAACAACATAAGTGCCTCCAAGGGAAAACCAACAAGAATACCAACCTTTAAAAGGATAAAACAGAATTTTTTGACATGCAAAGAAACAGTACCCAAAGTATATGAAAACTATAAACCCACAGATCCAGGAAGTTCAAGAAACTCCAAGCAGCAAAAACCAGAAGAAAACTACATGATAGCTCATGATAATTAATTAAACTGTTCAAAACCAGTGTGAGGGACAAAACATTAAAAAGCAGTCAGAGAAAAAAGGACATGTTACATAGTGAGAAACAAAGACAAAGATGACATCAGATTTCTTGCCAAAAACAATGCAAAGCAGAAGACAGTGGGGCACCGTCTTTAAAATACTGAAGGAAAAAACTGTGGATCTAGAATTCTACAGTTGGAAAAACATGTTTCAAAAACAAAAGCGAAATAAAGACTTTTCAAGTTAGTCCAATATTGAAAAATCAATCAATGTAATCCACCACAGTAAGAGTCTAAACAATAAAAAACACGGTCATATGAAAAGATGCAGAAAAAGTGCATCCTAAAATATAGGAAAACTCTCAGCAAACTATGAATAAAAGAAACGTTCTCCACTTAACAAATGGCATCTACAAAAATCCTAAAGCTAACATCATACTTAATGGTGAGAGACTGGAACTTTCCCCCAAGCTCAGAAACAAAGCAAGGAGGTCCACTCTCACCTCTCTTATTCATCAGAGTACTAGAAGTCTTAACCAGAGTTGTAGACAACATGATTATCCATGAAGAAAATCCCAGGAAGTCTACACACACACACACACACACACACACACACTCTTAGAATACGTGAGTTTTACAAGATTGCAAGATATAAGGTCAACACACAAAAATCAATCATATTTTTGTACACAAGCAAGGAACAATTTGAAAAGGAAATTAAAGAAATAATACCATATATAATAGCTAAAAGAAATTTAGGTAATACAGGATCTATGTGCTGAAAACAAACACTGATGAAAGAAATCAAGGTCTAAATAAATGGTGAGGCATATCACAATCATGAAAGAAGATTCAACATAGTAAAGATACCAATTCTCCCCCAAAGTAATCAATACATGTTATACAATACCAATCAAAATCACAGTAGGATATTTTACAGATACCAAGTGATTCCAAAAATTAAATGAAAACTCAAAGGAATGAGAATTGCTAAAACAATTTTTAAGAGAAAGAACAAAGCTGGAAAAAGCACACTATCCAACTTCAAGATTTACTATAAAGCTAAAGTAATGGTGATAGCATGGTATCAGCAAAGAGAAAGGTACCTAAATCAAAGGAACAAACTAGGGAGTCCAGATATAAACCCAAATAAACATGACCACTTGATCTCTACCTACCAAAGGTGCAGAAACAATTCAAGAAAGGCTAATTTTCAATAAGCACTGTTGGAATGCCCAGATGTTTAAAAGAAACGAAAATCATAAACTAAACTTTACATTATTTGCAGAGATTAATTAAAATGGGTCATAGATCTAAATGAAAGCAGTAGGGACTTCCCTGGTGATCCAGTGGTTAAGACTCTGTACTCCCAACGCAGGGGGAGCGGGCTCTATCCCTGGTCAGGGAGCTAAGATCTCACATGCCTCATGGCGTGGTCAAAAAAAAAAAAAAAAAAAAAAAAAAAGGCAGTAAATCTATAAAATTTTTAGAAGAAACATAAGACCAAATACACCAGCAATGAACAACTGTATTTGAAATTAGGCATAAATCTAACAAAATATGGATAAGATCTATATGAGGAAAACTACAAAACTGTGGTTAAAAAAAAATCAAAGATCTAAATAAATGGATAGATATTACATGCACGTGGAAAAGAAGACTCAATATTGTCAAAATATCAGTTCTTCCCAACTTGATCTATAGATTCAATGTGATTCCAATCAAAACCTGAGCAAGTTTTGTTGTTGATACTAATAAACTAATTCTAAAATTTAGAGACAAAAGATCCAGAAGAGCCAACACAATACTGAAGGAGAAGAACAAAGTCAGAATATTGACACTACACAATTTTAAGGCTCAATATAAAGCTACTGTAATCAAGACAGTGTGGTATTAATGAAAGCAGAGACAAACAAGTCAATGAAAATGGGCCCAGAAATAGACCCACATAAACAGAGTCAACTGATCTCTGACAAAGGACTAAAGACAATTCAATGGAGAAAGAACAGTCTTTTCAACAAGTGCTACTGCAACAACTGGACATCCACATGCAAAAACTGAGTCTAGACTGTATATCTTTCACAAAAATTAACTCAAAACAGATCACAGACTTAAATGTAAAACACAATATGATCAAAACTGCTAGACTATAACATTGATACAAGAGAATATTATTCAGTCTTAAAAAGGAATGAAATCCTGATACAGGCTACAACATGGTTGAATCTTGAAAATATTATGCTAAGTGAAATATGCCAGACACAAAAGGACAAATACTGTATGGTTCCACTTATACAAGATACCTAGAATATTCAAATTCATAGAGAAAGAAAGTAGAACAGTGATTACCAGGGGCTGGGGGATGGAAAAATAACGAATTACTGTTTAGTGAGTATAAAGGTTCTGTTTGGAACAAGGAAAAAGTTATAGAGATGGATAGTGGTAATGGGGCACACTGTGAATGCAGTCCATGCCACTATATTGTCCACTTAAAAATGGTTAAAATGATAAAATCTTATGTTATGCACACTTTTTCTTTTGGTCGCATGTCTTGTGGGATCTTAGTTTCTTGACCAGGGATTGAACCCGGGGCCTCGGCAGGGAAACCACCGAATCCTAACCACTGGACCGCCAGGGAATCCCTACACTTTACCACAATAAAAAAAATTCATAGGCACAGACACCAAATGAAAAAGAAGTCATTACATAATAATTTAAAATGTAAAGTTAAATAGAAATTGTCAGACTTGATTTTTTATAATCTATCTTTATGTTTACAACAGACTCACCCAAAATGAAAGGGATCAGAAAAGTTGAACAACAACAACAAAATGATGTAAAAAGATATACCATATAAAATTAAGCAAGAGACCTTAAGCTGCTATAATATGAGGCAAAATTGATTTTAAGGCAGAAAGGGGGTCCCTTCATAATAAGTTTCAATTTGCAAGGAAATAAAAATTCTAAATGTATACAAGCTTAATAACATAGCCTCTACATATGTAACACAGAAACTAACAGAACTTTCAGGAAAAAGTGGATAAATCCACAATGATGGAACAAGACCAAAAACTCAGTAAGAATATGGAAGATTTACAAATGTCACTAACAAACTTGACCTAACAAATCTGAACATAAATTAATACTCTACCTAACATCCAGAATACACACTCTTGTTAAGTACATATAATATTGATGATATTCCGGGAGCAAGTAGAATCAAATTTCAAAGAATTAAAGCTTGATAGAGGGACTTCCCTGCTGGTCCAGTGGGTAAGGCTCCATGCTCCCAATGCAAGGGGCCCGGGTTCTAACCCTGGTCAGGGAACTAGATCCCACATGCATGCCACAACTAAGAGTTCACAAGCCACAACTAAGAAGTCCGCATGCCACAACTAAAAATCCCATGTGCCACAACTAAGACCTGGTGCAGCCTAAATAAATAAATAAAAATAAATAAATATTTTAAAAAAATAGTACAAGAAAAAAACTTGATACAGCATCTTCTTTAATCACAATATAAGGTTAGATACAGATAACAAAAAGAAAATCCTATGTTTAGAAATTTAAATTCTCACATATTCAGAAATCAATAAAGTTCCCATATGTTCAGAAATTAATAAATAAGTCAATGAAAAAATCATGATTACATTTATAAAATATTTTGACCCCTACAATAACAAATTCCACAAAGCAAAACTTGTGAGATACAACTTAAGTACTACTTGGAGGCAACTTTATATCTTAAAATACACATATTAGGAAAGGAGACTGAAAATTAATGAGTTTGACCTAAGAATCTATCAATAGGAATTAGCACTAAAGCAAAATACGCTCAAAGACATTAGAAGGAAAGAATTAAGAGCAGAAATTAAATAGGAAATAAACATAACACTGAGAGAATTAACAAAGCCAAAAGTTGGTTCTTTGAAGAGAGTAAAAAACTTGACAACTCCTGTAAAACTGATCAAGAAGAAAGGAGAAAATACAAAAACAATCAATATCAGGATTAATAATATATATGTATAACACAACATTGTAAATCAACTATGTTTCAAAAAAAAGAATATTATTAACATCTTTATGGCAACATATTTGAAAATTTAGACGCAGCAAATACCCAGAAAAAAATAATTTCCAAAACTGACTCAGTAGATATAAAACACCTGACTAATTCTATAATTTTCAAAGAAATTAATCAGGAGTGGAAAATATTCCTGGGAAGTAACTTATTTCAGAAATTATTATGATTCCAATCTTATGTGGAATTATTCCAATCTTACTTTAAAATTATCAGCAAGTAAAAGACAGCAAAATCTTACAAGGACAGCAGAAATCTTGATACCAAACCTACAAGAATAGTATAAGAAAGAGGCAAACCTCATTAATGAACACAGATGTAAAAATTATAAACAAAATATTAATAAGCAGAAACCAACAATATAGGAAAAGCAATCATGTACTGCGACTAAGTTGTGTTTATCTCATTATAGATTTATTCAATATTTGAAAATAAATTAATGCATTCATTACTAACATCAAAGGATAGATAAACATCTATAGATGAAGCATCTGGTAAAATTCAACACGCATTTCTTTAAAAAAACTCTTTGCATTCTAAAAATATAATAATCTGATAACAGGTGTCTTAAACAACAAGCAAGAAAAAAATCCTCTAAGAATGGTGAAACATTAAAAATTGTTCCCTTGATACTGGAACAAATCAAGAATCTTGGCTATTCACACTTCTTTCAACGTCTACTTAAGGTCCTTGCCATTACAACAATGCAAAACCCCGAGGGAGAAAATAATACAACTTTATTGAGAGATATAAAGGAAACCTAAGTAAATGGAGATATTTACTATGGTCATGGACTGGAAAACTTAAAATTATGAAGTGCCAATTCTATTCAAACTGAATGCAGGCAAGCCAGTTAGGATTGAAGGGCAGAGTGAATGGCTATGAAGGCCACTAAAACCTCATTGGAATGAATGAGAAGTATGATGTCAGTTAATTAAGGTTTCTGTACGTCACTCTTCTCTGGAAATTTTATAACATTCCTTGACAAGACCTACTATATATGCAGTTGTACTGAGTTAAAATTCAAATGGCACTTTTCTGGTGACCTACCTTATCCAATTTTGAAACTCATAAATATGCTTCCCAAGAAACTGTTGGTTCAGAAGTGAAAAGAAGAGCTACAGAACACTGAAAAATATTTTGCAAAATCTTTTTCAGAAATGTTTTCTTCAACTAGTGAAAGTTAATGTTTTACTGTTCTGTATAATAATTTCAAGATAATAAAATCAGTTTTCCCTACCCCCACTAAGTAAATGTCCAAACAATATCTACAGGTTTAAAGGGGCTATCCACTTGCCTCTGTCCAGTTCTATCTATACATAACTTCATTAAAGCACTTGTCAAAGTGCATATTATTTACTTATGTGTTCCTCTCAATTAAGCAATCTGATTGAAAGGAGGCTTATATTTCTCATTGTTGTGCCTCACTCATAACACTGAAGTGTGTGTTGAATTAATAAAATCACGTTTTATAGATAAGGTTCTAAGAGAAGTTAATTGACCAGGTTAGAGTGTCACAACTAATATGGAGCAAAGCTACTCATTCATTTCTGTACTGAGCAAATATTTATTGTTCTAGGGCCTAAATTCTAGGACTAAAACCTTCTGACTCCTAGTCAGACCTTCTGACTCCTAGTCAAAAAATCTTCTACCTTTCCTTAGTAATGAAATTGCTCTCAGAGGATTATAGTGGGGAAGAGAAACTCCTATTAGAGAGGAACTAACTCACTACTGAACAAAAATTGCCCGTCTTGTATATATGGAGGAAGACAATCCCTTGCTAGTTAAACATGAAGAGGCCAGAGAACCTAGGGACCAAAATTCAAACTTTTGGCTAAAAAAAACAATTCAGCAACAAATCATAAAATCTGGAATCATAAAAAGATAAAAATCATTACATTTACTCAACATGACTGAAAAAGGCTATGTTATTTGCTAAACTATCTTTCTGGAGCCTTTGATAAAGTATTAATTTTCTTCTATCTAAATACATTTTTTTTTCTACTAATAATTTTTATTTAGATTTCCTCTAAGTATAATCAGTTAAAACAAGCATATGAACTATAGCAAGAAAGTAATATTAAGAGAGAAACAAACTTCAAATTACTAAGCACTTAAGTAAATGCTTTAACTTTAAATAACTTTCATCCAGGACATTCAGCATCTTCAACAAAAATTTTGTGGAGAGTTATCTCTCAGTTATAAGCATCAAAATGTGAAGCTTGTACATGTGTAATCGCTCTGTTAAATAAAAGCACCTTTTGTACAGAATTTACAGAATTCCAAGCATTCTTCTGCCTCATAAACAAGTGCATAATCTAGGTTTTCTCCACAGCTTTCTCACACCTACTTTGATAGTAAATTTTTTTAGCCATTCACCTGACTGTTGCTAAACATCACCTTAGCTTTCACAGGAAGAACATTTTTTATAAAGATATTTCCATTAGCTCATCTAGATTGATTTAAATTATATGACACAGATACAAATGGTATAAACAGGTTTGGGGACAAACACAAGTCATCCTTGGTATGTAAATAAATCAACCAAACTAGTAGGAGCAGAAACATCTACAAGAGATCAATACTAGCCTGAACATTAAGCATACCACAGGCATCAGTTGGTATGTTTATACCAAAGGAAATGCAGAACTTTAGTTATTCTGGAAAATCATTAAGTGGAAGCCATTTAAGATAATTTCAACTGTATACTGAATTTTTAAAATATTTTTGGCCATTAAGAGACCACCAGAATTAGCAATCCTATCAAAAAAATCAAAATTACACATTCCCCACAGATGACTGGAAAATAACACTTTTATATATAAGGAATAAAGTTATATTTTACCTTTAGTTATTTATTATTTATTTCTATTAATATATGGGTTACTGAAGTTTAACCTTAGTATTACCTCATCAGATAAATGGCCTTGTTTGCTAGAGAAATAACAAGTATACGTCGCCACCTAGTGGAAAAATAGACAAACATTTCCAGCACCTCTGTTTCAGTACTTTTAACTACTTTCACAGCAAACCTAACAAAACTGACTTTTAAAAAGCCCACCTTTCACTCATAACACGTAATTACAAGTTTTTTCCTAATCAATATTCTAGCCAACATTTTTCATTTGATCAGTGATATTTATGAATATTTGGGATTTCCTCAATATCTTCTAATGAACTTTTCTGTAGGAAAAAAGAACAGTAACAATTGATTTTGCAAAGGAAAAACTTAGAACTCACTGTTCCTTTAAAGAAGAGAATCAGATACACAAAAGTGTATTGTGACAAAAGTCACTACACAAACGTAGAAGTATGGAGTAATATTCTGTAGGCAAATACTAATGTAAAATGCTCTTCAAAGTTCCTAAGGTCATAATAACAAACAGCTAGGGAGATATGGACAAAACACAAGCAAGGTTTCTAAACACTTTTTTGACCTTTCCCCACTATTAAATAACATAATAAAAATTTTTATATTTTTAAAATTTTGATGCAAAACTTAAATGTTACAGCAGCCATTAAAGACTATGAAAAATTCCCCCTTTAATAACTACTTTAAATATACATATTTTAAAAGTATAAAAACATTCTAATCATTAATGTAACTAAACTCAAATCAAACTCAATTATTTCTGAATCATGATGCAATGTATATAAATTTAACTTAATATAAAAGCTGATTAAAATCAGGTACCAGGCATGAAGAGGTATACAACCAGCAGTAATTACAAATCTAATACTCATTTCCACATCTCTGTATAAATCATTATAGAATTTAAGTGTATTTCTCTTTATGTTGTCAATTTAATTAAAATTGTTGCTTAGTCCACTGCTCTGTGATGTTAATTCATATGAATAACAGGGTTGGCAAACCTTAATCTTTTAATAATGTCTAAGGATTTAATACTACACTAATTCATATCTCTGGTGCCTATTGAGCACAGCACCTAGCAGAAGAGTACATATATTGTAAATGAACAATCCAACATAAAGACTTTTTTATGAGACTGTTGGCTTATTTTGGGGAACTTTAACAACATTTTCAACCTTATAACTTTTCTTTATTTGGTCAGGGTGCTTATTTTACCAAATCAAATTGTTTTAAATTTTTCTACCTTTTGGATATCATAAGAGACTAAAAATTTGAAGCAATGAACTTGCTTTGATAAATGGGCTTTTAAATTATTATTTCAGATCTTCAACCTGACCTGAGGGGGTGGGCAAGGATAGTATCAACCGTTGGAAGAAAGAGAATCCACTTGCTAAAACAAGAATCATATCCACAAATAACCCAACACAAAGTTTTCTGCTCTTCTTGGTCACTATCATCTGATAAACTTTTCCACAGGAAAAGTTACTGGTTTATCAAAATTACCCTCTTGCCTAGATGCAAGGAATAAATTGTTTATTTATAAGGACAAGAAGTGAAACTGTTTCCTTCTCAGTTAAGACAAGGTTGGAGTTTTTTCCTAAGGATGATTTTTTATAAATTTATTTATTTTTGGCTGCGTTGCGGTGTGTGGGCTTTCTCTAGTTGTGGCGAGCTGGGGCTACGCTTCGTTGCAGTGCACAGGCTTCTCATTGTGGTGTCTTCTCTTGTTGTGGAACACAGGCTCTAGTCGCACAGGCTTCAGTACTTGTGGCTCGTGGGCTCTAGAGTGCAGGCTCAGTAGTTGTGATGCATGGGCTCAGTAGTTGTGGCACGCAGGCTCAGTAGTTGTGGCCCACGGGCTTAGCTGCTCTGTGGCATGTGGGATCTTCCTGGACCAGGGCTCGAACCCATGTCCCCTGCATTGGCAGGTGGATTCTTAACCACTGCGCCACGAGGGAAGTCCCTCCTAAGGATGTTTTATTAAGAAATTAGGAAGCCTTCCAGTTATTCAGAAACTAGGAAGGGTCAAGACAGCAAACTATAAAGATTGCTGGCTCTCTCCCCCAAAATCAACCTTGAAAAACTTGAAAGTGAGAGGGAATCATGGACCTGAGGAACCAACCAAAAATGTCAAGAAATCCATGTGTCAGCTGCTTTGAAAGAAGACTGGGGAAGAGAAGGACTATAGCCTTGGGTGAACAGCAGACACTGATGATGCAGAAAGGAGAGGTGAGAGAAAAATGTGCCTGGCTCTAATCTCCCCCATGTTGCATTAGAACAATTCTTGTCTGTCCCACCAACACAGAAATCAGGAGCAATAACCCATGCTGCAAGTGCCATGGGGTAATATGGCAGGACAAAAATCCTACTGGGTCAGGAAAAGAGATGAGATCTGTCTTAGTCCATTTGGGCTGCTCTAACAAAAATACCACAGACTGGATGGCTCACAAACAACAGAAATTTACTTCTCGCAGTTCTAGAGGCTGGAAGTCTGAGATAAGAGCGCCAGCATGGTCGAGTTCTGGTGAGAGTCCTCTTTTGGGTTGCAGACTACCAATTTCTCGTACTCTCACATGGCAGAGAACAGAGCTGGGAAGCAAACTCTCTAGTGACTCTTTTTTTTTTTTTAATGTCAGCTCATTTGGAGGATTTAAGCTGAAACTTTTTAAAAAATTAATTATTCATTTGGCTGTGTTGCGTCTTAGTTGCGGTACGTGTGCGGGGTCTTCATTGCGGCGTGTGGGCTCCAGAGCATGCAGACTCAGCAGTTGTGGTGCAGGCTCAGTAGCTCTGGCACACGGGCTCTCTAGCTGTGGCATGGGGGCTCTAGAGCGTGCGGGCTCAGTAGTTGTGGCAGGTGGGCTTGGTTGCCCTGCAGAATGTGGGATCTTAGTCCCGTGACCAGGGATTGAACCCATGTCGCCTGTTCTGGAAGACAAATTCCTAACCACTGGACCACCAGGGAAGTCTCTCTAGTGACTCCTGTAAGGGAACTAATCCCATTCATGGGGGTTCTGCCCTCATGACCTATTGAATCCTAATTACCTCCTAAGTCCCCACCTGGCACACCAAAGGTTTCAACATATGAATTTGAAGGAGACATAAACATTCAGTTCATAACAAGGTCTAACCATCATTTAATTTTTTATCTTCTCCCCTTGCAAACCCCAGACTGGTTGGATTACAAACCATAGCAATTCCTGTTCCTGAATGTACAGGAAAACTGCATTTCTTAGCCGCCTTTTTAAAAAAAATTTATTTATTTTATTTATTTATTCTTCGCTCCGTTGGGTATTCATTGCCACGCGTGGGCTTCCTCTAATCGCAGCGAGTGGGGACTACTCTTGGTTGCGGTGCACGGACTTCTCATTGCGGTGGCTTCTCTTGTGGTGGAGCATGGGCTCCAGGACGCGCGGGCTCAGTAGTTGCGGCACACACTTAGTTCCTCCACAGCATGTGGGATGTTCCTGGACCAGGGATTGAACCCGTGTCCCCTGCAATGGCAGGTGGATTCTTTACCACTGTACCACCAGAAAAGTCCCTTCCTAGTCTTCTTTACATTTGAGTCATGTAACTGAGTTGTAGCCAAAGCAGTGTAGGCAGAAGAGATACAAGCCAATTTCACAACTCATCCTTAAAGATATTCTATGAGATCCCCTAGCCTTCTCTTTCCCTCCTGCAACAACCTTGAAAACCACATTTGAGATGGTGGCCTCACAATATAGAAGGAACCTCGATCTCTAAGCCAAACTCTGTATGGGTGAGAAATAAACTTGTATTAGGTACCAACAAACGTCAACAGTGATTCTATGGTATCTGAAACTCTTTAACTGCAAGCTCACCCCATCCCCTCTTCTGAAAATACACTCACTCTCCCTCTCACACACATTTCATTTTTTTAGACCTTGGATATACCGTTCAGCTCCATTTCCAAACCCCAGATATGGGGAGACATAGTAGACAGTGGCTGTGTGCTGGTTAAATGAAATAAACTGTACTAAATAAGTTCAAAGAACCAAAAGCATGAACAGACTATAAAATGTTAACTGATCACCTCCTTGGGGAAATGTACCATAAAGTTGAAAAGCAGACTGCCTCTAAAGCAGGAAAAGACAAGAAAAGAGAACCTCCCTTAGAGAGTCTACAAAGGAACACAGTCCTACTAACATCACTTTAGCACGGTGGGAATCATTTCAGATTTCTAACCTCTAGAACTGTAAGATAATAAATTTGTGTTGTTTTAAGCCACTAGATTTGTGGTGATTTGTTACAGCTGTTGCAGCAGCAATAGGAAACTAATACATGTGTCTTGTGAGTTTTCCAGCTCTCATACTACCTATGTTCAGAGACATTTTTAGCCTCTCTTACAGAACAAATTTAAAATAAAAGAGGGATCACAGTCATGAATCAACTGGATATTGTGTTCCTGATGATCAGGAGTCTGCCAAAAGGCATATCTCCACTCTCCCTAGAAGAGTTATTTCTCATACTATTCAGAAGAGAATCCTAACTCAGCATAGCCACATATTAGCTGAAAGATAAAACACTTTCTAAACAGAGTTCACTTTCACTCAGTCACTTCCTAAACTAGTTTAGGGCTGATTATTGCGGAGTCATAAAATGAATATTTAGACACTGATGCTGTCACTTATTAATGCTGTAGCCTTTGGCAAGTCACTTATTTTTTCTGTTCTAGGGAACTGAGGAAATAAGTAGTCACTAAAAATTCTACATTTCACTAACTAGTAAAATTTCCAAAACAAAAATTGTTGCTAGGCTATTATTTTATAAAATAAAGAACATTTTAGCAGAATATATCTTCAAAAAAGACAACCGTTTAAACTGAATAAATTTAACTTTGTGCAAAAGCCAAGAACATTCTGGGAAGACCATGGTAGAAGCTGCATAATTTTCGAATGTTCCCAAATATCTCCACAAAAACAGACAGAGAGACCAGGATAGCAAAAACAAACCCATAAACAAAATATCAAACACAAAACTAGGTAAACACAAAAATACAACAGCAACAACTATAAGACCTGCATGATATCCAACATCTGTGCAGGAAAGAGGAGAGGGGAACAACAGGGAGGAAAGAGGAGAGGGGAACAACAGGGAGCAAAGAGGTATCTGAGAGCCACAAGAATCTCTATAAGCGCAGGTATGTTCACAGCAAGCAAAGGTCCTCAACAAGGCCTGAAGTGAAGGGGCTGGAGAAGTCAAAGCCTTATGAACTCTCAAAACATTTGGACAAAGTTTCTTGTACATTGAGGAGAAACTGAAAACAGTCGAAGTTCAGTAGGGAAGACACAATATGGACAAAATAAAAACAAAGTCCAGGAAATTCCCTGGCGGCCCAGTGGTTAGGACTCTGCACTCTCACTTCCAAGGGCCCAGGTTCCATCCCTGTTGGGGGACTAAACGCCCACAAGACATGCCGCATGGCCAAAAATATTTTTTTTTAATTAAAAAAATAAAGTAAAATAAACTAAAGAGAATATGGACAACACACAAAAATCAGCTAAAAAAATAAAGTGCAGACAAATGCTAGAGAAGGGAATAATTACTTCTAAATAATTACTAAATAATTACTTCTAAATAATTACTTACTTTTAAAAATAATTACTTTTCTAAAATAATTACTTAAAAAATTTTTTACAACTCATTTAGAAAATTTCAAAGGGCTTAAAAATCTTTATATTCTTAAAACAAATACACTTGTTACAATCAACTATAATCATTAGAACTCAGAGCAAATCCAATAGTAATGTCAAATGATGCTGGATTCTTGATTTGGTAGAAATCACTGATAGAAAAAAAAATTAGAGATAGAAATTCTCTATCTCTAATGACCATATGACCAAATGACCATATCCCATAGAAAATAATCCAGAATACACTAAAACAAAAGTAGGAAGGAAGAAAAAAAGATCATCGCTTACATTCACCACCAAAATATGAAATACTCTTAAAATCTTAGTGTGTTTTCTTTACCACTTTTGCTTTACATATTTATATATGTGCAACCAATGTCTACACATACTTGACTTTTTTCACAATATTATAAGCATTTTTCTTCAGACCACTTCAATGGTTGTTTAATATTCCATTGGATGGCAATATCATTGTTTCCTATTATGAATATCACTAGAAGGAAAATCATTTTGGCAGCTCTTAAAAATCTCATTAATATTAAATGTGGCAATGTTAAAGAGTAGTCTAAATTTTTATCCACTGACAGGCAAATATATAGTCTTTTGTTTTTAATAAAGTAATTCCTAAAATTAAGAGCATGTTTTAGAAGAAAAATGATTCCAAAAAACTTCAGTGAAGAAAATAATTAATTTCTCTAATTTTTAAGGTATATTTACATGTAGACCAAAAGCTTCCAGAACCAGCTATTAATCATATGACAAAATATTTTAAATGAGATTTTACTTCTAAAATGGCTAACAAACAAAAATATAGGCATTTTAAAGATGGGTATGAAGTTTTTAATTTAAACTAAAATGAAAATTAATCACCTGCAAGAAATAAAGGCAATAGAAACTAAGCCACTGAAATCCTAAGCTGAGTTTCTTAACCAGTAAAGAAGCACAAGGAAACTCAGACAATGAGTTTTTGTATATGAACTTGCTAAGTTACAGTTCACCTACCCAAATGAATTAGAATAATCTTGCCCACTGTGCCAGCTCATGCCACTGAATAAAATGTTCTACTTTGGGAGATCTTAGGCTATATCCCACAACATCTGCAGCTTCCATGCTGGTAACAAGCTGTTTGACATAAATTAAGGAAATAGCTTCAATTTACATTAAATTTAAAAGATAATAAGAGTATTAAACTACTAATTAGTTTCAAGACATGCTGCTTAAAGAAGAGGTCTGCCATACTTCAGAAAATGCCATTTTAAAAAATGAATTTAAATGTTTTTAAAAACTTTAGGTTTTATGTATATGACTGAGACAATGCAAAACAGCATTTCAACACCCAAATACAAATAGTATCTGTAAGAAATTACCATTCAAATTCCTTCCAAGAAGTAGAGCAATAATGCAAATTTTTTTTCTAATTATGTTATGAACACTTATATCTTTGTACCTTAACATAAAATTACATGCTCTTAGGTCATACTTGGTAAGACATTACTTCCTAAAATCAAAACATTATTTAAAATAAATACATAAATAACAAAATGCACACTGTAGGGGTGAAAAACTTTTCCTTGATCCTCTTGGGATCCCTGGCTGGGCCTGAATAGTAAACTGACAAAGACAGATTAACAAGAGAAAAGCAGACAAGTTTATTTAATATAAGTTTTACATGACATGGGAGCCTTCAAAAGGAAATGAAGATGTGAAGAAAACAAGCCCGAGCATTTTTACACTAGGTTTATGATGAAGAGTGGAAAGTCATGGAAAAACGTTATAGGACAAAAGGGTATGAGCCAAGGGTAGTAAACTGGTGAAAACTTAGCAAGGCCTGTTCGTTCAGACTCCTTTTGGTATCCTCCATCTTTGAAGATAAGGATGTTCCTTTCCTCCAGATAGAGGGAGGGCACCTCTCACATGAGGGTCTTATGACCTGCTTCAGTGAGGAAAGGGGAGGTCTGAGAGTCCTTCCTGCACCTGCCATTTCTCAAAATCCTTCAGCTTTAAAATATTCAATATGCCAAGGTATCATATTTTGGGGTAGTGTGTTCTGAACCCTGTCAACACAAAATGAAAATATCCTACAAATTACCCTTTCCTAACTATATATTATTTAGGATCATAAAGCACAGTGAAAAAAAACAAGCAAATACTAATCAAAAGAAAGCGAAGTGGCTATATTAATATTAGACAAAGTGAAACAAGAAACATTACCAGGACTAAGGACATTGAAGGGTTTAAATCACTTACAAGACATAAATAATCCTAAATATGTAAGCACTTCACAACA
Source organism: Delphinapterus leucas (assembly GCF_059928025.1). Lineage (NCBI taxonomy): Eukaryota > Metazoa > Chordata > Mammalia > Artiodactyla > Monodontidae > Delphinapterus > Delphinapterus leucas. Next base: position 120,276,117 of record NC_143130.1, on the reverse strand, counting down.
AAATGTCAAAATACAAGAGGCGAAAATTGATGAAAGGAACAACAGGCAAATCTGTGATTACAGCTGGAAACTTCACCATACCTCTCTTAGTAATTCAGAGAATAAGTACTCAGAAAATCAGCAAAGATAGAGAGGACTCAGCGTTATCAACCAACTTGACCTATTTGATATTTATAGACAGCTCCACCCAGCATAGGAGAATACACAATCTTTTCAAGTACACATGGCACATTTACCAAAAAAAGACCCTATTCTGGTCCATAAAAAAAGACCTCAACACATGGATAAGAACTGAAATCATACAAATGATGTTATCTTACCACAAAATAAACTAGAAATCATTAACAAAAAGGTATCTCAAGAATCCCCAAAGACTTCTAAATAACACATGGTTCAAAAGGAAAAGTAAAGGGAAATTTTTAAATATTTCAAACTGTATAAAAATGGAAACACAACATAACGAAAATTTGTGGGATATGGCTAGATCAGTGCTTAGAAGGAATTTATAGTATTAAACACATGTATTAAAAAAGAGAGGAGGGTTCCCTTCTCTCCACATCCTCTTCAGCATTTATTGTTTATAGATTTTTTGATGATGGCCATTCTGACCAGTGTGATGTGATCCCTCACTGTAGTTTTCACTTGCATTTCTCTAATACTTAGTGATGTTGAGCATCTTTTCATGTGCTTTTTGGTCATATATATGTCTTCTGTGGAGAAATGTCTATTTAGATCTTCCGCCCATTTTCTGATTGGGTTATTTGTTTTTTTGATATTGAGCTGCATGAGTTGTTTGTATATTTTGGAGATTAATCCCTTGTCAGTTGCTTCATTTGCAAATATTGGTGGGAATGTAAACTGGTGGAGCCACTATGGAGAACAGTATGTAGGTTCCTTAAAAAACTAAAAATAGAACTATCATATGATCCAGCAATCCCACTCCTCGGCGTATACGTGGAGAAAACCATAATTCGAAAAGATGCATGTACCCCACTGTTCACTGCAGCACTATTTACAATAGCCAGGACATGGAAGCAACCTAAATATCCATTAACAGAGGAATGGATACAGAAGATGTGGCACGTATATACAATGGAATATTACTCAGCCATAAAAAAAGAACAAAATAATGTCATTTGCAGCAACATGGACGGACCTAGAGGTTATCATACTAAGTGAAGTAAGTCAGACACAGAAAGACAAGTATCATATGATATCGCTTACATGTGGAGTCTAAAAAAGAAGGGTACAGGGACTTCCCTGGTGGTCCAATGGCTAAGACTCCACACTTCCAATGCAGGGGGCCCAGGTTCAATCCCTGGGCAGGGAACTAGATCCCACGTGCCACAACTAAGAGTTCCCATGCCACAACTAAAAAGATCCCACATGCCATGCAACTAAAGACCCCACATGTCACAACTGAAGAACCTGCATGCAGTGACGAAGATCCCACGTGCTGCAACTAAGACCTGGTGCAGCCAAATAAATAAATATATTTTTTAAAAAGTACAAATGAACTTATTTACAAAACATAAGCAGAGTTATGGATGTAGAAAACAAACATGATTACGGAGGGATAAGTGGGGGTAGGGATAAACTCGGAGATTGGAACTGACATATACACACTACTATATATAAAATAGATAACTAATAAGAACCTGCTGTATAGCACAGGGAACTCTATTCAATACTCTGTAATGGCCTATATGGGAAAAGAATCAAAAAAAAAATAGTGGATATATGTATATGGATAACTGATTTACTTTGCTGTACGCCTAAAACTAATACAACACTGTAAGTCAACTGTACTCCCATAAAAATTTTTTATAAAGCGGGGGGAGGACAGCCTCTCATTAGTACTTAAGCTTCCGCCTTTAAAAAAATGAAAAATTAAGAGAAAATTAAACTCGGAGTAAACAGAAGGATAGAAATGGTAAAGAGCAAAAATCAATGAAACTGAAAATGTGAAATCAACATAGAAAAATCAATGAAACCAAAAGCTGGTTCTTTGAAAAGAGCAATGAAATTGATACCCTCTTGGCCAGACTGATCAAGATAAAAATAAAGACGACATATATTGCCAATATCAGGAAGAAGAGGAGGATATTAAAACAATCCCATAGACATTAAAAAGATAAAAAGGGAATATTACAAATAACTTCACACCTATAAATTTGACAAACTCCTTGAAAGATACAATCTACCAAAACTAATTCAGTAAGAATAGATAACCAGAATAGCCCTACATCTATTAAAGAAATTGAATTCATAGATTTAAAAACCTTCCACAGAGAAAACTCCAGCCCCAGAGGATATAAGATCTCTTAATCCTCTCTTTCCTGGAAACCTCCTTCCTGAGGAGGCTTCTCTCAAATCTGGACCATCTGCTCTCTGGGTCTGCTATATAGCTGTCCTTCCTAGGACATCATTTCACTGTTTTCCTGGGTTGAATTTACTATTTCCTACACTCCAGGTCTTTCTTTCACTTCTTTATTTCGCTAGAGCACAACTTCTGAGGCTTTTCAGGTGTGAAAACATCTTTGTTATAACTTCCATACTTCACTGATTGTTAACTAGCCATACTGCTGGTCAAGAAGACTGACGCTGATATAGTCAATTCTTTTTTCTTTTTAGGTTTTCTCTCTGGAAATCTTCCGATTTCTTTCTTTTTTTATTTTTATTCTTGGTGCTGTGAAATTTCACAAACATGTGCCTATGGCTAGGCTTTATTTTTTTTAATTGAGTACTCTTAGGAAAAGAAACATAGAATGCTGTACACCTGGTTTTTAATGAAGGTTATTTTTGTTGGGGTGATAGAATTTGGGGCAATGTTTTGCTGTCAACTTTTTATTTATTTATGTTGCTTGAAAGAGTGTATAATGGTTATGCATTTATTATTTTCTTAATAAGTGAAAAGAGGTAGTTGTAAAATAATACAGTATGACCACTGTTATATTAAGAAAATAAAAAAGGAAGCAAATCAAAACCATGTGTTTGGATACATATATACACATGAGGAAATGCATAAAGAAAGGTCTGAAAGCATTCATTCCAGGATTCTACAGTTTCTACAATAGCCACTAAAAGAATTACAAAGCATGTATAATTTCTGAAATAAAAAAGGGTAAAAAATGGAATAATATAAAATATGAATGGATGAAATGATCCAACTACCTAATGCTCCAATTTTAAGATAAAGATGTCCCACTGGATTTTTTAAAATCCAATTCTATGTACACATTAATCAAAAGAAGGCTGATACAGCTATACCAAAATCAGAAAGAGGTCACAGATTGGAGAAGACTCAGGAAACATGACAACTAAATACAATGTGGGATCTGGATTGAGTCCTAGAACAGAAAAAGAACACTACTGTAACGGGAAAACTATTGATAAAATGTATAGTGACTAGTATTGTAACAGTATTAATTTCTTGGTTTTGATAATTGTACTATGATTATACATTGTGTTAACATTAGAAGCAGGGTGAAAGGTTTACAGGAACTATCTGTACTATTTTTGCAACTTTTCAGGAAGTCTAAAATTATTTCAAAATAGTTTTTAAAAAATCAGATTAGACATTAAAACAAACAGCATTACTACAGATTAAAAAGGAACACTTCTTCATGGAACAAAGGTTCAATTCATAGGAAGATAGACTAATTAGAAAGTTGACTATGCTTCTAAAATATGACTTCAAAATAAATAAGTCAAAAATTGACAGAAAACTCCTAGGGAGAAATAGAATCCAAAATTACACAGCGAGATTTAACACATAGTAAATTGTCAGTAACTGACAATCAAGCACAGGTGTGCGCACGTATACACACATACACACACACACACACACACAAATCAGTAAGGAAAGAGAAGATTTTAACAACAGCATTAACAAACTTCACCTACTAGTCAAATATAAAGCACTGTACCCATCAATTGCAGAAGTTACATCACACATACACACACACAGAGTCATACTCATACAACATTTTTTAAAAAGCCAGATACAAAGCTCATTTCAACGATTATTCAATTGAAAATATCTGATGGTAGTTACATGGGTATTAACTTTTTATTTATTCATTGAACTGTCCACATATATTTATATACTTCTTTTTTACATGTATTGAATTTCACAATAAAGATACTTAAAAGTTAACTGATCTATATTATTTATTTATATACTCATTTATTTTTTTTTTCAGTTTTTCAAAACTTGTTCCACAGTAGCAAAAACCTCAAGATAAAACTATGAAGATGAGAAGCTGGTAAGCTCCAACAGAAAAATAAAACAAGATTCAGGATCAAGGGTTCCAGTAAAATCATCCCTGTTGTACTCTAGTAGCTTCCAAAACTTATAAATCAAGGGATACTAAAGGCAATTCTCTAAATAATATGTATACATACTCAAATCATCCTAATGCAAAACTCCAGATAAATAAGAGCAGACTACCTGGCTATCTACATCCCAAGCAGTATAAAATCTAAATTAAAAAGACCTTCAATACAGACAATATCTGAATCAGAGGTGCTCGTACCAATTGCCAAAACCAGTTCTGTGGTAAGTTTGTCCCATGATTACCCAATTTAATGAAACGCCAAATCAAAGCAACCTTCAAAGTAATCATCTCCTTATGTTGCCATTTTTGAGAAAAACAAATACCTAGAAATTAAGTTAAAACAAACATAGAATAGTTAAATGGTTAATATTTCTCTTTGCACAAAGGTAAAAATAATATCCTCAAATATGTTTAAGATGATAAAAACATATTGAAGCTATGTTTATAAAAAACTTCAAGGAGAATTATTCCTTTTACTAAAAATTTTCTGAAATTAGTAAGAGCACTTTATTGGTTAGCTATTGCTACCTAATAAACCACCCCAAAACTTAGCAGCTTAAAACAATGCACATTTGTTATCTCATAGTTTCTGAGGAATTGGGTGTTGCTCAGTTAGGTTCTCAGTTCAGAGTCTCTCACAAGGTTGCCGCCACAGTGTCAGCTAGGGCGACAGTCATCTCAAAGCTTAACTCGGACACTATCTCCCAACTTCTGTCAGTGGTTGTTGGCAGGATTCAGTTCCTAGGGGGTTGTTGGTCTGCACAGGCTAGTGGCCAAAGGCTCCCCTCAATTCCTTGATGGGTGAGGCTATCTATAGGTCAACTCATGATATGGCAGCTGGCTTCATCAAAGTGAGCAACAAGAGTGCGCCAGAAAAAAGGAAATTATAGTCTTTTATAATCTAATCTCAAAAGTGATATCCCACCACTTTCGCCATATTCTAATACAAGGTCTAGTCTGCAGTCAAGGGAAAGGGATTACACAAGACTGTGACTACACAGATACAGGGTTATCTTAGAAGGCCGCCTATCATAAGCAGCATAATGGAAAAAGCAACTGGAATAAAAAGTTATAACTAGATTCTAGTAACTATGGGACTATACACAATCTCTTAAGGCCTTAATATTTTCACTGGAAAAAACTGAGAGGGCAGCCTAAGCGACCTCAAGCGTTGCTTAAATTCTAAATCCTGTATTTCTCTACTGTGTCTTTTGGAAAGGATTACCAAGGATTAGAAATACTTGGTCAAAATGCCTCATTTTACAAAAGAGAGCTGACTTGCAGGAAGGGTTAACACAGACAGGTAGTAAACCACCCTCATTCTTTTATGCTCAGTGCTCTTTGCACTGTAACGTATACCTTTTGCAATTAATGCCCTAAAACAACACTATCCTTTCTTTATAACAGTCTCAAAATCCAATAAATTCAAAAGGAAGGGAGAATAATAGTACTAACAAGAGCAGCCAGAATTGGATAATGTTGTGCAAGATATCTTTTTCTCTCATCAAACCCTAAAGCTATCTCTGTAGGTGGCATGTGAGATGAAACTGAACTATACTCTGCCCATCCCCAGTCCCAGGTATCTGGACATATTAGTAATAAGGGTATTTGCTGGAAAAAAAGTATGAAAGCAACAGATAATAGATCATAGCAGAGAAATATAGTCTCACATTAAACACAGTAAACAAGATTAAGTATAACTTAAATGAAGTATCTAAAAACAGAAACTGCAACCAGAAAGGGCAAGGTTTGTCCCCACTGGAATCCTGGAATATGGACAGTCCCAGAGGTCAACAATGGCAATGCACGCAATGAAGGCAACGTCCATGGGAGCAGGTACTCGAGGAAGCTAATGACAACAACTGAACTGACAGATATATCCTGATGAACACAGAAGCATCAATCAGGATCTAGTATCATTACACATTTCTACTACATAAATACCCTATTTGCTCCTATATCAGGTGGGGGTGGGAGGCGGTTTTCACTTGTCAGAGAATCCCCTCCACCAGTATAAACCCTTTACCAGCCATAATAATTTGTAATGACTCAAACTGGTGCAAATAGTGCAGTGAAAACATTGCATATAAGTACAACTGTTGTGTGTGGCAATTATAAAGCAGAAAGGCATTTGTATTAGTCAAAATATGTGTGTGTATATATGCACACATAAATCAATGCACAACTGGATCCAAAATTTCTATATAAGAAAGGCTTAAGGACCCTAGTGGGCTGGTGGTGGAAACTGGGGCCCAGTGGTTATCTTAAATCTGTGTCTGCATAACAATCAAGCAAGATCATCCATCTTAAAGAAAACATCACATTGATGGAGGCTGCCCCAAGTCTCTCATTAGTATTAGCATATATCTAAGTATATACCTAAATTCACTTCTATAAGCCATCTAAAAAAAAGAAAGTGTTAGCTAAAAATGTTAACATATTTTCAAAATTTTTTTTGGTACTTTTGGTGCTGAGTGAAAGGCAGGGGACCAAAAGTAAGAGAAGATGAACTGGACAGCCCAATGGGGCATTTAAGGAAGAGAGTATCTCCAACTTGGGCAGGGGTGCCACAGTTGAGTTTCATGGCCCAAGCCATTGACTGTTACTTCCTACATTATGAGCATACTCAATAGGGCAGATACAAATTTCAACCAAGCCATCTCATGATGGAACCGCTCAAAAGACAATATCCAACTCAAAGTATTGCAAAAAGTAGGTATGCTTTTTTATACTTTTACTCAGTGTCGACAACTGCCTGCATATTCATCTCTTTCTTAGCCTTTTATGCAAATCAACGAAGGGTTGTATTTCCTTTCTTTTCTTGCTCTTAACCTCTTTTTTGTTTGTCAGCTTTAAAGGGATGGGAGATAGTAGGAGCAATAGAACAATTTAGAGAAGTCTCAAATAGGTCTCTAATTATTCTCAAGGTAAAACTGATAAAAAGCAAAGGAAGTATGTTTAGAGATTTGAAATTTAACACCAAGACACTACAGCACACATTACTTAGTACTATTATGTATTTATACTTTTCCAATATAGCCCCATCTAATGATGTCACCAACAATGAGCAGAAGATCAAATGGTAATTTATGAACAGTTATTTTTCAACATAGTAGTGGTTAGCAAAGGATGAAATGAAGGAAGGAAGGAAGGAAGTTAAAGAAAACAGAAAGGGAGGGAGGGAGGGAGGGAGGGAGGGAGGAAAGAAGGGAAGGTAGGCAGGGAAGCAAGCAAACAGGAAGGCAAAAAAAAGGAAAGAAGGAAGAAAGAAAATACAACAGAGACTGTATATGGCCTGCAAAGCCTAAAATACAGGCAGTCCTAGCTAGGACTGCTTTAACTGAAACTCTTCAAAGCAAGACTGCCTATATTAACTATCCAGCCCTTTACAGAAAATTTGATAACCCCTGCCAATGGAGATATCCAAATGGCCAATACGTAGACATATGAAGAGGTGTTAAATATCATTAGTCATTATGGGAATTAGGGAAAAACTCCAATGTGATATCACTACCCACCAGAATGGGTAAAATGAAAAGGACAATGCTAAATGTTTCAACCATGTGCAGGAGCCAAAATTCTCAAACACTGATAACAGGAGTGTTAACTGACAACTAATTTGAACAACTTTTTCGTAGTGTATACCAGAAATACATATTTGCATATCCTATAATATAGGCATTTCACCAGTAGGTATACATCCAACAGAAATGTATACATATGTTCACCAAAGTACTTACAAAAAATGTTCATAGCAGCCCTACTGGTAATACCCCAAAAATGGATGGAATACTGCTACATAACTTGTGTAAATCTCATGAATATAATATTGAGCAAAAGTGAGACACAAAGGACTATAAACTGTATGATTCTATTTATATAAAGTCAATAATAAGTAAATTCATTGATGATGTCAGAAATTGAGATAATGGTTACCTTTGGAAAGGGGACACAAAGTGAGGCTTCTAGGATGCAGGTAATGTTTTTTCTTGGATATGCACACTTTGTGAAAATTCAATGAGCTGTACACTTATGATTCATGCACTTTTCTGTGTGTCTATTATGCTTTAATAATTAACACACTAGAAACATATCTACAAACTCTATGCCTTTGAAGGAAAATTGTGTACATCTCTCTTTCACTTTTCGGATTTGCCATCATTACCTCTCCCCAATGAGATATCTTAATTCCTGTTACCTTATATAGAAAGGAGCTTTGTTTTAATTAATTCTCTTGGTATACTATTGCACAGGATACCCACGTTTATGTAACTGTCATTTTAGGTTAGTTCCACACTAGATCCCAAGGAGAAACTTTGAAAAGCCAGTAACTTGTTATCGTGAAAGTTATCTGGGGAAGGAAAAAAAAAAAAGAAAAACCTCCTTAAAATGTTGTTTTGTTTGGCCCTTTGTTTTGGCTCACCTTTGTCTACTACCACTGTGATTTAATCTGCATAAAATGTTCAAAGGAGCTTTTCAAAAAGCCTGTTCTTGTGGAAAGTTTTTTCTTTCTACGACATCCTGTCTAATAATGCTGTTATCTTGTGCTTATCCAGTTCCTTTCATCCATGGAGCTTAAAGTACTTCACAAATGACTGTCGGGTGGTGTCACCTTCCAGTCAGCGAAATGTGGGCCCAGAGACATTGTGAACCCCCCAAAATTCTAACAGTACCTTTGTACAGCATGGCTCACCGTGCCTAAAGAAGCACACATTCTTTGCCAAAACTTACAAGTGTGAGACCTGAAATACAAAGCGAATGAGTGACTCTCAAGGGCAGAGTCAATCATAGCTTGAGCCAGGACCTGAACCCTCCAATTCACTGCCTCTTAAGGGAAAAGCAAACAAACAAAAACCTACACCCTTGAATATATGCTCAGCTGCAGAACTCTTGTAACAGGAAACAGGGGAAGATGCCGAAATCATGCCCAGAAAGAAGACCGGAGGACCCCACGATGCTGACCTTCGAGGGAGCCCCATCACTCCCGGCCGCACGGGGCCAACCTTCACCGGGTGCAGTTTCTGCGCGGCCCCTTCTCCAAGGAGGCTACGGCCGGAAATTCCAGGTCTGGCCTCAACCCACTCCTTTTCTCCAGTCGCCCAAACCTCCCACCCTGCCCGTTTACCTGAGATGCGCCCCGCACCGCCACAGGAGCCGACTCTGCGCGCTCGCCCAGACTTTCTCAGGCCCGACGCGCAGGCACCACGTCAACCAATCGACGCTCACTCGGATCCTCCCAGCCGGGGCTCTTCCGTGCGGGAAGGTGCGCTCGCCTGCGAACGTCCCCACGGGCCGCGACCGGGGAGGGAGCCAGCCGCCAGCCGCGCGAGGGGGCCCAAGGGGAGCAGAAGCTGGAGCAGGCGCCGGGCGGAGGCAGGCGGCGCGCACCGGGCATGCGCGTGCCGCACCACTAGGGACGTGGGGCGGGGCGGGGCCTCTGGGCAACTGAGCGAGCTTGGGAAGTCTTCGCTGGAGTTTCAGGAAGTAAGAAGGCGGTGTTAGTAGTCTCCCTTCGTCTGCTCCGCAGGGCGCTACGGTTGTCAGGTCTGAGACGACGGACGCATTCTGTGAGAGTAAAATATTCTCTAGACAAAACCTAATGTGGTTAGAGGAGGGAAACGGCGTGCTTAAAAACGTGTCATGTGGCCTTAACTTGAGCGTTGTCGAGTCTCCACAGGAGCAGGCGGAATTGTGGTTTCCGGTTTTGTTTGTGTGTGTTTTGGGGTGAGAGGGACAGTGGGGATGGGACCCCAGGGAGAGAAGAGGGCCGTGCTGGGAAGGGATGGTTGAATGAAAAAGGTCGCAGTTGGACTCCAGTTGGATGAGCAAAAAGCAATACCTAGCTCCTAGACAAAGAATGCTTCAGACTAAAACTTGGAGATGGTTAAGTTTTGATTTAAGTACTTAAGAAAGAGATATGGATACTTAACGTTCAATATATGGATTCTTTTTTTTTTAAACATCTTTATTGGGATATAATTGCTTTACAATGGTGTGTTAGTTTCTGCTTTATAACAAAGTGAATCAGTTATACATATACATATGCTCCCATATGTCTTCCCTCTTGCGTCTCCCTCCCTCCCACTCTCCCTATCCCACCCCTCCAGGCTGTCACAAAGCACCGAGCTAATATCCCTGTGCCTTGCGGCTGCTTCCCCCTAGCTATCTACCTTACTACGTTTGTTAGTGTGTATCAATATATGGATTCTTTAAGACAAAATGTTGAGCCTTCCAGAATTAAAAAATTAAGTCCTCAATTCATGTACCTCCCTGTTGAAACAAGAAAGGACTATAGCTGATAGTAATTCAAATGTGGTTTTCTTGCACTACAGATCAGTATTTCTTTTACGAATGTCACGTTAACTCCTTAAGACACTACATAGTTATTGAGCACATACTATATGCCAGGGACTCTCTGGGTTTGCATAATAAGCAATAATGATGATTTCTTACACATCCCCGAAGAACAGGCATAATATGAAGTGTTGACAGTTTCCCAAGTTACTGGTTAAAGTTAATGAAAGGAACTTACACTTTAGTAAAAAGAGTAGTGAAGAAAAAAGAAAACATGAAAAAACTGGATGTAAATTAGTTGGAAGAAAATAGGTTATAATATTCACAAACTCTTGGTTATTATATTTTAATGAATGCACAGTGCTCTGAAGAGGTTTTTTGTTTTTAGATTCATGCATTTTTCTTTACTTCAGTAAAGAAATGTATTTTTCTTTACTTCAGTCAAAGTCTGAATCAGATATTTATGGACAATGCATTTTTCTTTACTTTGAAATGCATTTTTCTTTACTTCAGTCAAGGTCTGAAATTTGAAATGCATTTTTCTTTACTTCAGTCAAGGTCTGAATCAGATATTTATGGACAAAAAGTACCATAAAAATATATGAGGCAGAAGAGGAGTGATATAGTTTGTCAGAATAGATGGCAAGGGTACCCTAATCAGAAAAAATGATTTGTGAAAAGGTTTAAGGCCAACTCAAATTTATGTAAAAGAAAGGAGGGAAAGTTGCTTTTTCTAGCTAAGGAATAACAAGAAATAAGGGGGGATAGTGACCACAACACTGAGAAAAGTCAAATAATGAATTTATAGGTTAAATTTAGAGAACATGCATATACTATTTTTTGGGGGAGGTAAAGGTTCATTAACCCTAGTTTTTTACAACTCATTATCTGGATGCCAGAAGTCTCCAGGGTAAGGAGAAAATCCATGTTTTCTTTCCTTTTAGTAACATGTTTCTTCTTCCATTGTTTTTATTCAGTGAGTGCAAACATTATGCCTTTTCTCCTTAGTCCTTCCTCCAACTTACCTGAGGTTACTCCTTAATGTTCTTTTCCTGAACTTTTCATACCAAAAGAGCTAATTTTTTCTCAACCGCCTTCCACCACCACCATCACTCACATGTACATTTTTCATTCTCTATATGCTAACAGTTGCCAGTCTACAAGGAATGAAAGGCACCAATTAGAGCTTCTCTTCTCAAGCTAATTATCAAAGATGTTGTCTATGTCCTTATCCCTCCTATAAGTTGGATAAGTATGAGAGGATAAAGAAAATGAACCTCTTTTTCATTACAGAGAGCAAAAGAATGTCAGATCATGAATACCATCAAGTTCACAAATATCATCAGCCTCCCACAATGTGCCAGCCACCACCAATCGGTTGTGGAAATGAAATAATGAATAAAAACTATGCACACAAGTAGCTGAGAATGTCATGTGTATTAGTCAGGGTTCTCCAGAGAAACAGAAACTATAAGATTAGTCAGATAGATAGATAGATAGATTTTTATTGTAAAGGGTATCTTGTTTTAATTTGCAGTTCTGAGCTTAATCCTCTCCTGATCTCAGTATCTATTTATCTTCCACCATTCCCTTTCTTATGTACCTAATAACAGAACTCCAAAATACATAAAGCAAAATGTGCTAGCACCACAGAGAGAAATTCACAATTAATATAAAATTATAGTCAGATTTCACACTCATCTCTCAAAAATTGATAGAACAAGCAGACAGAAAATCAGTAAGTATATATAAGACTTGAACAACACTATCAACCACAACTCTATTAACCAACTTATCTAACTGACATTTATAGAACACCTATTAACAGCAGGATACACTTTCTTTTCAGGTCTGCATAAAATATTCCAAGACAGACCATAATCTATATCATAAATACAAATTCATTTAAAGGGATTCAAATCAAGAGTGAGATTAAGAAGATGGCAGAATATGCAACTCCATACCCTCCTTCTCCCATGGAAACACAAACTTAACAATAATACATGGGCCAATTGTCTTCGTGAGAAATCCAGAAACCAGTAAAGTGGGTCCTGCACCCAAGGTTAGTGTGAAACCAACTGCATCAATGCCTAGTGGGAAATGTTGTGGCACTCACTTGCAAGTGTTCCACCCCCGATATAACATGATTGGGAGGAAACCCTCAACTCCCATCTTCTCACTGAGGAGAGAAAGGAGTAGAACACATGTTCAGTGATCTAAATTTTCTAGAAAGTGCCTGAGTGACTGGTTTCTATCTTGCCTGAATCTAAGTATTGACAGGAATGGGTGGCCAGTTTGGGGCTGCTGAGAACAAAAGCAATCAATGTGCCCCAGAGTCCACCATACTACAGACAGAAGCTAGGTGGAAGTTCAGTACTACAGCTTACTACTGCACCACAGAGGCCACAGTATTGCAGACAGATGCCAGAGGGAGATCCTGAGTAGAAACTGGCAAACCTCTTCAATTACTAGATTACATGCACAAGCCCAAAGTGGTCACATCTCCAGATAAGGCTTTAAGAGGTCTCCAGGATCTCTAGCTGGATTGATTGTAGAAAGTCCTCCCTGTATGAAACCAGACCACAAAAACTGGAGAGGTGGCTGATTTTTCAAATGCTAAAGTCCCAACAGAGGATGACAAGCCATATAAAGAAACAGGGAAACATGACCCATTGAAAGAAATAAATTAAATTTGATACCTACCCTAAAGAAATGGAGATATATGAGTTACCAAAGAATTCAGAATAACCATCATATGGATGCTCAGTGAATTAAAAGAGAGCACAGATCAATAACTGATGAAGTCAGGAAAGCAATACATTAACAAATGAGAACATTAACAAAGAGGTAGAAACTATGGAGAGGACACAAACAAATTCTGAAACTGAATTCTTCACCAGAGAGAGAAAGAATCAGTGAAATCGAATACAGGACTTTCAAAATCACTTAGGCAAAGGAACAAGAAGAAAAAAGAATGAAGAGAAATGAAGAGAGGCTAAGGGACTTGTGGGACACCATCATGTAGAATAACATAAGCATAATGAGAGTCCCAGAAGGAGAATAAAAAGAGAGGACAGAGAGCCTATTTGAAGAAATAATGACTGCAGACTCACCAAATCTGAGAGAAATGCACATACAAATTCAGGAGGCTCAAAAACTCCAACTAGATAAATGTAAAGACCTTCACTGAGATACATTATAATCAAACTATCAAAAATCAGAGACAAAGAGTGAATCTTGAAAATGGCAAGAGAAAAACAACTTGTCCTGTACAAAGGAGCTTCTATTAGATTATAAGCAGATTTCTAAGCTGAAACTTTTCAGGCTAGAAGGGAGTGGAATGATGAATTCAAAGTGCTGAAGGAAAAAAAAAAGCCTGCCAATCAAGAATACTCTATTCTGCAAAAATGTCTTTGAATAACAGGAGAAAAAGACTTTCCCAGATAAAATCTGAAGGAGTTCATCACCACTAGTCCTGCCCTACAAGAAATGCTGATGGAAACCATTCAAGTTGAAGTGAAAGAATGATAAGCAACACAAAACCATATGAAAATATAAAACTCCCTGGTAAAGGTAAATTTATAGACAAATATAGAATCCTACAGTATTGTAATGTAGATGCATCAATCACTTTTAAATGTGGTATAGAATTTAAAACATGAAAGCATGAGAAGTAATTACAGATCTGTGTTAATGGATATGCAACATAAAAAGAAGTCATCTTCTTTTGTGTGTGTCAACATAAAGGGTGGGACAGAGATGTAAAGGAATAGAGTTTTTATATGCAATTGAAATTAATTTTTTATCAGGTTAAAGTAGATTGTTACAACTTTAAGATGTTATAGGTAATTGCAATGGTAACCACAAGGAAAATACATAGAATATGCATAATGGGGAAGGAGAAGGGAATCAAAACATGTCACTATAAAAAAAATCAATGAGACATTTAAAAATGACAAGAATAAACAAAGGGATAGGAAAAAAACCACAAGACATACAGAAAGCAATTAAGAAAATGGTGGGGCTTCCCTGGTGGCACAGTGGATAAGAATCCACCTGCCAATGCAGGGGACATGGGTCCAGAAAGATCCCCCATGCTGTGGAGCAACTAAGCCCATGCGTCACAACTACGGAGCCTGCTCTCTAGAGCCCATGAGCCACAACTACTGAGCCCATGTGCTGCAACTACTGAAGCCCACGTGCCTAGAGCCCGTACTCCACAACAAGAGAAGCCACTGTAATGAGAAGCCTGCGCACCACAAGGAAGAGTAGCCCCCACTCACCACAACTAGAGAAAGCCTGCATGAAGCAACAAAGACCCAATGCAGCCAAAAAAATAAAAATTAAATTAAATCTTTAAAAAAAAAAAGGAAACGACAATAGGAAGTCCTTGCCTATTAGTAATTACTTTAAATGTAAATGTATTAAACGCCCCAATTCAAATGTGTACATTGGCTAAATGGATGAGGAAACAAGATCAACTATGTGTTGCCTACAAGAGACTCCCTTTAGATCTAAGGAAACACAGGTTAAAAGTGAAAGGAAGAAAAAAGATATTCCATACAATCAGAACTTGCAGAGAGCAGGAATGGCCATACTTGAATCAGGTAAAGTAGACTTTTTATTTATTTTTATTTTTATTTTTAAAATTTTTGGCTGTGTTGGGTCTTCGTGCTGCACGTGGGCTTTCTCTAGTTGTGGCAAGCAGGGGCTACTCTTTATTGTGGTCTGTGGGCTTCTCATTGTGGTGGCTTCTCTTGTTGTGGAGCACGGGCTCTAGGCACACGGGCTTCAGTAGTTGTGGCTCGCAGGCTTTAGAGTGCAGGCTCAGTAGTTGTTGCACATGGGCTTAGTTGCTCCATGGCATGTGGGACCTTCCAGGACCAGGGCTCGAACCCATGTCCCCTGCATTGGCAGGCAGATTCTTAACCACTGTGCCACCAGGGAAGTCCCAGGTAAAATAGACTTTAAGATAGAAATTGTCACAAGAGACAAAGATGGACATCATATAATGATAAAAGTGTCAATTCACCAGCAAGATGTTACAATTTATAAATATACATGCACCTAACATTAGAATTTCTAAATATATGAAGCAAACATTGACAGAAGTGAAGGGAGAAATAGATTACAATATAATAATAGGAGACTTTAATACCAACTTTCAATTAGAGGTAGAACAGCAAAACAGAAGATCAAATAAGGAAACAGAAAACTTGAACAACACTATAGACCAGTTCAACCTAACAGACATATAAACAACACTACACCCAACAATAGCAGAATACACATTCTTAAGCACACATGGAACATTACCAACATATGTTAGGCCAGAAAACAAGTCTTAACAAATTTAAGAAGTTTGAAATAATATAAAGTACCTTCTCCAATCACAGTGAAATGAAACTAGAAATCAACAACAAGGAAAACAGAAAAGTCCACAAATATATGGAAATTAAATAACTCACTATTAAATAACCAATAGGTCAAAGAAGAAATCACAAGAGAATTTAGCAACTATCTGGAGACAAATGAAAATAAAACTACAACATACCAAAACTAGGGGATGAAGCAAAAGGAATACTAATTGGGAGGTTTATAGTAGTAAGTGCTTACATTAAAAAAAAAAGATCTCAAGTCAACAACCTAACTTTAGACCTCAAGGAACTAGGAAAAGGAGACCAAGGGAAACCCAAAATTGAAAGAAGGGCAGAAAGAATAAAGATTAGAGCAGAGATAAATAAAATAGAATAGAAAAACAATTTAAAAAATCAACGAAGCCAAAGTTGATTTTTTTAAAGATCAACAAAATTGATAAGCCCTTACATAGGCTAAGAAAAAAAAAAGACTCATAATTAAATTAGAAATGAAATAGGAGACATTATCATTGATGTCACAGAATTTAAAAGGACCACAAGAGACAACCAGAAACGATTATATGCCAACAAAATGTATAACCTAGAAGAAGTTGACAAATTCCTAGAAACACACAACTTACCCAGATTGAATTATGAAGAAATAAAAAAATCTGAACAGACCTATAACTAGTAAGAAGATTGAAGCAGTAATCAAAAACCTCCCAACAAAGAAAAGTTCTGGACCAGATGGCTTCACTGGAGAATTCTACTAAACATTTAAGAATTAACACCAATCCTCCTCAGACTTCCAAAGAATTGAAGAGGAAAGCACACTTTCAAACTCATCCTATGAGGCCAGCATACTTTGATACCAAAACCAGACAAAGACACAAAAAGAGAAAACTACAGACCAACATCCCTGATGAACAATGATGAAAAAATCCTCAACAGAATACTCCCAAATTGAATCCAACAGCACATTAAAATGATTATCTACCATCACCAAGTGGTATTTTTACCTGGAATGCAAGGATTTTTTTAACATACAGAAATCAATCAATATAATATACTACATTAACAAAACAAAGGACAAAAACCACATAACCATCTCAATTGAAACAGAAAGAATTTGACAAAACTCAACACTCTTTCATGAAACAGGGACTTTCCTCGTGTTCCAGAGAGTAAAACTCCATGCTCCCAATGCAGGGGGCCCAGGTTTGATCCCTGGTCAGGGAACTAGATCCCACATGCATGCCACAACTAAGAGTCTGCATGCCGCAACTAAGAAGCCCACATGCCCCAAAAAAGAAGCCTGCATGCTGCCACTAAGAAGTCCACATGCCGCAACTAAAGATCCCACATGCTGTAACGAAGATCCCGCATGCCACAACTAAGACCCAGCGCAGCCAAAATTAATTAATTAATTAATTAGTATTTAAAAAAAAAAAAGACTCAACAAAACTAAGAATAGAAGGAAGCTATCTCAACATAATAAAAAGCCTATAGCAAACATCATGCTCAGTGGTGAAAGTCTGAAAGCTTTTCCCCTAATACCAGGAACAAGGCAAGGATGCCCACTCTCACCATTCCTATTCAACATAAAACAGGGATTCCTAGTCAGATCAATCAGGCAAGAAAAACTAATAAAAGACATCCAAATTGGAAATAAAGAAGTAAAATTAGCGCTCTTTGCAGATGATATTATTTTATACTTTGAAAATCCTAAAGGTTCCACAATGAAGTTACTACAGCTAATAAACAATTTCAGCAAGGTTTTAGGATATAAAAATCAATGCACAGAAATCAGTTATGTTTCTATACACTAACAATGACCAACCTGAAAAGGAAATTAAGAAAATGATTGCACTTACTATAGCATGAAAAAGGATAAAATAATTAGCAATAAACTTAGGTAAGGAAGTGAAAGACTTGTACACTGAAAACTATAAAACATTTTTAAAAGAAATCAAAGAAGGTACAAATAAATAGAAAGACATTCATGCTTGTAAATTGGAAGACAATATTTTTAAAATGTCCATACTACCCAAAGTGATCTACAGATTCAGTGCAATCCCTATCAGAATCTCAATGGCATTTTGTACAGAAGTAGACAAAAATCCTAAAATTCATATGGAGCCACAAAACCCTCTGAATAGCTGAAGCAGTCTTGAGAAAGAAGAACAAAGTGGAGGCCTCACACTTCCTGAATTCAAAACATACTACAGACAGCTGTAATTAAGTGGCATTTTCCATGTCTCTTCACATAGTCTTCCCTCTGTGCATGTCCGCCTGTGTCTAAATTTCCCCTTTTTATAAGGATACATCATATTGGACTAGGGTCACCCTAATGACCTCATTTTAATTTGATTACTCTGTAAATACCCTATTTCCAAATAGGTCATATTCTGAGGTACTGGGGATTAGAACTTCAACTCATCTTTTTTAGAGGACACAATTCAACCCATATCAATAACTTGAGAAACATGAAAATGAAAACACAACATACCAAGGTTATGGGATGCAACAAAAGCAGTGCTCAGAGAGAAATTCATAGCTGTAGATGACTATAGTAAAAAAGAAGACATCTCAAATCAATAGCTTAACTTTTACACTTTAAGGAATTACAAAATGGAGAAAACAACCAGCAGAAGGAAAGAAATAAGATTACAGCTGAGATGAATGAAATAGAGAATAGGGGAAAAATAAAATTAGCTAAACCAAAAGTTGGTTCTTCAAAAATGTTTTAAAATTTTCAAAACTTTAGCTATATTGACTAAGAAAAAAGAGAGAAGATGTTAATAAAATGAGAACTGAAAGTGGGGACATTACTACTGGCCTTACAGGAGTTGAAAGAATTATAAGAGAATATTATGTACAGTTGTGTGCCAACAAATTAAATAATTTAGATGAAATGGAGACATTCCTCAAAATACACACTACCCAAACTTACTCTAGAATAGAAAATCTCAAGAGACCTACAAGTAAAGAGATTGAATCAGTAATTAAAACCATTCCAATAAAAACAAGTTCAAGACCAGATGGCTTCACAGATGAATTCTACCAAACATTTAAAGAATTAACATTGATTCTCCTCAAACTTTTTCAAAAAATAGGAGGAAATACTTCCTAATACATTCTATGAGACGAGCATTTCCCTGCTACCAAAGCTAGAAAAAGATATCACAAGGAAACTACAGACCAATATCCCTTACAATGCAAATATACTAGCAAACCAAATTCAAAAGCACATTAAAAGGATTACACTCCATGAACAAGTGAGATTTATCTCACTTTTGAGGAATAAAAAGGTGTTTTGACATAATAGAATCAATCCATGTAGTACATCATATTAATGTAACAAAGGAAAAATACCTACCTGATTATCTCAATAGATGTAGAAAAAGCATTTGACAAAATTCAACCTCCTTTCATGTTAAAACACTGAGCAAAATAGGAATAGAAGGAAACTTCCTTAATATGATAAAAAGCATTTATGAAAGATCCACAGGTAACATCATGTTTAATGTCAGGAACAAGACAAGAACACCTAATTTCATCACTGCTATTCAGCATTGTACTGGAAGTCCTAGAGAGAGCAATTATTCAAGAAAGAAATAAAAGGCCTCCAAACTGGAAGAAAAGTAAAACTATCCCTATTTGCAAAGGAAATGATTCTATGTAGAAAAAATCACAAAGAATCCACAAAAAAAATTAATACATGAATTCAGCAGAGTTACAGGTTACAAGATCAATATACAAAAATCAGTTGTGTTTCCATATACCAGCAATGAATTATCCAAAAGGAAATTTTTAAAAATTCACTTACTACAGCATCCAAAGTAATAAAATACCTAGTAATAAATTTAACCAAGGAAGTGAAAGGTTTGTGTGCTAAAAACTACAAAGCAAGTTGAAAGAAATTAAAGATAATTAAATGGAAAGGCAGTCCATATTCATAGATTAGAAGACTTAATATTGTTAATATTGTTAAGATGGTACTACTGTGCAAAGTGACCTGCAGCGTCAGTCCAATCCCTATCAAAATTCCAGTGGCCTTTCTTGCATAAATCAACAAGCTGATCCTCAAGTTCATATGGAATTGCAAGGGCCCCCAAGTAGTCAAGACAATATTGAAAAAGAAAAGCTGGAAAACTTACATGTTCTGATTACAAAGTTTTCAAAGCTATATTAAACAAAATAGTGAGGTACAGGCATAAGGATAGACATATTGATCAACGAGAGAGCCCAGAAAGAAACTCAAGTATCTGTGGCCAATTGATCTTCGACAAGATTTCCCAGTGGGAAAAGAATAGACTATTCAGCTTTTGGATTTCATGAAAATTAAAAGCTTGTGCATCAAAGGACATTATCAAGAAAATAAAGAATGGAAGAAACATTTGCAAATCATATATCTGAGAGAGTTTAATATCCAGAATGTACAAAGAACTCTTACAGCTCAATAGCAAAAAGACAAACAACCCAGTTAAAAAATGAGCAATGAATGGGCTTTAATAGGCATTTTTCCAAAGAAGATATACAAATGGCCAACAAGCACATGAAAAAGATGGCTAACTTCATTGGTCATTGAGGAAATGCAAATCAAAGCCACAATGTGATACCACTTCACATCCTCAAACCAACAGTGATGGCTATAATTTTCTTTTAAATGGAAAATAACAAGTTTGAGGAGGAATGCAGAGGCACAGGAAGCTTTATAAATTGCTATGGAAGTGTAAAATGGTAAAGCCACTGTGGAAAACAGTTGGTAGTTCCAGTAATTCCACTCCTATGTATATACCTAAGAGAAATGAGACTTGTACACAAATGTTCATAGCAGCATTATTTATAAGAGCCTAAAGGTGGAAACAATCCAAATGTCTATCAACGAATGGATAAACAAAATAAGCAACATACAATGGAATATTATTCAGTCATAAAAAGGAATAGAGTACTGATACATCCTACAACTTGGATGCATTTCTAAAATATGGTGCTAAGTGAAAGAAGTCAGACATGAATGTTTACATATTATATGATTTTTATATGAAACTTTTATATGAAACATTCAGAATAGGCCAATCCATAGAGACAGAAAGTATATCAGTGGTTGCCAGAAGCTGGGAAAGGGGTAAATGAGGAGTGATTACTTAAAGGGTATGAGGTGTTCTTCTGGCATGACTATGATTCATACACTGAATTAATATTTATTACATGCCTACTATGTGCCAGGCAGTATTACAGTCACTTTTTCATGGACTTTACATTCAGAAGGAGGAAAAGACTAAGAATAAACAAAAAATACAGAATATATCTAGGTGTTGAAAATTGTAGTGAAGAAAAATAAATCAGGCTAGATAAAGTGTGAAAAGATTAAGGAGAAGTACAATTTTACACAGGTAAAGCCTGCCTGACAAAGTAATATTTGTGTTGATGGCCTGCAAGAAGTGAAGAAGCAAGTCATGGGAATGTCTAGGAAAAGAACCTTCCTGGCATAAGGAAAAGCAAAATGCAAAGAGGGGAAGCATGCTTGGGAATGTTCAAAGGAATGCCCCCCAAAATCAGTGTGACAAGAGCAGGGTGAAAGAGAAAAGGATTAGGAAAAGAGTCTGAGGAGGTAGCCCTAAGCCAAATTACATAGGATCTTTTGGGCTATGGCTAAGACATTGGATTCTATTCTAAGGATGACAGGAAACCACTGGATGGTTTAGAACAGGTGACTAATATCTGAAATATGCTTTAAAAGGATCACTCTGGCTACTGTAACCACAATATTCAATTCAATTTATGGGAAATATCCCAGACATCAATGCCTAGATTATCAGTTCTGAAGTCAGGAAATGTCAGGCTTTCCCACCCAACTCTTCCCCTAAATAGTTTGGTAATTTAGCCAAGGCTCTCAATCTCTTCACATCTCATTCTCCTTAACTGTCAAATAAGAAATCGATTAAAGTCTCTTCCAGATCTGTCATTCCATGATTGTCAAAAGTTAAAATAGGCTTCACTATTATATTAGTTCTTTTACTTAAACCAGTGATTCTCAACTAAGGGCATTTTTGCCCCGCAGGGGACATCTGGCTATGTCTGGAGACATTTTTGGTTGCCACAAATGGGGAAGGAGTTGCTACTGGCAGCTAGTGGGTAGAGACTAGGGATGCTGCTAAATATCCTGCATTAAACAGGACACCCTCCTATAACAAAGAATTATCTGGCCCACAATGTCAATGGTGCTGTTGTCTAGAAACCCTGACTTGATAAATAGAAAATTCACACTATTTACACATAATAAAATTTATGGCACTGAAGTTAGTATTTTTCTAACTTCAGGTGTATAAAGTTCCTGATACATATTATCAAGTCATTGTTTATGAAAGTCCTTTGACTTTACCACAAGCTATTTACTATGAATAATTGTACATCTTTTCTGTATGGGTAGAAAAGCTGAAATAAAGATTAGACCATAAAAACAATATAGCTAGTGATTCAGAAATAGGCCTGCTAAATTATATATACTTAGGTTCAAATAATATCTCAAATATTCAGTGTGACTTCAGGCAAAAGTTACTTAACCTCTGTGCCAGAATTTCCTCATTTGTGAGATGAGAATAAGAATATCTCTATGATATTATGAATGAGATAATGGGTAATGAAATTCTTAGCCCAGTGCCTTGCATAAGTAAGCATTACATGAATATTGTAGTTATTACAATTTGCAAGGCAGGCTGAATATGGCCTGAAGTTTACAGATTGCTCTTCATTTTTCTATAATCTGTCTGATTTCCCTCTGCCCTATTCTCTTTTTAAAATATTTATTTATTTTATTTATTTGGTTGCACCGGGTCTTGGTTGTGGCAGGCGTGCTTCTTAGTTGTGGCAGGTGTGCTCCTTAGTTGCGGCAGATGGGCTCCTTAGTTGCGGCTCACTGACTCCTTAGTTGTGGCATGCATGTGGGATCTAACTCCCTGACTGGGGATCAAACCTGAGCCCCCTCATTGGGAGCGTGGAGTCTTAACCACTTTGCCACCAGGAAGGTCCCTGCCCTATTCTCTTAGTTTGGTTTTTCTAATCTGCTGTGAACCAAGATATTAGATATCTACCCTATCAACCTTTTTAGAATTGGGTCTAAAATTAGTTCCAAGTGAACCTGGGAAGCTCCTAGGAGGAAACTGCATGGATTTCTGCATGTTGACAGCTCAGAGGCCTTAACTCCTAGATTCACAGTTACATCTCAAATAACAGAACTCTGTAATATAAATGGCCTCTAAGTGTTGTTCTTATGTCACAATAATATATTGAAAAAAGCTTCCCAAGTAATTATTTTGTCCATACTGCCCATTTAAAGTCCCTTGGAACTTAGAAGTGCTCTGTTAGGTGATAGGATAATCTAATGCATCAGAACCTAAGATCTGTCCTAAATGATATGATGCCTTGGTATCTGTAAGTTATAAATCACTGAGAGCTTACAGCAGTGATACTCAGACCTGCAGATTTTAAAGCACATAAGAGTCTTTCATTTGCAAACAGCATTTCTTTAATACTTCTAATACTTCTGCATAAGAATATTCTAGAATAATAGGTCTTTTGAATAGTTCAAGAGTTATAATCTCTTCTATTGGCCAAGATTTCTTAATCTGGTATCCACAGGCAACTCTTCCCAACTTCCCACCGTATTCCATGGATGGGCTCCATGTATGCTAAATTCTGCATTTGTGTGTCTGTGTGTATACAGATAGTGTTTTTTTAAAAATGTTTTAGTGAATAATCTTTTTTTAAAAAAAATTATTTATTTATTTTTGGCTGTGTTGCGTCTTCGTTGCTGCATGCGGGCTTTCTCTAGTTGTGGCGAGTGGGGCCCCCTCTTCAATGCGGTGCGCGGGCTTCTCATTGTGGTGGCTTCTCTTGTTGTGAAGCATGGCCTCTAGGCACGTGGGCTTCAGTAGTTGTGGCATGTGGGCTCAGTAGTTGTGGCTCGCAGGCTCTAGAGCACAGGCTTAGTAGTTGTGGTGCACGGGCTTAGTTGCTCTGCGGCATGTGGGATCTTCCTGGACCAGGGCTCAAACCCATGTCCCCTGCATTGGCAGGCAGATTCTTAACCACTGCACCACCAGGGAAGCCCTAGAGAGTGTGTTTTGACATCTAAAGAAGAGAGTCTCTAGCCTACAATGGCTATGTATCTTTCAGGGAATGGTATTTTAAAATGTGACTCCCAGTTATAGTACATTGAGTACCATGCGATTATATAGCATTTTCCAGTTAGAAACTGATGAAGATAAACTTTAGACTTGAGGAAAACAAAATCTTTCAAAATGAGCAAATACTATAATTTTAAAGTACAGCTCTTTGTTCCTAAACCTTTTCCCACACCGTGGTTGACACTGCTAGTTGTTTCCCAATATGTTATTCCCTTTTTCCATAATGGTATATATATTTTTTATGGACACATTGTCACCTGGCAAAATACTACCTTTCCCACCTCCCTTGTACCTAGGTTTAGCCCTAGTGGCCAAGTTCTAACCAATGAGATTTATGTAATTTCCAGGGCTTTCTTTACCCTTCTTACCTTCCTTCCTCTCTGCTGGCCCGAGCTTTATTTGTGGCTTACAATTGTGCCATTACATGAGGGGGAAATAAAGTTCTATCTTGTTTAAGTCACTATTATTTTGGTCTTGAACAGTAGCTGATCCAGTGGCCCAATACAAAAACTTTATTCCAAAAAGACATCAAAGAAATTGTCAGATACTTAAGTTCAGTAAGTATTTTAAGGTCCCCAAAGGTTTAGTTTCTAGTCACTTTGCAAACTGATAAATCAATAATTTAATTATGTAGTTCTCAACCAAGATCAGCTAAATACAGTAAATCAATAATTAAAAAATATAAGCTTGATACTTTAGCAGTTTTGCTCTAATATCAGGACATTACAGCATTATGTAAAATAATAATAGAAAGAGTAATGTGATGGATTGTGTCTAAGGAATCTGAACTAGTAGCTCAAGTAAATTTTACTTCTCCCAGTGCTAAATCTCCCAGCATTCCAATACTGGCCATGGGCAAATTTGGCTACAGATAAGAGCTATGCCCCATAATCAGAGCTCTTAGCACAGTGTGTACTTGTTGACTGTGGATTGACAATGGCTGGCTCCCAAGCTCCAGAATACCTAGGCCCTATCTCCTCAGCGAATCTGGAGATGTAGGACTAGACTATCTGTAATATCAGGCCTTGCTTTTTTTAACTCAAAGAAATCTGTTCTAGTGCAGAGAGGTTAAAAAGAGGTAGCAATTTTCTAACAGCGTATTTGGAAAGATGTCTGGGAGAGACTTCTGACTGAATCTGTAGGGATCCTGAGAGATTGAGGTCTTAGTGAGACCACAAACTTGCACCCACCTCCTCAGGTTAAGATATTCAGAGATTGGGGGCTTCCCTGGTGGCTCAGTGGTTGAGAGTCCGCCTGCCGATGCAGGGGACACAGGTTCGTGCCCCGGTCCGGGAGGATCCCACATGCCGCGGAGCGGCTGGGCCCGTGAGCCATGGCCACTGAGCCTGCGCGTCCGGAGACTGTGCTCTGCAACGGGAGAGGCCACAACAGTGAGAGGCCCGCGTACCAAAAAAAAAAAAAAAAATTCAGAGATTAAGATATTTATGAAAAAAAAGATATTCATGGAAATAATGGATGATGTCAAAAGGCTGTCTTTAAATCTTGACCTGGGAGTATTATTGTATTTCCTGAAATAATCTAGGGAAGGCAAAAATTTACGGACGTTGCAACATGGTATGATCTCTTCCGTTAGATTATATGCTCCAAGGGGGGATTTTAACTGTTACTTTGCCAGCTCATAATGCTGACACTCAGTAGACTCTCAATGAATGAATGTAGAATTTGGTTCAGTGTGTGCCTTGGGGTTTAATAGTATTTAATAATCCAACAAATTTCTTTAACTTTAAAAAATTCTCTACTTACATATGAGTAAATGAAATTAATTTTGGTAGCATTTAATTATTTTAGGTTTCAGTGTGACCGAATGTAATTTGGCCTGTGGTTAATATTTAAATCTATAATCTCACGGCTATTAGAAGAGGGAATCCTGGCTATACCATTAACTTATGGTGTGATCTTGGGAAACTTAGTTTCTTCGGTGGAAAATTAGGGAAACATTTTCTATGAGCTCTGAAATTCTGATTTTAGTGCTTAGTATATAATAGGTTCTAGTATTTTTTGAATGAATAAGTGATTTTATATTGTACTCAAGACCTCATATTTAATTAGTAAAAGACTGAAACATAGCTCAAAAGCTTTTACTATATCTAAATAGCAAAACTTTCTTGAAACTATTTCTTGGTAAACATTTCAAACTTAGTAATTTTAATCAAATATGAGAAAATTTGTTTTTGCGTACCTGATCACATAAGTAGCAAGTCTCTCCAATTCCTCACTTTAAATAATTTTGCCAGTCAGATTATCATTGCCAGCTTTTAATAGCTCAGCCTAAGAAATTAAAACAAAGTATAAAACCAATTATTGTATTTTGTACATTTAATTGGAAATCATATATATTAAGTTGAACCTTATTACATATCGCTGATATTCAGTGGCCTTCAAAAATGGCAATTTTATATGGTTCACACTGAATATGTTTAGTATTAAATACCGTGTTTAAGAAATATGACAATAAGGGTTCCAAAGCGTCTCATTCTCCCTTTTACTCCTATCATTTCCTGCCTGTTAGGGGTGTGGCAGGTATTTTTCTAAAATTTGAGAACCTGTGTCCCTCCTACAGAGTTTTTGCAACTTGTGGTTTAAAAATAGTATAAACTAGTATTTTTGTTTTGCTAACTATCCTAAAGGGCTAGTATGAATAAGTAAACGTTTTACAGAGAATATATTAGTAGTTACTTAATGTTCCTTGATTATTTGGGTCAGTGGTTCGAAAACTTTAACATTCATAACAACCACTGGAGAACTTATTAAAACACAGGTTTCTGAGCCCTGTATCCAGAGATTATGATTCAGTAGGTCAGGGCTGGAACATGAATTTACTTTTCTTACAAACGCACACATTACGCTGATGCCCACGGACGTGGGGAATAGATAGAAGAGACTTATTTGTAATAAGGCCTTCCTTTTTTTGGTCTTTCAGTAAATAAAACTCAAGTTGATGAGGTATGAGATATATTGCCTTAAGCCAAAACCATTTCTTAGAAAAGTACTATATACAGTAGCTCAATTGTAAGATACCTGTAAATTGGATTTATTTTGACTTAGTTGCTATAGCCCACAATTTCGGGACAGCTAACTCCAAGGAATTTATTCACCTGTCCCTTCTTTAGAACTGCACTGTGCTCTGGCTTTCCAGAGGGCAGGGGTCGCCTGGGCCCTGCCGCTGGAGTTCTAGGCCAGGATCACTTTTTTACTTGCGTTATCAGAGGCAGAGCGGCCAGCTGGATAAACTCTGCAGAAGGCTCCTGATAGGGAAACCCGTGGGCGCCAATCTAGGAGACCAAACCGACCTGCGGCGGTCGACCAACCCAATTCCATCCGCGGGTCTTTTCTCCCTCAGGATCCCTCCCGGAGCCCAGGGAGCAAAGCGGGGTCGAGAAGGAGCACCTGAAGCAGCGCAACAAGCAGGTCCCGACCCGCCGGAGATCATGCGTTGAGTCTGTGGCCCAAACCGCCCGCCGCCTCCGAGCAGTCGCCGGATTGCCGCCCCACAGGGAGCCCCCCGGCCCAAGGACTAACCCAGCCCCGGCACTCTCGCTCAGGAGAGGCTCTGCAGGCCGGCATTCAGGCTGGCGAGCTCGCCCACGCATCTCAGCCCAAGCAGTGGTAGTCTGGCTTGCGAAGATGTCGGCCAAGCCCGCTGTCGGCTTCGTGAACGAGGCTTCTCGGCAGATCCTGGCCGGTGGTTCCGCTGGTAAGGCCGCCCCGCCGGGGGCTAGTCGTTTTTCCCTTCGCGTGTTCCGAAAACGTTTCTCAGACAAGTCTCCCCACCGAAGTTTTGCCTTTTTCCTCTGCCTTCCGCGCTCCCGGGGCAGAGCCTGCCGAGCCCGAGCCCGCGGAGCGCGCGAGCAAAGGAGGCCGGGAGCGGGCGGCGGGCGGCGGGTGTCCCAGGTCAAGTCGCCACGGCGCCCGCGCTGGCCGCTCTCGGGTTCCCCACCTTCTGTGTTCCTAGCCTGTAAAGCAAGGCAGGCAGCCCCAAGGCCTGCGACTTGGAGGAGGCCTTTTTGCCTGGCTGGCTATTTTATTTGAAATGATCCAGTTGGCGTCAGACTTAGCTGACTTAGTTGTGCTATCAGTTGTAGCCTCTTCTTTCCCCGGCTAACTCAGATCGTATGTAATTCCTACCTCCCTCGTTAAAGTATGTTACCTCAGGACTCCACAGGTTTTCTTATTGCATGCAATGCTAGCTTGCTTGCAGCTATTCGTGCCTTAGTAAGCATATTAAAATTAAATGAATATATTAGCACATGTAAACACCTTTGATATGATAGGTTCACATTAATTTATGGAGAGTTATGCTGGGGGGAAAAAACCTTTAGGAAGAAATCTGTTATAACTAATCATGGAAATAATGACTAAGTGGCTAGAGAAAGTTACCCATGGGATTATGTTATGTGAACGTATTTTAAAGATATTTTAAAATATAAATTATGAGTTGATTGAAAATTTAATCTTACATACTGTGATGCATTTTTTATTATGAATATATAAAATAATTACTATAATTCACTCATCACCATAAAACATTTTTATAAATGTAACTATTCTCTTAATAAATTATTATGGTAACACTAGTAAATCATATTAAGATGACTAGATGTCTAATGTTTGACTAGTAAATTTTATTCTCAAACAAATTTGGACAAATTATGACTAGTTATCATCATGTCACAAACTCCTTGCATCTAGGAGTACCACAAGCAGCCAGATATATCACTTAACAATCTCTACACTTTCCTAAAGATGACATCTCATTAATACGGCAATCAAGGCATTCATTTCTTATATGTAATTGTGCTATGTCTATTTGTTGTTATGATGTCAGTGACCCCACTTTCTACTTTTTTAGTTGTTTCCCAGTAGTGATGATGAATTTGCACCAATTTGTACACCATTTTGGTCAAATTTCCACAATGTCCAAGACTCTGCCAGCTGTCCCTGACTTGGCTTGATTCAGAGTCCATGACCCTGATCAAATATAACTCAGCTGGCCCAGTAGGGAAATGAAGCTAATTGATGAACATCCTAACCTATGACTAGTGATTCATAAGTATCTGTATATTGGCTTGGATGATCATTCTGGGTATTAGACACAGCTAAACTCAAGGGATGTTAAAAGTAGATCAAACTCTAATCCTACTTACACTGTTTTGTTGGATGATACATATTTGGCATAAATATAATGTGTTTTTCCATCATGTTCTTACAATTGTAACTAATATGAATGAAAATCAGTACATTTATAAGATAAATTAAACATAGCATAGTTGACTTACATATTTAGTACTATGAAGTTACAATTGATAAATGATGAGAGTAATTTATACTTTCATCATAGTGAAAAAGTCATTTTTTTCCCCACTTGGCCAATAACATTTTCATAAAACTTTATATTTATTGGGCTTTTATAAGGCAGGCTAATCATGTTACATATACTACGTCAAGGGCCAAAAATAAATTAATATACGAGAGGAAGAATTTTAATAAAAACAAAATACACTTGAATTGCTAACACTGAAGTTCTGATTACTGATATTGTCATCAAATGCAACACCAGTGTGTGTATGTATTATATGACCTTTCGATGGTAAAGGTTAGAAATACTTTCTATGACTGTACAGCAGAAGCTAACAAAACATTGTAAAGCAACTATACTCCAATAAAAAGTAGTAAAAAATACATTCTAGCTTTCTTAAGGGTAAAAAAAAAAAAAGAAGCTGGAGAGGTTTACTGGAGAAATACTAGGGTATCTCATGGAATTCAAAGTCTGAAATGCATTCCTGAGAACTGACTATAATCAGGAGCCGGAGCACTGAGGGGATCTCAGGAAGTGAACTCTTGCCATTTCTTACTTCTTCCCTTGGCCAAATGGTTAAGCATTTCCAAGGCAGCAAGGTGGTGGCTAATAACTGGGTCCCAAGTAATACTTCTATAGCCATTAGGATGGCTTGTCATACTTCCATAGATTTGCCCAGTGAGGAGCAAACGTGACCAAATGGATTCAGACAGTTAATTACTTACACAGACAGCAAAAGCAAGTCATTGTGGTGTCAGTTCCCTGTGCCCCTTGTTCTGTAGACAACACAGAACTGAAGAAGCCAGATAACAGATGGTAAGAGTGATGGGTCACTCTGTTGTTGAGGAGTTTTATAGACTTACGCTGAAGTCTGCAGCTTTACCCTAAGTGGGAATGAGGTGGAAAGTCTTGTGCTGAACTGAAACTAGGGAGATGGATGAGAAATGGCCTTGTGTCAGTCTTCCACAGGATAATGGGAGAAACAGCTTCCCAACAGCTCCTCACCAGGCTGTTTATCTTCCCTTATGTTAGAAGAAATCACAGGGCATTCTGCTAAGACTCAGGTCAGACTGTGGTCAAGCCTTGCCTACATGGTCTCTGTGGAGATGAGCAAGGATGTCAGGGTGCCAAGCTTTGGAGACATTTCCCTGTTCCTTCCTGGTATATTCATCAGTTTTCTTTCTCACAGATGACTGCTGTTTTCTGCTCTTCAGTTCATGTGTCAGAATGTTGCCCCTAATAGCTCCTGAGCTTACATGCTCTTGACTTCTGTAAAGAAAACAAGAGACTAACTTGCTTATTTTTCAGTCCCAGTGTAAAATGCTGAGGAAGGACTCAAAATAACCCAGTATTGGTCAGGGGCCCACCTCTGCACCAATCAGTTGTAGCCAGTGCCCGCAGGGAGGGGTGAGGATCTCGGGGGAGATTATTTTCCAAAGAAGCTTAAACACTTCATGAGATGGGCAGTTGGTGTCTTTTATAGTGATATACATGTGTCTTTTGTTAAAAGGTGGTTTGTAATATTTGCATTTAAGAGACCAAATGATGCACTGATAGTTGCTTGGACAATACACATCTAAAGACTGGCCTTGAGTTTGTAGCTATAGCTATTATATATAGATATTGTTATCAATGGCAGCTTTGTTTTATATGATGAAAGCTGTGCTCAAGAGAAGACAATATGTACTGGAGTTTTATAGAGCAGGCTCCTAGTCTGCATTCTTAGCTTCAAGTAATAGCATAAAATTCAGGTGAGTAAGTAGAAGCCAATGATGAGAGCATCAGGAAGATCAACAAGGCCTAATACTGCAGAGGGGGTAAGGTTGAGATGGAGAAGAGGCCATTGGATTAGTACTCAAAGTTGGTCCATGGATGAGCAGCAGGGAGGGGCATGGTGGCGCCTGGAAGCTTGTTAAGAATATAGGATCTCAGGCTAAGCTTACTCCAGACCTTCCATATCAGAACCTGCATTTCAGGAAGGTCCCCAAGTCACTGGTTTGTACTTTCAAGTTTTAGAAGCACTGAATTAGAAGACCTTTGAGAAAAGAGATTCCATAGAGTGGGAGCCAGATTGCAGAAGGTTGCAAGTTAAATCTTTCTTGGCTTTCATTGCTGACCAGAGAGAGAGAATGAATTCTGTACTCCTTAATTGCATGTCCTCAATTTAGCTTTCAGGCTTATTTTCCTGTCCTCTGCCATACATTCCATTCGGTTGCTGCTCAATAGATCTGCTCACTACACTCGAATGTTGCCTGTGCCTTTCCACCTTTATTCCCAATGCC
The DNA here is from genome assembly GCF_059928025.1 of Delphinapterus leucas. NCBI lineage: Eukaryota > Metazoa > Chordata > Mammalia > Artiodactyla > Monodontidae > Delphinapterus > Delphinapterus leucas. The sequence continues at coordinate 120,244,335 of NC_143130.1, read as the reverse complement.
TAGACTGTCTTCCCCTAATTTTCTCTACCTTTTGAAACCATGCCCATTTTCAAGGCCTGACTTGAAAACCATTTTCTGCATAAATGCTCCCAGATCGCCTCTACAGACACACCAGCTTTAACATTCTCATTAACACTGAATGATACAAGTAATAAAAATAACTAACATTTATGGAGTAAGTACTAAGTTCCATACCCAGTTCTAAGCTTTACATGTATCAACATTTTAAATCCTCATCACACCTCCAGGATGAAGAAACTGATACCCAGAGGGTCTAATGAACTTGCCTGTGGTTGCACAAGCATGCAATCATTTCTATAGGAACAGGCTACAAGAGGGACTAGGTAAATATTATTCCCATTGGCAGATATTTTTAGAAGTTGGAGAGATCAAGTCTACTATCCTTTACCATCTCTCTATCTTTTATTAGTTTACATCCCTTAAAACAACTTTTATCTACAAATACAATCCTTACCGTCTTTTTGCATAATAGTATCTTGCTCTCTCCAAATAATTCTATGTGTGGGCACAAGGTTTGCATTTAGTGAAAGGAAATTCTCAATCCATTTAGCACCTCTATGTACAGTTGGGCAGATTGTGGACTGAAAAAGGGCTCTGGCCACTTGAGCAAGTAGGAGCTGAAATCTAGTCCATGCACTGATTCATAATCTATGTATCCTAGAGCAGAGATGAGTCCACCTTGGGGAGAAGGGAAACCTTTTTCTACTTCTTGAAAAGACACTAAATGGATTGGCAGCAAACCTGACAGCAACACTGACAGAATTCCCCCAAGCTTGCTAGAGCTCCCAAGGTCCCTGGGCCTTAGCATCCCCCAGGTCCCACATCATTCTGTTTCTGCTCTCAGTGGGGCTCTGGCTCTGGCTCTCAGAGGTTTCCCTTTTATGCACATCTCTTCCTTTAGCCAGGAGCATGGCTCCACCTCAGACCCTCCCATTCTCCCTAATGACCAATTTGGGCTCTTCCATGTGTTTCCAAAGCTCATGGGGTTCTTATTTCCCATGTCGTGTAGGAGCCTCTTAGGCCTGTGCAAATGGGTATTCTGCCCAAGTTCTCATAGGGCTCTGGCACTCAACTTCAGAAATCTCCCTGGGTCTCTGACGAAGTCCCCTTGACCCCCTGAGAGACCCTGCTTTTGCCCAGGCCTGTCAGGCTCCCTCCCGAGGGCACACCTAGGCCCTGTCCACGCTGAATTTTCTCCACAGTGGCATCACTAGGACCCTCCTCCTCCTGCCTCCCCAAATCTTGCATTCATATTCCTTGACGTCTGCAAGTTCCACTCAGAATTCTTCTTAGGGCATTTCTTTTCCATCTGTCTTATACATGATCAACATGCTGGCAGGACACTGATTTATTTCCCAAAATTTCCAGGCCGTTGTTTCTTCCTCTCCAGCCCCATCCTAATCCCCTGTATCTTGTAGGCAAACACCCTACCACATCTTCAATCACTGTTTTTATTTTGTCCATCTGGCTGGAGATGTCTTAGTCAAATTGTTTAGTCAAAGTATCCTGAAAATAAGTTTTCCAGTTTTGCACTAAACGCAGTTCAATTACTTTGTATAGTTTATCTCATTAATCATCTTCAAGGGATCAAATGAGAAAGTGAAGTGACTTTCTGGAGGAGGAAAACCTGGGATTAATGGATAGGCTGCTGGGAGATTAACTATTGAGAGTACATGTAAAATGTACATTATATTGATGGGAGAGAGTCCAAGGCTTTCAACCTAAAAAGGTCACTAAAAAGGTATAGGATTTTTTTTTTTTTTTTTTTTTTGCGGTACGCGGGTCTCTCACTGTTGTGGCCTCTCCCACTGCGGAGCACAGGCTCCGGACGCGCAGGCCCAGCGGCCATGGCTCACGGGCCCAGCCACTCCGCGGCATGTGGGATCTTCCCGGACGGGGGCACGAACCTGTGTCCCCTGCATCCGCAGGCGGACTCTCAACCACTGCGCCACCAGGGAGGCCCAAGGAAAATTCTTTTTCAGAATGCGTGCAAAGGGGACACGCACGTGATTTAGATAAATGGCACCTTTGGAAATTCAGGATTTGGCAAACTGCATTTGTTTGATAATAAATAGCAGGTTGTCGTGAAACAGGTGAGCCTTTATGACACATCAGAGGGAGGCTGGAACCCATCATCTGGGTAATTAGGGAGGAAAAATTCCCCTTATTTCAACCCCATAGGAGGAAGCAAGTCTATTGATCAAATTAATTATGAAATACCTTTAAAGGATGTGTCTTAATTGAAATAGTCTTGTCTCTCTCAAAGAAAATCTAGTTCTCAAAAATATGAATTTAAGAACAAATAAACTATGAATTAAATAAGTACATGTCAAAGGATTTATTTTACTGTCCTTCACTGAAACATGTTTTAAAAGTGTAAGTATAGTATGTGGGCACATGATTCAACTGATATAAGAACATAAAACAACTTTTACACATTTTAGGAACACCTTGTTAAACCAGCCCTTCCTCACTTCCCTACTCTCTGGCCCTGTGCCCCACCACTGTCTTGACTACAACATCTCAGGCCATTGAGAATCTGGTGTTTTAGGTATAGTACAATAGGTGCTCAGAAATGTTTGTTGACTGTACTAATGAATAAATATCAGAAGCCCAACCCACATAATATTATTCTTAGGGTCCTACTCTGAAGAAAGAAAAGTACTCTGGGGTTCTAGTCATCAGACAACTGATACTTGCAACAATATTTTCCTTCAACAGTGTTTTATTTTATTGTAATCATTTAAGAAATGACATGAAAACATTCAAGTCTGTAATCTCTGCCACCTTCTGAGTGAGAGGCCCATGATCACTTTTAAGATTTATGTATCATCTTTCGTTCCAGGACCCCAAACTGAAAAGAGATGCACCAATCATTTTCAGACATCTTTATGATTTACATATGTGGTATCTTAAAATGACAATGAACGAAACCAGGTTAAGGGACTTCTACAGGATTCTTTATAATTGTTCCAGACTTTAACTATTTTTCTTACCAATTTTCTTTTCCTTTTGCTTTTAAATTATTATGTTTGTGTCAATTATTTCCATATTTTGATGTGATCATGGTTTATACACCTTGTAAATATTATTTTTTAAAAAAAATTTTATTGGAGTATAGTTCCTTTACAATGTTGTGTTAATTTCTACTGTACAGCAAAGTGAATCAGCTATACGTATACATATATCCCCTCTTTTTTGGATTTCCTTCCCAGTTAGTCACCACAGAGCATTGAGTAGAGTTCCCTGTGCTATACAGTAAGTTCTCATTAGTGATCTATATATCAATCCCAGTCTCCCAATTCATCCCACCCCCACCTTTCCCCCTTGGTATCCATATGTTTGTTCTCTACGTCTGTGTCTCTATTTCTGCTTTGCCTATAAGATCATCTATACTATTTTTCTAGATAGTATTTTTCTATATGCATTAATATACGATAATTTGTTTTTCTCTTTCTGACTTACTTCACTCTGTATTACAGTCTCTAGGTCCATCCACGTCTCTACAAATGACCCAGTTTTGTTCCTTTTTATGGCTGAGTAATATTCCATTGCATATATGTATCACATCTTCTTTATCCATTCCTCTGTTGATGGACATTTAGATTGCTTCCATGTCCTGGCTGTTTTAAATAGTGCTACAATGAACATTGCAGTGCTTGTGTCTTTTTGAATGATGGATTTCTCTGGGTATATGCCCAGGAGTGGGATTGCTGGGTCATATGGTAGTTCTGTCACCTTGTAAATATTCTAGTAGGTCTGTATCTTTTGAATGTTATTGACAGTCCCTGTTTATTAGTTTGTTAGGGCTGTCTGAACAATGTACCACAAACTGGGTGGCATAAAACAACAGGAATTCATTGTCTCACAGTTCTGGAGGTTAGAAGTCTGAAATCAAAGTGTGGGCAAGGCTGGTTCCTTCCAAATCTGTTGTATGCTTCTCACCTAGCTCTGGCAGTTGCCCACAATCCTTGTGTTCTTTGGCTGTTATCACATGGCTTTCTCTCCCTATTTGCCTCTGTGTCTGTATCCAAATTTCTCTCTTCTTATAAGAACACTGCTCATTGGATTAGGGCCCACTCCAGTCTGGTATGACCTCATCTTAAATTGATTATGTTTGCAAAGACCCTATTTCCAAATAAGGTCACATTCTCAGGTACCAGGGGTTAAGACTTGTACATATATTTTGTGGGGGATACAATTCAACCCACAACAGGCACTTCATTTTATTTTTCTCTTCATATTGTGTTTCTCAAATTCACAGTCCGTATCTCAAGCTATGGTCCTGTGTTTCTCTTCCTTTCATTGTCAACCTTTGTGAAAAGTTCCTCACTCAGTTTTCAACCTACTCTAATTGGCATATCTGCCTTTACCTTTTTGCTGAAACTGTTAACTACTGGTTTTCATTCCTAATTTTACCTAATCTTGGTGGAATTTCACATCTGTAACCAATTTTTCTATTTAAAGTTGTATCTGCTGTTGATTTTCACCCCCTTCTCCATGTATGATCACTCTTTCACTGTCTTCTTTGCTGGTTCGTCTTCTTTCCCTTTCCTTAAAAATTGATGTTCTGCAGGGTTCCAAGTTCTCTACGAATCCCCACTCTGCTATCTCTGTGCTTTCTGGCTTCAGTATTATCCACGTGCAGGTAACTCCCCGATCTATATTTCCAACTTTTCTGTGCCCCGAAGACTTGAATTTCTAAATTATACAGTAAAAATTATGTGGAAATCAAGAGTCGTGTGGATTCTAATGATTTTAAAAAATATTTCGGAGGTAAATTTTGAAACTGATGTTAGATCCTCAGATACCAGTTTCTCTTTGTTACATAGCTGTGCTCATCCTTATTTTGAGTTGTTTTTTCTCATTCATTCTTTTTGTTATCTTAAGAAGTTGCAAATGAACTTCTCTGGGTGTTTGTTTGGGTTGGGTGGATCCTACCTAATTATTTAGTCAATAATTACAATAAGACAATAGGAAATGATAAGATAAATCTTAAGTGCTAACACTTATTGAATGACTACTATGTGTAAAGCACCTTACTTTGCTTATATCATCAATATTAATTTGTAATTTCTTGAGGATGAGGAAAGGGAAGCTTAGAGAAATTAACTTGCTTGAGGCCAGTGACAGAGCATGGGCTCAAACTCTGTTCTCTTTGCTTTCAAAGCTTTACTCTTACCCACTACCCCACCTTGCCTTGTATGCAGAATGATGTATCAGGTTAGCAGCCCCCATACAGAGTACTGCCCTTGTAAGACCTCTTTTTTTTCTAGTTGGGTTAAATATTGTAGCTGCTCTGGGAACTTGAGTACTGATGAACAAACAGGGTCTACCCTTGATGCAACTGGCCATTTCTTGTTTTTGCCAGATCTTTAAGTACCAGCCACAGCACTGATATGAAATTCTCCATATTACCCAGCAGGGGGCTCTGTCAGCATCTACAGGGCTACATCTTTTCTGCCAGCCCCTACAGGCAATTGATTATGAACAAGCTGAGCCTCAGTCCTCAGGTGATTGTTCATCGAACCCTTATACAATTAGGTAAGGCACTGGAATGACTCAGCCAACTGGACAAGCTAATCTGTGACAAAGGAGGACATTTAAGTTGCAGAAAAAATTGATTTGTCTTGAGCCTTTTAATTTGTATGAGTCTGGTAGCTTTAGGTTAGACGCAAGGGTGAATTTAGTTGAATGTCTGTAAAAACTAGAATGGACTATTGTAGGGAGAAGATATAACTTTGGAGAAAGAATAATGAAATATATGTTTCAATAGGATTGAATGACACCTAAAATAGAATTGTGACCAAAAAGTTTTACATTGTGTGTGTATGTGAGAGAGAGAGAAGACATGCCAATGTCCTAATATTTCTTGAAAAGTGACCTATATTTATGAATCATCAAGTCTACCCAAATCAGAATAATGCAATTATGTGAAACTTTGGTTTTAGTTCTTGTTCCTGTGGCTGTTGTTGTTATTATTACAATCATTATTTTGGAGAATGGTTGTAGAGATAGAGTAAAATGCTTTGGAGAGATTTCAGAATGAACAGGGTTATTCTGGAACTTTCTTCTAGGGTAGTACATTTGGTTAGCTACTGTATCACAGTGGGCAGTAACATCTAAGAACTTCATTCTGTACTTGGGCAGACCTATAGATGGTGCTGTCTTCCTATAATTTTGGTGATTTGCTCAAAAAAAAAAAAAAAAAGGGAAAAGCTTTCTGATGACAGAGTTAGATGTAGAAGTGTCTAGACTTTTAATTAGATTCCACCATTGTAAAACATTTGGAACAGGTGCCTTACATAGATTATAGAGGATTACACACTTGAAAAATGTAGAGGACTGTACTTTCAGAATTAATTTTTCCATTTAATTATAGTTCTCAGCTATATATGGAAAAGTAGGTTGCTACATATAAGAGGGGTGGAAGAAAGTAGTGCTTCCATCTATTGCCATAATGTGGTGCTTTTGAATTTAGGGTCCTCGATCAAATAACAGTTGTTGATAAGCTTAACATAAATGTCATATTAGTTGCTTGTAGGTCTTGGAGATTACCTTGTGAAAACAGAACTCCTAGATTCCATAATTTTGTTTCTTTAAATTCTCAGGGTTAGAGTGTGTGTTACACTAAAAGTAAATGATAAGCTTCTGTGAGCAGGATCTAGAGTGCCAAATGCATAGTTCTTTTTATTTATCTATCTGAGGCTGCCACTCAAAACGCCGTTTCTTGTTTTCATCTAGTGGCATTTAACATGAGAAAGTGAGAGAGATGTATGAAGAATATAGTTTTTTTTTTTAATTTAAAACTTTTATTTATTTACTTTTGGCTGCACTGGTTCTTCATTGCTGTGTGCAGACTTTCTCTAGCTGTGGTGAGCGGGGGCTACTCTTTGTTGCGGTGCACGGGCTTCTCATTGCGGTGGCTTCTCTTGTTGCAAAGCACAGGCTCTAGGCACGCAGGCTCAGTACTTGTGGCTCGCAGACTCTAGAGCACAGGCTCAGTAGTTATGGCACGTGGGTTTAGCTGCTCCGCGGCATGTGGGATCTTTCCAGACCAGGGCTTTAACCCGTGACCCCTGCATTGGCAGGCGGATTCTTAACTACTGCGCCACCAGGGAAGCCCCTATATTTTTCTTAAACATAAGTTCTATACAGGAAATTATCTTTCTTTAGATTAATTTTATACAGTGTGTTGTGGAGTTAATGGGAAATACCAGTACGTCCTTTTTGCTGTAAATGAACCTTTAACCACGAGATGGCAGTATAACTTTCCCATGTCTTTTAAGCTATTTCTAAAATGATTACTAAATGAAACAAATTATTTTTTAATGAGAAATGTATACAGTTATGAAATTTTAGGAAAAAAATAAAGAAGATGAATATTAGAAGCACCAAAGATTCTAGCGATTTTTTTTGATTGAGCAGTTTTCATTGCACTAAACATGTTTATACTGTATCTATCTCTTGTTTTTTATTTTTTAATTTAATTTAATTTTATTTTATTTTTGCGGTACGCGGGCCTCTCACTGTTGTGGCCTCTCCTGTTGCGGAGCACAGGCTCCGGACGCGCAGGCTCAGCGGCCATGGCTCAATCACCTGAGGATCTGCTCCGCAGCATGTGGGATCTTCCCGGATCAGGGCATGTGGGATCTTCCCGGACCGGGGCATGTGGGATCTTCCTGGACCGGGGCACGAACCTGCATCCCCTGCATCAGCAGGCGGACTCTCAACCACTGCGCCCCCAGGGAAGACCCTATCTGTTGTTTTTTAAATCTTGCGAAGAGTGAGCCCCTTTTAGGTGGAGAACAAGTCTTATTTATTTTGTATCTCTAGGCCCAGCAGAGTGCTTAGAATGTAGTAGCCACTCAGTAAGTCTATTTTTATTTAAATTGCATTTGCCGCAAAGCAATATAGTTCTGCTGAGACCTGTTTTGCTTTTGTGCCCCTGCCTAACCAGCCCTCAGTGTGGCAGAGGTAAAGAAAAGACCTTTTAGTTTAGAAGCCAAGTACTTTGAATTTTTTCATAGCACCTTGTTTTGCCAGTGGTGAGGGAATGTTCCTTGTAGGAGTGATAGTTTCTCAGAACAGCACTGAAAATAAGACTTTTATTTTTTGATCAAAGGTGTCTAGATGAAAATGGTCCTATGCTAAACAGTATGATTTGCTTTCTATAATGGGATATTTGACATCTAATCAATGTAAGATGCACAGTTGCTGCTTATGTGCAGCTATACACAGAAATATGTTATATTGTAAACTCAGAAAGGAAGTCTGTTACTTTCCATTATTTACATAAGTTACAAATGGATGACAAGTTTTTTTTGTGGGCAAGTTAAAAATTTTAAAAAAAGACAGCTACCATGTATAGAAGAACATATAAGACAGATATATAAGAAAAAAAGAGGAATGCAGTTATCATGTTTGAGAAAATATAGAGTTTCATGTAATACCTTAAATGTGTAGCTCGTGTTCCAAAAATTTGTAGTTTTAGGTTAAGCTTTTGCAATCAGGGTGCATTTCCTTCTAGAACAATGTTATGAAATTTGTAGGTGAGCCGCAAAAATCTTTTTTTTAACCTGTATTAAGTGTGAAATATCACTAATAGGAGCCCTGAACTTCCAGGACATTTAGGACTCTTAAGACCAACTCTAGGATCCTGTGCCCTTCTGAGGTTCACTTCCCTGGAGTGTTCAAGGGCTGTAAGCAATGGGGAGTGAGAGTGAGACATTTATATGTGGAGGTAGCCTGGTGGCATCTCCTTAGCAATGAGACAGAAATGTGCCAGCAGCCAAGAGGGAAAGGGTGCCAGCAGGATAAGGAGGGCCCTTTGAATGCGGCTTCGCATTCACAGATGACCTTGTAAATTTAAACTTCTGGCACTTCTTTCAAATAAAGCTAGACATAAAGTCATAGCTTTTGTCATTGCAACTGTGTGTTTTAAAAGCATTACTATGTGAAATTTAGGCATTTAAAATAAGCTACATTTTAATAACTCTGTTAGTTGGCATTTCTTTACTTTTTAATAGAGGAAATTGAGAGTCTCAAAAAAAAACAGAAGATCTCAGGTCTCTTTGAACCTCTGAGAAACTCTGGTCTTAAGGGACAAGGGCAAATGGGTTCTAGAGGTTCTCACTCCAGTTGTTTCTGGACATATTTGTGCAATGAATAAATGGATGGATGGATGGATTTTGAATAGTCAGACAGCAGAGGAGGACCAAAGGGGAAGTACAAACCAAAAAACTGTAATATAGGAAGCATCAAGGTTGGAGAAAATGAGGGTTGTGGTGGTCATTATGTATAGGTTGTTAGGAAATTAATTATTAATGCATTGGAAAATGTCTGCATTTTTGTTATGGTTTGTGCAGTCTATATGAACTTATGTATTCTTGCATTTGAATGAACATGAGGGAAGTCATACTTTTAATATATACTTTATTAACATTGTATAGCTGGAAAAATAGCCATATATTAAATTAAAAGAAAAATCCTAGTTTTTATATTTTATTGATCTGTAACGTTGACATGTTTATTTAAATGTAAGAATTCATAATACTAATCGTTAAATAAGCTTGATGTAGAACAATGACAGATACTAAAACATATTCTTATTTCTCTCAGTAGACAAAAAGCTCCCTGAGGATAAGAATCTTGGACTGTTTGGTATCCTGCTATATCCCTAGGGCCTAAAACAAAATTTGGTACAGGATAGGTACTCAATAAACATTTGTTGAATGAACAGATGACTGAATGAATGAATGTCACATTTATTTTGATTTTCAATTTTGAATGTTAATTAATTTGAAATATTCTAAACCTTTCATGGAGACACTAGAGCATATATTGCCTCCTAAATGACCTGAAGGAGTTGGTCCAGTTCCCGCCAGGCCCAGTACATGTCATTGATGCTGAGGAGAATCATTGCTGCTCTCCTGCCACCAAAGTGAGACATTACCCCAGGAACCACGTACTGCTTAAGTTGCACTTAAGTTCCATTTTATTCCTAACAGCTGCAAAGGAAGAAAAAGAAAATCTAAAGAAGCTTATTTTTCCTGCCCTGATTGTTCTAAGTAGGAGTCAATCTTGGAGGGATTTTAATCCTAAATACTGTAAGTCCCATTGATTCTGTGAATGGATGTGTGCCTGGATCTTGACTGTGCATGGGTGTAGACCTGTTTCTTCCCAATACCTGGTTTCTCAGGAATGATTATAACAAGGGTAGACTGATTGTTGAGTTGTTTACTATTTGGATGTTGGTTTATTTTCTCAAACTCAAAGCCCTGTGTGTTAGTTGTGTTTTCTTCCAGTCAGTCTTTCTGCTTGTCCCATGTTCCCTCAAGAACTGCCAAGTCACCCCCACTGTCATTGCAGACACAGAGAGATGCATGTAGTTACATGACAGGGGACTTCTTTAGTGGGGTCAGAGCAACCTAATCTTTATTTTCTCTTCTGGTCTATTAAGTTTCTACTCTGGTATCCCAAAGAGTTATTTAACACATTCGTGTGTGTGTGTGTGTGTGTGTGTGTGTGTGTGTGTGTGTCTGTATATGAAATATATTTATATATATGAAAACATTGATCTACCTCACTTTTGTTATTGGATCTTTGTTTTGGAATTACGTTGTTTTCCAAAGGTAGTTACACAGATGGCAAACTTTTGAGTACACCTTGGGAGCTAAGCAATGAAACAGGTACAACTGAGATCAACAAAGGAGAAAATAGGACATCCTGTCAAGAGGCATCCATGTTTTAATAGTGAACTTTACCTTACAAAGAGAGTAGAGGTAGTACCAGGAGGTGGTGTCCTGTGGGGATTCTGATGCTTTACCACCTGGCATTAGATCCCAACTCGGATACTCGCTAGATGTGTTACCATGGGCAGGCAGTTTAACATGTCTGTGCTTCCTCCATAAAATATGGAGACATTGCAATCTGCTTCATAAGGCTGTTGGAAAGGTCAGATGTGTTGATATGTATAAAGTGCTTGTAAATGTGCCTAGTAAGTGTAGTTGTTATTGATGGAGAGGGAACACATAGAAGTATTTAGGCATATTCCAAGCATTTTAGAAAATCTTCATAGATGAGTGACACATTATATGAATATAAGGTAACTGTAATTCTGTTCTACAATTTATAATGTAAACTCTATTTTTCTGTTTACCTTTTTGAAACCTAATCTTATTTTTGCTTAACTTGACTGATTTGGGGTGGTAGAGTCTTGTTTTGTTCTCAAACCTGGCTATCATTAATATAATCCTATTTCTCATCAGATGAAGTGGTCTTTTTATTCCCCAAATGGAGTCATTAGGTTGCTTCTGGAAATCTTCTTTCCAGTATTCCACAGTGAGCCTAGAGGAGTGATTCTCAATTCACAGCCCAGTGGTCACCCTGTCAAATAACTTGGGATATGCCCTTATCCCAAGGCTTACTTTTTTAGAGGAGAAGGGCATTTATATTTTTGTAGTTATTCTATTATATTTATCATTCGTAATAACTTTTAGTATCTTAAAATTGTATAGTAACATTTGGAGTAAATTTTATCAAGCATCATTAATCAAGACAAGTAATAAAGACCTTGTCTTTAATGTAGTTATTTCTATATCCCACCCAGAGATAAAGAGGCCACCTGATCAACAGCTACTGATTTATAGGTTAACTAGGTTCTGTTAGTCTTTTCCCCAGGCAAAATTATTACCCAAGTTTGTAATTGTTTGTCCTCTTCTCATTAGTTTCTGTATCTTTTTCCAGTCACTCAACTCCAAGGTTCAGTGTTCTCATTCAGGGCCTGTCCAGGGCTTCCCACCAAAGGCCCCCCATGTTTTTTGACTCTCATAAATAGTGGCTTAATCTGACTTTTTAAAACCCTGATTTTATTCTAGTAGCTAAATTGATAAATTTAATTAATTGTACTTTGTTCCATGGGCTAGTCTCCAAACTGCGCCTTTCACTCCGAAAACATTTAACTTACGGTAGACCAAGCAGGAAAAAGGTTTTGAACCACCTATAAAATAAACCCACCCCATCTGCATTGTCACCGCAAATGTTGGAGAAAGCATAGAAGGTGCCGTTCATGGAACCCCAAGTATCTGATCCTTGATACTAATGGTTATGAAATTATCAGTCAAATGCCTTCTCTTTTCAACTTGGTTTCTTCCAAAAAACAACACACACACGCAAATGAACATGCACATCAAAATACTTTTTAGCTGGGCTTTAAGCAGTTGTTCTGTTATTTACATACTGACATTATCATTATTTACTGTGTATACAGTCTGCTTTTCAAAAATATTTTTTGAATTAGTTCTCCCCAATGTTCATGAATTCATTCAGAAAATATTTCTTATATATACCAGGCCCTGTGATAACAGGTACATGTGGCTGATCTGATTTTAACTATGAGGAATGTGCAGCATAGAAAGGGTGGTAACAGTTAACTGAGTCCATTTGCCAAAAGGCCGGTGCTTAGTTCACTAAGCTTCACTAAAATTTGATATTTTGCTTTCGCAAGCTGGTAAGAAGAATTGCATAAAAATACTGCCAAATTTTGTCCCTTTTTATCCAAACTTTTTCAACTTGAAAAAGGAATTTCAGTGTGTAAAACTTTCCATTATAAGGCCACCTGTAAACTTAAAATAGTCAAACTGTTTTTTCAGCTGCCTTCAGCTCTGTTTCTCAACTGACTAATACTGACAGATAAAGATGGCTTTCCCCTGAGAAGGATTGTTTTGTTTGTGGTTATTCTGTCACTACCAGGAGGGACAGCTCCCCTGATCTGTAGGGAATGCAGAGATGCAGTTTACAGACGGAATCATATGCTGACTAGCAACTGAAAAATAATGGTCAAATAATGATTTCATTGTTCCTTCCTGTGTCCATGACAACTGAGAGATATGCAGCTAGATCAGGACACTGCCTGGGAGTGTTTTTTGTTTGTTTGTTTGTTTGTTTTTGCCTCAAATACTACAATTTTGAGAAAGTTTGCAATTTATTCTGACAATCAGGCTAAGGAGAAAAATGGATATTTTCAATATCTTGTTAAGTTTAGTGTTTTTATATCCCTGCAGGTAATTCTTCAGTTATTTCTATTCACTAGCACTCTCACTTGCCCCTTTAAAAGATCTGGTTTATGGCGTGGTTTCTACCATGAGGGTAGTTCCCTCTCTGGACTTGGAGGTGGAGAGAGCTGTCTTTGAGTCCTCTCTCAGCCAATTAGCAGTGGTAGAACCTTGGGAGAGCTTCTTAATCTTTTTAATCTTCATGTCCTTATTCATAAAGTAGGAATTAATAACAGAATCTTTCCCCATAAGGTTGTTGTGAGTTAAATGAGATAATGCACATAAAGGCTTCGCCTGCTACTTGGCACAAGGAAACACCCCATAATTTGGTGTTGGTTGCTGTTATTAGTAATCTCCCCTACAAGACTATAAACTTCCAAAGCAGTGATTCTCAGCCTTGAGTGCACATTAGAGTCACCTGCGTAACTTTAAAATCTCTGCTGCCAGGGCCACACCCAAGATCGACTAAATTAGCATCTTTGGGGGTTGGGTCCAGGACTTAGCAGTTTAAAAATTGCTTCAGCTGATTCCAGTGTGCAGCCAAAATTGAGAAATACTGTCCCTGAAGGTGGGGACTGTGTCATATTAAAGCACTCAGACGAATATATATGAAAATCTTGCTTATGTGGATATTTTGAAAAATAAAAATCAGTATGATCTAGAAAATAAAAGGGACACATAGTACTTTGCATATTTTGAGTAACTGAATAGGGAAAAGCCAAATCAAATGATTTTTCAAGGAGCCACTTACTATCAACATCATAGTAGAGCAAATCTACAAAGAAATGGAAACTTATATGTCGGAACCCAAAGTTTGAATGTGAGAAGGCTTTACAAATGGAAACTATAGTAAAGCAAAATTATTTTTATGTTTCAGTGTTTTTTAAAAAATGGAATTAACTGACAGCAATGATCATAAAGATAAATCTGTGCTATTTTAACACAAAGATCAGTATAAATTCCCACTTAGGTCATATCTGTGTTTGTTTAAATTTTGAGGAAAACCACTGGCAATAGAAGAATCATACTTTTATCATTGCTTATGCTGAATCAACATCTTTAGGCATCTATTATGGTATCAAACCTTTTGGAATGGGAAGGCTAATATCCAGGACAAACTCATTTGTATTAACTATATAAGAAGTCTGAGTTTTTTCCCGGTAATTCAAAAGACATTAATAAGTTTTCAGCATCTTATAAAGTTAAACAAAATGATACAAGACAAATTTTCCCAAGGGATTTCTTAGCCCCCAGTTTTTAAACTGTACTTCCAAAGTGAATTTCTCTTTATTTTGACATATCACGTTATTTTGGTAAACAAATTATCTTAATTTTAACCTTCTTCAAAAGAATGTCTTTTAATAGATACTTTGTCTCACATTCAGTATCTGTTTCTCTGTGTATACAGTTTTAACCTACATATATTGTTGAGAATCATCATAATAATTACACTTGTTTACTACTGTTAGTTTCTGGGATACTTTTTAATGTATGTTCTCGTTCAGTTTTCACAATACTTCAGTGAGGGTGCAGGTTAAGAATTATCCTCATTTTATAGGTGGGAAAACTAAGGCAGTTTATTAGTAGGCTGTTTCAATTGAACCAGGGTACAAATTCTTGGTTTTTTAGATGTTCCTTTCATTAACTAATTCATGCATTGACCAAGCATTATCAAGCTGTAGGTATGTGTTTTGTGCAGCTCTAGGCAGTGGGCATCCAAGATGAGTAAGACACACTTCTTGCTTTTAAGGAGTTCCATACACAGTGTCACAAATGCATTTTAAATTTCTTAGCCTGTAGCTATCAAGGCAGAATACATGACCTGAAATTACCATGGCCAAAGCTATCAGTTCTTCTGAGACGTAGGCAGGAAGAAGAAAAGAATTGTGGGAGTTCTAAAATCCATAACTACCACCTTCTACAGTTAGATTTTGTCACAGCTTATTAGATGCAAGATCAGCCTCGACATTAATATCCCTTATAACCCTTGTGCCTGAATTTTCTGGTGATTTCTGCTGCATTAGGGAATGCTACAGTGTTTTTCTAAGGATGTATTATTCAGTGATGCTTTAATTTGCCTTCTCCAGCTTTTCGACTCCTAATGTTCATTTTAGTTTTGGCAGAAACTGTTTAGAAAATGAAGCATTTTGGTTTATTTTTAATGCTAATTCATCTCAAGTATTTAGCTGGTTTTTGAAGTAATCCTGTTGCTGAATTAAAATACTCTTACTAGAAACAAATTCTGCAGTAAGGCATAGAGTTTGTTTTAATTAAACTTTCTTTAAAATACATCAATTTTTTGCTAATTATAAAGTCTTGAAGGGAAATTATTGCCTTAACTGTCTTTTGTAATTAGCCATGTTCATTTTATTTTAAGGCATAAAGCATGAGTCAATTAAATGGATAGAACTATTTTAGTCCTTGTGGAGGATTCATAGTTGCCCTAAAGGAAGAAAAGCTCAGAAGAATATTGTTAGTTTTGCAGTTACTGAGTGGAAACATTTTGTCTTGAAAGTTTTCCTTGAATATTTTGCAATTAAAAATACATGAAGAGATAAAGGAATAGTGTATAATGTTGAAAAGTTAAACTATAAGTATTGTTAAACAGCAAATAAATGAAATACACCTCTTACTCTTGTAAGAAACTATTTTAACTTAATGTCAATAAAGTTTAAATTAGTTCAGACTTTTCTTATTAGAATAAATGTTTCCTTTTAAAATGCATGATAATCATAATCAAGACAAAATTTGTCCTGTTATTTATTTTCAAAATGATTGTACATGTTTAGCAGACTTTTGATTTAAATCCCCAGTGATATATTGGAGACAGATGTTTAGATGACCTCATGTTTAAAGTAATGTTATATTTGGACACAAGATTAAATTTTCCTTAAAATCTTTCCTTAAAAGTTAAACTGTGGTAGTATACAAAAACTAATCAATGATTTGCAATGGATTAATGCAGTTCCTGTATTTTAAATAAAATTTTCTATCTTTTATGGAATTCCACATAGTACAAAAGAGCTGATTATGAGACAGCTGTTTACAAATGAAAATACTGTTTTTGGCTGGTCAGCTAAATGGGAAACAGATTTGAAAAGTTCCATGAATTTGAATGCAAATTTACCATATCATTTATACTGAGCCAAGGAACATTGGTAAAAGACTGCAACAATAGTTTACCAAAAAAAAATTCAGTTGAAGACTGTTTTGTAGAATATTATATAAACATTTTAAATAGTTTTTCCTTTTTCAAAATCAAAATTATATTGAATACTTATGAAAATCAATATACCTATAATATGTAGCTAGTATTTTGGGAAGGTTTTGAAGGAACTCATAAACAATATTTAACATTTCAATGAAGAGAAATTAGCAGAGGAAGCTATTAGAAATGTATAGGCTATTGAGTAGAGTGAAATAGATAAAAGATAAGAGATATTGTTGAAAGGCAATAAATTAATGTGTGTGACAAATATGTTTAAGGCCAAGCTGTTTAGGTAAAAGCATATTGTCATTTTCATCAGCAGCTAGCATGTTATCCTGGAAATCACATTGCTGTGGAAATTATAATTTAAAAAACATGGTCTGCAGTGAAAACCTTTACATTTCCCCTCAAATTTTAAACAGTCATTAAGAATTATTTATTTTGAAAATTATTTTACATACAGTTAAATAAGATTTAAAGGTCTTATCGTATGAATTTTGAATATGACTCCTTTGAATGCCAAAGTACATAATCTACTTGAGGTAGTTCATGAGTTAAAACTTCTAGGAGAACTATTGTTTGTTTCTTTTTCTTTTTCTTTTTCTTTATCTCTTCTATTGTTTTTATACTTGTCTCAGTTTTCTGTCATTGAGATCATGTTTCTTCAGTAGCTTTTTAAAAATCACATGGGGAATAAATGCCTTTTTGTGGGGGTGGCAGATATTACATCTGGTTCTGTTGTCACTGTAACAGAGTGGCTGTTAATTCCCTAAATGGTTGATAATCACTCAAGAGAGAGCAAGTGGAATATGTGCAAACTATTTTATACACTTATTTATTTATTTATTTACTTATTTATTTATGGCTGCGTTGGGTCTTTGTTGCTGCGCACGGGCTTTCTCTAGTTGCAGTGAGTGGGGATTACTCTTCGTTGCGGTGCACGGGCTTCTCATTGCGGTGGCTTCTCTTGCTGCGGAGCACGGGCTCCAGGCATGAGGGCTTCAGTAGTTGTGGCGCACGGGCTTAGTTGCTCCACGGCATGTGGGATCTTCTCTGACCAGGGCTCGAACCCATGTCCCCTGCATTGGCAGGCAGATTCTTAACCACTGGACCACCAGGGAAGTCCCTGTGCAAACTATTTTAAGAAACAAGTTTTTGGGCGAAATGAAGGCAAGAAGAATCTAGGAATGCAAGCAACATAAGTAAAAGCACTTAAAAATAAAAGACTATTATATTGACATTGATGAATAATGTCAATGGAAAAATAATGGAGGATTCATCTTATCGTACTTGAATTGTTTTCTACATATTCTATTGAGTGTCAGTAGTTAATGAATACCTGTACAACGAATTCATTTGCATACAGACATGCTAAATGGTAGTAGACTCTAAGTTTTAAAGAAGGGTCAATGCCTGTGGACCCTTTAATGATGTATCCTTTGCTTTTGAGAAGAGCAGATATAATTGCCACTTCCTAGATAAGGAAAACTACATGGTAATGTTGGCTTATATCACATCATCCCATTCTTTTTGGCTTTATTTGTGATTCTGTAATGTAGTGATGTATAAGAATCAGGCAGCTGGCGTCTCAAATGAAGATGCATTTGAGAGCCATTAAAAGAGGTTTTCTTATTTACTTATATTTCAGCCTAATGTCTTCACACACTTGACATAAATAGTAAGAACGTTTTAAAGAAAATCAGCTTATATCTATGCCTGTAACAAGAAACTAAAATTGGGATTTTTTTTGTCTATGGGCAAAATTTAATTTTGGAAAGAAATGTAAATGATACAGATGAATGAATAGTAATACTTAAACATAAATGTAACATTTTAATACTGGTATTTAAAAATTCATGCCATATTGATTTCTGCCAAATGCATAATGTCATGTATCCACCATTACAGAATTATACAGATAGTTTCACTGCCCTAAAAATCCCTTGTGTTCCACCACAGCACCTGACAACCATGACCTTTTTACCGTCTCTATAGTTTTTCCTTTTCCAGAATGTCATGTAGTTGGAATCATACAGTATGTAGACTTTTCAGACTGGCTTCTTTCACTAAGCAATATACATTTAAGGTTTCCCGTGTCTTTTCATGGCTGGATACCATTCCATTGTATGGGATGTATTCAGTACCACAATTTGTCAGTTTACCTATTGAAGGACATCTTGGTTGCTTTCAAGTTTTAACAATTATGAATAAAGCTGCTTTAAATATTTTTATTTTTATTTTTTATTAAAATATGGTTGATGTACATAGCCACTGTTTTATTTATTTACTTATTTTTTGGCTCTGCCGTGTGGCATGAGGGATCTTAGTTCCCCAGCCAGGGATGGAACCCATGCCCCCTGCATTGGGAGCGTGGAGCCTTAACCACTAGACCACCAGGGAATTCCCTAAGCTGCTGTAAATAATTGTGTGCAGATTTCTGTGGATAAAAGTTTTCAACTCATTTGGGTTAAATACCTAGGAGTGTGATTTCTGAATCATTGAAATATTTTTAAATGAACTTAACTGTAACAATGTCTCTGGTATATAAGAATATCCATATCTTTATTTTTTAATTAAATTAAGTAATTAATTTTTAAAAAATTATTTTTTATTGAAATATAGTTGATTTACAATGTTTCAGGTGTATAGCAAAGTGATTCAGTTATACATATATATATTCTTTTTTAAAAATTCTTTTCCATTATAGGTCATTACAAGATACTGAATATAGTCTCCTGTGCTCTACAGTAGGTCCTTGTTGTTTATCTATTTTATATGTAGTAGTATGTATCTGTTAATCCCAAATTCCCAATTTATCCCCACCCTTGGTAATCATAAGTTTGTTTTCTATGTCTGTGAGTGTATTTCTGTTTTGTAAATAAGTTCCTTTGTATCATTCTTTTTAGATTCTACATATAAGTGATATCATATGATATTTGTCTTTCCCTGTCTTCACTTAGCATGATAATCTCTAGGTGCATTCATGTTGCTGCAAATAGCATTATTTCATTCTTTTTTATGGTTGGGTAATATTCCATTGTGGTACATATATATATATATATATATATATATACACACACACATCTTTATCCATTCATCTGTTGATGGGCACTTGGGTTGCTTCTATGTCTTGACTATTGTAAATATGCTGGTTTGAACATTGAGGAAGGATATATATATCTTTAGATAATAGTAGGAGAGGCAAAAATATGTTTCCTGGATTCATACAGTTGAATTCTAGATAAATAAATATTCACTTTCTGTTTCTTCCTATATAGCATACATAGGCATGAAAAGGTATTCATATCCATGTTTATTTTTGATGAGATTTCAAGGTGAGATAAACTCATAATTTGATAAGACCATTACAGTTAATACTTGAGGATGGGTCATCTCAAAGACAGTAGAAAACATAGCATGTAAAAGATGACTACTAGAATATAGTCAGGAGATTGCAGTGTCTCCCTAGGTTTGTTTGAAGGTCTGTTTCTAAGTTAGTTGTACTAGAATTTGTTTCTGTGCTAGGTATCATTTAAAACCTTTGGTTAGATATACATCCTTCTACTTCCCCTGAACAACCAAGGACTTTTTAAGCTACGGCAGATAATATCAATACAGATATTCAAGATGGACTAGTCATTGGACTATCACAACTATATAAATGATATAACAATGGTTATTATCATAGTGCCTAACATTTAGTGAGCACTTAGTATGTGCCAGGTACTGTTCTGAGATTAGAGCAGAACCAGGTTTTGTGGGATCTGTCGACAGCTTCATTTTACAAATAAGGAAACTGAGGAAGAGAGAAAGTTAAGTAACACTTGCTCATGTTGTAAGTGGCAGCACTGGAATGCAAACCCAGATGGTCTGGTTCCAGAGCTCTCACTCAAAAGCATAAAACAGTACTATTTTACCTATTAAACTAAATTGTTAAATTATGTGCAGAAAGAGTTAAGTATACTTTTTGGATCAGTGAAGAGGGTGCTATAAGATTCAAACTTGGAGAAGACTTTCAACTGGGATAGAGGAGATCCAATAAAAATGATGTTGAGTAAATTTGCCAAGGGACAAAAGGACAGGAATTATGGAAGAGAAATCTGTCTCTTCCATAATATAAAACTTGATTATGAATCTCCCTTTCAAGGGAATTATTTGGTAACTCCCTGTACTTAGATATTTTTTCTGGACTATTCAGTTTTCAAGCTCAGATCATAAAGACTAATCTAAAGAGTCAGTGTACTACAGTGGAAGAAGTTCTGAATGTCAGGATGCTTGATTTTTAGTAATAATTCTGCCATTGAGGACCTCAGGAAAATTATTTTACTTAAGGGCCCTCTAAATTCTAGGACTGAAATTTGAAAAATTTAGAACTTGAACATTTTTTTCACATACTTTTCACATAAATTCAAGTTGGATTTGGTGTGAAACCCATCACAGGGAATAAAGTTTATTTCATCTTCTTTTTTTTGCGGTACGCGGGCCTCTCACTGTTGTGGCCTCTCCCGTTGCGGAGCACAGGCTCCGGATGCGCAGGCTCAGCGACCATGGCTCACGGGCCTAGCCACTCTGCGGCATGTGGGATCTTCCTGGACTGGGGCACGAACCCGTGTCCCCTGCATCGGCAGGCGGACTCTCAACCACTGCGCCACCAGGGAAGCCCTATTTCATCTTTTAATTTTTCTAGTACTACCTATGAAACATCAATCTTCAAATCTCCCAAGCACAAAAACATTGGGTTATTTTGATCTTTATTCTGCTTTGTGTACCCCTCATCAAAACTGTCACTCATCTCTCTGGCCTACCTCCGTCTCTCTATTTTGACCACCATTGTTTTGGTTTCTTATAGTTTCTTGGCTAGATGACCTCAATAATTATTTAGCTTCCTGGGTCAAATTTCTCAGGTCTTAGTTTAATAAACATTGAGTGTATTGAGTATCTGACTGGTGCCAGGTGCTAAGCTTGGACATGAGAAGACAACACGGAACAAGGTGGGTCCTGGGCCTGGAGGAGTACACCTGTACTGTGAGACCCAAAAGAGGGAGCCAGGAACAATTTTACTGACGAAGTAAATAATTGTGTTGGGTATTGAAAGGTGAGTAGGAGTTTTCTGAGTGAACAAGGACGTTCTGGGCAGAGGATGTATCAGTTGCAGTGGCATGGAAGCTTGAAGAATCAAATGGACTTAGTGGTGGATTGGAATGGGAAGTCGAGTGAGAAAAAGCCTCACGGTTATAGACTGGGTGAAGCTGATGTCTGATGCCGTTGAGCATGATAGGGAGTATCAGAAGAGGAGCTCAGCAATAGTGAGCTATGTTTTATGTATGTGAGATTTGAATTATTCAGTAGGTGGTTGGAAAATAGATGGGCTGTCTATGAAGTTTTGAGAGTCATCAGCATATTTATTAGTGATTCTTACATTCTGTGTATGTTGGAATAGATTATGTGTATCAGGACCACCCGAGGCGATTAAAAAGTACATCTCTACCTGAGATACTTAAACATTCCCCTCTCCACACCCTCTGCAGCCCTATTAAGAATCACAACTACTAGAGAAGCCAGAAGGGCAGAAGAGCAGTACATTCAGAAATCAAAGTAGACGAGGAGAGGAGAAGAGGCAGCAGCTGCATTAAACGAGTCTAAAAAATGAATCACCTGAATAGAGAACCAGAAAAGAGTGCCCTGAAAGCTAAAGACCTTTTCAAGGAAGTCAGTAGTGTCAAGGGACTTCCCTGGTGGTGCAGTGGTTAAGAATCCACCTGCCAATGCAGGGGACACGGGTTCAAACCCTGGTCTGGGAAGATCCCATGTGCCGCGGAGCAAGTAAGCCCGTGCGCCACAAGTACTGAGCCTGCACTCTAGAGCCCGTGAGCCACAAGTACTGAGCCCGCGTGCCTAGAGCCAGTGCTCTGCAACAAGGGAAGCCACTGCAATGAGAAGCCTGCGCACTGCAACAAAGAGTAGCCCCTGCTCACTGCAACTAGAGAAAGCCAACGCACAGCTACAAAGACCTAATGCAGCCAAAAAAAAAAAAAAGTAGTGTCAAATGCGCTTCCAATCCGTCCAAAACTAGTTGCCTGAAAGACCTTTCTTCTACATTTCGCCCCATGTGCATCTATCACCAGCAAGTTAAAATTCTGTGCCCTGGTGTTTAAAATTTCCACCTTTAAATTTGTACCTCCTACCCATGCTGTTCTCCCCCAACTTACCTGTGAGTATAGTGGAATGGAAGACAATCAGACTGTCTGGCTTTGAATCCCAGCTTCTCCATTTATTAACAGGTGACCTTGCCAAGTTCTACTTCACCATGTTTCAGTTTTTGCATTTTGGGATTAATAAAACTTATCAGTCTCATAGGGTTGCTGTGAAGGTTACATGGGTTAATGCAAGTAATGTGCCTGACTCAATTATTTTTATGTGTTGAACCTAAAAACATTGGTAGTACAGTATTGTCCTAAGTACCCTTAGCATGTTTCAAAGTACTTCACTAGCAATATAATATCTCCATCATTCAAGGTGGGGAAGAGAATATAAGGGCCATTCTGGACTAAAATTGTGATTTTCCTCCTCAGAAATCACAGATCATAGATACAGATAGCTATGACCAGGATGAATGATGCTGGTCTTCCTAAGCCTAAATGGAGACCAAAAGAAACAAAAATGAATTCTTGTTTTTTGTTACCCTGGGGTGGAAACTGCCCGAGACTTTGTGATCCACTGATCTAACCTGATCTTTCAGTATGAACCTTTGCCTCTGGTTAAGCTTGCTAGCTGTTCCTAAGCGTAAGACCTTCCTACTCATTCTCATGTTTCTCTAGGTGATGTTACTCTTACCTGAAATGGCTTTGCAATAGGCTATCAACCTAAGTCCCAGCCTAAGCAGTAGTTTTCATCCTTGGCTTCACATTAGAATCATCTGGAGAGTTAAAATAAAACCAAACCAAACCCATGGCCAGGTCACTCCCAAGACTAATTAAATCAGAATCTCTGGAGGTGGAACTGAAGCGTCAGTGCTTTTAAAAATTCCCCAGGTGATTCCATTGAGCAGCCAAGGTTAAGATCATTGCTCTAAACTAGTTATTCTTGGAGATCTTTGATTAATCTAAATGATTAGTCATTCTCCCTTCAACACTTAAAATCTTAGTGTGAATCAGCAACTTGCTGATATGTTACTTACAGGAAAAAAAGGTCAGTCATTTTTATTTCACTGTGGGCATAATACTTCTCTTACCAGTGTAGGCAGTGCTATGCATCTATGAGGTCTTCTGCATATATCTGCTGGCTGACAGCTGCATTGGTTAGTACCAAACAGTCAAACATGAAACATCTTGTTGAGTATGCACCAATGAGCTTGGACTGATGCCACACCGGAATGTTCACAAAGGGACCTCATAAGATGAAATGTCATCACAACATGTGTCTGACTCAATGACATGCCCTAGTGTTACATTAAACAAATTCCTTTTGTTGCTGCTTTCTTAGAAACCCACAAAGATTCTGAGGTTAGTCTGTAATGACTCTCTTTTGAGGAGGGGGCATGTTTTAACTTCTTTACATTTAAAAAAAATTTTGTGTAACACACATAAAAGTATACCAATTTTAACTATAGAGCTTGATGAATCATTCAAAGTGTACAAACTTGTGTAGCCACCACCCTAGTCAAGAAATAGAATATTACCAGCAA
Organism: Delphinapterus leucas; assembly: GCF_059928025.1. Taxonomy (NCBI): domain Eukaryota; kingdom Metazoa; phylum Chordata; class Mammalia; order Artiodactyla; family Monodontidae; genus Delphinapterus; species Delphinapterus leucas. The sequence goes on along the minus strand of NC_143130.1, from coordinate 120,220,367 downwards.
CCTAGAAGCTCCCCTTACTCCTCCCTCCCATTATTACCTTCTTCCTCCCCAGCAATGGTAGGGCATTTAACTTTGGCTTTTCCTTTTTAGTGGCTAGATCCCCTCAGACTTCTTTCTCAATGAGGTGTATTTTGCTTGACCATTAGGAGAACCTTTTTACAGTCTGGCCAAAGCCAGCAGCTTTTTTTCTATGATTATTTTCCCCATCTGTTTAGAATTCACATCCACATTTTATTGTTGCCTCATCTAATCAAGTGAGGGAATGTCTAAAGAGTATGTGCTCCATAAACTACTTAATTTTCTGAAATACTCACTGCCAGGGGCTTAATGAGAAACCACCAAATCTTCTTTGGCTGTAAGTCTCTTCAGGACCCGTGCTTTTCAAAAGAGCCATTCCGTGCACGTGAACTGCTGTGAATTAAAAAAAAATTTTTTTCTTTAATTTTTGCTTAGGTCATAGTTCCTATCATATTTGTAGTTGTAGTAATGCACTTTATTATTTTTCTCTAGATTTATGCTTTAAGCAACATAACATACTGCATTTTCTTGTTATAAGTAGAAAAGTTAAAAGTAATCAGAAGATAGATCCAGTTTACACGTTAATGCAGAGCAAACGTCTTGCTGCTATCTCAGGATCTATATCATGATATCTCTGTGGACGCAGCCATGGCTTTCTCTGAGTGGGGACAATCTGTTACAAAATGGATCTAGGCTGCCTTAATAGCAGGACTCAGCTTTATTTTTATTCTTTGTCATTCTAATAGGACACTGTGGTTATTGAGTCCTTGTTTTAAAAAAAAGACTTTTAAAAGTTTTGGATAATGCCAAAGACACTGGTCTTGAGAAAAATTATTGAGATAATTTTCAACTGTATTTGGAGACTTTAATTCAGGCAAGAAATAAGTATAGATTCCATAATTATATTTATAAGAACTTTGAAACCGTATAATATAATTAGAAAAGACTGTAAACTTATTTTGAAAGCTACATGTGAGCACACTATGGAATATTGATTGTCTGCCTTCTGAGTGGACTGTTTTGAGCACTCTTATGTAAAATGTATTTAATACAGTGTTTCTATCTCAATGATAGAATATGGGACCTGGGGAAATGCACAGCTTTCCTCTCTCCAAGATCAATCCTTTTATTATCTTGAGGGCTTATTATGGTTTTTGAAAAGTACAGGATTGTTACTGGTGTAAATGTACATGATAGTCACTTAGGAACAATCCTGAAAGGAACACTGTGTGGGTCTGGGTCGTTGCTGAAGGGGGAGCATCATGTTTTCCATTTTCTCACCCAACTGTGTTCTAATCCAGACACGTGGAACTGCACAGATAACTCTTGCCAGTAGAAAGGTCAGGACAATAGCATCTCCAAACTAGATGTTGACCTGCCACTGTGCATAATAAAGTGCCAGTTGTTGGGTTTCTCTAGGATGTAAATCCAAGAAGGTGATATTTATGGGACTGTGGGGGTATAGCTGTCGTTGTATGAGTGCTATGAAATCAGTGTTGGATCAGAAGCCAGAAATTTCTTGCAATAGAAGCAGCGGCTGTAGCAGTAGTTCTCTACTCTCTATCGCATCCTTCTTGACCGGCACGTTCAAGTAGATCTTTCTGCATTGAGGAAATGTTCTATTTCTGTGCTGTCCAATACAGTAGCTGCTAGCCACAGGTGACTGTTGAGCACTTGAAATTTGGCCAGTGGGATTGAAGAAATTAATTTTTAATTTTATTTAATTATAATTATGTTTAAATGGTTATATATGGCTAGTAGCTACTGTATTGGACAGCACCATTTAGATTATGGATCTGTGCAAACCAAGCTATAATGTTTAAAATGTAAAAGAATGGACCGTATTGACCTGTGTATTTACATTGAAGTGGGGAGATTCTTTTGTGTTAATACATCAGAATAACATAATTCAATCTAACTTATGCTTCACTTTAAGCGATAAAATTCTTCCTAAACAATATAATGTTATTGGGCTTAAAATAACAGATACTTACTGTCTTATAGTTCTGGAGGCTAGAAGTCCAAAATCAATGTGTCAGCAGGGTTGGTTCATTCTGCAGGCAGTGAGGGAGAATCTAGCCTCTCTCTCCTAGCTTCTCGTGGTTACTGATAGTGCTAGGCATTCCTTGGCTCAAATAACATAATGTTTTTTAAACCACTGTAGTGTGGGCATTTCTTAAAGATGAATGCCTGTTCATATGAAAATAAGGAGATGTGGAATGAGCATTTCTGTTTTTATAGGAATGGCTGTGTTTAGCATGCAACAGACAAGAAAACTAGCTTCCAACTGTTAAGTATAGATTGTAACATAATTTTTTCTTGGTAAGTTTGCTTTTTGAATTCATAGGTCCCTTATCTTAGAGTCACATTCTCATAGCTTTTTGATTGATAGCAAAATATTTGGTTTCTCCTCGTCCTTAAAAATTTTAAGTCTCGGGCTTCCCTGGTGGCGCAGTGGTTGGGAGTCCGCCCGCCGATGCAGGGGACGCAGGTTCGTGCCCCGGTCCGGGAAGATCCCACATGCCGCTGAGTGGCTGGGCCGTGAGCCATGGCCGCTGAGCCTGCGCGTCTGGAGCCTGTGCTCCACAACGGGAGAGGCCACAATGGTGAGAGGCCTGTGTACCGCAAAAAAAAAAAAAAAAATTTTAACAGTCTCTTTTTTGACAGCTTGTCATTGCCTTTACCAAGTGTCAATCTGTCCCATCTTTACCAGAATAATTCCACCACCATTTAAAACTGGGATAAGAAATTATGTTGGTTTTAGTCCACTTCCAGCTTCCTAACCAGGTCTCTAGTTTTGAGTTTTCCATATGCCAGTGTGTATTATTTGAGACAAGACGATTGAATGTAGTAGCTAGAGAACTGACCTTTTTGCTCTTGAAACTTTACTTTGCATTTGATCAATGAAGATATTGGATTTTAGGTTTATACAAGTAAAAAAGAACAATTTCTCACCCATTCTGACTCTGTGCCATGTTAGTAATTGCCACACCCTCTTTCAAGCTTTCTTCATTGAGAGAAAAAAAGGCAGAAAAGCACTAGAAGTCAAAGATCTAGCTGCAGAGGAGGTCAAAACTGAGAGGGTGCTGGAAATGCATTGTGTAGTATTTTTTTTTAACATCTTTATTGGGGTATAATTGCTTTACAATGATGTGTTAGTTTCTGCTTTATAACAAAGTGAATCAGCTATACGTATACATATATCCCCATATCCCCTCCCTCTTGCATCTCCCTCCCACCCTCCCTATCCCACCCCTGTAGGTGGTCACAAAGCACCAAGCTGATCTCCCTGTGCTATGTGGCTGCTTCCCACTAGCTATCTATTTTACATTTGGTAGTGTATATATGTCCATGCCACTCTCTCACTTCATCCCAGCTTATCCTTCCCCCTCCCCGTGTCCTCAAGTCCATTCTCTACATTTACATCTTTATTCCTGTCCTGCCTCTAGGTTCATCAGAACCATTTTTTATTTTTTAGATTCCATATATATGTGTTAGCAAACAGTATTTGTTTTTCTCTTTCTGACTTCACTCTGTATGACAGACTCTAGGTCCATCCACCTCACTACAAATAACTCAATTTTGTTTCTTTTTATGGCTGAGTAATATTCCATTGTATATATGTGCCCCATCTTCTTTATCCATTCAACTGTCAATGGACACTTAGGTTGCTTCCACGTCCTGGCTATTGTAAATAGAGCTGCAATGAACATTTTGGTACATGACTCTTTTTGAATTATGGTTTTCTCAGGGTATATTCTCCATAGTGGGATTGCCAGGTTGTATGGTAGTTCTATTTTTAGATTTTTAAGGAACCTGCATACTGTTCTCCATAGTGGCTGTATCAGTTTACATTCCCACCAGCAGTGCAAGAGGGTTCTCTTTTCTCCACACCCTCCCCAGCATTTGTTGTTTGTAGATGTTTTTGATGATGGCCATTCTGACTGGTGTGAGGTGATACCTCATGTGCAACATTTAATTAAAGTTCAAGTCAGAGAAATTTGTTTTGGCCAAATGGCAGGTATCCATGTAGGCATCTACACAGGTATCCCTCTGCAGAGGCAGCTGATGAGTGGAAATTCCTGGCTTAGAATCCTGGCTCTGCTACTCCTAGCTGTGTGACCTCAGGCAAATTTCCTAAGCCCTTTGAGCCTCAGTTTCTCCATTTGTAAAACAAAGGTAAAAGTGCCCACTTTGCAAGGTTAATAGGATAACGTGTGCAATATGCTTGGGACTTGGTTGGCACTTAATAAATGGTAGTTATTATTAATCCTGCCTAACCCAAGGCTGTATTATTATAAAAGTGCTACCCCATCACTCTATTGTTTTCTTTTTTTAGTTTTTAAATTTATTATTATTTTTTGGCTGTGCTGCACAACATGTGGGATCTTAATTCCCTGACTAGGGATTGAACCCACAGCCCCTGCAGTGGAAGCCCAGAGTCTTAACCACTGGACCACCAGGGAAGTCCTCACTCTCCTGTTTTCCTTTTCAGTTTTACCTTAGTGGAACCTGGTGTTTTCATAACAAGGGTGGGCAAGCAGTATCTCTTTAATATTAGTATTGTAGAAACGTGTTTCAGGAATTTCCAGTAGACCCTGCTATTTTCTTTCAAGTCATATCAGTTGCATCTTCCCAAGCACAGGCCTGTAGCAAAAATATAATTCATTAGCTTCCAGAAAAACCTCTTCCTGGGAACTCTATTAAAGAAGAAAAAGAACCATTGATTTTCTAGGACTTTCTTTATAAGGGAGACTAAAATGTCCTTGTAAGCTCCTTGAAGGTAGGGAGGTGATGAACACATCTTGAATGTCCCTTTGTGCCCTGAATCTAGCAGCCACTTTGTACATGCTTGTTAAGTTGAATCAGATGGACATGTTCATGTAAACTTTTTGCTGTAATTGAACTATCATGTGGAGTTTATGGAAATCAGTGTGGTGACAAATAGCCTCTTATTTTTTTATGTTTCATTACATGTGTCGTATAATTTTGCCAAAAACATAAAATTATACACATATACATTCTTCCTTGCTAAACCTTCTTTTTTGTAGTCTCAATAACTTGTATGTGAAATGTACATTTACAGTAGTAATCTGGCATCACAAATAGGAAGTGAAGGATAAATACTATAGGTAGTATTAAATAAATTCTACAAATGAGTTTTCCTTCCTTAATTTAGGTATACAATGATAAGGGCATTGATATTGGTCAAATTCCATTTCAGTGGTTCCAGTAAAGCACCAGTGCTGCCAAACTTTGGCTGATGGTTTTGTAATGGTGTCTTGTTGAGCCAGTGTTAGTGAACTAACAGTTCTGTGACAGTCAGCACAACTAGTGCTCAGTTCAGTCCTTACTGATGACAAAACTGTATAACTCCTGACTGTAGTATACACACAGCAGGTGTGTAGGGAAGAAAGCCATCAGCCAGTCCATAGAGGAGCAATGCCCTGACTTATGATTAAAATAAAAATATAGATAGTATTTTTAACCTAAGTTGTGTTGGATAAAAAGAGATGCGATGAAAGACTTAGGACCATATCTTTATATATTATCCATTTTGTTGAAAATTATGATATCATTTGTCAGATGATAGGTTGAAAAATGTAACTGCTCCTTATTTATATGAAGAAAGAATATTTCTTTTTTGTTTGTTTGTTTTTGCGGTATGCGGGCCTCTCACTGTTGTGGCCTCTCCTTTGCGGAGCAAAGGCTCCGGATGTGCAGGCTCAGTGGCCATGGCTCATGGGCCCAGCTGCTCCATGGCATGTGGGATCTTCCCAGACCAGGGCACGAACCTGCGTCCCCTGCATCGGCAGGTGGACTCTCAACCACTGCACCACCAGGGAAGCCCAAAAGAATATTTCTTTTCAATTGTTAGGTACCTTGTGTTCCTTTTGACACTTACTCGATACAACGAAATCTTGCTGCAATATTTGGACAGCATTCAAAGTAACTGAAATACTGTATATCTCAGTTGACTTCTCACTGTGCTAGACCATAAGCACATAATGGATATTTAATGGGTTCAAAGACTTTGGAGTCTTTTGAAACAGAAAGTAAAGGGATTTCTAAACACTAAATCCTCCATTGAAGGCTGCCTGTTTCTAGTCTATCTTCACTGAAATAGAACAATAGTAATTGTAACTCATAAGGTAGATATTTATAAAGTACTTTCTAGTCGCTAAAAAGTGCTAGATCGTCCTGCCTTCTGAAGCTAATTATTATATGTGAAGTAATAAGTTAGCATTTGGGTAACTGATTTTCTGCCTATTAATCTAATCATAATTGTTATGTTTTGTTTTTTAAAATAATTGCTCTCTTACCATCAACTAGAATGTATGTTACTCCCACTTATCCTTTCACCAAATAGCAGAATTAAAGAAAATCTAACCCAGTGTAGAAACAAGGAAGTTAGAGACTTTCAATCCTTTTTTACCTTGTTTCTCTTTGTCCTCTCTAGGTGCATATTTGAAATCCAAATGATAGATTTTAGAAGTAGAATGGAACTTAGAGATCATCTAGTCCACTCACCTTTGTTTTATAGTGGCCTAAAGAGATCATATGATTTTCAGAAAATCATACAGCTAACTAGTGGCAGACCAGGGGCTTGTAGATTATAGATTCCGGACCCTTGGAGAATCTTCTCATAGCTGTTTACATTGACCTAAGTATCACCCCATTCCGTATGTGACTCTCCAGTGTTTAGGCATTTGAAGCCCTCTTTTTAGCAGAGTCCTTCCTTGAACAAGTAAACTGTCTAATTCCCCAATTTTACACATGTGGAAACTGACACTTAAAGAAGTTGTAATTTGTCCAAGGTCACACAGCTTTTTAGTAGCATAACCAGGACAAGAGCCTTGGCGTCCTGACTTTCACCTAGTGCACAGCTCTTTCTGTTGGGTGGCCATCTATCCAGGTCCCATTCACAGTTTACCCTATATTTGCATATAAGTGACATCTATAACCAAAAGAGGTCTTACTGATAATTGTAGCCTTGGAAATCAAACGCTGCAGCTTAAGAAAAGAATCATTATAACATGGGCATATGCTCAGGAATCGATTTTTATCTTTGCTACAGGTAACAATAATATACTGGGACAATCTGCTTAGTGTTGTATATGCCCTATGATGTAACCCTAGGTATTAATCGCAGGTCTGCAGTCTTTAAACTGGATACTTTATTTACAGGGTTGTTGACACATGTCCTTGGGCAAAGGTGATAAGAAATAGAAAATTCTGTTATTACTCAAGGTTCTAAATCAGTGCCCCTGAAGGAAAAATAAAATGAGAAGGAAGTACCTTTAAGAGGATATTATTTTTTTCTCTCTTTTAAAACCAACACAACTTAATTTGGGGAATTTGGAAAATATAGAAAAGCATAATGAAGAAAGTGAAAATCACTAATAACTCTCCCACCCAGTGATAATCATGGTTATTTTGATATATTTCTTTCTGGTCTTTATGTGTTTATAAATGTATATATAGGATCCTCATGATTCATTTTATAAAGTTTCATATTTTTAATTACATTGTAAGAATATTTCTGTCATTTTGTGAGTGTAAACACCACTTTTTAATGTAGGTATTCCACAATTTATTTAATCAATTCCCTGTTGTTGACTACATGTTCTTTCCAGTTTTTCACTATTTAAAAAACACATCATTGTATTAAACAGGAAAATTTGAAAGCCTAGTCAGAGGGAGTGTCTGGTGGGGCAACAGAATTAAGTGGCATGTTGATTTGCAGAGTTTGTTTTGTTCTGTTTTTCTTTTAGTTTTTAAAAATTGCTCCATAACAAGGGAAATCACATTCTTTACTTTCTGTACACCTGAACATTCTTATCTTGTTTGTTATATGTGCTTGTTTTCATTTAGTTGTTGATGATTGAAAGTGAGGATTGGAAGGGCAATTTGTCCAAAGCTGGCTCACTCAGCCTGGGTGCATTTATCTACCTTAAAGGATTATTGTGAGGATGAAATGACCAAATACATAAAAAGTGCATGGACAATGCCATCTACATGCTATATGCTCAAGTAATGTTAACTGTTATTTGTTTACTATTTGCTATACACTTTGGAAAACAGTGACTCACAGATAGGTGTTTGAGGGGGTGATATAGGATTCTCTGACCTTGGTTTGGTCTTATTCAGTTGTTTTACTGATTATTAATTGATGACTTCTCAGATGATTGTTTCTTCCACTGTGCTTCTATAGTATTTTATTTCATACATTTGTCCTCATATTAATTTTCTCGTATATATCTTTTTGGCTTATTTCTGATGGGAAGATTTTAAGGATATTGATGAAATGGAAAATACTTTTAAATGGATGATGAAGATGATGAAGGGTCTAGAAGTCATTTCTTATTGGGGGGGGAGTGTTTAGTCCAGAAAACAAAACATAATGAAGGATTATACTATTAACGTTAGATTAGGCTTCTGCATAACTCTAGAATGTATAATTTGGATTTATGAGTAAGAGTTACAAAGTGGTTTAACATAAGGAAGGGCTTGTAAACAATTAGAGGAATTCAACAAGAAAAAAATAATTATTCCTCGTCACAAGAGACATTCTCAGAAATGCTAGGAAGGCGTTTGAAGACCTATTAGGGCAAGGCATCATCCTAGTTGTCCTGGAGATAACGAAGATGGTTAAGTTCATCAAGAAAGAACAATGTTCTCACAAGGAAAAAAGTGTTCTCATCATGAGAAAAAAAAATGCTTTACTCTGAGGTGATGGTTGTTAACTAAACTTATTGTGGCAGTCATTTCATGGTATATACATATATCAAATCATTATGTTGCACACCTTAAACTAATAGTGTTACCTGTCAACTGTACCTCAATAAAACGGGAGAAAAAAGGAAAGAAAAATGTAACATAATAGAACATGATAAGGGGGATAGAGAGACTGTTGTCGGTAGAGATCAGAAGAGTTTACTGCTGTCTCGGGGCATAAGGGAACATGATGAAGGACATGACTTTCGAGCTGGTTTTTGAAAGAGAGAAAGATTGGAGCATGAGAGGAGATGGGGTATAAGGAAGGGTGTCAGCTTCTCCAGCATGAATTCCCCACTCATGGTGTTTAATGAAGTCAGCACTTTTTTAGTTAAAACAGATTGCGTGCTTGTATCCATATATTGCTAAATTATTATGTGCCTCTCACTCTTTTTTACACTTCCCTCCCCTCATTTGCATTTGTATGCCATTTTATTCCCACCCAAAATGTCAGTGAGATTAAGAGCATTGAATTAATTGAGCTCACATTCACACAACTTACCTCAAGGTCAAAATCACGCCCCATCAGGTAATCAGCCAAAACAAAGGACCAAATAACTGAAGACGGTAAGGATATCATGAAAATTGAGGTTAGTCTTCAATAATTTTCTCGAGCTTTATCCAAGAGCAAGTGGGGTTATTAAACTTTTTGCTCAGCACAAGTGGTCTGGAGTTTTGAAAAAGTTTGAAAATTACTTTGAAAGGGTGCGTGGCCACCTGCTATGCCCTTGGGGTGTTTCCTGAAGTCACCAAGGTTAAAAGACCTTGGCCATGATACTTTTTGCAAAAAAATGTTTATTTGGCCCTTTTATTAGCTTCAGACTGTCCTGACCTCCTTTAATGAGTGACCTCAGCTCTGTAACATCCAGCACAGCTCTCTCAATTTTCCCCTTATAAGAGGAAATAATAAAAGGATGAGGCTGGTAGTGCTTATACCAATTAGGACATTTTCACTCCTCAAGGTGTCGAATATATTTTTTCTACTTATATAAAATATATGGAAAACTTCTGCATAGTGTTCTCTCGTTGCTGGGCCTGCTGGAAATGCTGCCACTTATTAACGCCAAGAAGAGGACCTTAGAAAAAAACATCCCAGGTCTTTTCCTTGACAATTTTTTTTTATCCCCCAAATTGAGCCAACGTGCCTGGTAATGAAACTTGAAGGATGGCAGACCTACTGTAGTGTGCAGCATCTTTTTATTCAACGGACCAAGGTGAAGTGGTCAGTGATGGTTTCCCTTGTGCTGCATCAGTGGCCTCACCTACGTCCTCTGCAGTACAGAGTTGGCAGCTATGCTTGGTGGCCTTTGTTTCTAACTCTGGAAGTCAGAGAGGACTTAAAATTGGCATTGCATTCTCAGAGAACTGAAGGCAGTATTGATGAACATGAAATCCCTTTTGGTCATTTAAAAACATTTGTGATTTTTACTTTCTGTAACACATTTTATAATAACTTTTCAAGACATTTTCTTTCATTAAATGCATGTAAAATATATGCCTATTATCATAAGGTCTAAAGCCTGGGACTTCCCTGGTGGCACAGTGGTTAAGACTCCATGCACCCAAAGCAGGGGGCCCGGGTTCGATCCCTGGTCAGGGAACTAGATCCCACATGCATGCCACAACTAAGAGTTCACATGCCACAACTAAGGAGACTGTGAGCCGCAATTAAGGAGCACACCTGCTGCAACTAAGATCCAGTGCAACCAGATTAAAAAAAAAAAGTCTAAAGCCCAATTGTTTAAAACACAGATCGATTGAACTTGGAGGTGGTGGATGACGAGATAATTTGCTCCACTAACTTTTATATAAAACTTCGAAGTTATTAGAGGAAGGGGAAAAGTCTCTTAATTCTGATTCATTTCATAGTCAGTTTACTTAAAGAACAACTTTCTTGAAGTTTTGAGTTATTAAATTTACAAGGTGTAAAAATGTCTATTATTATATTTTTGTAGTTAAATTTTAATATAATTCTTATAGCTTATATGAAGTGTGTTCTTCATTGGATAGATTCACAGAAATGTTTCTATCTTATTTTCTACTTTCTAATATTTTCTTTTTTTTTGGCCACACCATGCAGCTTGCGGGATCTTAGTTCCCCAACCAGGGATTAGACCCACGCCCTCAGCAGTGAAGGTGCAGGGTCCTAACCACTGGACCGCCAGGGAATTCCCCTTATTTTCTACTTTCTATTTCTAAAGTCTGAACACTGAATCACCTTCTACCACTCATGTTGTTAGAGCACTGGTCCTTTATGACTACCTCTGTAAGAATGAGCACATCTTCTTTTTCCCCCTTGGGTCAATGGCCCTTCTTGAGCTTGAACCCCACGTTCAAGGATGTGGACTTTTGGTGTGTAAGCCAGGGCAGCAGAGGTGTTTTGTCAATGAGTAGCCTGTCTAACAGCTAACAAGACGGTAAATTTACCTTGTTCCTTCTAGACGTCTTTCATAGATCTAATATACCGGGGGAGAAAAGGTGTTTCGCTAAACAGGGTAGGAGTACATGTGATGGGACTGTGCCTCCTCCGAGCCGCTGATTCTCTCAGGCTGATTCTGTTGTATTCCTCTTTGCTTTGGATCTGAGACATGGCTGCAGTCATAAGTAATCTATTCAGTTTAGGAGTGAGAGATTCTAAATTAACATTTTTATTCTTTTGGAAAAGATAAATTGCTCAAGAAGTTAGTGATAAAACAAACTGGTGCTTTAACATTTATTTTAGCTAAATAATTCTTTACTGTTGTTAATTAAGAATGTGTTGCGTTTCATAGTACATGGATTTTGCCTCTTAAGTCCTATAAATGTAATACCTAAATAATTCCCCGAGAAGCCCTCTTACCCTGAACCTTCCCATTTTACTTACTCTCCACCCACTCACTTTGGTAGTGGCCCCCCATTTGCCACAGTGGCCTCCTCTCTTCTGATAAATCCTGCCCTCAAGAAGGACCTAAGACTAGGATAATCATATAATTTATCAAGATTGATAAAGCAGAGTTTTAAATAATTATTCTAGGACAAGAGGTATCAACTGGCACTGTCCAGGAACTTACTGTCACCCTGTGGGATCATGCACAATAAGATCTACATACTTGATAATACATTTCAAATGTACCTCTCAGTGAGCTCTTTGCATTTTAATAGAGCTCAAATCTTTAAGTTAAAAAAAAAGCATGCTAATGATGGATTTTCAGATATCATTTTCTAGGTAAGGAGACTATTAGAGTCAAAGAATAAGTAGAAAAGCCCTAAAATATAGTTCAGTGAATTACTCTGCCTAAATTTGAGGCTGTCTTTATTGACTCATTAGTAGTTGTCTCAATCCTTATCTTCAAAATAAGAAAAATAAGTTGTATTGTCATCAATAATAGGATGAATAAATTAATTGTATATATTGCCTTTTTGGGAGGGGGAATCCACAAAAAAAGTCATTTTGTAGTTAAAAATATTTGTTAATTTAGTAAAGCATATATACTATATTTAGTAATTGAACCTTTCCTCCAAAATGACAAACATAAAAATTACGTGTTTGGTGAATTTTATGTGTCCAGTAGCTACTTCCTTTTGCTTTGTTATCCTGTATTTTTATCCTAAGATTGCTCCTTGTATTTCAGCATTTAAGAAGGAGATGGCAGTATTGAGCCTTGGCTCTCACTTGACACTATCTGAAGGAGTTTAAAATTCTTCATAAGAAGTATCACTTTAGCTAAATTCAGTTTCATCTCTTGGGATTTCATTTTCTACCCTCACTCCGCTTTGTAATTCCATATGGAGAATGAAAGAGTGCTCTAATATATGTTATATTAGATCTGTCATACAAAGATACTATCAAATTACTTATTCTCATTTCTGCACATCTAAGAACGCCGATTTATGGGACACATAGAAATAACCCTCTTCCGAAATAAAATGAGGGCCAGCTCTTAAGTGCAAAAATATGTTTACAATGTGCCTGTTTTCCTAAGGCTTTGACAGGAAGAATTAACTTTACATTTCCAAAACACAAAACCTTTGCTGAGCCATGTCTTATGGTAAATAAACTGCTCTCTGCGAATAAATTTTTCTTTTCTTTAGGGCAGTAGGCTACTGCTAAGAAAATGACTTTTTCCGGGGCTGATGCCCTGAAAAAAAGTTTAGATGATGAGAGGAATTATTTACTTAGTCTCCATTCACATCCACTGTTTTGCCTGCATTCCAAGTTTCAAAAGGATGATTCATATACCTTTTAGCTCTATGTTGAAAAATAAAATGAGTAACAGTGCCCTTTGTCAATGCCGAAAGCAATTTAACAGTGCATTTTTAGGTTATAAACTTTGAGAAAGATAGAATGCTACCATGTAAAGTTGTAATAAGTTGTTTTTAAAAGTGTAAGCCAAGATTAGCAAACTAAGCTGCCATGTCAAACGATATGAAACAGCCGTTGGAATGGCACCCAATACTACAAGTTATATTTTGAAAAGCTGTCCTACCATGCTTAAAATATGTAAAAGCAATATTTTAACACGTGAGATTATGTGGGTTTCTTTGAAATCTGGGCAATTAAACCACATGCAAAAAGATGTGTAATTGTTTAGTTTGATTATCATTGATAGTGGGATTTTCTTTTGTGCCTTAATTTTTATATGTTTAAAATTATTGTTGAAATGTTACGTGACGAATAATTTATGGATTTAACTAAGACAGCAAGCCTATTTGGTTTCCATTATAAGTGAAGGACCCAACAACAACATCTTCATTTCATATTGTTCCGATAAATTTAATGACATTATTATTTTTTTGAACCAAAAGGAAATTTCTTCTCAGCTGGATTCTTTCACTGTAGGTTTTAATCGCAAACTTTGAAAATGAGAACATAGCTATTATTTTTTATTAAAAGGATATGTTCTGGTTAGTTTGGAAAGGTCTGCTTAGTAAAGGCTTCCAATAGCATGTCTAAGGACTTAAAATGTAATGCTGAAGTTAGAGGATATAACATATGCCTTTGGTACCAGTGTGTCTTGTGTGTTGTAAGATGCACACACGGCCAATGCACAGGCCTGGTAAGAAAGTTTATACCACTCTCAGAACTCCAATTAAGAGTAGCCTACTGGGCTTCCCTGGTGGCGCAGTGGTTGAGAGTCCGCCTGCCGACGCAGGGGACACGGGTTCGTGCCCCGGTCCGGGAAGATCCCACATGCCGCGGAGCGGCTGGGCCCGTGAGCCATGGCCACTGGGCCTGCGCGTCCGGAGCCTGTGCTCCGCAATGGGAGAGGCCACAACAGTGAGAGGCCCGTGTACCGCAAAAAAAAAAAAAAAAAAAAAAAAAGAGTAGCCTACTTACAGATTCGTTACTTTGGGTGGGACAAAGGTATTACATTCAGTACCAAGCCCATCCTGTGAGGTGGGTAGAAGTGAGAGATTGTATATTGTGTGCCATGATGCTTGAAACACAGTGTCTTATGCATAACATGTGTTCACTTAATATATTCTGGCTGATTTAAATTTTATGACTATCCTTGCTCAATAATTTCAACTCTGTTTTTAAAAAAACAGCTCATCCTTTAAAAAATCATTTTGAACTTTCTTAGCCTTCGTGTTAGAGTAGGATTGTTTTTCTGGAGAAGTTCTATTTTAAATAAATAAGTCTATGATGTGAATTTCTTTAAAATATATTTCTACTACATGTATTTTTGTATTTTATTTTATTTTTTTGGCCACACTGCATGGCTTGTGGGATCTTAGTTCCATGACCAGGGATTGAACCCGGGCCCTCAGCAGTGAGAGCACGGAGTCCTAACTACTGGACCACCAGGGAATTCCCTTTATATTTTCACTCTTAACGTAGTTGTTAAGTAGAAGAAACACTTGAAATAGTTAAATATTTTAGTTGAAGTGCTGAATAGTTAGAATCATAGTATCTGAAGCATTCATTGGTTTTTACCTCAATTAGAATGTGCTTTACACTTGCTAGATATGATATCTTATGCTGGTATAGAATGAAGCAATTCACTGGACATGATGTTTCAGTCATGCTTTAGTTGTCTCACCAGTATTTTAACCTTTTAGATATCTTTGAGGCTGAATGCTGTTATCAGCAGAATCCCCTTAACTTTTCTCAGCAACCTGAATAGGTACAATGTCAAAGTTAAATATACTCTCCTAACCCTAGATGGATTTCTAGGAGGAACAAGTGTTAGGAAAATGCGGGGCACTAGAATTATTAGTGTTTCTACATAAAGTGAAGAAGCCCTGAGGAGAGCCTTTCAGTACTTTGGAGTTATGTAGTAATGCGGTGAAGAAATTGGTGCGTGTTCTCCCTCTCCCACCAGTCCTTCCTGTGTCTTCCACGCAGGGGCAGGCCTTATATTCTTTTGCTAGTGATGTGTGATCCTTATTAAAAAAATCCTCTTGATGTTTATTCATTCAAATGTTCGTCAGACTCTTCCATAAACTAGTGATACAGAGGAGGAGAACTAAAAATGGCCCTGTCCTGTTTTCAATACTCTGTAGCATCAATTCCTGGCAAACTTCAGTGGGGCCTTGGCAGTGCTGCCCTCCCCGACGTGTGCTTCATTATGGTGTGTAAAGAGCCACCTCTCTTAGCCAGGCTTGTCAGGATATAGCCCAAGGGAGAAGACGCCAGAGAGTCTAGGATATTTGTTCTTAAAGAAACTCCTTGATGGAGTGGTCAGGGCACATATATTAGCCAAAGGCTTGATGATATGCTGGTATCTGGCCATCCCGCATTTGGAGCAGGATATTATTCTGGATAGAAACGTCATTATTTCAATCTCTTTGGAGCCAGAACAATTGTTATCTTCAGCTGAAGTGCCTATTGTGTCTAGATATGTGCCCAAAAGAACTCACTTGACATAATTTTACCAGAATACCATAGAAACTTGATTTGAATACAAAAGAGAAAGCATCAAGATTCAGCTTTTCTGAAAAACAAAAGTGAAAACCAGCAGTACCCCCCCTGCCCCAATAAAATGACATTCTGTTTAAGTTGTCCCACACTTCCTCACATCTACTTCCTTCCATGTGCTGCTAATTAGAATGAAGCTCTGCGATATATTGATAATGTGAAATTAAACAGATTGTTTACTCACTCTTAAAAATAGCATGTTTTATTAGAACAACCTCAGAGGGCCATTAAAGAAAATGATTTAAGTATTGCGCAGCAACAAATAATAGTGTCTAGTAAAATTGGATTTTTTTAACCTTCTAATATACTTGGTCTGTTTAGAAAACAAATACATTTAATTGTTTCCATCTCTTAAATATGTCTAGTGAGTTCAGTTTTTAGTTGCTGTACAAATAAATTGGTCCTAGTTGCATTGCTTTCTTTTAAACATCATTTCAAATTAGGGCTTAATGTGGTTTGAGCATTTTGCCAGAACAGTCATCCTACTTTTGTCTGAGGGTGGTTGATTACATCTATCTTTTCCCGCTTACAAATGCCAATATATTTAGAGGAATGCAAACCCAACCCTGAGACCATTTGTCATCACACGTTGATTGTGACTCTATGTTTTATTATCGTACATAGGAGGAAAAGCAAACAATAAAGAGTCTGAGGAAAAATGGAATGTCAAGACACGCTAAACATTTTTATTACATCACCATGTTCAACCTATTTTTCTCTACCACTTTTAATGCTTAATTACCTGGATTATTAAAAAATATATAAATACCTTCTCATGTTGGACTCAAAAATAGCTTTCATATATCTTAGTAGCAAATATTCAAGCAGGTGTAAAATATATTGAATGGAAGAGAGAAGTTTAGCATTATTATTTCAAAGCAAAAGTTTCAATAATTATATATGGTATTCTCCAAGTAACTAAAGAAAAGGCTCTGAGGAAAGAAGGCAATGTCAGTGATAAAATAACATATAATTGGTTTTGTGCCTGCATATATTCTGGGTGTTGTGTCTGTATTTGCCCAGTTTGTGTACACTCTCTATCACTCTCTATTTTATTGTCACGAGGAATGAAATTAACGAATTAAGAGACTAGAAATATTTAGTCAGTTCCACCCCAAATCCATCCCTCAAAACAAAATGGAAAGGTAGAGATGTTTGTGTGATAGGGAAAAAAAGGTGTATTTTTAAGCTCCATGTAATAGGAAACTAGTAGACAGCCATAGTGAACATAGGAGCATGGTGAATGATTTCAGCCTCCTGCTGAAAGTTCTTTTGGTCTGTTGAAATCTGAACCTAGCTGAAGTGTCTATGGAAACCCTCAGAGTCACTTTATGAAGCTTTCTTAGTGTGACTTGACACTGTAGGAACTGAGCTAAGTTAAGACTCCCTGGTGATTTTAGCCCTCATAATGTCGAGGCAGAGCCATTTATTGGGTGTTGTCTCTTTGCATCTATCCCTATATTTTTGTTTCCATTTTTTAATCATAATAAGGTAGAAGGAACTTATGTTAATTAGAATATAATCTAAGATGCCGTAATAAAGAGATCTTAAAATACAGAGACTCAAAAAAGGAAGAAGGCATACAGGAGTTTCTGTTCCGTAAGGTCAAGGAATATAGGTTACTTCTATTTTTCCCTGATTTCCCTAGAGTATGATCCCCTTCTGCATAGTAAAAGCTGGATTACCAGCACTATGTCCTCATCCCAGCCTGAAATGGTGGTGGTGTGGTCATAAGTAAGGAGGAGAAGCAACTTCCTTAATAAAGATATGACCTGAAATTGCTTACATCACTTTCTTTAACATCCCATTGGCTGGAACTTAGTCATATGGCCACTCCTAGCTGCAAAGGACTCTGGGAAGTGTAGTTGGGAATAGGCAATTATGTGTTCAGCTAAAAGTAAGTGGTAATGGTGGGGTTTTCTATTACCAAAAGGAAAGAAGAGTGGAATGAGTATTGGAGTGGTCTCTGCCAGAATGGTCTCTAACAGTTGTGATCTTCTCTAATTCAAATTCCTGATTTTCTTTATTTCTCTTCCCTTTACTCTCCTTTCTCCCTCTTTATTCTTATTCTTCTTTGCTTATTGCTTCCTTTCCCTTATTTTATTCTGTAGTAACGACAATGCTAATATTCAGCGTAAATAGCTAGTGTTCATCAGTGGCCTGTGCCCTGTAGGAAGTAGATAGAAAAAGAAAGAAACAAAAGAGCAAAAGTGAGAGAGAGAAAGGAGGAAAAGAGGAAGAAAGAAATAAGGAAGGAAAGAAAGAACGGGAGGAAAAGAAAGAAAATGAAGGAAATGAAATAAGACTATAAGCCTTAGGAAGGCAGGGATTTTTGTCTGTGTTGTTCACAGCTGTGTCTCCACTATCTAGAATATTGCCCAGCTCATTGTTGGTACCCAAGTAATATTTGTTAAATGAATAGATTTATTTTTCCATCTCACTATTTGTCTTCAAGTTTATTTCAAACTTTCGGCTCTTCCAACATATATACTAGTTCTCCATTAGAAAAATCTTTCCTGAGTGCAAAGTAGTAGGAATTTGCTATCTACAAATTCTCAAACTGCCTCATAATAACAGACTTAACTTTTTTTGTTTTGTTTTGTTTTTATTTGTTTTATTTATTTATTTTTGGCTACATTGGATCTTCATTGCAGTGCGTGGGCTTCTCACTGCAGTAGCTTCTCTTGTTGCAGAGCATGGGCTGTAGGCATGCGGGCCTCAGTAGTTGTAGCACGAGGGCTCAGTAGTTGTGGCTCGCGGGCTCTAGAGTGCAGGCTCTGTAGTCGTGGTGCACGGGCTTAGTTGCTCCACAGTACGTGGGATCTTCCTGGACCAGGGCACGAACCTGTGTCCCTTGCATTGGCAGGCGGATTCTTAACCACTGCGCCACCAGGGAAGACCCAACAGACTTAACTTTGTTTTTAGTTTGGATTTCATCTTTGAATAACATTATAATTAGTTGTTTCTCTAAGGGATGGTTGGCATAGAATTATTATGTAAAAGAGCAAATGCACAGGAGGCAACCTATACCTTAAACATAATTTGGCTCTCCTTTGACAGGAACGTGATTGGCGAAACTCTGGTTTCCTGCCCTCTTTTCAACCAGAGCAGGTTCACTCTTATCATTTTAACAGGTTGGGTTCATTAGTAAATTTTGTTGAAAAAGAAAGGGGTTCTTATTCTAACAAAAGTTTAGAATCCTTCCATTGAACTCAACTTCCTTAATTTATAGTTGAAAACACTGAGGTCTAGAGAGATGTAATTTTTCAAAGATTTCAAAGGCAGAGCCTGGTCCAGAGTTTGTATCTCCTTATCCCTGGGCTGGATATTTTCCCACTACACTGTGCATGCACTGGTTCCCAAGCATCCTCATATCAGTGATTTAGCATTGTTGTTAAAAAGATGAGTACTTATCTTTTTACGGATTGTCTAGTGAGGTTTGGCATAAAATAGGAAACCAAGTTCTTCCAATAGTTTATAGTCTCTTAAAAACCAAATAACATGTATGATAAGTATTGATTCAAACAGGCTGTTCCCCCATTGTGAGTATTATATTATCAATTATTATTGTTGATAAATAGTTTGGGATGAAATGAAATATTTTCATTGCTATGGCTTTAACTGAGAGTTATTGAGTGCAGTATGGTGGGGTCCCTTACATAACTGAATCATGGTGCTGGGGAGGTTTTTGTGGGTGGGGATGACCCAGGCCCAGCACAGGGACTGGCCTGAAGAGAAACAAGTGACCCCATCACCTTCTCTTCTGCATTCTTCAACCCAAGCAGCAGGTACCTTCCTTGTATCTTTATCATGAAAAATTAAGTCTGTACATCCTGTGTTTTCGGTTCTGAGAAATAAAAGTTGAAGATTCCTTCATGCTTAGAAGGGCCTGTGTATGCCATATTTCAAATGGATGTTCTTAATACTTCAGAACTGAATGATACTCACCTGTCCTCTGTAAGCCTATTAGGTGATTTTGGTAAATGTGAAAGTTGCCTTCATCCTGCCATTTACTATCTTATTTTGCATTTAATAATGAAGCAAGTTCTCTAGGGACTAGTTTTCTGGCTAAGAAATGCCTTTGCAAACCAATACAAACTCTTAACATAAAACAAAAGTAATAGCAGTTCAGAGGGAATGAGCTTATGGATACCCTAGAGCATGGTTAGAAAGTCTGAAGTAGTGTTCATAAACTATTGTTTTATAGCAATTATACATTTTTTTTTCACAAGTATGAAAATGTTCTTCATGGAAAGCATGGGTCAACTTAAAGTCAGAAGTGCTGGTTCTTGGAATACTATGATGTTATAAAGAATACTCGTAAAATATTTTAATAATATGTATTAGTTTCATTATATATGTTTAAGCTGTTTTGGTTTTAGACATGCAATGTTAATAATTTTCACATCTCTGTGAGAAATCTAACTGGCAAAATATTATTTATTAAATTTCTGTTTTTATTTTCTTTCATAAAGACCTCAGATTATCTGTAAAAAAGAATTAGTCAACTATATGGCAGTTTTGCAATGTGAAAAATGTTGTGAAGCACTGAAGGTATAATCCCTACCATTATTTTCCATTCTGAGAAATGCCTCAGGAACCATGACAGAATCCAGGCCTATGAAAACCAAGTGACTTGCTTGCTCTTGGGCAGTTAGTTAGAAGTAGAGCTAAGGCTAGCATATGAGTCTCCTGACTGCATGATATCGTTTACTTTCACAACCACTCTTTATGACAGGTAAAGACAAAACGATTTTTCAAAAAGCCAAAATTGCATTTACGTATCTTGGCTTCGTATTTCACATTCTAATGACTAACAGATCAGATTTCACTGGAGCAAAAAATTAAGGGAATGCCACAAATCTGACCCATGTTTTTATGTACCAAAAGGTTTTTTCCTTCCCTCCTTCCCTCTCTCCTATCTTCTCTTCCTTCCTCCTTTCCTTCTTTCCTGCTTTTCCTTCCTTGATCCTTTCTTCTTCTATTTGACTAGAGATTTATTGCTGAATTGAAGCAGAGTTAGTTGTTATGGCAATTTTTCTTCCCAAAGGAAGATAGAATAATTCACACCATCATAATTCCTAGCCTTGTCTCAGTTTGAAGCATTTATTAAAAGCTCCCCCCCACTCACACAATATATTGTGATCTACAAAGCTGTGAATTTCATGGTGATCAACTGAATGAAACTTCTTAATTTATAGGGAAGGAAACTTTAACCTAAGCTCTGCTTTTGCAAAGTAGGACAAAATGTAAGAAAAAAATGCAAGGAATATACTTAGATTTCTTCCCTTATTTTCAAAGAGATGAGTGCATTTGGTGAGATAGTAAATCAAAGAGGAGCAAAGGAAGTGATAGACTGATATAATGGCCAATATATCAGAAAGTAGAGTGTGGCAAAGTGAATGGATAGAAATCAGGGAACAAAAACTTGAAAGTGGAGGAGAGATACAAAAAGATAAAAAGGATATAATACCTTTATCCATTTTAGTTGATCTTCTTCTTTCTGTATTTGTGAATTTCTATACCAAAAAGCCAGAACACAAAGGAATAGTCCCTCTCTCTCTCTCTCTCTCTTCTCTCTCACACACACACATACACACACACACAGTTACACCCCATGACAGAACTCACACCTTTTAATTCCTATTATGTACGTTATTTTCCTGGATTTCAACTCATTTCTATAGCAGCAAGGTCTCATTATACTTTTTCTTTTTAAAAAAACTATAGCTTTTCTTTCTGATGAATTACTTAGCAGTACTAGCCTTTTAAACTGTATTTTTAAATAACAAAACAGTTTATTCTTTTCATTCTGCTCATTTTTCTTGCCTATATGGAAATAATGAGCCAACCATAAAGTGGATATTATATAATGAAATTAGCAAAGCTTCCTTTTCAAGTTTCTTGACATAGTTTCTGGTTCAGTAATAATGGTTAAGAGTGACTTAATGATTTGTTTGTACTCTATCCTGACACCAAGGTTTCTATCACAAATGTTTGTTTTGTAAGAATAAAAAAGGCATTATAGGGGCTTCCCTGGCGGCGCAGTGGTTGAGAATCTGCCTGCCAATGCAGGGGACACGGGTTCGAGCCCTGGTCTGGGAAGATCTCACGGCCGCGGAGCAACTAAGCCCGTGTGCCACAACTACTGAGCCTACGCATCTGGAGCTTGTGCTCCGCAGCGAGAGGCCGCGATAGTGAGAGGCCCACGCACCACGATGAAGAGTGGCCCCCGCTTGCCGCAGGTAGAGAAAGCCCTCGCACAGAAACGAAGACCCAACACAGCCAAAAATAAATAGATAAATTTTTAAAAAAAAAGGCATTATATACTCAAGGGCAATGAGTCCGCTAACAAACGTAAAGCATCCACCTTCATGCGTTGTGCATGATGGGAGATCAGCAGTTATAGAAGCTTCCTATGCAGCTCTCTGACATTTGTAACATTGCAAAATATCTTACATTTATACTCTTTTTTTTTTTTTTTTTTTTGCGGTTCGCGGGCCTCTCACTCTTGTGGCCTCTCCCATTGCGGAGCACAGGCTCCGGACGCGCAGGCCCAGCGGCCATGGCTCACGGGCCCAGCCGCTCTGCGGCGTGTGGGATCTTCCCGGACCGGGGCACGAACCCGTGTCCCCTGCATCGGCAGGCAGACTCTCAACCACTGCGCCACCAGGGAAGCCCTATATTCTTCTTTATAATGCCACAATAATATCATCTTGGGAGGTAGAAAGAGAACAAACATTAGCATTCCTATTTTACAGATGGGGAAATTATGGGTAGCAAAGCTTAAGAGCCTTGCCCGTGGTAGCAGAATAGGGCTTTCTAAAAGATTGACCCTGTAATTTATTGCCCAAACTTGGACAGTATTGAGAGTGAAAGGGATACTATTAATAATTATTGGGACAATAGTTATGATTTTGGACTGTCTCAGGGAAACTGAGACCTATTGTCACTTTTACTAGGATCCACAACTGATTCTTACATATCTCCATTTCTCAATGGTTCTCAGACTTCCCTTCTGTTCTTGCTAAGTATGTACAAATAAATATATTATGACAGGGAATGGCTGGGTTTGAACTTCACTTATTAGCTGTGGGCTCTGGGCACACCTCGAGCACCTTAAACTTTCTCTACTTCAGTTTCTCAATGAAATGGGGGTGATAATAATACATTATAGGGATGTTATATGGCTTGAATGAGTAAAGTTCTTGGCATAGTGACTAGCACTTAGTAAGCACTATGTACTTGATAAATAAATATTTGAATATTGACCCTGATAACTACTTTTTAAAGGAAAAGTTAGAAGCTCTTTAGCGAAGAACATTATTTTTTATCCCAGAGCACATTTTCTGAATAAATTCTTGGAATATTGTCTACTTTTGGTGTACTTTGAATATCTATACCTGAAATTACTAATGTCTATACTAAGGCTTTCAAGGGACATGATCTTACTATCATGTTAGTATGTAGCACTATTAACATGTACATGGTAAGACAGCATTAGCAAGCTAATTCTCATCTTGGAGCATTTTGGATTTGTAATGAAATGAGATTTAATAATAACCTACCATTTCTTGAATTTTGCTAATAGAATTCTATTAATTCTATTCTATTCTACTAATAGACCCTTTATGTCTTTCTTTAAGCTAAGTAATCTGTTATAGTTGAGATCACTCAGTTTCTTCATTTTACTAACTCAGGATATCTGTTTTTTTCCCTTTTGGAATGGATAGCCTTGATTTATCCCCACACTGACTCTCCTCTTTCTTTCTTAAAATTGAAAATAAAATTAAAAAGCACAGTTTAAGATAGGAAACGCACAGAAAGGCATTTCCCCTGCAGTTTTGCATTGTGGTGATTTGGCCCTGAGGAAAAAGACCCACACCTCCAGCACCCCAGGACCTTGTGGGCTTCTGTTTTGGATTCAGGATTGGACACCTCATTTTCCTTTAACCCTTTAGACTTGCACCTTTTCAGTCAGACCACCTCTGACTAAAGCCATCACTGATTTGATGTCCACAACACAAAACTATCTGTTTTATTTTGTGCATGAGTGAGTCCAAATCTAACTCTTTCCTGTGCTTCAAAATTTGGCTTTATTCTCCATTATTTGGGAAAAATGGTGGCATCCAGTTCTGAATTTTTGATTTGATCCCTTTTCTATCTCCTCCCTTAAACTACCACCCTTAATATTTTCTCTGCCTTCCCAGTGATAACAATGCCATAGCTAGGGGAGGTAAAGGAGCAGGAAATCCTAGGCAGCTGGACAAAGCCCCAGAAAAAAGAGCTGCACATACATTACTTTTTTTTTTTTTTTGACTGCGTGGCACAGCATGCAGGATCTTAGTTTCCTGACCAGGGATCAAACCCGTGCCCCCTGAAGTGTAAGCGTGGAGTCTTAACCACTGGACCACTAGGGAAGTCCCATACGTTACACTTTTTTAAAGAAAGTAAAATTTCCAGTCCTAACTGCTGTAATTCATACATATAATAAAGTTATATTGTTTTCCAATAATTTAATATTTAATCATTACTTTTAAAATTTGTCAATTATTTTTATGTCTGTTATCTCATCTGCTGCATTACAATATTTGTGAAACAGATATTCTTGTTGTCCTCTTCTTACCGATGAAGAAACTGAAATGTGAGGGAACTCACATAAGACATTTAACACAGTCTATAAAAGTCAAAACTGGAATTATTAACGATAAAGAAGCAAATAAAATCACCCATAGTTCATCTCATTACCCAAATAAAACCACTGTTAACATTTTAGTGCATTGTCTTTCTTTTGCTTTTTCTATACATATATGGGTATTTGTATAAACATATTTAAATGTGTAATTTAACATAATTAACTGAATTTCTGTATTCTGCTTTTTAAAGTTATTCTTATATTGTAATGTCACTTAAATATCTTGGCAAATCTTTTTTTGCCACGCCACACAGCTTTAGGGATCTTAGTTCCCCCACCGGGAATTGAACCCAGGCCACAGCAGTGAAAGCTCCAAGTCCTAACCACTGGACCACCAGGGAATCCCCTTGGCAAATCATAATTTAAGATCCATTGCATGACTATAAAGTTTGTTAGACCATTCTTCTATTATTGAACATTTACTGTTTTCAAATTTTTAACAATTAAAAATATGATAACAGGCTTCCCTGGTGGCGCAGTGGTTGAGAGTCTGCCTGCTGATGCAGGGGACACGGGTTCATGCCCCGGTCCGGGAATATCCCACGTGCCGCAGAGTGGCTAGGCCCGTGAGCCATGGCCGCTGAGCCTGCGCGTCCGGAGCCTGTGCTCCGCAACGGGAGAGGCCACAACAGTGAGAGGCCTGCATACCGCAAAAAAAAAAAAAAAAAAGATAACATTATAATGAATGTCTTTGCATGTGAGTAGTTTTCATGTACCTAGTTATTACATTTTAATAGATAGTTGAGGTTTTTAAATCATAGGGTGGTATCTTTACCCACTGGCATCTCTTGTGATAAATGATTTTCATCAGTAAAATTGGCTAATATTCAGGGTAGATTCTATAGCCATCAAAAAAGGAACAATCTGATTTACAAAAGGAGTGAGTTTATGACCTTGACCACATGAGCATTTGTGTGTTCACACAGGGTCAGACAAGCAGACTTAGAGGAAGTAAGAAAGAAGAAAAATAAACATAGAAATGTAGAGTTTAAGTAGTGGAAGTTTTAGAGGTGGAAAACAGGAGGTATATCTGTGTTGGGAGAAATTGTACAAGTGAGAGAATGTCTGGTCAGTTAATAATTGTGCTTTGTTTAAAACTCCTCACAGCTATTTGGTATAGGCATTTTTAGATAAGATTAATACATTACTTTGCAGTACATGATAAAGGCTTTTCACGAGGCTTCTTTGTGAAATAATTATATTAGATCATTTTATTTAATTTCTTAATTTTTAATGGCTAATTAAGTTGGCTAACAGTGAAAGAGGAACAAATGAGCTGGATGACCCAGGGAATGATAGTAATAGCTAATATTTATTGAACTTTATGTTTTAGGCAGTATTCTAAGTTTACATATAATGCCTACAATATAAATTGTGTTCTGCAGCCACCCAACCTGGTAGGTTATTTTCCTCATTTCATTAATGTGGAAACTGAAGTTACATAAATTGCCCAAAGTCAGGTGTGCTGACTCCAGAGTCCATTCACTTGACCACTGTATTATACTGTCTCCGTTGTACAGCTCTACTCTACTGATTGTGCGCCACCGGGTATATCTGGATACAGTCAATAGGGAGTGGAGAAGTAGGCTCCCAACCTGAGTGGTGTCGGGAGGAGGAGGTCATCTGCTTGGTTTTTTTGTTGTTGTTTTGTGTTTTTTTGTGGTACGCGGGCCTCTCACTGTTGTGGCCTCTCCCGTTAAGGAGCACAGGCTCCGGACGCGCAGCCTCAGCGGCCATGGCTCACAGGCCCAGCCGCTCCGCGGCATGTGAGATCTTCCCGGACCGGGTTACGTGAACCCGCGTCCCCTGCATTGCAGGCGAACTCTCAACCACTGCGCCACCAGGGAAGCCCCATCTGCTTGTTTTAACTGGCCATATCTCCAGTGCCTAGAATGAATAATGAATCAATGGATGCCATTTCCACCTCAGTCTTAAGTAAGAGATATATCGAATTTGATGGACATCTGTTAAGTATCTACCCTGGGTTGGGCCCTGGGAAGACAAAGATGAATAAGACATGATCCTGAACTAAAGAAGCTCATAGTCTAAAAGGAAAATGGACATGAAAAATATGATTAGATTACAGTGTGGTATGACAAAGAGGGATGTATAAGACAGTGAAGAAGAGTGAAACCTTCAGGGAGGAAGTGACATTTGAACTGGGAGGAATAAAGATTGCCAGGGAGACAGGGGTGAGAGGGTCTGCTAGCAGAGCCTCCAGCTATGGAAGTTGGAGCACCACCTGTTGTTCGTTTTTAAATTAATTAAGAAGGAGTGCAATGCAGCATTTGGAGTTAGTCACACCTAGGTTCTTACCAACTATATGGTTTTACGCAAATTAGTCTTTCAGAGTTTAGGATTCTGAATCTGGAAAAGTAGGAAAAAATATGCTTACCTCAACACAAAGGTTAAAGAAGATATTGAGTTCCTAGTATAGAGCCTGTCATTGTTGATGCCCAGCAAATACTAATTATTAACACCTCAATTATGTAACTAAGAGAATGTGAAAAGCATCTTAGAACAAAGACTTTCTTACCTAAGGGGAGGAAGAAGAAGCCTGGCAAGGTCTACCAAATAAGTGCAGAATAATAAGGATAAAACAGTGTCCTTCTGGAGTTCAAATTCCATTTATGACTGCTAAATGGAGACTGCTAAGAATAAAAGGCCTTAAAAAGACTCGAGAGGATTCTTGGGACACAAATGACTGTTACATCAGAATATTTTGATGTGTTAAGTGTAAATTACTCAGAAGCATATTGATTAAATTTCCTTTCAGCAATGCACGGGTTTCAACGTTAACAAGAAAGAGATGCGAGAACAGAGCCCCTCCTGGGTTAGGAACTCTCTGATGTTTGCCTCAGGAGGGTTTTAGGTGGACTCACAGAGCAAAGGCTGAGAAATGCTCCCTGGGGAAGGTCAGGAGGAGAAGGAGCAGGGAAGGACATCATACCCTCGGCCCCAACTTTGGTGAAGTCCAAATGATTACAAATCAGTGTGGCCTCAACTCCAAAGGCTTGAAAAACATTCTAAGTCCTATTGGGAGTTTAGGTAATAGCCATCGGCCCACAAAATGGTAGATCATCTTTTCTTCACGTGAATGGTAAAATTCAGAACTCTTCCTGTAAAAGAGGATAGAGGATTCGCCAGACACCCAAAAGCAGAGAGTTCCTATGAAACCTTTCATAAGTGGTGTGAAGTGAAAGAAGCAGTTACCTTAGGACACATCTTGCTAACGGATGCACAAAAAAATTGAGATAAGGCTCAGATGCTCACAGACACAACAGTTCAAAGCTGTGGTGGCTTGATGCTGAGATGCTGAGTGTAGTTTTCTGGGAAGGAGCTTGGCGGTGACATGCTTGCCGCCATTCTCGCCACTCGGGAGTGCTGTTACACTCCCTGCAAAACAAATGATGAATGCTTATTTTCACTTTTCACCTTTTTTGCCTAAAAGCAAAAATCTTTGGATTTCTTTCAGTTAGCGAAAACAGGTACTAAAGTAGGTCTTTGATAACAGTGAAGACAAGTATAGAGAACTTTTGAAAAGCATGGGTTGACTGTAATATCCTGGAAAACCAAACCTCCTTTGTAGCAGAAATGGACTTGAAAAGAAATATGGTTGTTCTCTCCTTTTATAAACAAGAGACTCGAGGCCCAAGTAGGTGAAATGACCTGCCTAACACTCCCCAATGAGTTAGTGACAGAGCTGCAACAAGAAACAAGGTCATCTAAGGAATTTCACACTCAAGAAAATTACTTGACTTCATCAAGGCCACACCCTAGGTAAAGTGGGCACTGAGGAAATTTCAACCAAGATCTGTCTAGCTCCAGAGGCCACACACTTTCTACGACTCCACACTGCTGCTTTAGATTAATGAGGCATCCTTTTGGCAAAGGTAGCATATGTTCATATTACATTATGACAGTAGAGAAGGATATTAAATGAAAACTGAGTCCTCCTCCCTCTCAATGATCCTATCCCCTCTGCCCTCCACCAAAGCCCTTTATTTTCATTTCCTAGAGGTAAATACTGTAAACATTTTTTAGTATTTACTTTCAGAAACTGTGTGTGTCTTTTTAAAAAGTTTTTATTTGGAGAAAAGCTCAAACTTGCAAAAAAGTTGCAAGAATGATAGAAAGACACTTTTATCCAGATTCAGTGCTGTTCACATTTTGGCCCAGTTGCTTTATCATTTATTCTCTATAGCTGCCTCTCTGTCTGTATATCTGTCTACCTATCTATCTATCCATCCATCCATACATCGATATTATTTTTGTCTGAACCAGTTGAGAGTAAATAGTTAACACTGTGGCCCTTTAATTTCTGTCTTAGTCCATTGGGCTGTTATAACAGAATACTGTACACTGGATGGCTTATAAATAACAGAAATTTATTTCTCACAACTCTGGAGCTGGGAAGTCCAAAATCAAGGCATCTGCTGATTCAATGTCTTGGTGAGGGCCTGATTCCTGATTCTCAAATGGCTGTCTGTCTTCTCGCTCTGTCCTCACAGAGCAGAAGGGGTGAGGGAGTCCTCTGGTCTCTTTTGTAAGGGCACTAATCCCATTCATGAGAGCTCCATCCTCATGACCTAATCATCTCCCAGAGGCCCATCTCTAAATACCATCATATCAGGCATTAGGATTCAACATATGAATTTTGGGGAGACATAATCGTTCAGTCTGTAGTAATCCCTAAATATTTCAGTGTGTATTTCCTAAGAATTAGGATATTCATAAGCATAATGCAGTCATCAACTTCAATAAATTTGTCATTGATACAATACTTCTATCAGATTGATCCAACAATATATATTATAGTGTTTTTCCCCCATCAGGTCTAGTTTAGGATCTTGCATTGCACTTAGTTGTTATATCTCATGAGTCCCTGTCAATCTGGAATAATTCTTCAGCTGTTCTTTTTTATCTATAACATTGACATTTTTGAAGAATTTAATAGATTTTCATTTTGGGTTTGTCTGATGTTTCTTCATGGTTAGTTACTGGCTATACCTTCTTGGGTGGAATACTATATAAGAGATATGGTGTTCTTTTAGGATATCAGAGGCAAACATGTTCATATGCGCCTCATTTGTGATGCCAATTAAGGTATTGTTTATAGATATCTTTTTTATTCATGCCCTTTCTTCCATATGCTTTTACTGAATAATATAGTTATTTCAATTCAACAATATTTATGGAGTGCATATGTGCCAAACACTGTTCTAGACCTTGGTGATATAGCAGAGGTCAAAACAGGCAAAATTCCTGCTCTTACAGAGCTTACATGTTATTTTGGACATGTATTTTATATTCCCATATGTAGAGCTATTTCAGTTTTTAAAAAACTGGATACTAGTTTTCTACTTTATTGTATTTATGTACCATAGTTTACTCAGCCAGTCACCACTGATGACATTTAACTTGTTTCCACCTTTTTTTTTTTTTTTTTGCTGTTACCAGCCATGCTACCATAAGCATCCTGCAATGTGGTATATTCCTCTAGATGCATGTGTGTAGGTATGTATATCTGTGTGTATGTATGAATGTTTGTGTGTATTTGTGGGTATGTGTGAGTGTTTCAGCAAGTATGTATGTGTGTGTATAAACTTGTTTATCTGTGGAATAATTCCCTTAAAAAAGAATTTATGAATCAAACAAATTTGGTTCTTACATTCTGATAGATGCTACCATTTCCCTCTAGTTTTTGTTTTCAGTACTGTGTATTTTGTCCTCAGTACAGTGCTTATTTCTCCCAGTCCTCACTGGGCATTGTCAAAGGTTTTCATCTTTTCCATACTAACTGGGATCATTTTAGCTGGACAGTCCAGCTTCTTCCAGGTCTGGCATGTAAAGTGCCTGGTTTTGTTTGATTGTTGCAGTGCTACTCATCTTGTCCTCCCCAAGACCCACCTCTGGTGAATGGAGAGACTGATCACAGGGTGGCTACTTGTATCTTTAGGAAAAAATGCCTGATTATTTTCTTCTTCCAGCTTTACTGAAGTATAATTGACAAAAATCGTATGTATTTAAGATATACGATGTAATGTTTTGGTATATGTGAATGGTTACCACAGTCAAACTAATGACCACATCCATCACCTCACATAGTTTCCTTATTTGTGTGTGAGAACAATTGCGATCTACTCTCTTAGCACATTTCAAGTATACAGTACAATATTGTTAACTGTAGTCACCATGTTGTATGTTAGAACTCCCAAACTTCTTTATCTCGTATATCTGAAGCTTTGTACTTTTTGAATAACATTTCCCCATTTCCCCCATCCTGCAGTCCCTGGAAATCACCATTCTACTCTAAAAGTTGGATTTTTTTAGATTCCACCTATAATTGAGAACATGCAGTATTTGTCTTTCTGAATCTGGCTTATTTCACTTAGTAGAATGTCCTCCAGGTTCATACATGTTGTCACAAATGACAAGATTTCTTCTTTTTTTAAGGCTGAATATTATTCCATTGTGTATATATGTATATGTATATATATATATATATATATATACATACACACACACACACACACACACACACACACAAGGTTGGCCAAAAGGTTCGTTTGGTTTTTTTCCATAAGATGGCTCTAGTAGCACTTAGTTGTCTTTAACTTCATTCGAAACAATTTTGTTAGATTGTATTGTGACAGTTGTCATATATCAGCGTGCATTAAAAAAAAAAAACTTATCAAAATTGGTGAATTTTTATGTAGCCATTTTAATATTGAAGATGTAAAAAAAAAAGCAACATTTTCAGCATACTGTGCTTTATTATTTCAAGAAAGGTAAAAACACAACTGAAACGCAAAAAAAGATTTGTGCAATGTATGGAGAAGGTGCTGTGACTGATCGAACGTGTCAAAAGTGGTTTGCAAAGTTTCGTGCTGGAGATTTCTCACTGGACGTTGCTCCACAGTTGGGTAGACCAGTTGAAGTTGATAGTGATCAGATTGAGACATTAGTTGAGAACAATCAGCGTTATACCACGTGGGAGATAGCCAACATACTCAAAATGTCCACATCAAGCACTGAAAATCATTTGCACCAGCTTGGTTATGTTAATTGCTTTGGTATTTGGGTTCCACATAAGTTAAGCGAAAAAAACCTTCTTGACCATATTTCTGCATGCGATTCTCTACTTAAACATAACGAAAACTTTCCATTTTTAAAACAAATTGTGATAGGCGATGGAAAGTGGATACTGTGTGATAATGTGGAACAGAAGAGATTGTGGGGCAAGCGAAATGAACCACCACCAACCACACCAAAGGCCGGTCTTCATCAAAAGAAGGTGATGTTGTGTATATGGTGGGATTGGAAGGGAGTCATCTATTATGAGCTTCTTCCGGAAAACCAAACGATTAATTCCAACAAGTACTGCTCCCAGTTAGACCACATGAAAGCAGCACTCAACGAAAAGCATCCGGAATTAGTCAACAGAAAACGCATAATCTTCCATCAGGATAAAGCAAGATCACATGTTTCTTTGATGACCAGGCAAAAAAACTGTTACAGCTTGGCTGGGAAGTTCTGATTCATTTGCCGTGTTCACCAGACATTGCACCTTCGTATTTCCATTTATTTCAGTCCTTACAAAATTTTCTTAATGGAAAAAATTTCAATTCCCTGGAAGACTGTAAAAGGCACCTGGAACAGTTCTTTGCGCAAAAAGATAAAAAGTTTTGGGAAGATGGAATTATGAAGTTGCCTGAAAAATGGCAGAAGATAATGGAACAAAAGAGTGAATATGTTGTTCAATAAAGTTCTTGGTGAACATGAAAAATGTGTCTTTTATTTTTACTTTAAAACCGAAGGAACTTTTTGGCCAACCATATATATATATATATATATATATATATGTATGTATATATCACATCTTCTTTATCCATTCATCCATTGATGGATGCTTATTAGATTGTTTCCTTTTCTTGGCTGTTTGAATGATGCTGCAGTAAACATGGGTTTGCAGATATCTCTTCAAGATACTGATTTCCTTTCCTTTGGATATATACCCAGTAGTGGGATTGCTGGACCATATGGTAGTTCTGTTTTTAATTTTTTGAGGAACCACCATACTGTTTTCCATAGCAGCATCATTTTACATTCCCACCAACAGTGTACAAGGGTTATAGTTTCTCTACAACCTTACAAACACTTGTTACTTTTTGTTTTTTTGATAATTGCCATTCTAACAGGTGTGAAGTGATATCTCATTGTGGTTTTGATTTGCACTCCTCTGATGACTAGTGATGTTGAGCATCTTTTCATATACCTGTATATCTTCTTTTGAGAAATGTCTATTCAGGTCCTTTGCCCATTTTTTTGTTTTTGAATTTTACTTTATTTTTTATACAGTAGGTTCTTATTAGTCATCAATTTAATACACATCAGTGTATACATGTCAAACCCAATCGCCCAATTCATCACACCACCACCACCCCCCCACCCGCAGCTTTTCCCCCTTGGTGTCCATACATTTGTTCTCTACATCTGTGTCTCAACTTCTGCCCTGCAAACCGGTTCATCTGTACCATTTTTCTAGGTTGCACATACATGCGTTAATATACGATATTGGTTTTACTCTTTCTGACTTACTTCACTCTGTATGATAGTCTCTAGATCCATCCATGTCTCAACAAGTGACCCAATTTCATTCCTTTTTATGTCTGAGTAATATTCCATTGTATATATGTACCACATCTTCTTTATCCTGTCGTCTGTCGATGGGGATTTACGTTGCTTACATGACCTGGCTATTGTAAATAGTGCTGCAATGAACATTAGGGTGCATGTGTCTTTTTGAATTATGATTTTCTCTGGGTATATGCCCAGTAGTGGGATTGCTGGATCATATGGTAATTCTATTTTTAGTGTTTTAAGGAACCTCCATACTGTTCTCCATAGTGGCTGTATCAATTCACATTCCCACCAACAATGCAAGAGGGTTCCCTTTTCTCCACACCCTCTCCAGCATTTGTTGTTTGTAGATTTTCCGATGATGCCCATTCTAACTGGTGTGAGGTGATACCTCATTGTAGTTTTGATTTGCATTTCTCTAATAATTAGTGATGTTGAGCAGCTTTTCATGTGCTTCTTGGCCATCTATATGTCTTCTTTCGAGAAATGTCTATTTAGGCCTTCTGCCCATTTTTAGATTGGGTTGTTTGTTTCCTTAATATTGAGCTGCATGAGCTGTTTATATATTTTAGAGATTAATCCTTTGTCTGTTGATTCGTTTGCAAATATTTTCTCCCATTCAGAGGGTTGTCTTTTCGTCTCATTTATGGTTTCCTTTGCTGTGCAAAAGTTTTGAAGTTTCATTAGGTCCCATTTGTTTACTTTTGTTTTTATTTGCATTACTCTAGAAGGTGGATCAAAAAACATCTTGCTGTGATTTATGCCAAAGAGTGTTCTTCCTGTGTTTTCCTCTAAGAGTTTTATAATGTCCGGTCTTACATTTAGGTCTCTAAACCATTTTGAGTTTATTTTTGTGTATGGTGTTAGGGAGTGTTCTAATTTCAATCTTTTACATGTAGCTGTCCAGTTTTCCCAGCACCACTTATTGAAGAGACTGTCTTTTCTCCATTGTATATCCTTGCTTCCTTTGTCATAGATTAGTTGACCATAGGTGCGTGGGTTTATCCCTGGGCTTTCTATCTTGTTCCATTGATCTGTGTTTCTGTTTTTGTGCCAGTACCATACTGCCTTGATTACTGTAGCTTTGTAGTATAGTCTGAAGTCAGGGAGTCTGATTCCTCCAGCTCCGTTTTTTTCCCTCAAGACTGCTTTGGCTATTCAGGGTCTTTTGTGTCTCCATACAAATTTTAAGATCTTTTGTTCTAGTTCTGTAAAAAATGCCATTGGTAATTTGATAGGGTTTGCATTGAATATGTAGATTGCTTTGGGTACTATAGTCATTTTTACAATGTTGATTCTTCCAATCCAAGCACATGGTATATCTCTCCATCTGTTGGTATCAGCTTTAATTTCGTTCATCAGTGTCTTATAGTTTTCTGCATACAGGTCTTTTGTCTCCCTAGGTAGTTTTATTCTTGGATATTTTATTCTTTTTGTTTCAATGGTAAATGGGAGTGTTTCCTTAATTTCTCTTTCAGATTTTTCATCATTAGTGTATAGGAATGCAAGAGATTTCTGTGCATTAATTTTGTATCCTGCAACTTTACCAGATTCATTGATTAGCTCTAGTAGTTTTCTGGTGGAATTTTTGGGATTCTCTATGTATAGTATCATGTCATCTGCAAACAGTGACAGTTTTACTTCTTTTCCAATTTGTATTCCTTTTATTTCTTTTTCTTTTCTGATTGCCATGGCTAGGACTTCCAAAACTATGTTGAATAATGGTGGCGACAGTGGACATCCTTGTCTTGTTCCTGATCTTAGAGGAAATGCTTTCAGTTTTTCACCATTGAGAATGATGTTTGCTGTGGGTTTGTCGTATATAGCCATTATTATGTTGAGGTAGGTTCCTTCTATGCCCACTTTCTGGAGAGTTTTTATCATAATTAGTGTTGAATTTTGGCATAAGCTTTTTCTGCATCTATTGAGATGATTGTATGGTTTTTATTCTTCAGTTTGTTAATATGGTGTATCACGTTGATTGATTTGTGTATATTGAAGAATTCTTGCATCCCTGGGATAAATCTCACTTGATCATGGTGTAAGATCCTTTTAATGTGTTGTTGGATTCTGTTTGCTAGTATTTTGTTGAGGAATTTTGCATCTGTACATCAGTGATATTGGTCTGTAATTTTCTTTTTTTGTAGTATCTTTGTCTGGTTTTGGTATCAGGGTGTTGGTGGCCTCATAGAATGAGTTTGGGAGTGTTTCTTCTTCTGCAATCTTTTGGAAGAATTTGAGAAGGATTGGTGTTAGCTCTTCTCTAAATGTTTGATAGAATTCACCTGTGAAGCCATCCTGTCCTGGACTTTTGTTTGCTGGAAGATTTTTAATCGCAGTTTCACTTTCATTACTTGTGATTGGTCTGTTCATATTTTCTATTTCTTCCTGGTTCAGCCTTGAAAGGTTATACCTTTCTGAGAATTTGCCCATTTCTTCCAGGTTGTCCATTTTATTGGCATAGAGTTGCTTGTAGTAGTCTCTTAGGATGCTTTGTACCTCTGCAGTGTCTGTTGTACCTTCTCCTTTTTAATTTCTAATTTTATTGATTTGAGTCCTTTCCCTCTTTTTCTTGATGAGTCTGGCTAATGGTTTATCAATTTTGTTTATCTTCTCAAAAAACCAGCTTTTAGTTTTATTGATCTTTGCTATTGTTTTCTTTGTTTCTATTTCATTTATTTCTGATCTGATCTTTATGATTTCTTTCCTTCTGCTATCTTTGGGTTTTGTTTGTTCTTCTTTCTCTAGTTCTTTTAGGTGTAAGGTTACATTGTTTATTTGAGATTTTTCTTGTTTCTTGAGGTAGGCTTGTATAGCTATAAACTTCCCTCTTAGAACTGATTTTGCTGCATCCCACAGATTTTGGATCGTCGTGTTTTCATTGTCATTTGTCTCTAAGTATTTTTTGATTTCCTCTTTGATTTCTTCAGTGATCTCTTGGTTATTTAGTAACGTATTGTTTAGCCTCCATGTGTTTGTGTTTTTTACATATTTTCCCTGTAATTCATTTCTATTCTCATAGCATTGTGGTCAGAAAAGATGCTTGATATGATTTCAATTTTCTTAAGTTTACTGAGGCTTGATCTGTGTCTCAAGATGTGATCTATCCTGGAGAATGCTCTGTGCGCACTTGGGAAGAAAGTCTAATCTGCTGTTTTTGGATGGAATGCCCTATAAATATCAATTAAATCTATCTGGTGTATTGTGTCATTTAAAGCTTCTGTTTCCTTATTTATTTTCATTTTGGATGATCTGTCCATTGGTGTAAGTGAGGTGTTAAAGTCCCGCACTATTATTGTGTTACTGTCGATTTCCTCTTTTATAGCTGTTGACAGTTGTCTTATGTATTGAGGTGCTCCTTTGTTGGGTGCATATATATTTATAATTGTTATATCTTCTTCTTGGATTGATCCCTTGATCATTATGTAGGGTCCTTCCTTGTCTCTTGTAACATTATTTTGAAGTCTATTATGAGTATTGCTACTCCAGCTTTCTTTTGATTTGCATTTGCATGGAATATCTTTTTCCATCCCCTCACTTTCAGTCTGTATGTTTCCCTAGGTCTGAAGTGGGTCTCTTGTAGACAGCATATATATGGGCCTTGTTTTTGTATCCATTCAGCAAGCCTGTGTCTTTTGGTTGGAACATTTAATCCATTCACGTTTAAGGTAATTATCAATATGTTTGTTCCTATGACCTTTTTCTTAACTGTTTTGGGTTTGTTTTTGTAGGTCCTTTTCTTCTCTTGTGTTCCCCACTTAGAGAAGTTCCTTTAGCATTTGTTGTAGAGCTAGTTTGGTGGTGCTGAATTCTCTTAGCTTTTGCTTGTCTGTAAAGCTTTTGATTTCTCCATCGAATCTGAATGAGATCCTTGCCGGTAGAATAATCTTGGTTGTAGATTCTTCCCTTTCATCACTTTAAGTATATCATGCCACTCCCTTCTGGCTTGTAGAGTTTCTGTTGAGAAATCAGCTGTTAATCTTATGGGAGTTCCCTTGTATGTTATTAGTCGTTTTTCCCTTGTTGCTTTCAATAATTTTTCTTTGTCTTTAATTTTTGCCAGTTTGATTACTATGTTTCTCGGTGTGTTTCTCCTTGGGTTTATCCTATGTGGGACTTGTTGCGCTTCCTGGACTTGGGTTGCTATTTCCTTTCCCATGTTAGGGAAGTTTTCGACTATAATCTCTTCAAATATTTTCTCGGGTACTTTCTCTCTCTCTTCTCCTTCTGGGACCCCTATAATGCAAATGTTGTTGCATTTAATGTTGTCCCAGTGGTCTCTTAGTCTGTCTTCATTTCTTTTCATTCTTTTTTCTTTATTCTGTTCTGCAGCAGTGAATTCCAGCATTCTGTCTTCCAGGTCACTTATCAATTCTTCTGCCTCAGTTATTCTGCTATTGATTCCTTGTAGTGTAGTTTTCATTTCAGTTAATGTATTTGTCATCTCTGTTTGTTCTTTATTTCTTCTCAGTCTTTGTTAAACATTTCCTTCATCTTCTCGATCTTTGCCTCCATTCTTTTTCCGAGGCCCTGTATCGTCTTCACTATCATTATTCTGAGTTCTTTTTCTGGAAGGTTGCCTATCTCCACTTCATTTAGTTGTTTTTCTGGGGTTTTATCTTGTTTCTTCATCTGGTACATAGCCCTCTGCCTTTTCATTTTGTCTGTCTTTCTGTGAATGTGGTTTTTGTTCCACAGGCTGCAGGATTGTAGTTCTTCTTGCTTCTGCTCTGCGCATTTTTTAAATTGGGTTGTTTTCTTGTTATTGAGTTACTTGAGGTCCTAGTATATTTTGGATATTAATCCCTTATCAGATAGTTTGCAGATATTTTGTTCCATTCTGGAGGTTGTTTTTTCACTCTGTTGATTGTTTCCTGTGCTATGCACAGCCTTTTAGTTTGATGCAGTCCCATTTTTTATTTTTGCTTTTGTTGCCTGTGCTTAGGGGTTCATATCCAAAAAATCATTGTCCAGAGCTATGTCAAGAAGCTTTTTCCTATATTTTCTTCTAGTAGTTTTACGGTTTCAGGTCTTACATTTAAATCTTTTTTTTTTTTTTTTTTTTTGCGGTATGTGGTCTTTTCACTGTTGTGGCCTCTCCCATTGCGGAGCACAGGCTCCGGACGCACAGGCTCAGCGACATGGCTCACGGGCCCAGCTGCTCTGTGACATGTGGGATCCTCCTGGACCGGGGCACAAACCCGTGTCCCCTGCATCGACAGGCAGACTCTCAACCACTGTGCCACCAGGGAAGCCCCACATTTAAATCTTTAATCCATTTTGAAATGATTTTTGTAAATGATATGAGATCAGGGTCCAATTTCATTCTTTTGCATGTGGGTATCCAGTTTTCTCAACACCATTTGTTGAAGAGACTGTCCTTTCCTTTTTGTCTGTTCTTGGCACTTTTGTCAAAGATCAGGTAATTATAAGTGTTTAGATTTATTTCTAGGCTCTCTATTCTGTTCCACTGATGTACATATCTATTTTTATGTTGGTAGCATACGGTTTTGATTACTATACCTTTGTAGTATAGTTTGAAATCAGGCAGAAGAACAATGCCTCCAGCTTTGTTCTTGCTCAAGATTACCTTGGCTAGCCATCGTCTTTTGTGGTACCATATGAATTTTAGGATTGATTTTTCTAGTTTTGTAAAGAATGATATTGGAATTTTGATAGGGATTGCATTGAATCTGTAGATTGCTTTGGGTAGTATGAACATTTTAAACAGCTAATTCTAGATTGAAATCTGTTAGGAAAGAAATCTTTAAAATCTAAATTCCATTCTTGACTACAATGCTGTGATGTAGGAATGTTATCTAGGACCTAGAGACATTTTAGTAGGAAGCTAATGAAATAGTATAATCATAGATATATAACTGAGAAAAATGTACATTTAGACCCAAATTTTTTTGTTATCTGCTATATTCTATGAAGAATGGGCTGTAACAGTCTCCAAAATTGCTAGAGTATCACACAAACATTTTTGAGACATATAGTAAACTGAAGAAGAAATATTTGTTCATGGCAGATGGCCTTAGAATTATTTTAAATGTGTAGCTAGGTGTCCTGATTTCTCTTTAAGATTATTACTGAGGTTATTTTGGTGGGGGGTGGTTAGGTAGAATTTCAACACCTTGGGAGAAAAATTCAGATTAAATGGGTTTTTGTTGTTGTTAAAGAAACCATTAATTTTTCCATTTATCCCTTATCCCTTCATCCCCTACCCGCCTGTTTTTTCCTGTAAGTCCTCTCCCCTCCATTCATCTTCCAAAAAGTAGGTGTGGATATTTTGAAAAGGAAGCCTCTTTCTTACATGCAATGAATTTTGCCCACAATGGGCTAATTGCCAAAGCAGTTGGCCACCTGTGGGAGTAATTAGTCACTTGTCAGTCATTCTGAAGTTAGTCAATTGCAGTTGCAATTTATTATATGCACAGTTTTGCATCCACAAATAACCGTAGCTGTTAAAACCACCCATGGAGAAAGAAAAGGTGGACAGAAAATTTTAAAAGTTAGCATATTGCTTTACATTTATGAACGAGGCTCGGGTAACATTCAGCCCTATTCATTTTATCCCAATCCACAGAAACTGAAATTAGGGATACTGAAGAAAATGTATTCCAAAGTTGTCTTACTTGGAGGGGTGGGCTGGAGATATGATCATGTTTTCTTTGTAATTTTACTTGATAAAGTAAAAAAATAATTTTTGATCAGTTATATTAAGATTTTAGCCTTCTATCGTACAGATGTATATAATGTAAAATGAATCACTTTATGTTTAAGGTAAGTATAACAAGAACTTTGTTCTCACAGGTGAGCAGCAATGTGATAGCAGCCATTTTGGTTAACCATTGTGTGGTTAACTTGGTTTACTGTTGTGATTACATCCATAGAAGGTATTCTCCATTCTACTGATTAAATTTTATATATTTATCAATGGCTGCTATTATCAGTCATGATGCCAGGAAGTAAAGAGTATATAAAAAGATGAACAAAAGATAAATCAGGTAATTAATGTCTCTCTGTGTGTGTGTGTGTGTGTA
The DNA here is from genome assembly GCF_059928025.1 of Delphinapterus leucas. NCBI lineage: Eukaryota > Metazoa > Chordata > Mammalia > Artiodactyla > Monodontidae > Delphinapterus > Delphinapterus leucas. Next base: position 120,180,286 of record NC_143130.1, on the reverse strand, counting down.
TGTGTGTGTATGTTAGGAGCAGGAGAGTAAAAACCAGCATGTAAATATATCAGGATTCTCTTGGGTACAGGAAAAACAGAATCTCACCCAAGTTGCCTTAAACAATGAAGGATATTTCTTAGTATTTATTAGTTATTGAATTGAAATATTAAAAAATAGAGTGGGATAAATGTGAGACTTTTTTCCAGGAGCACAACACTATCACCAAGGACCCAGATTCTTTGCATTTCTCTGCTCTGCTTTCCGTAGTGCCTGCTTCATCCTGAGGCTGGTTCCCACCATGGCTCTTACAGAGAGGAACTGTTTTTCCCAGATGAACTGAGCAAATATCTCCTCGTGTGTCATTAACCCAGACTGAGTCATGTACTTGTTCCTAAATGAATCGGTGTGGCCAAGGGGATGGATGCACTAATTGACTTAAAGGCCAGTAGCCTAGTCCTAGAGACAACTCCATTTAAACAGCATTAGTGGAAAATCTGAGACCTAGGTAGGTAGGGGGAGGAGGGAGATGGATGCTAGTAACCAAAACTGTCCACTACAGCAAATAACAATAATTCAAGTGCGGCAATAAGGTAGAGGCACAGCACAGAGTACTGTGTAAGGTGAGCTGGGTGTTGGTTGGCACCATTACTGCAATAGTTATAGGTGTCATCAATGTTCATGTTCCTAGTATGCTAAAGAACAGAGCATATTTGAAGGACTTTGTAGCTTACCATGTTATTAGGAATTCTGTGGCCACCTACTTTATCAGTTAGCTCATGGAGGCTTTGCTTGACTTTTAGGCTATGACCCTTGTTTATGCTTGACTTTTAGGCTATGACCGTTGTTTATGGAGACCTTCAGTGAGAAATCTGAATGGAGAAAGAAATGTATGAATGTGTACACAGTTGATCCTCATTATTTGCAGATTTAGTATTTGTGAATTTGTCTACTTGCTAAAATTTATTTGGAACCTCAAAATCAGTACTCGTGGTGCTTTCACGGTCATTTGTAGACATGTGCAGAGTGGTGAAAAATTTGAGTCATCTGAAGCCCATGTTCCCAGCTGGGGTCGAATGAGACAATGCTCTGCCTTCCTGTTTCAGCTCTCATGCTGTAAACATGTGTCCCTTTCACAGTCTATTTAGTGCCACATTCTTCACATTTTCGTGCCTTTTGTTGGTGATTTCACTGTTTAAAATGGGCCCCAAGCATAGTGTTGAAGTGCTGTCCAGTGTATCTAAATGCAGGAAGCCTGTGATGTGCCTTATGAGAAAATACATCTGTTAGGTAAGCTCTGTTCAGGACTGAGTTATAATGCTGTTGGTTGTGAGTTCAATATTAATAAATCAACTATGTATTAAAATAAGGTGTCTTTAAACTGAGACACACATAAAATAAAGTTAGGTACTGATTGGTTGATGAAAAGGATGTGACCAGAGGCTCTCAAGAACTCAGCCTTCTTATTTCCCTAGGAGCAATGGGTTTGGTATTCACTAATTCGGTGTTCACAGTGACTTTATAGAATATAACTTCTGCAAGTAATGAGAATCGACTATATACGTGTGACTGCATTCAAACAAATGAAGAAAATATCTTGGTGCTATATCCGGGCAAGGATTCAACCACAGAATTCTAGTATGTAAAGGGATAAATGCTTTATTTTTTCATTCCTGTTAGTTAAAAGGAAAGAGTTCAGAGTTTCTAAATAGTCCATTTGAGGAGACATATCCAATCTATCTGCATTTCTCTCCACCTGGACTCTTCCACCTACCTCTTCTCTATCTTCTCTGAAATGATAGGCCATGACTTACAGGCTTCAGCTGACTATAGCTTCAGCCTCATTCACAGGATGTAATAAACAATAACACATGATGAAATCTGCTGTCTTGTCAAAGACCACATTTATTATCTTCCTCTCCCTAATGCCCCAAAACCAAATGTCACAAAACTTTGAGCTGCCCCAGGAGATCATGAGTTGAGACCCACTAAGTAAATCGTGATGGGTAGGGTGAGGAGGTGTCTTCTGCACCTAGGGCTCTGCTTGCATCATTCCATTTGACTTTTGTTTCGCTCAAGCTTGGGGCTGTGTTGCCAGCAGCAAGTATGCTGACTGAAAACTGTCACAACAGCGATCATTACAATCTGGGAGTTGAGTTTGACTAGAACATATGTCTTCAATTTTAATAGCTCAGCTTCCCAGATGCCCTAAAGGAGAATATTGCCTGAGAAGGAGCTTTTCATGTAAGAATAATTTGTGTTAAGTAGCTCAGTGATCTGTTTGTTAGGTTAGAGCTGACAGTTTGTTTATATTTCTAAAGGGGTATGATGAATGGGGGAGAAGTTGATGCTAATTAGCCTAAATTGTTCCTAAGAATGTAGAGGGCTTTGCCAGTTTCATTGTTTCTGTTTCTTTGCACATTTTAAATAATTGAATGGAGCTCAGACCATTCATCATAATTTCAGGCAAGATGGAAATAAATGAATTTAGCACGGGTCTGCATGTGTAATGGAAGATGTCACTTTAAAGGGCAATTAGATAAGACATCAACTTGGGGCTAATGCAGACTAGTCTAATCCATTTGCATAAAAATATCAAACATGAACGTTTTCATTTACTCCATTAATTATCTCTGTCATCATAGGAGGATATAGTCCTTCTTTTTGAAAATCCATCTATGTCCATTAAAGAAGTAGTGCTGTGGTATAAAATTTGGGCTCAGGCTTCTGGACAAAAGATCTGTGGCCATCTCGCTAAGAAAGTACCCCCCCTCCCCCCCCCCACCCCGATGTCATCAGATGCCTCTAAGAAACCTGTTTGATGGTGGACTCAGTGCCTGGCCAGGTAGATAATGAAAAAGGCAGCAGAGAAACATTTTTGAAACTTGGGGTTCATATAATGGTATGAATTCCCCAGTAAGAGCTAATGTACAAGTGGGGGAATATTTTCATTATTTCTCAAGAGTTCTCATATATTTATTTCTCATGTATGCTGGGTTACATAGTGATATGATGCTAAGCCTATGATGTAACTTCCTATCTGAGTCGATCCAGCATTTCCTCTGGGTAATAAGGTTAACATAAATGGATTATTTTGTAAGAGTGTAGGAAAATATATATGTTTTGTTAACACACATTTTAAGAGTTAAAATAAGAAAAAATGAAACTAAATTTAGAAAAGCCTATGATTTTTTTCAAGCTTTTAATCCTCATTGGAGGCCATTCTTTTTTAATTTATGCACATAAAATACCACAGGAAGAGATGGTATAAATTTGTGGACTGTGGAGAATGAGTGAACATTTTTGAATCAGGATCTTTAAAAGGGGTGAAATTTGAGTATGATTAAGTTAGGAAAAAGCCTCGCTTACGGCGGAAGTCGGAGACTCTGTATACATTATGGGCATGTCATGGCTTTTAAAAAGTTATGTTAGACTTCTATACAAATTGTGAAGGAATTTGTATAACCCCAAACAAAATTCTGTGTGGTTCTGAACTTTACAAAGTTGAAAAAAGAGAGAGAAATAATGCTGGTTATTATTCTGATCAGGAGCAAACCTTACTGTCGGTGGGCTAGTTGCTTGTACTGCCTGGGTGTTTTCTTGGTCACTAGTTTTCTCGGAAGGAAATGATTCTAGGGCTATGCTAGCCATGTTTGTGCATATATGCCCTATAATTGACATTTATTAAGGAGACCTTCAGTTTGATGGATGACTGTCAGAGCCGACCCTGCTGGCTTTGAAGAGAGTTGACTTTGCTGAGTTTTGTTACATTAACTCATTAGAACTCTGCACTGCTTCAACCCGCTCTTTGTTTACTTTCTTATAATTAAGCTTTTTGAACAATTGATTTTCAGAGACTTGGCAGGGACCCATTCCCAACTCGGAGACTTTGCCTGACAGAAAAGTATGCAAGAGAACAAATATTCAAAATAAGAACCCGTGACTATTAAAAGTAAGGTTTTTGTACTCTCTTTAGTTAGCTGCCCAGTTAATGAATTGCTTTTAAATGTAAAATGGTTTATTAATTATCTTTATTTCATTAACTGCATTATTCCTCTACTTAAAAAATAAGTGAGTCCTACAAAAGCAACAGTGGTAGAAATATTTTCAAACCAGGGTATTTAAAATTAGAGCTTGTATGTATTATGATATTTTAGCAACAATGTAAGCAAATAATTAGGAAATAATTAGGAAAACAAAAGGCCATCTGAATTTAAAGATACATTTTCAAGAAAAAAAATGCATTATACATGCATTTAAACATTTGATTGTGAATAACCAATATGTCCAATTGTGTTTTAACTTTTACAATATGAAAATCCCCAAAGCTGTGATGACACGTTTAAAGTTAAAACTGATATTTCACTTTCTCTTTTAAAACTCCAAAGAAAGTACACATGAAAATGCTGAAAACGAGGATCTTTTCCAATATGCGTTGGTGAGACAAACCGTATTTCCTCTAGGCTTGATGTCCCTCTCACACACTATCTGGAGAGGCACAGAATGGTGATGTGGTGTTTGGTGTGTGCATTTTGAAATATTTTCAGTTGATAACTATAAAAACTAAACACTTGAGGAGAAAGGATGTGCTTTTACGAAAAGCAAACATGGTTGGAGAGTGTTTGCACTAGGATTTCAGACTCACTCATGGTTGTCTTTTTTCGGACTTGTTATAACTAGTTGATGAGGTGATTATCTGTGAGGTCTGTTTACCAAAGATGGAGGCTTGATGAGTAGGTGCATTCATCACGTTGTCCCAATATCTAGATGAGTGAGAAAGGAAAATAAAGAATGAATGAGGAAGGAAAAATAAACAGCATCTATTTATGAAAATGAAGACCATGCTGGGTCATAATTTACAGGCAGCTCTCTAAGTAATGGGCTCTTAAAGTAATTTTATGGGGAGTGCTACTGTAAAACTGTACTAGGTCACTTGACTGGTGTTCACAGAGGGAGAGGGAAAATGAAACTTGGTTGTTTTCAGGTCACAGATAATTCAACTTTCCTTGTTCTCTAAAAGGAACTTGAGTTAGCAGAAAATAGTTAGACTTCTTTGCCAATAAAGACAGCCTTTTAAGTTTAGTGATGAAGTTGATTCATTTGTATTTCATTCAGATGATGGAAGATACAAGTAATTGGCTCCCTTTTTGGTCCACGATGTTCAGTTAGTGCATTCACAGTTATTACTAGATTAAAAAAATGAATTCACAGGTCAAAACTTCTTTTATTGTGAAGGAAACTGGCAGTCATCAAAAGAACCATTAAAAACAGTTTAATGAGGAAATATGTGACTGTTTAAGAAAAGCGTCTAGTCTAAACTTAGCAGGAGGGCCATGGATCCTTTTCCTATGAGGCTGCAACAGTATAAGAAAATAGTCTTGCATCTTTTAGGCTTCTGCATAAATTTTCACTTCAGAAAGTCATTACTTTATCTGCACAAATAAAATATAATTTTACATGGAAAGCCTGAAGCTAAAGTAAAGTCTTCCTGCTAATTTTATATTAAAATGTGTGAAATTATGTTTTAAACTTTTACTTGATATATAAGTGGTAACTAAGACTTTAATTTTAAGTGCTTTTTCCTTTCGACCTAAAAACAATAACTAGCACTTATTGATGGTTCCTATGTAACAAGCCCAGTTCTAAGTACCCCACATGGTTAATATTTAGTCATCACAGCCCCTTGAGTTGGGTGCTATTATTATCTTCACTTTAAAGGTTATTAAACTGAGGTATAGAGAGGATAAGTAACTTGGACAGTGTCACACAGCTAGTAAACGGTAGATTGGGGATTTGAACAGAGGCATCCTGACTCCAGATTCAAGGCTCTTAACCACTCTGCAATGCAGTTCTTAGTTTGTTTAAGTAGTTGAAATCTATACATAAACGTTTAAATTCACCAAATTTATTATTCAAAAGACTTTTGGAATGGTATTCCAAAGAATATTTCATTATATTTAGAAACCTTTTCTAGAAGGAATATTGTGTTAATATACCTGTGCACATAGTAATATCCTTTTTTCTTAACTTTCGTATCCTGGCACATGACTAACAAAAGGGTTATAGGCTTAACAGTGTGGTCAAGTTTATACCACGTGTGGTTGTCGCATTTGGGGAGGGACAGGATTTGACCTGTGGCCTACCCAAGCAGTTGTAATATTGAGCCATATCATAACAGCGTTCTGCATTGTTTTAAAACACAACCATTATTTTGAAAAGGAGATAAAGAAACAACAGTAAAAAAAAAAAAAAGAAAGAAAATCTAGGCTCCAAGAAGTAGTTTCTATAAAAATTTGTCAAGTTTTCAGAAGTAAGTGTTTTGAAGTCTGTTTAACAAAGTCCAGCAATGTTTAGGTTCAATAAAGGAGGCTGGTTTTTATCACTAGAGTGGAGTAATGAATTCTGGGATAATCTAAGCTGATTAAGTGTTAAAAAATTATGGGTTTTTTTTTGTAACTTTAAGAAAGCGACATTGCAAAGTTGAGTGAATTACAGCTCATAAACCTCGTTGAAGAGAATTCAAAGGTATAAAATGCAGTACATAATTTTTGGGGGGATTTCAAACTCCTAGACAAAGAGATTTTGATCGTCCAGACATCTCTGAATTATCTAGCAGAATACAATGTCCATATAGGAAATACTCTGATGAGGAAACGGGTGAGACTCAACATTTTCATCTCAAAGTAAAAAAACAGAAAGTGTGCACAAAGATAAAACTTATTTGAAGAAATTTAAGCAGTAGATAAAATTTTTAGTGTTTATTTATTCACCAAAACTGATTGAATGTGTTCTGTGGTTTGAGTATACAGGAGTGAACAAGACAGAGGGGCACTAACGTTCTAGCAAAGGAGACAGGAATAAGCAAGTAATATAATGTCAGATAATCATAAGAGTTATAAAGAATGTAAAGCTGAATAAGGGGATAGAAAGTTATGTCATTTGGGGACATGTAGTGGTTTCTATTTTAAATAGAGTGGTTAGGGAAGGCTTCCCTGAGATTCGTTTTGAACAAAAATCTAAACAATAATACAGAGCAACAGTGGCATTTCTAGTATATTTGTCACCTGGGATAAATAATTTAACATTTCTCTCCTCTTTAGACAAAATTGTTTTTAGTAATATTCATGCAATGAAAGAATGATAATAATGGCCAGAAAAAAACAACAATGAAAAAAAGTTACTGAACTTCATGTATTATCATGCCAGTAACAAAATTATTTTAAAAAATAGAATAAACATACTGTACAAAAAAGGGGGGTGGAAGTAATGGATTAGTACTTTTTATCACATCATTTTTTTTATAAAAAGGGAAAAATAACATACATCATATGCGGTTTGCACTGTTTCACTATTTTAAATCTTTTTTTTTTGAACAGCTTTATTGAGATACACATGCTGTAAAATTCGCCTACTTAAATTGTATAATTCAGGGGTTTTTAGTAAACATATAGAGTTGTGCAGTTATCATCACAATCAATTTTAGAACATTTTCATCACCCCAAAAGAAAAACCCCATACTCTTTATCAATCACCTCTTGTTTCCCCATACCACCCCTCCTTCCCCCCAGTGCTAGGAAATGACAAATCCTCTTTCTGGGTCTATAGATTTGCTTGTTTTGGACATTTCACATAAATGGAATCATACATATGTTCTCATTTATGCCCAGTTTCTTTTATTTTGCATCATGTTTTTAATGTTCATCTGTGTCATAGCATTTATCAGTACTTCATTTCTGTATTGCTGAATAATATTCCGTTGCATGGATATACCATATTTTATTTATCTATTCATCAGTTGGTGGACACTTGGGTTGTTTCTACAGTTTTTCTATTATGAATAATGCTGTTATGAACACTTATGTGCAATATTTTATTTGAACATATGTTTATATTTTGGGGGTATATTCCTAGCAGTGCAATTACCAGATCATATGGCAATTCTATGTTAAATCTTCTGAAGAACCGTCAGACTGTTTTCCTAAGTGGCTGCATCATTTTACATCCCCAGCAGTAATGTATGAAGGGTCTAACTTCTCCAACACTCCTTGCCAATGCATGTTATTATCTAAAATTTTGATTCTGTCCATCTTTGTGGGTGTGAGGTGGTAGTTTATGGTGATTTTGATTTGCATTTCCCTGATGGCTAATGATGCTAAACATCTTTTCATTTTCTTATTGGCTATGTGTATGTTTTCTTTGCCCATTAAAAATTTTTAAAAATTTATTTTAAAAAATTTTGATATAATTTTAAAGGTTACTTTCCATTTATAGTTATTACAGAATATTAGCTATATTCCCCATGTTGTGCAACACATCCTAGAGCCTATCTTACACCCAATAGTTTGTACCTTTTACTTCCCACTCCTATATTGCCCCCTCCCCACACTAGTAACCACTAGTTTGTTTTCTATATCTGTGAGTCTGCTTCTTTTTTATTATATTCACTAGTTTGTTGTATTTTTTAGATTCCATACATAAGTGATATCATATAGTATTTGTTTTTCTCTGTCTGACTTATTTCACTTAGCATAATAGCCTCCAAGTCCATCCATGTTGCTATGAATGGCTAAATTTTGTTCTTTTTTATGGCTGAGTAGTATTCCATTGCATATGTATACCGCATCTTTATCCATTCATCTGTTGATGGACACTTAGGTTGCTTCCATATCTTGGCAATTGTAAATAATGCTGCTATGAACATTTGGGATTCATGTATCTTTTTGAATTGGTGTTTTTTGCTTTTTTCGGATATATACCCAGGAGTGGAATTGCTGGGTCATATGGTGGTTATATTTTTAGTTTTTTGAGAAACCTCCATAGAAGAAGAACAGTTTTCTACAGTTCTTTTCCCATTTTTAGTTGCTTTGTCTTTTTATTATTTAGTTGTAAGAATTCTTTATATATTCTAGATATGTCCTTTATTAGATTTATGATTTGCAAATATTTTCTCACATGCTATGGGTTTTCTTTTCATTTTCTTTTTTTTCTTTTTGGCTGTTTCAGGTCTTAGTTGGAGCACGTGGGATCTTTCGTTGTGGCATGTGGGCTTCTCTCTAGTTGTGGTGCGTGGGCTCCAGAGTGCATGGACTCAGTAGTTGTGGCGCACGGGCTCCAGAGTGTGCGGGCTCAGTAGTTGTGGCACATGGGCTCTCTAGTTGTGGCATGCAGGCTCAGTAGTTGTGGCATGCGGGCTTAGTTGCCCCCCAGCATGTGGTATTTTAGTTCACTGACCAGGGATGGAATCCATGTCCCCTGCATTGGAAGGTGGATTCTTAACTACTGGACCAGCAGGGAAGTCCCCCTTTTCATTTTCTTGATGGTTTCCTTTGAAGCACAAAAGTTTTTAATTTTGATAAAGTCCAATTTCTATTTTTCTTTTGTTGTTTGTGCTGTTGGTATTATCTAAAAACTATGGCCTAATCCAAGATCACAAAGATTTACACCTATTTCTTTTTCTAAAAGTTTTATAGTTTCAGGTCTTGCATTTGGGTCTTTGGTACATTTTGAGTTGATATGAGATGGGGGTCCAACTTTATTCTTTTGCATGTGGATATCCAGTTGTCCTAACACCATGTGTTGAAAAGACTTTTTCCCCCATTGAATTGTTTTGGCAATTTTGTTGAAAATTAATTGATTGTAAACGTGAGCATTTATTTCTGGACTCTCAATTATCTTCCACTGACATATGTGACTGTCTTTATGCCAGTACCGCACTGCCTTGATTACTGTATCTTTGCAGTGAGCTTTTAAGTTGAGAAATGTGATCTTCCAACTGTTCTTCTTTTTGAAGACTGTTTTGGCTGCTCTGGCCCCCTTGAATTTCCCTATGTTTAAAATCTGAACTACAAATCAAAATTCCAAGAAGTCAAATAAGATGACAGAATTGAAGTAAGTCAAGTTCTATGTCTTCATCTTTACAGTCACTTCCACAATTTATTTCAAATCTACTGTTTAAATTAAGAAATATGTAGTACAAACAAATGTTTGTAGTAACAAGCATTAAAAATATGTCATTACTACAAATATGTAGTAACATACAAAGGGGTTGTGTAGTAACACATAGTTTATCCCAAATAAACTATGACTATTCTGAAACTGTTGGGAATTTACTCTTCAGATGAGTGCAAGCTGAATATCTGTGTTTGTGTCTGTTGGGGTCCACCTGTATACCTGAGAGTTCTCCATATTAACTTCTCTGTAGAATACAATGTTTATTAAAGGACAAGTAACAAAATATTTTGGGTGGGAGCAGTATCTTATCACTAACATTGTTTAAAATCGCTGGTGCATGGTGATAAATAAAAAGTAGACTGACTTTTAGTTGGCTTTACTGTTGTTTTAAAATTCTCAAAATTGCCTGTATGCTGTGCTCCACCAGCCCACACTTGGGATGCTACTGAGGGGGAGCAAATCATTCTGAGACCTAGAGAAAGAGCTGCCCTGGAAGGGGGAACAGAAATGTTAAGGCCTTGAATGAGTTTGAGATCTTTAAGGAAATGAAAGAAGGCCATTATTGTAGCTAAAGAATAGAAGTGGGGGGTGAGTGGTAGGGCATGTGAGGTTGGAGAGACTGGCAGCCAGGGAAGGTAGTATCTTATTGCTGGGACTACCATGTGACTTGTGGTCCGACCTGTAGTACTTCTGAGGGTGAAAGAGGCCACTGTTAATTGTATCATGACTACTGTTAATTAATGTGATTTTCGACTTGGTTTGAATTTCAGATTTCTTGGCTACCAACAGGGTGAGCTTGGCAAGTTAAATATTCTTTCCGTACCTCTTTTTTTCATCTGGTAAAATAAGGATTATAATAATCCCTGCTTCATATGAGTGTTGTGAAGAGTTAATGGGATAAAGCACTTGCATTGTGTCTAGCAGTATGATAAGCACTTAGCATATGTTATTATTATAGTTAGGAAGAAGATAATTCTCATTAGATAAAACTATGAACGTGTTTTAGGTGCTGCATTGTGAATCAGTTCTAGAAGTATATACCTACAACTGTATACCCTAGAACAGTGTATCAGTGCCTGGCATGTAGCAGGCTCTTAATACTTGTTGACTGAATAAACAAATTTTGAACCCACGTGATAGTACTGTGTGGACTGAAAGAATGATTTCCATCCTATTACACCTCTTTTACTCTTGGAGCCTACCTTACCTGCTGATAAGTGTAAGAATAAGAAACATAAGCATAAGAAAATAAGAAAACATAAGCATAAGAAAATCCTGCCTCACAGCTGCAAACAATTTGATGTATTAAGCCAGTTAGGATAGATTTAAACTTGAAATCGATGAGACAGTTACATTGGGAGTTTCCTGGTGTTTGGGTATACAATGAACTTTAAACTTATTATACTATCTTCAAATAGAGGTAGTTGTAGAATTATATACTTTAAAATTAGTTTTATTTAGGTTGTTGTGCCGAATTATTGCTGAGTTAAACACAGAGTTACAAAATGCACTTTATTCACTACCACGGAAGAAATACTTCAAAAAATGACAACCCTAATTTCTATAGGAAAAATAATAGACCAAATTACTGTAAAGGGAGGCCTACAGAACGGGACCTACTATATCAGATATGAATGGTTTCTGTTTTGTCCAGTGGCTGTGTGATTGCCACAGCACGAAGTAAGTACTTGAGTGTGGGTGGGGAAAGGAAGAAGGAAGGGAACTAAAATTTTTGAATACCTATTATGGGCTAGGTACTTATGTGCTAGGAGATATGCATGTACTAATTCGTGGCTCAGAACCATCATGCGAGGTAGGTATCATCAATCTCTTTTCATTTCTGAGGACTGAAGCTTTAAAAAGACAAAAAAGAGAAATAAGTGGGCCAGATTTCTTGTCCAGGTGTCCCTATAAAACCCATTCTCTTTTTTACCACTACCTTTGGAAAGGGCAGTTATATAGAAAGTCGCTATGTGGTTTTCCAGAAAAGTTGCTGCATTGTCGTAGTTTCCTGGCTCGTTACTAACAACCTTAGATACTGACGAGATCCTAGTATGGTAATTGAATAGGATTATTTTTGCTAAGCCTTTATGTTTAGCCAGAGTTGATCTAATTCATTCCATAGTTTTCTATACAGTATCTTACTTTATATAATTTACAATGCTGGGATTTGAAGCATCTGTAGTTGAAGTTCAGAATTAAGGAGACCACTGAAAATGTTTTAATTTTTCATTGTTACTATATTTCATCACATAAGCAATATAGTTACAAAACTGTTAAGCCAGTAATGATTCGGGCTTCATAATGTAGTCTTCTATCAGTAAGTCTTAAGAATAAATAAGACAATAAGAAATTCCTGTTTGATGTAACACTTGGGAGACAGGGACCATTTATTTGGAGATGGTCATATTGATAGACAGCAGCAAGGAGCAGAACATTATAAGTGGACTGAGTGCTGGTCGTGAGGCAAGACCACTGCAGGTGGCATGCCTTTTGTTTGGATCATGTCTTCTGACCCAACTTTGGCACAATTGTGTCATTTTCCACGCTGTATCACTAACATTGCATCTTCTGTCAGTTAAACTATCGTAAGGGGTTATATCTGATGTTTTATCTAACATCAGGAGGAAGCATACCCAAGGGTTAGAGAGAGTTAAAATGGCCCTTAAAAACACTCTTCTAATTTAGGTATCATTGTAATGCCTGTATAAACCCATGGTTTTTCTCATGTTCTCAAGGTTGAAAAAGTTCACAAAAGCACCTTACTGGCAACATGGTCAGGGTCTCAGTGTGTCATTGGTAGTTACTATCAATTAGACTCTGGGGATGGGTAAAATATTCCTCCAGCTTAATAGCATCTTGAATAACCCCCCACCTTTCTCTAAACTAAGTGACAGGATGAAGGAGAATAAATGGGGGTAGTAAATAACCATTTAATAACTTTATTTGTTTATTCTACTCACAACTTTTGGATTAGCCAAAGGCAAGCATGTCTTTGGGTCTGGCTAAGCTTAGATGACCCTGCTACTATCCTGTTAACTAGGCAAAATGTGGGGCAAGTAATGCCTATAAATTCTATGAGATGTCTTGATTATGGAGCATCCTGAATCTTAATTTCTATCTGGGATGGCTCATACTTCCTCTGTGGTGAATGAACCAGTCACTGATAAGTATATAGCAGGTCATGTGGCCTGTTGTGCCAGTAAAGAAAGAAATATGTACAAAAGTACATTCATTTGTTCAAAGAGTATTTACTAAATACCTCCCAAGTACCAGGTGCTGAGTAGTAGTAATTAATAAGACAAACGTGGTCCCTGTCCTCATGGAGAGTACAGTAATGTGGAGGAGACACGCACACAATTAAATAGTATGTGATGAGTATTGCACTAGAAGTTTGGGTGTTTTACAAGCACAGCTGGGACCTTAATCTATTTTAGATCAAAGAAGTGTGTCCCTAAGAAATTGACATTTGGGTTAAGGATAGGCAGTGAGAACTGCATGTTCCAACTGAAAGCATGGCAGGTTCTAGGGACTAAAAGATGCCCAGTGTGACTGGAAGGGGAAGTGAAACCTCATCAGTGGAGAAGTAGGCGTAGGCTAGACAGTAAGAGTCTTTCAAGTTAAGATGTTTAGACATGACTGGAAGGATAATGAGAAATTATTGATGGATTTTACATCTGGCGTGTCATGATCAGATTTGTGTTTGACGAGGATCATTTCAAGAAGGATTACTCTGAGGGCTGTGTGGAGGGTAAATGAATCAGATAGGAGTAAGATTAGTGGGAAGGAGACAGGTTAGGATGCTGTTTCAGGAAAATTCGTCAGAGATAACAATGACTTAGGATGACGGTGGAGATGGAGATAAAGGATATTAAAGTGATATTGGGGAGACAAATTGACGGGATGTGATCATTAGTTAGATGAGATGGAAGAGTCAAAGAGATCCTTGGATTAATTATTTGGGCTACCTGGGTAGACACTAAAGACAAGGAATGCAGAGGAAAACTTAGAGAAGAAAGAAGGGCAGTCAGTTCACTTCTGAACGTGATACACTGGAGGGCTTATGAGATACCAAGTAGGCTGTTGTTCATTAGGCAGTTAGATAAGCGGGTCCAAAGAGCAGCAGATCTGGACTGAGATAAAATATGAGGGTGACCAGTACATGGATGCTAACTGAGGCTCTGCAAGTCAATTCAGTTACTCAGCGTGCCTGGAATGAGAACAACAGAGGGCTTGTGACTGAGCCCTCAGAGAAACACTGATATTGAAAGGATCTTTTTCAAAGTGATGATTTAAAGATAATATTAGATGAAAACATCTTAAAAATGTTTTTAAAGAAAAGAGGAAGGCTTGCAAGTCTGAGAGTTGCCTTTCTTTTTCAGAACTGATTTCCCGTTTACTTGCACCTCAAGTGAAGTCATACAAATTCCAAATCAGAGTCTCTTCTGTTGTGGTTAAATTGATTCTTGAACACAAACCATTTTAAAACATGCAATGAAAAAAATGGGGAATAAAGGAAAACCAAAGCATCAAATTATCCATGGCTAAAACTTTTGAATTTAGCGCATAATCAAAGCAACCATAAAAAGCAGTGTTGCCAATATTCAGTGAGGGCCAAAGAAGGACCTTGCTTCCTTTCCCTTTTTTCACTGCTGACATGCAGTATCTTTCCATTTTTAAAATCCTTTAGAGATTTGGATCTCTTTGTATTCTCTCCCAGCTTGATCTCACAGGTGTGTGGCAGAAACCAAGAATAATGGCTCCCAACTTGCTCTTTAACTGCTTGTAAAGGACCTTTGAGTAATTGGCAAAGCCACTCTTTTTTTTTATGTGGACAAACCCATGTCCACAAAACTTTGATTTTTGGTAAGATTGTAGTGGAACTCTTCCTCCTTCTTAAACACATGGTGGACCTATTCCTTATCCTGACATATCATCCAACTTTGTTTCTGTTTCCCCCCCTGGGGAAGATAATGTGGTTTACATTCTTTCAGAACTCTTGGACACCAAGAATGTTGAGGTCAGCCCAACTGGGGAAGTGAAGGAAAGAATGTCAGCTAACCCAGCGGTGAAACCTCAGGAGTGTGCTCCATAAAGCCCATTTCTCCCTGTTTTTCTTTTTTCCCTTTTGTATATTAACCACAAATAACCCATAGCCTTTAAATCAGCTTCACAAGAAGCCACCAATAAATGTTTAAGCCATCTCAACAAGGTTTCCAAGAAAGTCTTGAATGAAATTGTGTTTGTATGATGAGCAATGTATCAGCTTTCTTTTTTTTTTTACCCATGGTCTCCTGTTGATGCAAAATTTTCTGAAAGCTCAAATTTTAAGAAATCAGGAAATGTAGCAGAAGGAATGGTTGTATTTCTCTAAAGTAACTACTTTTAAATGAAATAAATGAATGCTTAGTTGGACAGGGAAAGGTCAGGGAATGAGAGACTTAACACGCCCTCCAAAATAATTGGATATTAGTGTGTTTTATGGGCAACTCTCACTGAGTACAGAGAAATATCTTTCTTTAAAAAATTTAGAAAGCATTTCTAAAATGTCTTTGGATTTAAGTTCTTTTAATTTGGGAAGAAGGAAAGCAAAGCCCGATGGAGTAGATTAACATTGAGGGTGTTGTTCCTGGCAGATTTTAGTGGCTTCTTTTTTTTGGTCAAAACCTGTATATTTAACTGAATATTACATTAATACTTTCATTTAGATTTGGGCAAAACACACAAACATACTCAAATATACACACATATGTAAAAGTACTTTCTTTTCCTTTAGGAAATATTTTTAATACTGTCCAGCAAAGATTATGAATGGCATGTAAATAACCAGTGTTGGATGGTATGAGAAAGAATAATACCAGGTTTTGAGTATTTTTATAGAGGGATCTGCTCCTTATACACCTGGTCTTTCTTCTGAGGCATATTTCCATGTACTGTGTTACATGTTCTAAAATTCCTTTATTCATTCCACAGAAATTTCCACGGGTTCTTCCACGGGTTCATAGATTGTGCCTGGGTGTGTAACTTAGTGTGAAGATAGTCAAGTAAAGGAATAGACAAAGGGAAAGCAAAGTAATTCACTTGAAATCCACAGACCTTTACAATGCTGAAAAGTAAGTAAAAGCAGATGTTGTAAAGTTTAGAAAATCAAGACATTATTTTCCTGTTTCCATTGAATTTTTTCTAAACACATTATAAATAAGCTTTGAAGTAATACAAAGTCCTCTGTTTTGCTGATAGCATCTTTTGTAAAAAACTTTATCAATGCTTGTTTAAGTTATAGACTAAATGATATCTCAGTTGGTGAAAGAACTGACTGTATCTCCTGGCAAATACAATGCTGCAATGCTGAAATTACTTACAATGCCTGAGTCACTTAGATATATTGTTGATTAGATCTTTGAGGTTTAATGTTAAACAGCTCAGATATGTTGCTATCAGAGTACAAACATGGAACCCCAATATTTCATTATTTATACAATTTACATTAATTTTATATTTTATGGAGACTTTATTTTACTCCGTAATAGAGAGAACCTACTCTATGAATCTTTGGAATTATTCTGAAGAAGGTGGGCTAGGAATTTGAAAATAAGGCTATTTATGCCACTATCCTCCCTTCTACTATTCTCTAATGCAGACTCTTATTCAACTTTTACAAGTCTTACAATGTGGTCTCTAGATAGGAAGGCCATTTCAAATGAACTGTCATTTTTCAGATTTGCTTCTAAAACTTAATACCTAAAAGAGCCCAGGGGAGAACTCATTGCCAGAGCAAGGTGTTTGCCAGATCAGGGAAGTTCCAGGACAGGTGCCCATCTTCACACACTCCTGCTGGCCCTCATCATTTGGAGTCACTGAATGTCTTCCAGCTGTTAGAGAATGTCCCAGGCTCAAAACAGCATCCCTGCTGAGGATATTTTCAGGGTCTAAGCCAATTCTGGAACTGACTGGCTGCTAAAATATGGAACGAGGGAAATCAGTTTCTATCAACGACATAAACTGTCATCTGTCTGTTATTACCCATTCAGCTGGGTCACATATGACTCAATAATCAAATTACCACCCTATATATCTTAAATCTGTACGTTCATTTGACCACCATATGGACATGGTAAAACAAAAATAATTTAGGCTGTTCTCTTTATTTTGTTTCCTTTAAATGTGTTTTCTCTGTATATATAAGTAAAATGCCTGTAAAATTTTGAAAATTATATAATATAAAAAGCTAAAATCTCCAGTGGTGGCCTCCCCTCCTCCCCGTCACTTGACATGTATTATTAACAGGTTGGTATGTATCAACCACTTAATCATTAATGGAACTTTCTATTGTTAATACTTTACTAATGCAATTTTGGCCTTTTAAAATTAATTTAAGTGGGAAATTAGCTGGATCAATCAATAAAAAAACTTCAAAGGTAGATAAAATTTAAGGGGGAAAAATAAAGCAATTTTGTTTTGTTTTGTTTTGTTATTTATGCTTCAACTTTTTTCAAGAAGCATTTGAAACAGCTTACAATACAAACTAGGGCAAAGGAAAATACAACCAAGAACCATTCATAAAGTGTGAATTCGAGAAAGAAAGGAGAAATATTCAGAGAAGAGGGGAATGTTAAGTCAAGAAGTTGGAGTGGTAGAAAGCTGTATTGTTTGATAAAAAACATTGCACAAGGTTTCAAAGTGGTCTTCCCATTTCTTACCGGGATGCAAAAGAAAACCAGTTCCTTTGAGAAGAATTTGCATAGGAATCCATCTATGGTCAAAACATGATCCTCACAGGGTCTATGTGATTAACAATGCTGCTTTCAGGTAGAGACAATGCCTCACAGAACTTTGTGTTTCTAGGACCTAGCACCATGCTGTCCAATAGCAGACCCTGAACACATTTTACACAACAATAAATGAATGAAGCAGTGAATGAAGCAATGAGAGAGTGACCACAGTACTTGTTAGCAGTTTATTTATAATGCATATGTGTTCCACCTATGATTGTTCTTTGTTATTGTCTCATCACCCATTAAATTCAAAAGCATAATGTTCAGTGCATTCTTTTTTTTTTAAACAAGTATTATCGAGTGCCTAGTGGCACAGTTTTAGGAGCTGTAAATACTGTTTAAGACAGTTTGTGCTCTCACAGAGCTTGTAATCAAGTGGGGCACATAGATAAGTAAAATAAAAAAAAGCAGCTACAATGTAGATAATCAAATAGATAAGTTCAGGATGCTGTGAGAGCCCATAAGAAGAATTGCTAATGCAGACCAAGGAAGTGGGAGAGTCAAAGTCCTTTACAGGCAAAACAGTGCTGCAGGATGTGTACAGAGAGACATGGTTGAGGTATAGCTTCCTTGTGATCTGGCCTAAAATAAGGATAACACTTGGGCGCTTGAGTGGTTAACATATACCATCCTCTTGACTATCAGATGTTTCAGGCAGCATTTGACAGTAACAGAATGGTTAAAGTTCTTTAATTCTTCAAAATTGAGATTATTAGCAAGTATCTGAGGAAGAGATATCCTTCGCTTTAGACTGAAGGACAGAGCCACATGAGGCATTAGGTAACATGTATTGTTGTAAACTCTGATGTCTCCATTAGGTCTCAGCAGGAAATGGCACACTTAAAAGGCATAATTGAAGAGAGATTAACAGAAGAACTATTGAAAAATTTGGGTACATTTAAGGAACCAACAGGGGAGAGTGCAGCACCAGGGCCTGGCAACAGTGGGAAACCATTACCAGCCCTCGCCATGGCTGAAGCAGGAGGAGAAGGCTGCCTTAGAGGATCTGTGGCCTTAACCAACAGAAACAATTCTAAGCCAGGTTTGGAGAGGAGAGAGCTGGGGAAAGAAATATTCAACCCTCTCTCCCCTCTTGCCTTTGAATTCTTGTAGGTACCTCCCTTTAGTCGAACTTAACTGGATGCCAGAAGGCAAAAAGGGAGTGCAGTTGATGCAGTCCTTAGAAATTAGCCTCCTGGGAAAAAGGTGGAGAAGAGTGGATGTAGAGGGGCAAATGAAAACTATCTAGCATAACTGAGGATCCTGATTTCTAATTCCACAACGGAGAGCTGTCCAATTTCATTCAATAATGGATATAAAGTATCTGTTAGGAAATATAGAAAACATTGATTTCAATCCTACAAGAGTACCAGGTCATTAGAAACAACCGTCTTTGTTGTAGAAAACACTTTTTCTTTTTGATGCATTTGAGATATTTTATTGTTGGCAATGCTACAGAAAATATTAAAGGTTGATACGTTAAGTATTAAGTTGTCTTTGGAGTAATATTTCTTTCTTCTTTCCTTTTTTTCTAAAGTAAGATGCTGCCTGACTGATTTGGACAGAGATGAACTGGGGAGATAAGGAGACTGGTTCTCAAGAGAATTGAAGAGTAGATTTCTGAGCCTCTTTCTAGAGCTTTCTGGGGATTTTGTATCTCAGATCCACAAAGGGTTTTTTTTTTTTTTTATGTAGAAGAAAGGCAGGAGGTGATTTGGACACTACAGATGTTTTTCAAGAGTATATAAGTCTAGAGAAATGGTTAAGTTCCATGGTCAACCAATGACTGATGTGTTCCCGGGAGGCCACCCTGGGTTATGCTCAAATCAGACAGGTCAGCACTTTATCCTGAACTGATGCCAGAGTGCACAGTAACAGAGCATTTAACCTGGACACTAAGAGATCCTGTTGGCTTCAGGAACAATGCCAGGAGAGAGCCTGGGTAGCAGGGGCAGGCTGTACAGAATCAACCTGGGAACCAAGCTCAAGGGTAATGCCTTGTCCCAGGACAAGTTGTCACATGTGTATATGTTTTTTATTATTATTGTTATTATTTTTGGTATTGAAAGACAATATATCTGATGGTGACTGTGCTTTCTACACGTGCATGTGTGACTGAAAGGACTACTTCATAAGCAGTGGTTCTTTTAAGCCTTCCTGACAGTCTCCTGACTTCTTATTTTAAGTGATATTTCCAGAAACTGTTCTCCTTATGACTCTTGCTCTTTGGTTTGCAGTCAACCAGAAGCCTTACCTCAGATAAAACCCTGCTTGTCCCCTACTTCTGACTGAGTGTGGGAGGCTGCTGACAGTCATGCAATTTCCCAAAATTCACTAATTTGCAGCTGCCTTTAGGACAGCCTGTGGAAATCAGAGCATGGGGCCTGGATGAAGAGTGTTCTCAGAATTTCGGGTTGGTCTGAGAAAAATTTGAAAATGAAAATACTATATTTCACAGATTTCAACATACATTCCCCCCTACACTTTAACATCTCTGAAACCCGGGTGTATTTTATAATTGCGTTTTCCTGCTGCCTCATAAAACAATGGTGCATTCGATGATTGATGGACTCTTAGAGTCTTTGAAAAACTGAACCTTGAAAGGATGTTTGTAAAAATAATTTGGGTATTTCTCTATCTTGAGTGACCGGACTGTATCTCTGGCACTAGAATATAACCCAAAAAGGCAGAAACCTAGTTAATTACTAGTAACCTAGTAATAATTTTGCAATGATTACCAAAAATACTGAATTAAGAAACATTCTGAAGCTGCATTCTGACTCAGAGTCTGTTCCATTTATAAGGCCTTTAATGGGTAGGGGATAGAAAGATGGCTGCATGTGAGCCAGGCATCTTCTTTCGTATAAAGTAATTGGAAAGGAATTGCCTACCTGGAGTTTATATTTAAAAGGGAATTGGAAATTGCTAACTTATAACTATTTGTTTGGCATTGTCCAGGTCTCTGAAAACTAGTATCTGATGGACACAAGTTGTCTGTATCACTGTAATGATAGTGATATATTCTGCAGTAGTATTAATTTAGCATACTTTTACGTTTTCATCAAGACCATGTAAACATCTTTGCTTTTATTCTATACTTGCCAAGAAACCTTCTGAATTAGCTTTCCAGGGGATTTATGCCCTTGAAGATCTATTGGATGTTTTATAAATGGGTAATCACTTTGGAATGTGGCTTAATATGAGCACAAATGGGCAAATATCCTAGTATCTTTCTTCTTTCTCTTTTGTATGGTCACTTTAGCTATGGTGTACTTTAGCTTGTCTTATAAAATTATTTGAAAATTGTGCTTTCAAGGAAACTCTTGCTGTTTCAGAGCCTTGTATGAAGAGGCTTTGTCCTGGAAAAATTGATGTGACAGCTTGTCCAGTGAGGAAGGCAGCCCAGAATTAAGAGGAGGTGAACCTGACAAGGGCAACTTGCTTCTCACCTCTGCTCCCTATCTTCACTGACAAACACCATTTCACCCAAATCCCTTCTTGATTCCAGTGTAGTGGTATGTGGTGATTCCACAAGTGTCTTAATCATTTCCAGGCGTGCTTATAAATTGTTTTAGAATAAACAATCTCTCTTTGTACCTCATTATGCACTGTACCAGGAACATGGTGTGCAGTTCTGGTCAGCAGCCCTCAATGAAGACATGATTAAAGTGAGCGGGTCCAGAGAAAGTTAACTAACATGGGCGAAAGAGTAGGCTTCTATATTGATTAATTAGCTTAAATTGGTGAATTCATTCACTAAAT
The DNA here is from genome assembly GCF_059928025.1 of Delphinapterus leucas. Lineage (NCBI taxonomy): Eukaryota > Metazoa > Chordata > Mammalia > Artiodactyla > Monodontidae > Delphinapterus > Delphinapterus leucas. The sequence goes on along the minus strand of NC_143130.1, from coordinate 120,158,819 downwards.
ATTTTTCTGCGTGTAGCATAAAAGGAGGAGGGCTCTATTTACAAAGGAAGAAGGTTGAGATAGAGGATATGATTAAAATCTATAAAATTATGAAAGCTATGCTTTCTCATTTATTGAATTCTGGTATACTAGAACTCAGAGCACTCTCAGAAACTTAAAAGAGGTCTACAATGAGTAGAAACTTGTGGAAAGCATTATCCGAGGATGTGGTGCAGATTGAAAATATAAACAGATTTATTAAAAGTTTAGATAAGCTCATGAATAACAGATTGGGGAAACAATGACACTTTGGGGTATGTCCACAACTCTTGAAGGAGATCAGACATACTCTTCTATTATATGTCCCTTGGTATGCCCATCAGAGAAGGAATATCATGCTGAATGAGCTGAGGGGAAGATATATATTACAGTTGGATTAGGCAGGTAAGACAACTGCAAAAATGTGGGAAAAACTGGACTCATTAAATTATCCAGGTTCCAAAGACATGTAAATAAAATAACTGCATGTGAATTCTAGGGCACTAGTGGTGGAAAGCCTCTGTGAAAGAGTGTGCTTTGTACACTAGGGGCATCTGATCTTTGTTATCAGAGGAGCGAACAATAATGTGCATATGTTGGACACAGGCAGAATTAGGGATCATGTAACCTTCTGTTTCACAGACCACCATGTTGCTTGTGTCAAGCCTCTTTCTGCAGCAAACCAAGGTTTTGTCTGCAATTAATGCATAATAAATGAGACCCAGCCATATATATATAAAAAGAAATGAAAATTTCCTTTAAGCTATATCCTTTTAAAATGTTCCTGGAAGGGGGCCTCTATTCTTTTATTTAAAACAAAACTGGAAATGTGGTAGAAATATTTTTGTAGTAATTTTTTTGCAAATAAATTTTATTGGCCTTCTTTGTTGTCTCTCCCAGTATGAATTAGTTCCTTACATGATTTACTTCTGTTTTCAACAAAGAAGGCTGAAACAAATTGAAATTAAAACAGCCTGGAGTTCTATTAGGATGCATGTGGTACTGTTTCTCACCTTCTATCTTCAGTGATGATAATAATGTATTTTTTCTTTCACCAATTTGCTGGCATGTTTTAAAAGGACATCTCCACATGTGTTCATAAGCACATATTTGTAGACGCATGAGGGACAAAGGCATATAAAAATTATGAGGGCATAATCTATTATTGCCACCGATACTCACAACCAAGTTATGCTCTCAGCACTTTATCTTATGAGATGATGGATAAATATAGATGCTCTTGAAAACCATATCCTTGAGTCTCAAAAATGATCAACTAATATGATCATACAGTTAAGTATTATAAAAAGTTATAAGAGAAGTACCTTAAGTTTTTTTTTAAAGACTTGAATTGCCTGATTTAGCTCCTAATGTTTTGGCAGTCTCAAAAATTATAGGAAAATGTAAGACTGTGTTTATAGCTCTTTTTCTGCTGTACTATTTCATTATGGCCTTTTTATGTCTTTTACATGGGGCATACCTATTAGGTGTCAATAAGAAGTCAATGCCTATCCAATATATTTTTCAACTGAGGACCATCATTTGTAACTGAACAGGCAAATAAATTACACTGATATTAGTATCTGGAAGCATTTTTCCAGGCAAGTGACTAATGAGTTTAAATCAATTAACACAGTTAAATCACATCTAAAATTTGATAGTACTAAATGATTTCAGTATAGCTATGTGATACAAATATACAAGATATATTAATATCAAAGAATGCAACCAAAACTGAAAGAGCAAAACATATATAACTCTTTCTGACACATTCATTTAATGAAACTCTACTGCAGGTAAAATCATCATATCTTAATTTGTTATAGTGCTTTTATAGTTTAAGACACACTTTATTACACATTATTTTATTTGGCCCACAAAGAACTCTGTGTGAATTATCACTCCCACTTTGTAGACAAGGAAACTGGTCTCAGAGAAAGCACTTTAATCAACATCACAAAAAAAATCTCCTAATGTGTGATCTCCTCTATTCCTTTTACCACATGGCAGCTAGAGTGACCTTTCTCCTGCTTAAAATCCTTTGAAGACTTTGCATTGTCTGTATGTTTCTGTCCACAGTGTAGTGACTTATGAGCTTGTGCCTCTCCTGTGCCTGTCCATGTTCAAGCCAAAGGTTTGGAAACTTTTTCTGTAAAGCACCAGGTAGCAAATGTTTTAGACTTCATGGGCTATACAACTATTGTTGTAGCATGAAATCAGTCATAGGTTATATGCAAACAAATGCCCTCTAAGATTACTTTCCTTGAAGTATATTCTTTTAAAATTCCTTTATCTTCGGTCTACTGGAGGAAAAAATCTCTTCATTTGCCTGAAAACATCTTTATAATAAAGATACTTTTGCTGTATATAGAATTCTAGGTTGGGGGTTTTCTCTCAGCACATTGAAGTTGTATGGTAATTCCACTGTCTTTTGGATTGCAGTTTTGTTTTTGTGAAGTCAGCTGTCAAATTGCTGCTCTTTTGGAAAGTAATCTCTTCTTTTTTCCTCTGTCTACTTTCACTTTTTTGGTGTAATGCAGTTTTACTATGATGTTCCTTTAGGTGTATTTTATTTTATTTTATTTTATTCATTGTGATTCATGAATTTGGATTGGTGGCTTTTATCACTTCTAAAAAAATGTTAGTCATTACTTCTTCAATTTTGTCCCTGTTTCTGCCTCATTATTTTTCTCCTGCCTTTCTGGAACTCCAGTTAAACATATGTTTGCCCTTATTCCTTAGCCCATGTATCCTAACCTCTCTTATAGTTCCATTTTTTTCCACTATGATGCATTCTGAAAAATTTCCTTTTCCCTACTTTCTAGTGTACTAATTTTCCCTTTATCTATGTCTAGATTGCAGTTGTATCCATTCACTGAGATTTGTTTTTAACCTTTTTATTTAGGAATAACCTTCAAACATTTAAAACATATGGATAAGTTGAAAGAATAAAAACAGTGCAAAGAACATCTGTAAACTCTTTGCCCAGATAGGCTTATTATCAAGATTTTACTCCATTTGTTTCATCACTTGTGCTCTGTTTATGTATAATTTTATATATTATATAAATTATAGGTAATAATTTTTATACAGTTTATACATATATACATATATATATGTGTATATATGTAAATAATTTTTTTCTGAAGCATTTGTGGGTAAGCTACATTCGTCATGGGCCTTTACCCCAATTACTTCACTGTTTATTTATGAAGAATAAGGGTATTTTCATGTAACTATAGTAAAGTTATCAATTTCAATAAATTTTTACATGGTAAATTTAAATTCAACAATTAGAAAGTATTGGTACAGGGCTTTTGTCTAATCTCCTGCTATATTCCATTTTTCAGTTGACTCTAGAGTGTTTTTTAATAGCATTTTTTTCCCCTCCACTTTAGTGTTCAGTCTAGAGTCAGGTATTGTATTCACTTGTCATGTCTGTTAAGCCTCCTTTAACCTGGAACATTTCCTTAGCCTTTCTTTGTCTTTTATGATATTTATATTTTGGAAGACTATAGCTCCATGCCCACCTTTTATAAATAGAGTATTCCTAACTTGGGGTTTGTCTGATGTTCCCTCGTGATTATGCATTCTTGGCAAGAAAACTACATCTGTGATGCTGTGTCTTTCTCAGGGTATCATATCTGTAGGTGGTGATAGTAATTTTGATCAATCAGTTAATTTATCTAATTTCTCCACTGTATAATTACTTTTTCCCCTCCCTTGCAACTAATAAGTAGTTTGTGGGGTAACACTTTAAGATCATACAAATATCCTCCCTCTGGGAGGGGGAAATGGGGAGTTGCTGTTCAGTGGGTATAGGATTTAAGTTATGCAGGATTAATAAGTTCTAGAGATCTGCTGTACAACATTGTGCCTACAGCTAATATTGTAGACTTAAAAATTAAGAGGGTAAATCTCATGTTAAGTGTTCTAACATCAATTAAAAAATAAACCCTATGTCTGGAGAAGATAATAAAATCAAGTAAATAAGTTAGCTGTGCATGCAAAAACAAACAGACAAAAACAACAAACCCAAATAGATTGCTTTTTATCAAAATCTCCCCCTAGATTTAGCAATCACTAATGATTCTTGCCTGATCTAATCTTTACTGCAATTGCTGCAAAAACATTTTAAATTAATTTTATTTTTCAATTGTAAAAGATCTATTCTTTTCAAATTTTCTAAGGGTACATTTTGATATTTTCCTTTCCCTTTTAAACTTTATTCTACATTTTCCTTATTTCTTTCAATATGCTAGTAGGAATAACTGTTTTATAATATATGTCCAATGATTTGCTGTCTAAAGTCTTTGAAAATCTATTTCTGCACTTTACTGTTTCTGCTGGTTCTTGCTCATTGTACCTTTCTTTAAGTGATGTGAATTTGGCCTTCACATTTACTCAAGGGTCATCTTATGGTTGCAACTTCTCAAGGACTTTTCCCCCAGTCTGCTCAGCAAAGACATGTTTCTTTATAGTCCTCTGGGGTTGGGGATGGGATAGGGTACATTTACTTCTAGTTCACCCTTTCCTTTGAGGATATAGCCATTTGGGGAAACAGCAGAATGTAGGCATTTCTTTGATTTGTCTCCCCACCTTAAAGGACCTGAGCTTTGATTTCATTTCTCCTCACCCCAAGAGGTCTACAAATAAAAACTCAAAGTTACCTAATTGACAAATGTCCTGGAGAAAAAGCAACTCCAGAGCTCTGCTCACCTCTCTGAGTTCCTGCTTCACTTAGATTTTAGCCTGGTTATTGTATACTCATCAGCTTTTTAATGGGTTTAAGATGTTTTTCTGCATTATCTAATATTGTTTTCAGTGGGAAGACTGGTTTGAATAACCTAAGCTGCAATATTCCCCCATGCTATAATCTCTACATTGAGTGTTTTTCTTCATCAGTTCAAGTGTCACCTCCTTCATAAAGACTTCCCTGAACAAATCCCTCTCCCAAGGTACAATAGATTATTCTCTTACTCCAGTTTGCCTTCCTGTCTGTCTTTTCCAAAGAGACTATGAGTTCTTTGGGAGCAGGTACCATATCTTGTTCATTTTTGTATCCCCAGGACCTAGTATTGTGACTGGCAGATAATAGGCCCATAATAGATGTTTGTCAAATGAATGAATGAAAGCAGATCCAACTTTCCTCTGGACCATACTCTTTGAGAACTGGTGTGTCTTATTTGTCTTTGTGTTCCCAGTGCTCAGTACAGTGTCTGTCACATAGTAGGTGTCTAATAACTATTTGTTGACAGAACTTTTTAGTCACCCTGGAATTGAGATAGGCTATGGGACAGAATGACCAGTGCAGTATACTAGTATACTAGGCCAGGGGACCCAAGCAGGTTAATTCATAGAATGGGGTGTTGGTGATGGTGGTAGCAATGGTGGTAGAAATACTGTGAGTCCTGAAAGGATACAATCTGGTTTATCTAGCCAAACAGAAGCAAATTTGGAATGTTTGAGGATTTATAATTCACAGTTGTTCAGAGATACAGGCTAGGGAAGAAGATCCAGATAGAAGTCATAGTTCAAACAACTCCAGTAATAGAAAGTTAGGTGGTGACTCTTAATGGCACAAGTGGAGGTGGTTTCAGGAAAGGTTTTCTTTGGCTTGCATTCTGGTCTTGAGACTCGATTGTTGTATGCGACTGTTGTGTGTATTGAGCAACACATGGGCTGCTCTTTAGGGTAAGGCAAACTTCTTTTGGGTTAGCTATTGCATCGAGGACTAAATTCTCTGGAGAAAGATTTTACTTTCACCAGGCCTGCTTTTAAGACTTCAAAATTTGGCTCCTTCTAGCCTGATTCATCTGTTACCTTTCCAGTAAGTGCCAGTAGAGCCAAAGTGTCCCAAAATCCTAGGAGCAATTGCTGCTCCTAGCCCTCCCTCCATAACAAATTCCCCAATTTGTGCCTTTGCACAAATATTTTCCCATTCCAGTATGCCTCTCTTTGTATCTACTCAGGGTTCAAGACCCAACTAAAATTCCACCTCTGGTTAGATACCCTCTCTATTATCCAGCCCATTGACCAGACTCCTTTAAACTTATCTGAACCCTCAACATTCTTCATTTAAGTCATGCTTCTTAACTATTTCACAAGGGTTACTCCTCTTTCCCAATCTTGATTGTCGACTCCTTAAAGACTATTGTATTCACCCTGGTGGGCCATTCATTGCTCAAGGAATACCTTTTGACCTGTTGAGTATAGACAGGGAGCATCCCCATACCTCTCAAATCTGCTGTCCTGTATGTGATAACATCCCAGAAAATTCTAGGAGTTGGATTGAATAGAGGGTCCTTTTTGTTTTGTTTTATAATCTTTGTTTTACAAATATATGAGAGTAGATTATGTGGTTTGCTCAGCTTCAGGCATTTAGAGATTTAAGTCTGGGAGTGGCACAGCTGGAATTATAGTCTAAGCATGATGACTGCCGTTTAGGACCTATTCTCCTGACTTTTCTGTGAGAACACAGGCGTAGCATCATTTACCCTATAATAGGTAGTGTACCATGGGGATGTGGTATTGTTTTCCTTTCCTGACTTTCAGTGTCTATAGAATTTGGTTTAAATCAACACATTGGTGAAAGTTATACCAATTGGATTTGTTTAATCCATATGTAGTTAAAATTAAAGAATCACCAAAACAAAGTATTTCATTACTTCTGTTCTGTTTACAGGTTCTTTTTAGTGTTTTAGTGTTTTAGTGTTTTATTTTTAGTGTTTTATTTAGACTGTCACAGCTACTCTGTACATGGCAAGAGCTATCAGTGGATTATTGGACCATTTTCCCAAGGAAGGCCCTGCCAGCCCTTACTGTGCCCTGGTGCTTTAAGTCTTCTTGTGGAGGTGGCCTCCCCTTAGGCGGTCATTCTGAAGAGGCTTTCAAGAACCTGAAATGTTGCCATTGGAGCGTTTCCCAGAAGGAAATTGAACCACAATTTTTTTGAAGTTCAGGGAACTCTCTACCAGGAGTATGTCATGTGTCTAGACATATTCTGATGTGTTTTTCATTACAATAATACAATAACATGGGCTGCACCAAATGATAGGGTAAATTCATTAAGACTGTTTTCTTGCCCATTTCTTTCAAAACACTCAGCAAAAAGGACACTGTGAACTATGAACTACCTATATGTAGCATCTCCCTTCTTTGTTTCTTTTCCCTTCTAATCTCTTTGTACTTAATTTTTTCTCTCCCTTTTCTTTTTTTTTTTTTTTTTGCTTCTCACTTTTCTCTGAATAGAAAAGTAAGAGTTTATCACTTCTACTATATTTCTCAGATGATTAGAGATTTGAAAAATCGTCCTGAACTAATAGAGAGCCAGGGAATTACAAATAAGTCAGCAGTTGCATAAGGGAGGGAATGAAATTTAACTAAGGAAATTGGGATCTCTGCTGCCATGAAGAAAATAAATGAGACAATGTAGAATCATTATAAGAAGACTGGGTGGTCTACAAGAAAGAGGGCAGATTGTACAAACTGACATTTGAGGAATCGGCCTGAATGTTGTTGCTTGGGACCAGCGCTGTTCATTGGTGTCATAGCGAAATGTGCTTTATTTGTCAAACACTCGAGGAGCCCTGGCAGACAAGGGAGGCTCTGAAATATAGGAGGGCTTAACCTTCTTGTCTCTGAGGTGTGCTTCCTATTTAGAATGGAAAGTTCAGGGACCCTTACCTGAAGAATCTCCCTGGAATCCCAACCAGACTGTCCCTATTCCAGAAGCATCAGAGCACACCTGCAGGGAGAGGGCTTCTCTTCCAGCCACCTGCATTCACTTCCTTGTGCGAACTGTGGTCCCAGAGATGGTAACCACCCTCTCCCAGCTTCAGCTTACAGCAAGAAATAGGCGCTCTATTGGGCAAAACATCCCCTGGCTCAGGTTGCTCTTTGTGGTTTGGATTTCTGGTACCGTTGTCTTAACCCACTGAACTTCCTAGCATCTGGGCTCTCTCCCTCTTTCATGTCCAGGATTCCTTTGCTTCTCCTCACCTTGTCTAACTTGCTGAATTCTATTCTCTGTTTTTATTTCTGACCACAAGTAACCATATTTGCCCATGTAGTTGTTTCCTGTTTTCTAAATGTTGGGGAACTCAGAGCCTCTATTCCAAGGTTGCAAACTGGTGGGCCATGGGCCAAGTCTGACCTGCATTTATGTTTTGTTTGCCACATCTAGAGTTTATTGGCATCATGCGTGTGTTTTATTTGAATCAGTTGCTAATATTTTCAAAATTGAAAGCTTTCATGTTAAAATCTGGATTTTTGCTGTCCCATGAAAAATTGAAAGATTTGGCAACTAATGCCTGGAACGGTGTATGTTTCTCCCATTAGTTCCCCATAGTTCCCACCGTTTCCTCTTTTTCTCATGGTTATTATTATTATTTTTTTTAATGTAGTGGAGTTAAGAGAGAAATGAAATATTTTCTTTTATCCCAGTGTTTTTAAATATTTTCCTAACAAGATATCCTTCAATCTTGTTAGCTTCCCGATCCCCTTAAAAGCATTGACTTTGTGACCACTCCTTAGGCCTTGCTGGAGTGGAGCTTCCTAGGGGTTGGCCCCAAGTTTGGATCCAGAACTGTTGCTTGGTGCTCCTCTAGTTTTGACTGGGACTCTGCCAGCCCTTACCTGGACATCCCAGACTAGTTAATGGCTATACCTTGGGGTGGCAGTATTGGAAGATGTCAGGTTCCAGCCACACAGGACCCTGTTTATGTTTGTCAACTCTGTGAAGACTTCCATTATAGAAGATGATGCTTGCAGGTTCTACCTTTGTGGTCATTCTCTCCCAGTGGCAAGCACCAAAAAATCTATTCCTCGTGCTTTGTCTTTTTGCTTTTTTGCTGTTTTGTTTGTTTCAGTTAACCTATCCCAAATGTAGTTGTAGCTATTTTTAAGAATACAGTTCTGGGAATTCCCTGGTGGTCCAGGGGTTAGGACTCTCTGCTTTCACTGCCTAGGGGCCTAGGGCCCGGGTTCAATCCCTGGTCAGGGAACTAAGATCCTACAAGCTGTGCAGTGCAGCCGAAAAAAAAATATGTGATTCTACTTCATATAATTCTATATGTAACTGCCGTATGTCATCTGGAGACCCAGCCTAGAAACAATAAGCTTTGTCTTAGAAGGAGGGGAAGAATAATTTGAGTGATAATATATATCACAGTAACATACTGAAAGATACTATCATGTAATAATTAACCACTACATAATAGTTAATAGCACAGACTTTGGAGCCAGACTCTTTGGATTCATATTCATATCTGTCACTGTCTAGCTGTGTGTAGCTGTGGACAAGTTACTTAACCTTTTGACTCAGTTTCTTCATCTGTAATGTAGTGATGATAGTAACAGTATATACTTCATAGGGTTGCTGTCCTAGGTTAAAAGCTGTTATTTATAAAATGTCTGCCACTTAATAAATACTCTATAAATGTTGGCTGTTACTGTTATTTGAACATCTCCTGTGTGATAGGCTCTTGTGTCAGATACAAAGATAAATAAACATGATCCTTACCCTGAAGAAGCTGATGGTTTAATATATGAGAAGATAATAAATAATGGTAGTACAGTATGAGCGTAACCACAGATACATTGAAGTTAGAATAGTGATCAGGGGGCTTCCCTGGTGGTGCAGTGCTTGAGAGTCCTCCTGCCGATGCAGGGTACACGGGTTTGTGCCCCGGTCCGGGAAGATCCCACATACCACGGAGCGGCTGGGCCCGTGAGCCATGGCCGCTGAGCCTGCGCGTCCGGAGCCTCTGCTCCGTAACGGGAGAGGCCACAACAGTGAGGGGCCCGTGTACCGGAAAAAAAAAAAAAAAAAAAGAATAGTGATCAGGGAGGGAGGGACCCCTATCTGAAGAGGTCACGGAAGGCTTCATGGAGATATTTAACCTTTCTTGAGACAAGAATTTTAGGGACAGGGAAGGAGTTGCCACCAGTTCAGATACCATGTACATTCGTCTGATCCAAGAGTGCAAGGCCAAACAAGGCTCTCAGGAGCAGACTGACAACTGGTGCCAGTCTGTACATTCCTCTGAGTAGAAAAGGATCAGTCTCCCAGATCAACTAACTGCTTTAGCAAAACTTGACCACAAATGTGACAGGCCCTCAAAAGATCTTGCTATGGCCTTTAAACTCTAATGTCCCCCAAATCCAATCAGTATTTCAGATATTGTTACAATGCACAGAGCGTCTGTCTAGTCCAGGTAACGCTCCTTCTTACCAGACAAACAGAAATCAAGTACCCTAAAACTGGAAGTGGTCTTAGACATCATCTGGTCCAATCCCTTCATCTTACAGCTGAGAATATTAAAACCCATGAAGAAAAAGTAACTTTTATAAAATGATTGATTACCATATCTGACATGCCTGGACCCAAAGTAAATATTGAGATGCCTTTATTATTTCATATTATTTCACAGAAGTGATATAAAACAAAGATTGCCACTGAATGTCTGCTTTAACAGTTGCATACACAAGTTGGTCAAATGAGTTATATCTTTACCAATTTAAAGTCTACTGAAAGAGTGGGGGTCACCCTAATGGTGGTAAAGATATAAGGGCTTCGTTAGGTACTAAGGATTGTGTTTTTCATCATTAAATTTCTGGCATTTAATACTTACTTGCTGAATTGATTTCAACAGATTTAATTGAACAGTAAGTATGGAGAATAATTTGCCATTTATATGCTTTAATCATTTTTCAAATTATTTAATAACATTTTGAAAGTTTTATATGAATAGACTGTAGTTCTACTGTGCTTTGAATATGGGAAAGTTCTGGCTATAGGATCTCATGAACACATTCCAAATTCAAAATTGCATGGATATGATCATTGCTGTGTGGGTAGAAAGCTGTTCATATGCCAAACATAAAAATGAAACCATTCCAGGCACTATGAGGGTTAGGCTGAAGGTTCATCTGTACAATCTGTGTGGGTATCTGGGTCCTCAATGTTAATTTGTTAAGATATCAATGTTCTAGATCTTAATATGCATATGTTGTTAAAATGGAAAATGCACTCAAAATACTGAAGGAAGCATCCATCAACAAGATAGAACTAAAAATCCAGGAATAAAATATTTTACCAAAGGAAAACTTTTACTTGTATGAAAACTCAAGTTTACATAAAAAGTGACAACAATGTAATCATCATTAGAAAGAAAAAAGGAGAGTAAGATTGGGTTTACTTCCAATTGTCCATAAGTATTCACTAGAATCAGTCAATGCTGTAAGCCTTTTATTTTTAAAGGATTATTATATTTTATCTTATTGTTGCTAATGTCTATTGATTTAACTGGGAGAATTTAACAAGATTTTCAGATCCAGTAACTTTTTGGCTGAGGATATGAAAAGGGAGCTAGAAAAATCAAAGGAAATTGCACAGTTTGTATGAATATCCTCCATTTATAACAATTTGTCCTTTTTCTAGCTGAACTTGCTGAAACTTTCCTAACTTAAATTTATCATAAAATTGACTGGCCAGAAAAAAAAATACTTTATAAAGGGCAACTAACTCAGGACACACCTGGAATACTGCTTTAGGTTCCAACTGTCATTGTATCACAAATGAAAGTGAAACAAAATTGTTTTTTAAAAAATGAGCTGGGCTGAAGAATGTCAAGACTGAAAAAGCTAAAAATAGTTAGGGAGCCCATGACTAAAGAGAGGTTATTGTAGCCACGTATACATATTTGAAAGTTCTAAATCCAAACGGAAGAAAATGGTATTGCGTTACTTTAGATATAATGGTAACAATTTAGAGGAGTATTTACATTAAATCTCAATTTAAAAAATAATGAATTTGTGAAATCTGTCTTAAATGGTCTTTTACTTTCTCTTGAGATATGGTTTAAAAATCCAACTCTTAGTGTGTGGAAATTTATTTAAATCCTTCCACGGAGGGGAATGAGAAGATTTTGAAGTGTTTCTAGTCTTTATGGATTGAGGTTAAAATCAATACCATGTCTAGGTAAAGATTTTTGGAAGTTCGTATGTGAGAAAGAAAAGCCTGATGGTTTGCAAAGGTGTGATGGATGCGGATGAATGCTTGCCCCTTGTATGTAAAAATAAATTACCTTTCAGTGTTGACTTGGCTGTAGACTCCAAGTCTGTAGTTGGAGGTCAGTGCACAGCAGGGTGGCCAGAATGTAAGGATGAAAACTGTGGCAGGTCCATCGTGTGTGGACTTGGTGGAAAAGGGTGCAAGTCATTCATAGACTTGGAGAATGTGTAGATTACAGAGATATGTGTTTGTCACTTTATGGATGTACAGATTGGGTATTCTACTTTATAGAATTTATAGTACTTGTAAAGTTTCATAGTGTCTTCACTTAGCCTGTTACCTAATCTTTTAAAGAACAGAGTGAGATAGGAATCTTTGTCTCCAGTCTACAGCTCTGGACAGTCATTCCTGTGTCTGATGCATTGATGGGGATGGTTGCAAGACTAGGATCAGCTAGGACTGTCATCTGGAGAGCCTACCTTTTGCCTCTCTAGCAGAAAGATCTCAGAGTAGTTGGATTTCCATGTATGACAGGACAGGTCTACCAGCAAAATGTTTCAAAAGGGCCAGGTGGAAGCCTGAAGGCTTCTAAGTCATAAGAAATCCTAAGAAGTCACTTTTACTGCATTCTTTGACCAAGCAAGCTACTAAAGCGAGCCCAGATTCACGAGGAAGGACATGAGATGCCACCTTTCAATGCGAGAGGCAGTGAAGAGTTTGTGGCTACACATAATTTACTTCAGGCTACATTCCTACATTTCTACTAGGTGCAAAAGAGAGCTATCTTCTTCCCAATTCCCCCAAACTCTCATGTCATTATGGCCTCTTCTTTGAATCCTAATACTCATTGTCTGTTATGGACTGAATGTTTGTGTTCCCTCTGAAATTCTTATGTTGAAATCCTATCCCCCAATGTGATGGTATTAGGATGTGGGCCTTAGGGGGGTAATTAGGTCATGAGGGTGGAACCCTCATGAATGGGATTCATGCCCTTATAAGAAGAGGCACTAGAGAGCTTGCTTTTTCTCTCTCTGCTCTCTGCCATGTTATGAAACAGCTAGAAGACGGCCATCTACAAACCAGAAAGTGGGTTCTTAAGAGAACCAAATCTGCCAGCATCTTGATCTTAGACTTCGTAGCCTCCAGAACTGTACGAAATAAATGTTTGTTGTTTAAGCTACCCAGTCTATGGTAATTTGCTATAACAGCCTGAACTAAGACATTATCTAAATCAGATCCAGATGCTAATGAAGTTACTTGCATGTGATTTCTCAGGTGTAGCATAGTTCCTTTCGATTTGAAGTTCTGTGAATTAGAGACAAGTTTATCTAACCTTCCCCCACCCTTAACCCCTCCCCGTATACCTAACACATGATGATGGCAAAGGTATAAGATACCTACAATATACATTTCCATTCACAAAGGGGTAAAACAGGAAGTGCATAGCCAAGAAGGTCTGTGGCAATTCTGAATTCCAGCTGGGTAGATGTCACCAGTTCAGTGATCAGGGCCCAGTCTTTTTCCCTAGAAATGATTCCCTGTAGTTCTTGCCATGGACCTCTGGGCTTTTGTTTTCACACTGAGTCATTCTTTCTTTTCCTTTTTATTTGCAAAGTAACAACCTTCCCAGTCTGATTCCTGCTAGTAGAAGTTTGGGAATCAAATTCCTCTTTTTCTTTTGGATTGTCTTTGCACCTTTTATTTGAAGCTGATACACTTTCTTAAAGCAATTTGTGGGCTTCCTGTGTATCAAATTACAATCCACTTAATTAGACAAAAGAAATGTCCCCATTTTATTCCAAAAATTTGCCCTTCTCAATGTTGAGCTGAATGTCTGGGTGCTGTGGGACAGTGACTTTAAAATAGAAGCCTATTATTTAGCTGAAAAGTGCTTTGAGGCACACCCTTAAGATTCCTGGAGGTCAGATTGTCTAGCAGAGAGGGTCTAAGAGGCATACCTGTATGATTCCTAGAGACTCTACTAGGCATACCCTTAAATGTTTTGGAGGTCTCACCAAAGAATTTTGGAGCCACAATTGACATCTTTATTCTGAGGCCATGCTTTACTTATAGGGCTCCAGATCTGATTTTTGCCCTGAAGCCATTTCTAACTTGAGAATATTTTGCTGGGAGAGATTAGAGATGAGAAACAGTTTTATTTAAACATAGAAAGTCCTAGATCTCTTTTTCCCCTCTAAATTCTTCTTAAAAACCAAACAGTTCTTCTTTTAGTTCCTTTTTCTTCTATATTCCAAATTCCTGAAGGCTGTAATATTGTCAAACTTTCTGCCATCATATAAGGGTCCCCCCTTTTCCAAACTCCATTAGCGATTTTCTCACTCTCCTTTAAGTCCTCACCAACAGTCTCCCTAGACCCTTTAGCTGTCACTGCTAGTCTCCTTGAAGCTCTTCCAGCTTCTTCCCACCACCTAATCCCAAAACCAATGTTTTTACATATTTTAGGTTTTTGTTACTGCAGAACTCTACTTTCCAGGTGTAAAAATATGTTCCAGTTATGCATAACAAGCTATTTTATTATATCACATGATTTTGTAGGTCAGGAATTTGAGCAGGTTTTGGCTGTGTGATTCTTTTGCTCCATGTGGCATCAACTAAGGTCACTTGGTGGTATTCAGCTTTAGATGAGATGGTTTGAGAGATCCAAGGTGCTGTGTATGTGAGTACATGTCTGATGATAGTCAGGATGGCTGGGAGGCTAGGCTCAGCTAGGACTGTCAACTAGAACTGTCTTATTAGTGACAACTCAGGGCTCCCAGAGAATGTTCTAAGAGAATGTTCTAATGTTCTGCAAATCTTATTTTGACCTAGGCTTTGAAGTCCCAAAATGTAATTTCCACTGCATTCTATCTCACAGGCAAGTTGCTAAAGCCAGCCCATACCAAGGGAAGAGAATTAGATTTCACTTCTAACTGGGAAGAATAACAAAGAATCTGTGGTCATCATAATCTACCACACTTGTTATTCTAAGATTAACTTCTTAAAAAATGGATCATTCACTCTGTATGACAGACTCTAGGTCCATCCACCTCACTACAAATAACTCAATTTCGTTTCTTTTTATGGCTGAGTAATATTCCATTGTATATATGTGCCATATCTTCTTTATCCATTCATCTGTCGATGGACACTTAGGTTGCTTCCATGTCCTGGCTGTTGTAAATAGTGCTGCAGTGAACATTGTGGTACATGACTCTTTTTGAATTATGGTTTTCTCAGGGTATATGCCCAGCAGTGGGATTGCTGGGTCATATGGTAGTTCTATTTTTAGCTTTTTAAGGACCCTCCATACTGTTCTCCATAGTGGCTATAGTGACCACCTAGAGGGGTGGGATAAGGAGGATGGGAGGGAGACACAAGCGGGAGGAGATATGGGGATATAATTATGCATATAGCTGATTCACTTTGTTATACAACAGAAACTAACACAACACTGTAAAGCAATTGAACTCCAATAAGGATGTTAAAAAAAAAAAGGATTACCAATTCATGGATAAATATATTTGATGTGCTTCAGTCCATTGAAGCTATTATTTTTTTTTATTGATGATCAAATTGTCTTATTTTTGACTAATATGAGCCTCCTCAAGTTGACGTCTGCATTCTTTTGACCTGGTCCGAATAGCATGTGATACTTCCTCATTATCTGGTATGACAAAATGTTTCAGGCTTTACGTTTCTTCCCTAAACCTGGAGTCAGCTATTTATCTAAGAAGTCCTGGTATCTTGTAGTGGGAAATATCAATAGTATTTTAAGACCACAAATTGGATGGTCCCGCCAAAAGGATTATGAAAACAGTTAAGAAAATTATTTTTCTGCATGCTTTCCCCCATTTCCTTCATTTGTAAAAATAGTTGTACTGTATTTACATTGCTAGAGTATGTAGCCATTGCATACTTTTTTTAAAAAATAAAGTTATTTATTTATTTATTTTTGGCTGCATTGGGTCTCTGTTGCTGTGCGTGGGCTTTCTCTAGTTGCGGCGAGCTGGGGCTACTCTTCATTTTGGTGCACGGGCTTCTCGTTGCAGGGGCTTCTCTTGTTGCGGAGCACGGGCTCTAGGTGCATGAGCTCAGTAGTTGCGGCTCGTGGGCTCTAGAGCACAGGCTCAGTAGTTGTGGCACACGGGCTTAGTTGCTCTGTGGCATGTGGAATCTTCCCAGACCAGGGGTTGAACCCGGACCCCAGGAGTGAAAGGCCAGAATCCTAACCACTAGATAACCAGGGAACTCCCTCTTCAGGTGATTCTCATGCATTGTCATGTTTGGAACCATTGGCCTAAAGTTCACAGTATCATTCTTCAATGTTCTAAAGCCCTGTCTCTGCGTCAGGTTATATGATCAGAAACACATCTCTTTAGGAGAACACAGGCAAGGAATCACAACTAACTGCTGAACAATCATCGACAGGAAGTCACTGGAATTCACCAAAAAAGATACCCCACATCCAAAGACAAAGGAAAAGCTGCAATGAGATGGTAGCAGGGGCGCAATCACAATAAAATCAAATCCCATAACTGCTTGGTGGGTGACTCACAAACTGGAGAGCACTTATACCACAGAAGTCCACCCACTGGAGTGAAGGTTCTGAGCCCCACGTCAGGCTTCCCAACCTGGGGTTCCGACAATGGGTGGAGGAATTCCTAGAGAATCAGACTTTGAAGGCTAGTGGGATTTGATTGCGGGACGTTGACAGGACTGGGGGAAACAGAGACTCCACTCTTGGAGGGCACACACAAAGTAGTGTGCGCATTGGGACCCAGGGGAAGGAGCAGTGACCCCATAGGAGACTGAACCAGACCTACCTGCTAGTGTTGGAGGGTCTCTTGCAGAGGTGGGGGGTGGCTCTGTCCCACCGTGAGGACAAGGACGTTGGCAGCAGAAGTTCTGGGAATTACTCCTTGGTGTGAGCCCTCCCAGAATCCGCCATTAGCCCCACCAAAGAGCCTGGGTAGGCTCCAGTGTTGGGTTGCCTCATGCCAAACAACCAACAGGGAGGGAACCCAGCCCCACCCATCAGCAGTCAAGTGGATTAAAGTTTTACTGAGCTCTGCCTACCAGAGCAAGAGCCAGCTCTACCCTCACCAGTCCCCCCTATCAGGAAACTTGCACAAGCCTCTGAGATAGACTCATCCACCAGAAGGCAGACAGCAGAAACAAGAAGAACTACAATCCTGCAGCCTATGGAACAAAAACCACATTCACAGAAAGATAGACAAGATGAAAAGGCAGAGGGCTATGTACCAGATGAAGGAACAAGATGAAACCCCAGATAAACAACTAAATGAAGTGGAGATAGGCAACCTTCCTGAAAAAGAATTTAGAATAATGATGGTGTAGATGATCCAGGACCTCCGAAAAAGAATGGAGGCAAAGATCGAGAAGATGCAAGAACTGTTTAACACAGACCTAGAAGAATTAAAGAACAAACAGAGATGAACAATACAAAAACTGAAATGAAAAATACACTAGAAGGAATCAATAGCAGAATAACTGAGGCAGAAGAACGGATAAGTGACCTGGAAGACAGAATGCTGGAATTCACTGCTGCGGAACAGAATAAAGAAAAAAGAATGAAAAGAAATGAAGAGAGCCTAAGAGACCTCTGAGGCAACATTAAATGCAACAACATTCGCATTATAGGGGTCCCAGAGGGAGAAGAGAGAGAGAAAGGACCGGAGAAAATATTTGAAGAGATTATAGTTGAAAACTTCCCTAACATGGGAAAGGAAATAGCCACCCAAGGCCAGGAAGCACAGAGTCCCATACAGGGTAAACCCAAGGAGAAACACGCCGAGACACATAGTAATCAAATTGGCAAAAATTAAAGACAATGAAAAATTATTGAAAGCAGCAAGGGAAAAACAACAAAAAACATACAAGGGAACTCCCATAAGGTTAACAGCTGATTTCTCAGCAGAAACTCTACAAACCAGAAGGCAGTGGTATGATATACTTAAAGTGATGAAAGGGAAGAACCTACAAGCAAGATTACTCTACCCGGCATGGATCTCATTCAGATTCGATGGAGAAATCAAAAGCTTTACAGACAAGCAAAAGCTAAGAGAATTCAGCACCACCAAACTAGCTCTACAACAAATGCTAAAGGAACTTCTCTAAGTGGGAAACACAAGAGAAGAAAAGGACCTACAAAAACAAACCCAGAACAACTAAGAAAATGGTCATAGGAACATACATATCGATAATTACCTTAAATGTAAATGGATTAAATGTTCCAACCAAAAGACACAGGCTTGCTGAATGGATACAAAAACAGGACCCATATACATGCTGTCTATAAGAGACCCACTTCAGACCTAGGGACACATACAGACTGAAAGTGAGGGGATGGAAAAAGATATTCCAAGCAAATGCAAATCAAAAGAAAGCTGGAGTAGCAATTCTCATATCAGATAAAATAGACTTTAAAATAAAGAATGTTACAAGAGACAAGGAAGGACACTACATAATGATCAAGGGATCAATCTAAGAAGAAGATGTAACAATTATAAATATATATGCACCCAACATAGGAGCACCTCAATACATAAGGCAACTGGTAACAGCTATAAAAGAGGAAATCGACAGTAACACAATAATAGTGCGGGACTTTAACACCTCACTTACACCAATGGACAGATCATCCAAAATGAAAATAAATAAGGAAACAGAAGCTTTAAATGACACAATACACCAGATAGATTTAATTGATATTTATAGGACATTGCATCCAAAAACAGCAGATTACACTTTCTTATCAAGTGCGCATGGAACATTTTCCAGGATAGATGACATCTTGGGTCACAAATCAAGCCTCAGTAAATTTAAGAAAATTGAAATCATATCAAGCATCTTTTCTGACCACAACGCTATGAGAATAGAAATGAATTACAGGGAAAAAAACGTAAAAGACACAAACACATGGAGGTTAAACAATACGTTACTAAATAACCAAGAAATCACTGAAGAAATCAAAGAGGAAATCAAAAAATACTTAGAGACAAATGACAATGAAAACATGATGATCCAAAACCCATGGGATGCAGCAAAAGCAGTTCTAAGACCGAAGTTGATAGCTATACAAGCCTACCTCAAGAAACAAGAAAAATCTCAAATAAACAATCTAACCTTACACCTGAAGGAAGTAGAGAAAGAACAAACAAAACCCAAAGATAGCAGAAGGAAAGAAATCATAAAGATCAGATCAGAAATAAATGAAATAGAAACAAAGAAAACAATAGCAAAGATCAATAAAACTGAAAGCTGGTTCTTTGAGGAGTTAAGCAAAATTGATAAAAAATTAGCCAGATTTATCAAGAAAAAGAGGGAAGGGCTCAAATCAATAAAATTAGAAATTAAAAAGGAGAAGTTACAACAGACACCGCAGAAATACAAAGCATCCTAAGAGACTACTACAAGCAACTCTATGCCAACAAAATAGACAACCTGGAAGAAATGGACAAATTCTTAGAAAGGTAAAACCTTCCCAGACTGAATCAGGAAGAAATAGAAAATATGAACAGACCAATCACAAGTAATGAAAGTGAAACTGTGATTAAAAATCTTCCAGCAAACAAAAGTCCAGGACCAGATGCCTTCAAAGGTGAATTCTATCAAACATTTAGAGAAGAGTTAACACCCATTCTTCTAAAACTCTTCCAAAAAATTGCAGAGGAGGGAACACTCCCAAACTCATTCTATGAGGCCACCATCACCCTGATACCAAAACCAGACAAAGATACTACAAAAAAAGAAAATTACAGACCAATATCACTGATGAATATAGATGCAAAAATCCTCAACAAAATACTAGCAAACAGAATCCAACAATACATTAAAAGGATCTTACACCATGATCAAGTGTGATTTATCCCAGGGATGCCAGGATTCTTCAATATACGCAAATCAATCAATGTGACACTCCATATTAACAAATTGAAGAACAACCATATGATCATCTCAATAGATGCAGAAAAAGCTTTTGACAAAATTCAACACGGATTTATGATAAAAACTCTCCAGAAAGTGGACATAGAGGGAACATACCTCAAGATAATAAATGCCGTTTACGACAACCCCCCCCCCCACCAGCGAACATCATTCCCAATGGTGAAAAGCTGAAAGCATTTCCTCTGAGATCAGAAAAAAGACAAGGATGTCCACTGTCGCCACCATTATACAACATAGTTTTGGAAGTCCTAGCCATGGCAATCAGAGAAGAAAAAGAAATAAAAGGAATATAAATTGGAAAAGAAGAAGTAAAAGTGTCACTCTTTGAAGATGACATCATACTATACATAGAGAATCCTAAAGATGCCACTAGATAACTACTAGAGCTAATCAATGAATTTGGTAAAGTTGCAGGATACAAAATTAATGCACAGAAATCTCTTGCATTCCTATATATTAATGATGGAAAATCTGAAAGGGAAATTAAGGAAACACTCCCATTTACAATTGCAACAAAAAGAATAAAATACCCAAGAATAAAACTACCTAGGGAGCAAAAGACCTGTATACAGAAAACTATAAGACACTAATGAAAGAAATTAACGATGATACCAACAGATGGAGAGATATACCATGTTCTTGGATTGGAAGACTCAATATTGTGAAAATGACTATACTACCCAAAGCAATCTACAGATTCAATGAAATCCCTGTCAAATTACCAATAGCCTTTTTTACAGAACTAGTACTAAAAACCTTAAAATTTGTATGGAGACAGTAAAGACGCCAAATAGCCAAAGTAGTCTTGAGGGAAAAAAGCGGAGCTGGAGGAATCAGACTCCCTGACTTCAGACTATACTACAAAGCTATAGTCATCAAGACAATATGGTACTGGCACAAAAACAGAAATATAGATCAATGGAACAAGATAGAAAGCCCAGACATAAACCCACACACCTATAGTCAACTAGTCTATGACAAAGGAGGCAAGGATATACAATGGAGAAAAGACAGTCTCTTCAGCAAGTGGTGCTGGAAAAACTGGACAGCTACATGTAAAAAATGAAGTTAGAACACTCCCTAACACTATACATAAAAATAAACTCAAAATGGATTAAAGACCTAAATGTAAGACCAGACACTATAAAACTGTTAGAGGAAAACATAGGAAGAACAGTCTTTGACATAAATCACAGCAAGATGTTTTTTGATCCACCTCCTAGAGTAATGGAAATAAAAAAAAAAATAAACAAATGGAACCTAATGAAACACAAATGCTTTTGCACAGCAAAGGAAACCATAAACAAGACGAAAAGACAACCCTCTGAATGGGAGAAAATATTTGCAAATGAATCAACGGACAAAGGATTAATCTCCAAAGAATATAAACAGCTCATGCAGCCTAATATTAAAGAAACAAACAACCCAATCCAAAAATGGGCAGAAGACCTACATAGACATTTCTCCAAATAAGACATACAGGTGACCAAGAAGCACATGAAAAGCTGCGCAACATCACTAATTATTAGAGAAATGCAAATCAAAACTACAATGAGGTGTTACCTCACACCAGTTAGAATGGGCATCATCAGAAAATATACAAACCACAAATGCTGGAGAGGGTGTGGAGAAAAGGGAACCCTCTTGCACTGTTGGTGGGAATGTAAATTGATAGAGCCAATACAGAGAACAGTATGGAGTTTCCTTAAAAAACTAAAAATAGAACTACCATATGACCCAGCAATCCCACTACTGGGCATATGCCCAGAGAAAACCATAATTCAAAAAGACACATGCACCCCAATGTTCATCGCAGCACTATTTACAATAGCCAGGTCATGTAAGCAACCTAAATGCCCATATCAACAGACGACTGGATAAAGAAGATGTGGTACATATATACAATGAAATATTACTCAGCGGTAAAAAGGAACGAAATTGGGTCATTTGTAGAGGCATGGATGGATCTAGAGACTGTCATACTGAGTGGAGTAACTCAGAAAGAGAAGAACCAATATCGTTTATTAACGCATGTATGTGGAACCTAGAAAAATGGTACAGATGAACCAGTTTGCAGGGGAGAAATTGAGACACAGATGTAGAGAACAAACGTATGGACACCAAGGGGAGAAAGCAGCAGGGGTTGTTGGTGGTGTGATGAATTGGGAGGTGGGGATTGACATGTATACACTGATGTGTATAAAATGGATGACTAATAAGAACCTGCTGTATAAAAAACTAAATTAAATTAAATTTAAAAATTTAAAAAGAAACACATCTCTTTAGTTCTTCCATTAAATGCTTTAACAGAACTATACTTTAATGATGTTAATTAGACTTTTATCATATTAAGGGAAACACGTTAAGTATATAAGTTGACTTTTTAGATGCAGTGACAACAATTTTATGTTTAAATAATCCAAATAATTGTTTTAACCTAATAGTGATACATGAAGTGATGTAGAACAAATCTCCCTTTCAGGTTGCATTTCACAGGGTCTCCTGGGTACCCTTCACATCCACTCTTCACTCCTCTCCAACATGCTCTGAAACTGGAGGGCTGGCCTCTGGACCACTCAGTGGGCTCCCTTGTCCTCTGGCTTCTTGTTGAATTTAGCTAATGGGAGGCCCTGGTGGGAGACCAGGCAGGATAAAGTGAGAATGAGGTTAGAGTATTTATCCACTATCTCCCTCGCTACCTCGTTGGGCTGTGTCCCCAGGACAGAGACTGCAGTTCCTATCAGCTGTGGATAGCCCTTTCCATGCATCTATCTTCTCAGGGTCTGGCCCCCCTAGTCCTTTTAGGTTCCGGGGTGGGAATGATTTCATTTATCCCAGGGTACTGAAGTACCTATTGTTCATTTCCTTAAACCCTGATTTGCCTTATGCCCAGAGAGTGGGCCATTCAAACTTCTGACTAGTACAGGCTGCAGGTTAATATTTTCATAGGAAGCTACCTTGGATCTCAGAGCTACTACTTGGTTGCCACTTCAGCTTTGCATTATTGAGTTTTAGCAAGGAAGAGATGACTTTGGCTTGGAAGGTGTAGAAGATGGGCCAGATTTGTCATCTACTTCTACCCAAATGAATTAATTCTAATAAAGCTCCTGGTGCTTCCAAGACTTAGGACAACCACTAGAATATATGGTTCTGTTTCGCTGTTAGAAAAAAGGTGTGCCCCTCTAGGCTGATGAATTGAAGTAGAATCCAAGGCACCTCTGCCATTGGTAAACAGAGGGAGAGCTGGCTTTCAATTTCTACTTGCCCTCCTTGTTTTGAATCTTTGTGTAGAAACTGCTCAACTCTTTGTGTAGAAACTGCTCAACTCTATGTGCTGCATCCCCGGATAATTACATGGAGTTACTTCATATATCCATGAGTATACATGAAAGATGTCTGATTTCCTAGGAGGAGCAATGCTTCTAAAGGACATTATTTTTGAAAAACTTCATTCGAGGTACACTTTATGTTTTACCCTTCTTATTATATATTTTTTCACTAATATTATAAATTATTTTGAACACACTTCTCACTATAGGTAAAGTAATCCTGCCCAGTAGCTACTGGAAATAGTCATCGACTTTATTACTTCCTATGACAGCCGATCCACATTGCTGTCATACAGGTGTGAAAACTAGTGTAGTGTTTTTATGCGTTGTGAAAGGAATTATATCAGTTTACAGTCACAGACGTATGTATTACAGTCTAGAGCTGTGTTGTCCAGTACAGCAGCCACTAGCCACATGTGGCTCTTGAGCACTGGAAATGTTGCTTATCTGAATAAGCTGTGCTCTCAGTGTAAAGCAAACACAAGATTTGAAAGACCTTGTGGGGGTGGGGAGTGATGGTGGTGGGATGAACTGGGAGATTGGGATTGACATATATACACCAATATGTTTGAAATAGATAACTAATAAGAACCTGCTGTATAAAAAATTTTTTAAAAGACTTTGTACCAAAAAATGAAATATTTTATTAATAATTTTTATATTGATTACTTGCTGAAATGATAGTATTTGGGGTATATGGTGTTAAATAAATATGATATTAGAATTAATTTCATTTATTTTCAGTGTGGCTACTAGAAAATTAGAAAGTACACATATGACTCACAATCGTGGCTCATTACCTATCTATTGCACAACATTGGTCTAAAGTGTGTACCTTTTAATTCTTATTTTAATAATTCGTAGATTCTTTGAAAGATGTGATGGCTCTCGATCTTTTTTCCATTCATGATTTTTTTTTTTTTTTGGCAAGACTTGGTGACCGATTTATTCAGTTACTATTGTCGAAACTTTGGAAATTCAAGAACGTTTGGCAGTTGTTAGTGGTTTTTAACTCTGCTTGCTTTATAACCTGTATGGAGATTAAAAACAAGTAAATAAAGATGACCTTAACCCTACCCCTGCAGTTTCTGATTCATAAGGTTTTTTTGGGGGGTGGGAGGAGGAGTGGTGCAGCATATGTTTTAAAAAACAAAAAAGCAAAACCCCCTAGAGTGAGAGTTGAGAATAGTTAGTTTATGAGGCTATGACAAGATACAGTATTTGAAGTCAAGGCTGCCAGGATAAAACTGGAAGGTGTAGCTGCGCTACTTCCATGTCTGAGTGGCTGAGCCCAAGGTTCCCACTGAGATTCAAGCCTGTAAAGGTTTGAGTGCTCACCATACATTAGCTCCCTTGATCCTCTGAAGAACTCTTGAGTGTGAGGCACATATGCCCAACCTGTGTTTCACAGATGTGAAGCTGAGACTCAGAGAGGCTAGACAAGTACTTTCTCATTCAAATTCCAGAGTGAAGTTTTGGACTTTTCTATGGAGACTTATAATAGGTGCCTCTCACCTGTCAGATGTCAGAGGCAAGTAGTCAATGACATCTCTGTGGTTACAGACAAGCTTTGCATTTTTGAGTCTGTTGAACAATGTAGATCTATTTAGGCTGTGGCACCTTCTTGTTTAAATGCAGAGGTACACTTTTTACTTACTGCAAAACCAGGAAGATACAGAAATTTAGTTCTGCCTCTTCCCTTCTCCCGATCCCGTAACTTTCCTTAGGTAGTAGTTGCTTGAGATATATGACCCAGGTTATGATGACAGTAGTTTCCTACCTGTATGTTCTTAGAAAGTGGTGGTTTAGCATGTGAAAAATGACATGGCCACTGGGAGAATTTGTATGGTCTACCCTTTTTTTTTTTTAACATTTTTATTGGAGTATAATTGCTTTACAATGGTGTGTTAGTTTCTGCTTTATAACAAAGTGAATCAGTTATACTTATACATATATCCCCATATCTCTTCCCCCTTACGTCTCCCTCCCTCCCACCCTCCCTATCCCACCCTTCTAGCTGGTCACAAAGCACTGAGCTGATCTCCCTGGGCTATGTGACTGCTTCCCACTAGCTATCTATTTTAAATTTGGTAGTGTATATATATCCATATATACACTACCACTCTCTCACCTTGTGCCAGCTTACCATTCCCCCTCCCCGTGTCCTCAAGTCCATTCTCTAGTAGGTTTGCATCTTATCTCCCATCTTGCCCCTAGGTTCTTCATGACCTTTTTTTTTTTTTTTTTAAGATTCCATATATATGTGTTAGCATACGGTATTTGTTTTTCTCTTTCTGACTTACTTCACTCTGTATGACAGACTCTAGGTCCATCCACCTCACTACAAATAACTCAATTTCATTTCTTTTTATGGCTTAGTAATATTCCATTGTATATATGTGCCACATCTTCTTTATCCACTCATCTGTTGATGGACACTTAGGTTGCTTCCAAGTCCTGGCTATTGTAAATAGTGCTGCAGTGAACATTGTGGTACATGACTCTTTTTGAATTATGGTTTTCTCAGGGTATATGCCCAGTAGTGGGATTGCTGGGTCATATGGTAGTTCTATTTTTAGTTTTTTAAGGAACCTCCATACTGTTCTCCATAGTGGCTGTATCAATTTACATTCCCACCAACAGTGTATGAGGGTTCCCTTTTCTCCACACCGTCTCCAGCATTTATTGTTTGTAGATTTTTTGATGATGGCCTTTCTGACCGGTGTGAGATGATACCGCTTCGTAGTTTTGATTTGCATTTCTCTAATGATTAATGATGTTGAACATTCGTTCATGTGTTTGTTGGCAATCTGTATATCTTCTTTGGAGAAATGTGTATTTAGATCTTCTGCCCATTTTTGGATTGGGTTATTTCTCTTTTTGATATTGACCTGCATGAGCTGCTTGTAAATTTTGGAGATTAATCCTTTGTCAGTTGCTTCATTTGCAAATATTTTCTCCCATTCTGAGGGTTGTCTTTTCGTCTTGTTTATGGTTTCCTTTGCTGTGCAAAAGCTTTTAGGTTTCATTAGGTCCCATTTGTTTCTTTTTGTTTTTATTTCCATTTCTCTAGGAGGTGGGTCAAAAAGGATCTTGCTGTGATTTATGTCATAGAGTGTTCTGCCTATGTTTTCCTCTAAGAGTTTGATAGTGTCTGGCCTTACATTTAGGTCCTTAATCCATTTCACGTTTATTTTTGTGTATGGTGTTAGGGAATGTTCTAATATCATTATTTTACATGTAGCTGTCCAGTTTTCCCAGCACCACTTATTGAAGAGGCTGTCTTTTCTCCACTGTATATTCTTGCCTCCTTTATCAAAGATAAGGTGACCATATGTGCGTGGGTTTATCTCTGGGCTTTCTATCCTGTTCCATTGATCTATCTTTCTGTTTTTGTGCCAGTGTCTTGATTACTGTAGCTTTGTAG
Source organism: Delphinapterus leucas (assembly GCF_059928025.1). Taxonomy (NCBI): domain Eukaryota; kingdom Metazoa; phylum Chordata; class Mammalia; order Artiodactyla; family Monodontidae; genus Delphinapterus; species Delphinapterus leucas. The sequence continues at coordinate 120,132,061 of NC_143130.1, read as the reverse complement.
TATAGTCTGAAGTCGGGGAGCCTGTTTCCTCCAGCTCCATTTTTCTTTCTCAAGACTGCTTTGGCTATTTGGGGTCTTTTGTGTTTCCATACAAATTGTGACAGTTTTTGTCCTAGTTCTGCGAAAAATGCCAGTGGTAGTTTGATAGGGATTGCATTGAACTGTAGATTGCTTTGGGTAGTATAGTCATTTTCACAATGTTGATTTTTCCAATCCAAGAACATGGTATTTCTCTCCTTCTATTTGTATCATCTTTAATTTCTTTCATCAGTGTCTTATAATTTTCTGCATACAGGTCTTTTGTCTCTTTAGGTAGGTTTATTCCTAGGTATTTTATTGTTTTTGTTGCAATGGTAAATGGGAGTGTTTTCTTAATTTCGCTTTCAGATTTTTCATCATTAGTGTATAGGAATGCAAGAGATTTCTGTGCATTAATTTTGTATCCTGTTGCTGTACCAAATTCATTGATTAGCTCTAGTAATTTTTTGGTAGCATCTTGAGGATTCTCTATGTATAGTATCATGTCATATGCAAACAGTGACAGCTTTACTTCTTTTCTGATTTGGATTCCTTTTATTTCTTTTTCTTCTCTGATTGCTGTGGCTAAAACTTCCAAAACTATGTTGAATAAGAGTGGTGAGAGTGGGCAACCTTGTCTTGTTCCTGATCTTAGTGGAAATGTTTTCAGTTTTTCACCATTGAGGACGAGGTTAACTGTCGGTTTGTCATATATGGCCTTTATTATGTTGAGGTAAGTTCCCACTCTGCCTACTTTCTGGAGGGTTTTTATCATAAATGTTGTTGACTTTTGTCAAAAGCTTTCTCTGCATCTGTTGAGATGATCATATGGTTTTTATCCTTAAATTTGTTAATATGGTGTATCACATTGATTGATTTGCGTATATTGAAGAATCCTTGCCCTCCTGGGATAAACCCCACTTGATCATGGTGTATGATCCTTTTAATGTGCTGTGGGATTCTGTTTGCTAGTATTTTGTTGAGGATTTTTGCATCTATGTTCATCAGTGATATTGGTCTGTAGTTTTCTTGTGACATCTTTGTCTGGTCTTGGTATTAGGGTGATGGTGGCCTCGTAGAATGAGTTTGGGAGTGTTCTTCCCTCTGCTATATTTTGGAAGAGTTTGAGAAGGATAGATGTTAGCTCTTCTCTAAATGTTTGATGGAATTCGCCTGTGAAGCCATGTGGTCCTGGGCTTTTGTTTCTTGGAAAATTTTTAATCACAGTTTCAATTTCAGTGCTTGTGATCAGTCTGTTCATATTTTCTATTTCTTCCTGTTTCAGTCTCAGAAGGTTGTGCTTTTCTAAGAATTTGTCCATTTCTTCCAGGTTGTCCATTTTACTGGCATGTAGTTGCTTGTAGTAATCTCTCATAATCCTTTGTATTTCTTCAGTGTCAGTTGTTACTTCCCCTTTTTCACTTCTAATTCTATTGATTTGAGTCTTCTCCCTTTGTTTCTTGATGAGTCTGGCTAACGGTTTATCAATTTTGTTTATCTTCTCAAAGAAGCAGCTTTTAGTCTTACTGATCTTTGCTATTGTTTCCTTCATTTCTTTTTCTGATCTGATCTTTATGATTTCTTTCCTTCTGCTAACTTTGGGGTTTTTTGTTCTTCTTTGCCTAATTGCTTTAGGTGTAAGTTTAGGTTCTTTACTTGAGATGTTTCTTGTTTCTTAAGGTAAGAATGTATTGTTATAAACTTCCCTCTTACAACTGTTTTTGCTGCATCCCATAGCTTTTGGGTCGTCGTGTTTTCATTGTCATTTGTCTCTAAGTATTTTTTGATTTCCTCTTTGATTTCTTCAGTGATCTCTTGGTTATTAAGTGGTGTATTGTTTAGCCTCCATGTGTTTGTATTTTTTACTGTAATTGATATCTAGTCTCATAGCATTGTGGTTAGAAAAGATACTAGATACGATTTCAATTTTCTTAAATTTACCAAGGCTTGATTTATGACCCAAGGTATGATCTATCCTGGAGAATGTTCCATGAGCACTTGAGAAGAAAGTGTATTCTGTTGCTTTTGGATGGAATGTCCTGTAAATATCAATTAAATCTATCTGGTCTGTTGTGTCATTTAAAGCTTGTGTTTCCTTATTTATTTTCATTTTGGTTGATCAGTCCATTGGTGAAAGTGGGGTGTTAAAGTCCCCTACTATGATTGTGTTACTGTCGATTTCCCCTTTTATGGCTGTTAGTATCTGCCTTATGTATTCAGGTGCTTCTATGTTGGGTGCATAAATATTTACAATTGTTATATCTTCTTATTGGATTGATCCCTTGATCATTATATAGTATCCTTCCTTGTCTCTTGTAATAGTCTTTGTTTTAAAGTCTATTTTGTCTGATATGAGAATTGCTACTCCAGCTTTCTGTTGATTTGCATTTGTATGGAATATCTTTTTCCATCCCCTCACTTTCAGTCTGTATGTGTCCCTAGGTCTGAAGTGAGTCTCTTGTTGACAGCATATATATGGGTCTTGTTTTTGTATGCATTCAGCCAGTCTATGTCTTTTGGTGGGAGCATTTAATCCATTTACATTTAAGGTAATTATCAATATGTATGTTCCTATTACCATTTTCTTAATTGTTTTGGGTTTGTTATTGTAGATCTTTTCCTTCTCTTGTGTTTCCTGCCTAGAGAAGTTCCTTTAGCATTTGTTGTAAAGCTGGTTTGGTGGTGCTGAATTTTCTTAGCTTTTGCTTGTCTGTAAAGGTTTTAATTTCTCCATCAAATCTGAACGAGATCCTTGCTAGATTGAGTAATCTTTGTTGTAGGTTTTTCCCTTTCATCACTTTAAAGATGTCCTGCCATTCCCTTCTGGCTTGCAGAGTTTCTGCTGAAAGATCAGCTGTTAACCTCATGGGGATTCCCTTGTATGTTATTTGTTGTTTTTCCCTTGCTGGTTTTAATATTTTTTCTTTATTTAATTTTTGAATTTTGATAGTTTGATTAATATGTGTCTTGGCATGTTTCTCCTCTGATTTATCCTGCATGGGACTCTCTGTGCTTCCTGGACTTGGTTAACTGTTTACTTTCCCATATTAGGGAAGTTTTCAGATATAATCTCTTCAAATATTTTCTCAGTTCCTTTCTTTTTCTCTTCTTATTCTGGGTCCCTATAATTCGAATGTCAGTGCGTTTAATATTGTCCCAGAGGTCTCTGAGACTGTCCTCAATTCTTCTCATTGTGTTTTCTTTATTCTGTTCTGCAGTAGTTATTTCCACTATTTTATCTTCCAGGTCACTTTTCTGCTCTTCTGCCTCAGTTATTCTGCTATTGATCCCTTCTAGAGAATTTTTAATTTTATTTATTGTGTTGTTCATGATTGTTTGTTTGCTCTTTATTTCTTCTAGGTCCTTGTTAAACGTTTCTTGTATTTTCTCCATTCTATTTCCAAGATTTTGGATCATCTTTACTATCATTATTCTGGATTCTTTTTCAGGTATACTGCCTGTGTCCTCTTCATTTGTTAGGTCTGGTGGGTTTTTACCTTGCTCCTTCATCTGATGTGTATTTCTGTGTCTTCTTATTTTGCTTAACTTACTGTGTTTGGGGTCCCCTTTTCGCAGGCTGCAGGTTCGTAGTTCCTGTTGTTTTTGCTGTCTGCCCCCAGTGGCTAAGGTTTGTTCAGTGGGTTGTGTAGGCTTCCTGGTGAAGGGGACTAGTGCCCGTGTTCTGGTCGATGAGGCTGGATCTTGTATTTCTGGTGGGGAGGTCCACGTCTGGTGATGTGTTTTGGGGTGTCTATGACCTTATTATGATTTTAGGCAGCCTCTTGGCTAATGGGTGCGGTTGTGTTCCTGTCTTGCTAGTTGTTTGGCATGGGGTGTCCAGCACTGTAGCTTGCTGCTCATTGAGTGGAGCTGGGTCTTGGCGTTGAGATGGAGATCTCCGGCAGATTTTCGCCGTTTGATATTATGTGGACCTGGGAGGTCTCTGGTGGATCAGTGTCCTGAAGTTGGCTCTCCCACCTCAGAGGCACAGCCCTGACACCTGGCTGGAGCCTCAAGAGCCTGTCATCCACGTGGCTCAGAATAAAAGGGAGAAAAGAAAGAAAGGAAAGAAAGAAAGAAAGAAAGAAAGAGAAAGAAAGAAAGAAAGAAAGAAAGAAAGGAGGAAAGGAGGAAGGAAGGAAGGAAGGAAAGAAGGATAGTAAGAAAAAGATAAAATAAAATAAAATAAAACAGTTATTAAAACAAAAAATAATTATTAAAAAAAATTTTAAAGTAATTATCAAAGAAAGGAAAAAAGAAGAGAACAACCAAACCAAAAAACAAATTCACCAAAGAAAGAAAGAAAGAAAGAAGAGAACAACCAAACCAAAAAACAAATTCACCAATGATAACAAGCGCTGAAAACCATACTAAAAAAAAAGAAAAAAAGGACAGAGAGAACCCTAGGACAAATGGTAAAAGCAATGCTATACATACAAAATAACACACAGAAGCATACAATACACACTCAAAAAGAGAAAAAGGGAAAAAAAATACATATATCATTGCTCCCAAAGTCCACCTCCTCAATTTGGCATGATTTGTTGTCTATTCAGGTATTCCACAGATGCAGGGTACATCAAGTTGATTGTAGAGATTTAATCTGCCGCTTCTGAGGCTGCTGGGAGAGATTTCCCTTTCTCTTCTTTGTTTGCACAGCTCCTGGGGTTCAGCTTTGGATTTGGTCCGGCCTCTGCGTGTAGGTTGCCTGAGGGCGTCTGTTCTTTGCTCAGACAGGACAGGGTTAAAGGAGCAGCTGATTTGAGGGCTCTGGCTCACTCAGGCCGGGGGGAGGGAGGGGTACGGGTGCTGGGCGAGCCTGCGGTGGCAGAGACCAGCATGACATTGCACCAGCCTGAGGCGTGCCGTGCGTTCTCCCGGGAAAGTTGTCCGTGGATCACGGGACCCTGGCAGTGGCGGGCTCCAGGGAGGGGACGTGTGGATAGTAACCTGTGCTCGCATACTGGCTTCTTGGTGGCTACAGCAGCAGCCTTAGTGTCTCATGCCCGCCTCTGGGGTCTGCGCTGATAGCCGCGGCTCGTGCCCGTCTCTGGAGCTCCTTTAAGTGGTGCTCTTAATCCTCTCTCCTCGTGCACCAGGAAACAAAGAGGGAAGAAAAAGTCTCTTGTCTCTTCGGCAGTTGCAGACCTTTTCCCGTACTCTCTCTCTGCTAGCCGTGGCGCACTAGCCCCCTTCAGGCTGTGTTCACGCCGCCAACCCCAGTCCTCTCCCTGGGATCCGACCGAAGCCCAAGCCTCAGCTCCCAATCCCCGCCCGCCCCGGCAGGTGAGCAGACAAGCCTCTTGGGCTGGCGAGTGCTGGTTGGCACTGATCCTCTGTGCGGTAATCTCTCCACTTTGCCCTCCACACCCCTGTGGCTGCGCGCTCCTCTGCAGCTCCGAAGCTTCCGCCTCCATCACCCGCTGTCTCCGCCCGCAAAGGGGCTTCCTAGTGTGTGGAAACCTTTCCTCCTTCACAACTCCCTCCCACTGGTGCAGGTCCCGTCCCTATTCTTTTGTCTCTGTTTATTCTTTTTTCTTTTGCCCTACCCAGGTACGTGGGGAGTTTCTTGCCTTTTGGAAGGTCTGAGGTCTTCTGCCAGCGTTCAATAGGTGTTCTGTAGGAGTTGTTCCACGTGTAGATGTATATCTGATGTATTTGTGGGGAGGAAGGTGATCTCCACGTCTTACTCTTCCACCATCTTGAAGCTCCTCCCTATGGTCTACCTTAACCTTGCAAAATCAGAATGTGTTACTGTTCTCATGAGTTCTTAGGAGACAGCAGTTTTTCCTGCAGGTTTTCCTTGGCTTCCTTTGAGATATTATGTTGAGGAAGGAATGGAAGTAGTGGTCATTTTTCAAATCAGCCTAAATAGGTACACAAACATTGTAAACAATGGAAGAACTTTGTGAATGGACCTGGAAAGAAGTTTTTAAAGAATAATTTTCTGTCTAAAAAAGTCTTCTTCTTTGAGTGATTGTGGTCAGTTCCACATTAATTTTAAAATTTGTTTTTTTTTTTTACCCAAAGAAAGGACAAACATATATATACATTTCTTTTAGGAGTGGTATGAAACCCAGCACCTACAATTCTGTGCTATTAATATATGCTTATTGTTTTTCCTGATAAGCCTGATAAACGTAATTGAAAGCCTGACATGGAGTGGGTGAAACATTGAAAACCACATCTACTTTGCATGAAATTCAAGAAAGGTTTTGCTTTCTGTCACCACATATGGATATCAATAAACCACTTTTATTTTCTAAGAGCAAAGCAAGTTAAAAGCACAAGATTGTATTTTGGTTTTTAACCAATGTGAACTTCTTTACTGCCCCATTTCAAAACTCTGCTGGGACTGATTTAATAGTTCTTGTTATGTTACACATTTTCTGTGTTTCTGGAATGATTGTGCTGTTTTATAAATAATTACTCAGCATTCATTCATTTGTTTTTGTATTGCCATCTGGGTTTGGTGAGATCCAGAGCCTCCTGCTTTTGCCTCTTAGCGAAGTTCCAGCAATGGACCATGGTCTGCTCTTTGCTACATCGCCACTTAAGGTCATGTTTTGCTTATTGGTCCCATACTTCTGACTTTGTTCTGGTTTCACAGCTGTTGATTAGTATTGGTTATCCTTGTGTTAGTGCACAAAATGTACACTTCAAAATACGTCTCAGTTACCTAGACAAAGTGTCTTAGTTACATGTTCCAAGGGTCTGGACTTGACACCCAGGCTTCATTTCCTTTAGCCTGCAGTGTGCTCTTCTTAGTCTCACATGAATCGATTTCCAGATTGGTTTAGGGTTAATACAGCCCCACCAGTATGCATTTCCTTAGCCTCAGTGCCTTTCCAAATCCTTTGACTCATTGTGACTTTTAGAAGTTATTGAAGTCTTGGAAGGAAGACTGTAGTTAAATTATTTCATAGTTCCTGTATGAGAGATTTCTTTGTGATTAGTGCAACTCAGTAGTTACTTAGAGGCTTTTGAACTGTAATGTCTTAAAACAAACTACAGTAAGGCCAAATGTTCCGGATACCATTGTCCTGTTTGGCTTCTACTGAAGACAGACCCAAGGAATCTTGGGGGAGTAGGAACCAGGGGCGTTCCATGGGGCAGAAATAGTTCAACATTTGCAGCTGCGTTCATCAGCCCAATACACTTTCAGTTGTTTTCTCATTTCTGCTGGAACCTAAGAATCCCCTATCCTGTACAATCTGATGATAGAAGTTCTAATGGTGGGGGGCAGGCAGTAAAGGCAGAACACAATCATGAATGTATACAGACTTTACAAAGTCCATCTAACATCTGCTTCATGGAAATTTGATCTGCAACAGTTTTCACTTTACAAGCTGTTATCTTGTTTGTACTTTGATATTAATTGCAAAGTGTCTCTAACAGAAAGTTCAGGATTTCCATTATTATTAAAATGACTGTAGGGAGTAATATTTAACAAAATTTTCAAATCCTTTTTTGTTCTAAATACATACATATTGAGAGATACTCCAATTCAGTTAAAATGCCATTTTGAAGTTATTTAACCCTCCCCCTCCCCCAAATGCCTGCATCTTGCAAAGCAATAAAATCCTTCTGTAGGGAAAAAACAGTATAAGGCCAATGTATGTCATAGACTATGATTGTGTGAGAGAAAACCTAGTTAATCTGATTAGACAGGCAATTAAGAGATGAGATATGCTCTAGCCTTCCTGTTCATAGCAACAGGTCTGGGAAAACCCAGCAGCTTCTTTGGAGAAGAGGTGGTGCAATGTGATGAGCAAGGACCCTAGAGCCAGCCTGCCTATATTAGAGTTCTGGCCCTGCCACTTACTAGCTGTGTGACTTTAGGCAAGTTACTCAACTTCTTTATAATTTTGCTGTCTCATTTGCAAAATGAGGATTATGGTATACCTAACTAATAGGGTTGCTGTGAGAATTAAGTGAGTTAATTTATGTAAAGAATTTAGAACAGGTCCTAGCACAGAATAATCCCTCAGAAAGGTGCTAACTGGTGTTTTTAGTACTGAAATGAAAAACATTGGTAATAAAGTATCAGCATAACCTTGTTTAGCATATTTCCAAGGGCTAGGAGACAATATAATCTCTATCATTCCTCCTTCATCCAGAGGGGAAAGATTATTTCACAGATACTCTAGAGGGGAGAAACTGTGACTCTTCAAAAACCCTGGGGGTGAGTCAATCACAGAATCAGATAGAGAACCCAGGTTTCCTAATTCCTAGTCAGGTGCTGGACCAGGATCAGGATGAATGATATTGAACAATGGCTCCTCTGTTCAGAGCCTGACCTTCCAGGTCCAAATGGAGACTCCAAAACAAACAAACATGAGGTCTTGTTTTTGTTACCCTGGGGTGAAACTGCTTTCGACTTTGGGGAATTAAACTCATTACTTTGAGTCTCTGGATGTCTTGGGGTTTCTTCAAACTGAGTTCCTGTCATTATTTTGTGGTTCCCGATGATGAAACCCACTCTTTTCACTTTCCAATTTTGAAATATTAGTGAAGTTTTTTTTCTCCAGCAGTTTGTCTTTTCATTCAAGTGTACATGCCCTCACAGACTCCTTTAAAGGATGGAAAGTATTAGATTAAAAAAATAATTACAGAAACATTATAGAATTCATTAATTCTATGATAATGATTTCCAGAGAGCTTTCCTTCATAACTGTAGTAATTTAAATTACACCTATATTTCATATTCCCTACAAAGTCCCAGTATAGAGATTTGATTATTTAGTCTCTCTTCTCTAGATAACTGCATACACAGAAATGTTTGTAAACTTTAGAATCATGTGACTTCAGATTTGAAAGGGGTCTTTTGGGATCTCACAGACAGTGGCTTTAAAGCTGTGCTCCATTTAACTCTTGGCACTTTAGAAGCATCATGCTGTGGGGCAGAGGGGGTAGGGAGCACGAGTGTCTCACGTTTTTATTTCCCCCAACTAAATTTTGTAAATGTTTTATGTATTGGTCATCTCCATAATATTTATTTTAAAGAAAGAAAAGATTTCTCAGTTGGAGTCATCTTTGGGAAACATTGCTCTAGACCAGTTTTCTCATTTTGCCCAGAAGAAAACAAATGGCAAGTAAATACCTTAATCTTCAGGTTTGAGGATCTTGCCACAGATTTAAAAACAGCCAAAAAAATTGCAGGTCAGTCCTTAATTTAAGTCAAGACAAGGTTAGGAGAGCATTATTCATTATGTAATTTCAAGATTTACTTTTCCTTTTTTCACAAGCCTGAAGTCTTTCTTGGTGTTTAGTGCTTCACAACTGTACCTTACCTTAAGAACACCCAATACTGTATATAGAAATTCAAGTTTCTAAAGCTAAAGAGAATGATTCATCACATTACACAAAGCCAGTGTTCCTGTAATAACAATGCAAAAGTTCCAATGGTACATTCAAAACTGATACTATTTCTAAAACTTGCTTACCGGTAATCTTTCAAGATCTCCTTTATGTTATATATCAAAGTATACTTGCATTGAAATTTCTGTAGAATAGATGAGTGTACCTTTAATTTAAAATAATAGTCTACTATGTGTTTTCAGAAGAAACGTGCTCAACTTTGCATTTAAATAAATAAGACAAAGTAAAATTTTGTATTTTTGTTTTCATTTTTTATATATTGTGAAACTAAGAGCATATGGTTAAAAAAAGGAAAGCTAAACACATTAAGAGTTAAAATATCATTAATTACAAAATGGGAAAGATGTTTTTAGTCCTCGGCTTATGTTTCTTTACATACTTTTATTCATTCCTCTCTCTACTGAGTGTCTACTATGTGCTAGACTTTGTTTTTAGCACCGGGGGTGGAAAGTAAGGCATAATCTCTGCCCTCAAGACGCTTACAGTCTAGAAGAGAAGACAGGCAAGTGAACAAGCAGTTACAATAAACAGTGATAAGTGCTTAAGTCTGGGTAAGTACAGGGAACTTCCAGAACATATAGGAGGGGCACTGTCTTCTATATGTTAAGGGGTGGAGACTGGTCAGGGGAAGCTTCCTGGGAAGATAATATCCTGAAATGAGATGTTAAAGGCAAGTAAACAAAGGCAATTCGGAAAGAGTTTAAGAGGGTTGCAAACTCACGTTAGGCAGAACAAATGGAGTGCCAGTGAGGGGGCACACAGGGGACTGCAGGTAGCTGTGGAGGTTTGGAGTTCAGACCAGAACGTGGGGAGGAATGGAAAGAGGTATATCTTGAATGGTCGTTTATGCCATGCTAAGGAGTTAGGCCTTATCTTGGGAAATTATTTAAGCAGGAGTGATTTACTTAGATTTGTAGTTTTAAAAGATAATTGACTGTGATATGAGGAATGGATTAGAGTAGGGTCCCACTAGACGGCTGTCTGTGCATTTGTGTAAGGGGAGTGGAGTTGGTCTGAAACAAGGTGAAAAGTGGAGAGGGAGAGAAATGAATGCATATAGGTGATATTAAGAAGGTGGAAGCCAATGGACTTGAGTTGGATCTGTCATTAAATGTGGGGAAGATTTGAGAATGTCCCCGGGGTCCTGGCTAGACCTGCAGGTGGCTGGTTCAGCAGTTACCTGAAATAAGGAATTAGAAGGGAATCAGGAAGATGGAGTGATGCTGTCAGTCCTAAATGCGTTGGATTTGGATTTGCATGGGTTAAACAAGCGGAGATGTCTCATAAGGAGTTTAATCTATGCGTCTGGAGTGCAGGAAAAGTAGTTAACCTGGTGGTACAGAGTTGGTAAATTCTGGCATGTTAGGAGGAAATTGAATACGTAAAGGGAAACAGAAGAGAATAATAGCCTGAGTATCATAGACCTATTGTTATAAAAAAATTCACACATGCCTTGGATTACACAATAAATGTGTTTCCCCAAAGTCTGTGTGAACAAAACTTTTATAAATTAATTTTTAAGTTCTCTGAAAAGATTAATATATTAACGAATCTTGAAATGTGAAGAATGCTTTTTAATGCAATTAATATCCTCCTAATTTATCTTCTTCATAAATTTTCTTAAATCAAGTTATATCTAAACAATCATTCTGTAAAGAGTTAGGAAATGTACCTAGAACTCAAACCAATGTTGTTTTCTACTTTCAAAAAAGAAACTTCAGAATAATGAGAGTCTGAGAAATTCCTTTGAAAATTGTTAGACATCTTTTGAAGATGGTAAAATTAAGTTTGTTGTTTTTATTTCATTTGTAAGGTTTTCCACCTAGAAGAAATTGGAGGGTATTTTGGAAGTAAGTTTGATAATATCAAGAATAAGAATTTTTCTCCCTCAACATAACATAATATTTTTGCTGTTCTTGGAAATCAGAATAGACACTTTGCTATGTCCTGAACTCGGCTTCCAGCTAGCCATGTGGCAGTTGAAGCGAAAAAATTTCACATTCTGCACTCTATTTGCTCGCCAGCTTTAAAAACATGTCAACAAACTCAGAGTATCAAATTCACATGTCTGTTTTTCTATGGCAAGTAAAGGTTACTCCTTATTGTATTATGGGGAAGAGATCATGGAGGAAAAAAGTTACAGGGGAACACTTTCCCTAGCAGAAATTGCCTAAATCACATCTTCTCCACTTGATGTGGTGAGAAAAATGAGGACTGATTTGCTGAAGTTTTCCTGACCTCCTTACACTCATTTACCGTGAGTTGATCTAGTTTAAAGATACAATAATATTTACAATCTTTAAATTTAATTTGGATTAGGAAGACTTTCCCAGTTTTGGTGAGGGTGTTGTTGAGAGAATTGGGATTCTTAATCATTTATGCAAAAATATATCCAACTTGTCACCTGCTAAGTACTGCATAATGTGAAAAAAAATGGCAAAAGCGATGTTCATTGTGTTGTCTGAATTTTTTTTTTAGCTGTATATGTAAGCCCACTGCTGGACCTGACTGTCATGGTTTGGCTAAAGTCACATTACTAGATTTGAACCTGGAAGCACTTTATCCTTTTACATATTTGGTTAAATATCAGAAAATTCTGTAACTACAATTTCTGTTCCTACTCTACAGAAATAGATTACATCTATGTGGTGGTGATAGCTCCTGCCCTGGCACCATTAAACAGTTGTTTTAGCATTTTAGTATGCCACATGGATTGATTTCTCAGAGACAGCTAGTTATAGACCCAGACTGACCATATTTCCAATTTACAAATATGCAAATAATGAGTGAGTTTTGAACCCCTTCTTGGTCACAGGCACTGAGTTACTGAAAAGTTTAAGGCCAAGCCTGTTCCTTTAGGAATTTCCAAACTAATTAAGGAGCAAAAATAAATATATGAGATACATGAGCTACTTTTTCCCCACAAAGACGGTGTTTCCAAGAGCTGCATTTTAAGCCTTTTGCTCTTTCATTCTTTATCCCCTTCCTCCTTCAAGCCTGTAAATATGAGGAAACGTATCTCCATCTCCAAACTCCTGCACAGTCTAAACCCATATTTATATCCATCTAAGTTTTGGACTTCTCCCTTTGAATTTTATCATCCTCCCAAACCGTACTTTCACTTCTTAATCCCTTGTCTATTTACCTAGTTGCTCAAGCCTTAAATATGGGAATCTACTTAACTCTTCCCTATGCATTTAATCAATCAACAAGTACTTAGACTTCTATTTCCTTTGTCTCTTTCAGTTTCTTTGTGGTCTTTCCACTTCCTCCAGTCTCTGCATCCACCATATGAGCCTACACCTCTATCCCCTCTCATTTGGGGACTACTTTGATACCCTCTTAATTGGTCTTCCTATCTCTGGTCTTGTTTTCTTCCAGTTCATTCTACACAGTAACAAGTATATTTAATTATGTCATTCAATTGCTATTTAAATGTCTTTAATAAATCTCGATATTAATTTAAGCTTCTTACCCAGCATAAAAAGGTCCTTCTAACTAGCTTCCTCTGCCCCCATCATGCCAGGCATATAGAACTACTTGTAACTCTTTGACCTCACTCTGTAACAAATTTCTGCATATCCACCAAAACCCACCTCAAACACTAGTTCCTCCAGGAGGCTTTGCTGAACCTCTCCTCCCCAAGTCTAATTTACAGGGTCTTTGCTGAGGCTTCAAAAGCCCTGTATTTACCTCCCTTGCAGCATAGATCAAAAGTTTTTTATCTGTCTCTATATTAGACACCAAATTAGATCCTTAAAGGCTGAGACCTAGCCTTTAGTGACTGTATATTCCAGTGTCTAGCACACTACCTGCCACAAAGAAGAGGCTCAATAAATGCCTTTCAGATAGGCATATCCTTACAATGAAAGGCTACTCAGCAATTAAAATAAACATACTAATGATACATATGACAACATGGATGAATCTCCAAATAATCATGCTGAGTGAAAGAAGCCAGACAAAAAGGAGCACATACTATATGTTTCCACTTAAGTAAAATTCTAGAACATGCAAATTAATCTATAGTGACAAAACAAATCAGTGGTTAGAGAGGCAGGAATGGGAGGGAGGGATAACAAAGGGGGATGAGGACACTCTTGGGGGTGATGAATATATTCATTAATATCTTGAATTATGGTAATAGTTTCACAGGTATATACAAATGTCAAAAATTATCAAATTGTACATTTTCAATATATGCAATTTATTGCATGTCAACTATACCTTAGTTAAAAGCAACACCAGCAAGACAGAGGAATGAACGTGTCAATGCCTGCCTTTAAACTTTATTGGGATATGCAGTCAGGGACTTGACAAAGAGGCAGGATCATGTCTGCTGATAAGCATGGTGCTCTGGCGGTGGCACCCCACAGTGTGCTTGGGCGGTTGGGTCCCACCCCCACCTTACTGTCATTGCACCTCACCTGATAACTGCTTAGTAAATGTTCCCTACTTCTAAGGCAGTGTCATACTCAGTTGTTTGGGGGTACTGGAAATAACTAAAGCTTTGGATCATGGGATTATGGATTATATTCTAGAAGAAGCACAGCGGGGGCTGGGGAAAGGCATATCTCTTGTCCCTATGGTGGTGGGCTGGGGGAGGTGTGTGAATGGCAGTGATGCTGGAAAACCCAGGCCAGGTTGAGGGCATAAGACCGCCGGCATTTGTACATCTTAAGGCACAGGAATCTGTGTATTAAGGAAAATGGAAAGGCAAATACTCTGCTAGTCTCTCACTAAGCCTAGAATTAAATGCAGCACAGATTTTAGGGCCAAGGAGAAGACTGTTCTACACCCTTCTCCCCCTATATCATTTTTCTCACTTCCTGAATGTTCTCTAAACTCCTCTCTCAGGAGATACTTTTATTGCATAACAAGAAATGAGGCTTAAAATTCTTAAAAGAGTGAATATATTTGTGATAATCAATTTTAGGTAAGGTATCAAAAATATTACATCTTGCTGTTTTTATTTGGAGAAGTTAGAAATTAAGAAGGCACTTAATACCTGAGGTTGGTAAAGGAGAGAGGACTCTCAAAGATACTGAAGGGGAGGCTAGAGGCAAAAGACACATTTTTCAGATGTTATTACTTTGCCAGCTCTATTATTCTTCAATTTTGTACCGACAAATAGACGGTGGCTATATGCTTTGTAACCTCAGAAATCTTGACTCCAGAGGATGTTTTAATAAGCCTACATGATAACAAAGGACAGTGAGTGAATGGTCATTTAAGATATGCTTCACTATCACAGACCAAAAAGCACGACTGCCAGAAAAGCAATTTCAGACTTCAGTTCAGTCAGGTAACCATATTTCTTGATTTTCCTCCATTATAATACAGTGAGCACTGAGCGGAGAACTTTAGAAACACACAAAAAGTATTTGGTTATAAGATCATTCCGTACTTACAAGGAGTTTTACGTTTCAATAAGGATGAGAAGATATATGCAAATGAAAGAACAAAAGAACAGAAGCAGAAGAATCATAGGAAAAATATAAACATCTGCAGAATATAGAAACATCTTTCTAAGCGACTTCTGTCATTATGCAAACAGGATTGTTGAAGTGAATTGGTTGAGCAGAGCCCTACCGGGTTAGTTTAAGAGATGATTCCTGGCAGCATTCTGAAGGAGGAGGGACGTGCATTGGCAAAGATGATCTGTGAACACTTCTGGGCTGGGGGAATGTAGAGGTAGGAGCAAGAGGCTAAAATTCTCTTGAAATGTGAAAAATGACGAGAATCAGATACTGTTAAAATGTAAGCTAGAAATGTGTCAGGGGGACAGGGTTGAACATAAGCAAGAAAGAAGGGAAGGAATCACCAAAATCACCTCTGAAGTTTGGTGAAAAAAATTGTTAAGTAATGGGGCAAAAGAAAAAGATGAAGTAGCATGAAAAGGGAGAAAAAAAGAGATGGAACTCTAGCCTTAGTTGATAAATTGTCAGGTAATGGCTTCTTCCATATGGAAGCAATGCTGGCGATTTTAGGCTTCCCTTGTGTAGAGGATTCAGATAAAATTAAAAATCAAGTTAACTGATTTTTTTAAAAAAAGACTGATCATTAGTAGCAAAAGTAAGATCATGATGTGACGGTTCAGGGAACTCAGTACTGCGTACTAAAAGGGGATCTTCTGAAAAATCCAAGTCTGTTACGTTGCAAGAATGGTTAGAACTTAGAAATCCTGCCAGAGAAGGGGACTAGGAAAGGAAGGTGTGCCAGGTTAAAGATAAAATGACTTATCTGTTAGCAAAACATTTGACAATTTTTAAATAGTTTTGTTTCACCAAGAACTCCGAAGCCAAGCCCCTCACAGTCTCCCCACAACCAACACTCAGCTCCCCGTCCCACTTTCCCCCTTCTTCCTCCCCTTTTGAGATTATCTTTGGCTTCTAACCTGTCATGATGCATGTACCAGGGCACATTGTAAAATAATTTGATGCTCCTTTATGGAAAGAGAAAACATTTCCTAAATCTCCTTTCCAGGCCACCTGTAAACCAGTAACAGGGCTAGCTAAGTAAACAGGAAAGCCAGCATCCTCTGCTTCAGAAACCAAGCACACAAGGACTGATTCTCTGGATAGGTGGGTTAGTCATATCTGAACATCTGCTTTTCTTAGCCTTCCTCTCCTTTTGCCTCCCTTGATGTAGAAAGTCTTTGACTTTCTCTACTCATGTGAAAAAAAATTTCCCCTTATTAATAATGCAATGGAAGCAGATTTAGACGACTTGAGCTTTAAAATTTTTGGAAAGTCTGGGAAGGGGTCGAAAAAGAAACCAACCAGATCCATTGATTAAAGAGCATGCAAAAGAATACATTATAAAGAGATAGGCATTTTGGATTTTTTTATTTTAACTAAGAAAAGATTTCATCTTGTTGGTAAATGTTGGGTATGTATGATAACAGAGCAGGTGTATTTTAAAACTGCCTGCAGCAAACAGAAAGGCAGGTAGAAATCCACATATTGCATGGGAAGAGTCGGCTTAAGCCTCTGGATTTCACTCCATGTTCCTGATCTGCAGTTACTTTTTGATTATAGCACAGCCTTGGCATAAGAATTCAACTTGCTAAAAGTGTTCCAAAAAAAGAAAATCTCTGGCATTTCCTGTTGGTTGGAAGCTGTTTGGCTTTCTGTATTACTATTTAGTGTTATCATTGGCCAAGCACCTTTGCTGGGTAGAAAAATACTG